>NC_137741.1:16510030-17188364 GCF_963264785.1 Psittacula echo | reverse complement strand
AAGCTGTATGACACCTAACGTGTGCCAGAAGTTGCTTTATCTAACCCCATTAGCAGTGAGTGTGGATCAAAGCTGTGTATGGATCTGTAGCTCTTTAGGCTGCTGAATACCAGGCTTTGGTCGAAGTTGCTTCTCTCCTAAAGTTGCTGGTGTCATTTAGCTCCATCTCCTGTGTCAAGCCCTGTGAGATGGCAAAAGTGATGCCACAGCAGAGTGAGAGAAAGCATGTCCGGAATGTAACATGAGTGAAAAGGTCCACAGCTTTCATTTGGCTCCAACACCAAAATTATGAGAGTCCCTTCCAACCCCAAAACTAGGCAGGTAGGTTTGTGAGACAGAGTAATTGAAAGACAGCTGGACAAAGAAGGAAGAGCTCTGATTAAGACAAGGGTATTTTTCTTGGCTTAGGGAGAATGTAAGTCTTATGTACAATATATGTTTTTTAAAGATGGTATTTTAGATTGATTTGATTACCGTAGAGCTGACACATACTGCACAAAGAGAACAACAGGCAGGGAAATTAATTTATAATAGCCACTAAATGAATTTTCCCAATGCTTGTTCTTTCTGCACAGTACATGTCAGCTCTATTATAATCAAATCAATTTAAAATACCTTCTTCAAAAAATATAGCAGTGTTTATTACCAGCTCATACCTTTTTGATCTGAAGTATATATATGTATATGTGTGTATACATATATTCATACATACATATGTAAAATGCCTCTTTGAAAAATACAATTATATTTATTATTAGTCTACCTTTGGATCTGAACTATGCATGTGTATATATGTATGTGTATATACATATATATGGAACAGGATTTCTACATATCTAAAAAGATGAGGGAAGCAGAAAGTTTCATGTAGTGCTGATGGGACCCAGTAAGCCTTGAATCCAGGCAAAAATTCCAGAGGGAAAATTACTCCACCAGTCTTTATGCATAGCAGCAGAACGAATGCATAGCAAACACTGGATATCAAAGATGAGCCTAAGGAAAACTTCATTTCTCTCCTCACAACTTATCACACCTAGGCAGGTGGATTTTGCAGGGCTCCTTACCCAGCTCTGGTTGCTTCTAAATACCAGCACCATGACAATGACAGAGAAACAAATTGATGTTCTGCATATGGCCCTGGTGTTTACCGCAGATTTTCCTGCAAACGTGTTTTCAATCTGTAAAGTGAAGCAGTACAGTAGCGCAGTCCAGCTGGTAGTAGCAGGACTGAACTTTGCAGAGCAGAAAAGTTTGGTATTATCCTACAAGCCAGAAGAGGCTCCTTTTCATCTGCTCAGTCTCCTGCAGCATGAGGATGTAGAGCCAGGAATAACTCTGCCCACTCTGGCTTGGCTCACCCAGGACAGATGCTGTAATCTCTTTCTCCTAGGGTGAAGAGACAGAGATGTTTCACCCAATGGGTAAAGAGCACTGAGTTTAGGGCATTTATCTCTCCCTCTGCCAGCTGAAACGGTGCTGAAATGCTGGTGGACAGCCTGCAGAATTACAAACTCAAACCACAGCTTAAGGGAAAAAATCTTTCCTCCCCTTTGTTTAGTCTCATTTCCTAAGTAAAGGGCATCTGTGTAGCCATACTCTCTGGGTCTTTGCATTGCTGCCTTTCTGTTTTAAACCAGTCCAGGTTTCTGAAACCTCTATCTGCCTTCAGTTGTATCTGGTAGAGAGTAGTAGTGGGCTCCAAGCTATTATGTTGCCAGAACTGTTCTGAGAATAAGCCACCAGGCAGAGGACAGAGGTGCTGTTAATGGAGGAGAGGGCTGTCTCGAGTGCAACCTTTATTAGACATCAGAGAATCAGGGCAGAGGAATGTCCCTGAGGCAAGGCTTCATTAGGACCTGCTGCTTGAGGAATGACTGGCTTTTCCGTCCTGCAAAGAGCCCTCTGGGGTATAGGTTACGCCTCTCACAAAGATAATTGCAAAAGGATGCAGCCGACGATAACTAAAAATGGTGTCACATTTTGGGGAGGGCAAAGCCTTTTAGAGTCAGTGGGAATCTTCCTGGTGGCTTCACTGAGCCTTAGTCAGCCCCGCAGAGCTAGCGGCTACACATCTGGGTGGAGTTCAGTGGGAAACATCTTTCTCAGCCCATGAAAATGTGAGCGATTTCAGCCTTTTCCTGTTCTGGGCTGGGAAGAATCACGAGTCTTTTAAAGGATTTTAATGAGCAAACAGGGAGGGAGAGTTGATAGTTGAGGTGTGTGAGTTGCCAGGGGTCAGGACACCCACCCAAAAGCAAAGTGCTTTCCTGCAAGCCCTTTGCCTGTCTCATTCTGTCAAAGGTTTGCTTCTCAGTGCTAGGGTGCTTTGTGATTTCAGGGAGGGTCTGTCATTTACTGCCTGAAATGCATCTGATCTGTATCTCAGCTCAGAGGTGATGCAGTCCTGAGGAAACATGCTACTACCTGCCACCTGCTTGCAGCAGGAATATTCATGGACTAGGCTGGCATGAAGGATGGATCCTTGTGCCCCTGAGCCCATCACCATCTGAAAATCCAGATGTGAAGGCTTACAGTCAGAAGCTATGCTGGGGCAGAGGGTCTCATCACAGCCATGTCTGAGCATTGTGGCTCGAACCTTCTTTCCTCTTTATCGATATTTTGCATCTTTTTTTGATTTATGGATTTTTTTCACCCTTTGATTTCCAAGAGAAAAAAAAAATGCCATGAGAAATTTATTGAAATTATTTGTTCATGCATTAAAGAAAAAAGGCCACTACAAACTTAATTCAAACTCTTCGTAATGGCCAGGAATGGTTGCAGGCGGGTCCCTCCAGGCACTACATTTGCAGTAGAGCAGCAGCGAGCTGCTCAGGAATCGACCAGGCAACTCCTCCAGGATTTTCCTAGCCACCACTAGGGGGGAGGCTGGATTTCCTTCCATAAATTGCCTGGTTGATGGGGAGAAAAAACCCTATCACATCACTGCACTGTTGAAGACACTTCAAAACGACTCAGATGTTTAACTATTGTGCTAGTGATCATACATTCACATTGGGCTGCAGGCCAAAAAATAAAGGAGAGAGAGAGAGAATAAAAAAAGCAAGAGTCTTGCAGCTGAAATGCTATAAAGTGCTGAATTTTACTGTCGAGCTAAACACTCTTCAGTGACAAATTTCAAAGGCCATATGTATGGTATTTTCATGAAAAGCAGAAGACCCTAAATTTCTTTGTTTAACTGGAAGCGATTTCCCTCCCTGAACAGGAGGCTTCTGTAGTTCACCTCATTTATTGCGAGGCTACAAATTTTGCTTTCCTTTTTTTTTCCTGACAGGGTGAGATCTGGAATATAGAAATAAGGGCAAGAGAAATTGAAGGGAATTGTATTTGCTGTAATGCCAACAGGAAGGTTTGCAAAAATATACCACTGCCACCTTTGATTGTTTCTAAGGATTACTTCAGGCACACTGTGCTTGGAGAGCAGTAACTATGCTTTGGTAACACAAAGAGATAGGGACAACGAAAAAGGGGTTTTAGTGGGTTATTTTCCCCAGTGCAGTCAAAGGTATGACGTACTACAGTGGCCTTTCTGCTTTTGTATTAAAGCCTAAGAATAAATAAAATGGAAAAGTTTCCATGTGTTTTAAAATGCCACCTTCTGAGCTATGTTGTTACACTTGAGTAGTAAAGTTTTGAATATTACATTATTTTTAAGAGGCTGAAGGCACTGTGAGTTTTTTAATCTGCATTTTGCATTCTGAACCCTCAGAAACATTCCCATCTTTTCCCTGAACTTACAAGGTTTTGGGATGTACTTTTGGGGGAAGGAGGAAAGGTTTCATAAATGGAAGCTAATTTGCCGCGTAATCACATGCTTCTAGGAGCGGGGACTTTAAGAGCTATTTTAAGAAATGGCAGCACTGGAATATTTAGATATTAAGTTTACTATGAAGGAAGCTGGGAGAAATCTGTATGTGGGAAGAACATCACTGAATATTCATACAAATTACTCTAGTGAATCTCATTTTCTACCACTATCTTCTTTTTTTCTGGCTCTTCAGACCAGCAAAGTTTTGATGTCAGTGTTTATGTAAAGTTCACACTTGTCCCAGTATTTGTGTTCCCACTCAGGAACAGCTTTTTGCATGTAAGCCTGTTCTCTGGGAAATTGTGTTATATCCTCTTGACAAAGCTGGAAAGCTAAAGGTCATTCGTTTGGGAAATGGAAACGATTCAGTGTCCGATTTTGCAGACACATCACATGAATATTAGACACAGAAAGTTCATGAGCCAATGTTTAAAAGCATTTGGCAAAGCTCAGTGGATAACAAGATCTGTGACAAGCACAGGGACACAGCTGAGGCAAAGGGACAAGTCCTTTCCGCTGGGACACCTGGGCTCACCTCTTGCAGTGGTCAAAGCGTTGGAGATGTCCATTCTGAGCTATGCAAGCAAGTCCTCCTGCCTTTGGGGATTTAAACCAAGCTGTAGCTTGTTCCCATCATTTTCATTCATACTGCACAAGTGCAGGCTCTACTCTAGGATTTCCTTATAGCCAGTTTGCAAGCATGACTGATTTTGTTTTTTTTTTTTCATACAAGTAAGCCTGGTCAATGCTACTTACATCTGGTGGTAGTGACGGTTCCTGCTTTTCACATTCATCGCAACACCTCAAAACACAACCAGAGCACCCAGATCCTGTTGCCGTTAGCTGATTAGTCTTGACCTGGCACTTGGGAACACAAAGATACTTAAACAGAGATAGACGCAAAGACACACAAAAAATCCCCATCTTCTTTTTACCAGCAGAACTGTTGCTTGACAGGCATTAGTATTTCCCGTCAGCTCCAACAATGCCAGAGAAATGCATGCCTTGCGTTACCTTTAGCCTTTTAAATATGGTTTGCTTAAGTCAGCTCATTCCAGGTCTTTTTGCGTTGCCTGACAGCTGCCTGGGAGGAGGCCACTGGCTTTCCCAAAGTGTGCAGCCATCCGTTCGGCTGGCATGGGGAGTTGCACATGAAAGCCTCTTGAGATAAATTCATCCTAGTGCAGGGTGATTAGCCATGGAGCCCCGCTGCATCGCTTGTCTCGAAAAGCAGGGCTTGGTTGATCACTGATGAGCTGAGGTTGGCCTTAATTAACCAGCGAGGTTTCTGTCCTCTGGGCCTTGTGAAGACGTAACCAAAAAAGGCAACTCCTTCCATTCCCATACTTTCCAAAGATGACAGGACAGGCTTGACATCCTAATCTTTTCACCTTGCCTTAGTCACTGAAAGACTCGAGCAGTGTCAAAGCAACCAGCTGATTGCAATCTTCATGCCAAACGCAACATCTTCATTCCAATGAGCACCTCTCACATTAAATTTCCACATGTGTCCCCCCAACTGCCCTCCATTGCTTCCCCTCCTTCCTTTTTCAAAAAAAATGAGACTTTTCTGCTGGAAAACAAAACAAACAGAACTTAGAAAAAGAAAAAGCAGAAAAAAAGAGGCACAACACACACACAAACCCTTCCAAACCCTTCAAGCAATAACTGCTGCACAAGGCCAGTTGGGACACAGTCAAATTAAAGAGTTATTATTACCTAGGGGACATTAGAAATCAAGTTTGTTACTGGCAGTTCCTGTTTCTGTAAAGACTTGTTAATAGCTGAAGTTTTAAAGGGTGTTGTTCAATTGGCAAAGTGTTGTTTTTCTAAGCAGCCACCATGTTCTCACCTGCTGCTGTTACTCCTGAGAGCTGCAAATGTTTAGAGGAGAAGGAGGTTGTGGAAGGGTTGTTGTGGAAGGATCCCCAGGTCCCTGAGAGAGGAGTTGATGCCTCTGCCTGGGCAGGCTGGATGGGAGCCCTCTCCTAACGCAGCTGGCGGCTCCTATGGATGGGCTGCATTTAGTGTGGCATGCTCACAGCATTTTAGGGAAGGGAAAGGTTCTTTGAGTAGTTAATGCCAAGGGGGAAGGAGAAAGGAGGCCTGGCCTAAAGGGAAACATTTTTCAGTTGCTTGCAAGTTCCTCAGTCACAATGACTCAATAAATCAGATTTTTCACTCAGGGCCAAATCCTATACCCTTACGGACATCAATGATGCTGGCTTAGGGGAATCTCTGTAAATCTCTGCTAATTTCCATTTTGGAGTGTTGTGGTTTCACACAGTGATGTGACAGAAGCAGACTTCATTTTGGCAGAAATCTGTCCCCACTGTAATTTATGTAACCTATGCAGTCTCCATGCAGTTTTACACATGTTTTATGTCAGGGTGACTTTTGCATTGTCTAAAATTGTATTAAAACAGAGAAAACTAGCAAGAAAATGGAAAATACTTGGATTTTGAGCCACACGCACTTTTAAAGCTTTTATTCTTGATTGTCTAATTAAGCTTTTTGGAGAAACCGTAGTGTGAATGTGGAGGAGAACATGCTTCTGTCCTGTGTATGCCAGGTCAGTGCCTAGGAAAGTAAATGCCGCGTAAAACTTCTTGCACAAGTCACAGCACCTATGGTGCAGAAGATGAGAAAAACCTCCTCTGTGCATATTTTAGCTTTATATATATATATGTGAGCACATGCATATTTACAGGTGTGCATGTATATATTTATATATATAATTATTGTTTACAGTATGACTGGTTACATTTGTCCAGCTGCCTATAAATTTATTATAGGCAATTATGTATGCAACTGAATTCTAAAATGCCCTATAAATCGCCACCATCTGATATGTATATAATGAATAGATCTTACGTAAGGAGTGCATGCACTTCAGAGTTTAACACAATATACCCCTCTTCCCACCAGGACCAAAGCAGAGTGTTTAGAGAGGGCACAGAGGAAAGTTCAAAGTTTTAAAGTTCCTTTGCCCAAAAGTTTCTCTTTTCTATTTTTGAAGAAGAGATGGGCAGTGAGCTAGGAGGAAGCCCTGCTTGTCAGAGCTCAACACAGAATCTCTGGAGTAAAACTTCAGTTGAGCTATCTAACCTCTCTCAGTTCTCAGTTTCCCTATCTCTAAAATGGGCACAGGGATAGCTGTTGAGCTCCTAAAGAGTGGATATCAGGGAAGGTTGGAGGGGGAAATACCCCCCATTGACATCCTAGAGGGGAGGGGAAGGGTTGGTGCAGCGAAGAGTGTGGCTGTGGGCTGGACACTCTCCCGCGCCCCACCACGGCCATCTCCATGAGGAGCATCAACCACAACAATAAACACCAGCAGCTGCAGCGGCTGCGATGAAGGATGTCGCCAAAACCAGCAAGAATCCAACTTGCTCAGCCAACTTCTGCTTTCTCAGCAGAAGGGGAGGGGATGGGGAAAGGCCAGCCTTGAGTCACGGCTGCCGATCTGTGGGCTTGGGGGACAGGATGGGATGGGGGTCCCAAGCTGCGGGAGCTGGGGCAGCCTCACATCTCTCACCAGCTACAGCCAGCAGCTCCCTGTCCCTCCCTCCGTCCCCACAGCCCCTAGCTCCAGACCCTCTCCCCTTCTCCACTTTTGCTTTATTTACGAATATGTCGCTGGAATTCAAATGAGTTATCTATTCTGTGGCCGCCTCACTTTCCCACAGAGGGCCAGTTCTTGCCTGACGCAGGGTCTGGCCGAAACAGCGCGAGAAGAAAAGGAAAGAGCAAAAGAATGCTTTTCAGCTCTTTTTATTCCTTCCCCCCCCCTCCCGCCTTACTTTATTTAGTGTGTGTGTGTGTGTCGGGCGCGCTCTTCACTGGCTGTCCCCCCCTCGCTCCCCTCCTCCCTGCTTTCATCCCCTTGGCCCTGCTTTAGCCCCCTTTATGTTACACGGTAGCTCGAATGGAAGCCCAGGAGGGTCCTATAGGGAATGCATAGGATCCCTGGGAGAAAGAAAGCCCCCAACAAGCTATACACCAGATGTATAACGTTATATGGTCAAACTGGCAAACACAAAAGCAGAAAAACAAAAGACGTGAATTAGGGAGAAGCATTCAAAGGCGTGTTTTGAAAACAGCCCAGCCAAGAGGCTGGATTCCCCCTCCTGAGACTAAATGTTTGAAAGAAAAGGTGCTGAAGAAAGAAAGGGAAGAGGGAGAGCAGGAGGGGGTGGGGGAAGAAACCCATTTTTCCTAATTAGATGAAGTCTAACAGGCCCTGGATTTTGCAACTAGTTTGGGGTTCTTTTTTGCCTTTTATTTATTATTTTCTCTCTCTTCTTTCTTCTCCCTTCAAATCAAACACAGGGGAGATGAGGTGCTGTAGTTTGTCAAACTGAGGGGGCCGATCAGAGGGGTGTTGTGCCGAAACCTGTGCTGTATCTCTCCCTAGTCAAGGCTGCAATTAGTCCTTGGGCTTTTCCCCCTGTGTTTTCAGAAGGCTGCGCCTTCCTTTATCTCAGCCTCCCTTTTCTAAGTTTGCCCCCACCCACCCACAATTCTTGAAACTGGGACGGTCCTGGTTGGTGGCAGATGAGAATGGAGGCATCTGCCTTTCTTTTTCTCTTTTCTCCTTTTAATTAGCCTCCCTCAGCTCAGCATCCAGCGCACCCGACCTGGCTGCACGGCTCTTGTCCCAGTCTGAAGCGAAAATTCATCCAATGGGAAAAAAAGAGGAATAATAAAAAAAGCAGTGATTTTAATAAGCAGTTGGAGAGATTGCAGGATGACAAGGGCAGGTCGAACGCTCCCTGCTTCTACCACTTGATGCCTCGGCACAGACCCAGGTCCATGTGTCTGTTCTTCGTGCCTCACCCTGTGAAGGAAACTCAGGAGAAACAAGGTGTTGGCTGGGACTGGGCTGCTTTGCTTTTGCTGCTGGCATCAAAATTCAAGCAGCAGCATTTGCACCTCAGCAAAGATGGCCTGGAGGGTGCCCGGGAAAATTCTTGCCCTGTCGCATTGACTGAGCATCACTAAGGGCCAGACTCTGCTGCCTTAACTTATGCATGAAATTGATAGGGCTACTAACAGAGGAAGGATAACTTGTCAGGGTGATATGGTCGCAGTCTTGCCCTAATTAATTTTCTCTAATCTTACACAGTGGCTACTATAGAAATCTTCCCTCTCTCCCTGCATGCAAACACGCAGACACATAAATCTGTTTTCCTGCCCCTTTACATCCTGACTTCATCCCCAGGTTTGCAAATATGAAACATTAAGATGTGCTTGGGGCAAGAGAAAGAAGGAGGAAAGAGAGGAAAGGGAGAAGGTGAAGAAGTCTTGCTGGGGAGGGGAAGCACACTGCAGCAGTAGCAGAGGCACCTTCCATCGCCATGCAGCATCACTTGCAGGGTGCCACCATGGGCTTTGTAACAAAAGCGTGGTCAAACGCGATAGAACTACTGCAGGGCTCCTTATAGCTGTCAGATAAAACACCAGGCTGCTCTGAGGCTGGGAAATCAACAGCTTCACTGCTATTCTCGCAGTGAAGGCTGCAAGACAGCTCTCCCTATTTCTCTGCAAGTGTCAGCCCTCTCCCCTCTTCTGCCAGTGGCAGACATAGAAGCACAGCAAACTATCAAGATATCCAATATATAACAAGGGGCTGGCAGAATTACCATGCTGAAAATGTATGGTCACAGTTGAACAATTCATATTTTAGCTCCTTCACCTGGTGGTAAATTTTTTTGATATAGTTGTGGCAATGGATAAAATAGATTCATTAGCTTTGATTAACCTTCTTTAACTAGAGTTAAAAACCTGCTGCAGACAGCTCTGCTACCAATGCAGCCTTTAGGATGCTTTATCATGTTTAAGACCCAATTACTGTTGTACCAAATAAGAATAAACCATCACAATAAAATGTGGTGCACACAGCCCTGTTAAAGCTCACAGCAAATAATCATTAATTTATAACAGCAACTTCCCCATTTCTATAGTTTTATTGATGGCTACAGTTAATTCAAGTTGAAAACAATGTAACTTGACACTGATCAGACCAACTAGTTTTCTGGTTTTATTGACTTTTGCCTTTTCTTTTCTTTTTTTCTTTTTTGCTTTGTGTTTGGAGTCTCAAATGGCTACTTCTTAATAAACCCTCATAAAAACCAGGCAGAGAACAGCAAGGCATAGATGAAAAGGCTTTGGGGGAGATTTTCAAAGGCACAAAAGGTGCCTAACTCCCATTGACTTTCAATTACTGATTCATTTTTATTACGAATTTTGAGGAATTAGGAGGGAGAGCTGAGTTTTATGCAGTTATTTGTTTGTGGCAGCCATGAAGCGAGCAGGTTTACAGAAAAATGATGCTTTAAATCAGTAATTGCTTCGAAACTTTTTTTGTTCGTTCATCTGCAACCTATTTGCTTTTCTGCTTTGCAGAAAGCTCTTTGATCTTAATAAAAGTCCAGAAGGAATACAGAACATAAATACACTTGTTACTGCAGCTTTTTCATTTTCGCCTAGGACCTGATCCTGCGCTCACTTTAAACAGATGATTAACTTCATAAATGTTCAGTTAGGCTTACTCATCAGTGTAAAACTCCCTATCTGCTTAATTTCTTTTTGCAGGATCAAATTTTGTGCTAATTGAAAGAGCTTCCATGTGTTTATTGTGCATTTCCTTGCATTTTGGCATAACTGGATCTGGAAAGCAGCTGCAGAATGCAACGTGTTAATTTTGGACAGGGTTTGACTGAAGTGGAAATAATAAACAGTGAGATGCTGCAGCTTTCAGGCAAAGCAGAGTAACAACAATTAAAAAAAAAAAAAACAAGAGAGAAAGATGCTAAGGATACAAATCTCCAATCAGTAAACTAATAAGTGGAGCTTAGTATCTGACTTAGCTGAAGCCAGGCCACCAAGATCGTGAGCTGCTGTTTGAGAGTGGAAAATCTTAGTGTTTTGCAGGCCAGCCTCCCTGGTCTGTCTTTTCAACTTTGTTTTCTCTTTTGAGTTACACAACTGTCTTTCGATAATAAGCTAAGGATGGGACTCTGGTTAAACTATAGATTTGTTCAGAAAATGAAATGCAAATTCTCAGCAATGCAAAACATCGAGGAAATAAACTAAATCCCCATGGTTACTAATATGGAAAGTTTGGGTCAGAGGCATGGTCTAAATCCAGTTACCCCTTTGCTAGGATGTTATGCCCAATGAAATCTGCTGCTGACTGAGGTCACGATTACTGTTGCTGGGCTGATGTTAGGACATTGTGCTCAGTGGTTTTAACTCCAGGTCACGGTCGGTGCCAGGTCGTCTGTGCTGATTTCATGTACCAACAACTCCATTTTTTTTCCAGCTTAGTTTTTCCTTTCCTCATTGCTCCCATAGTTCACAGCAGTGACTGAACTCCTTCAAACTTTATATGCTGGTTCCTTCCACAGTATCAGAGTCTCCACTTGTGTGACCTGAAATAATGCAGTTGAGTTAAATGAAACTATATTAGATCTGTTCCTGGTGCAAACTGGTGTATCTCCAGGATCAGCTGACAATTTCAATAAAATCCTTGGGGTTATAGATGTTACCCAGGCAAGTAATTCCAATGTTTGCAGTGAAACTATTCCCCCATGAGTTAAATGCCTCTGTGAATTTGCAGAATATAACTCACATCTTTTGAGAAGAGCTAAGAGAAGCGGAAGAGGGTATATGCTGAATATAGTTCCCTCTAAGAATCAAGTCCTGCTCCCAGGAAGGGAGCTTTGCTACCCTTTTTCCTAGAGCAAGACTGGAACTGATGTTTGCTATACGTTACGCTTAGGACTGCAAATGCATACAAAGAATGCCAGATACTAGACTGCAGCTGAAATGTCTTTAAAAGAACTCAGATTTAATATTTCATCAGAACAACAGAGAGGGAGATTTGCTAAACATCAAACAAATTTTAATACAAATGCCTCCTGAAAGCAAGTCAGTTATGAAAATCAGTGAATACAAATGTTCCAATTGACATTACTGGTGCATGTTTGTGGGCTTCTTGTTTACACTGCCACATCATGAAAAATAAAATACACCCAAACTGTGCATATTGATAAGGATATGCTTTCATCTCTGTGTCTGGTGACGTGAAAACCGTTTCAGCTTCATTCTTGTACCTGATATTTGCACCTAGAAACCCTGAAGAAAAATACTACTTCCGTACCAGTTGGGTGCATTTTTCTTTAGTCTAGTACATGGATGGAGAAAACAGCTTTAGAGAAGTGCTATGTCTGATCCTGCTTTAGACTATAGTTTGCACAATGTAGAGAAAAGTGTATAGAAAAATGAGGACTCAGAATTAAGTGTTAACCTGAATGCTAAGTCTTTGAGATGCTGTTTGCTTCCGTGTAAGCATGAACTTCCCTGATAAGGTCCTTTAACCTCCAAGGGATCAGTGGAAACTGAGATACCTACAATCAGGTAGATGTGCATAAAAACCTTGGTTGAAGTTAGTTCGCGGAAGCAGCCATACAGAAGTAGCGGGATCTTTGTGTCTCAGGTCATGTCCATCTGAAATGGTGGTGATCATTCACAAGATCAGTTTTGGCTTAACCTGTGATTGGGTTGCAGTATTTGCATGTGAAGCAAGCCTGAGTGAGCCACGTAGTTATTTGTCTTTCTATATCTGCAGGCTTTAAGTGTGATTTTAGAAGGGAAAGGAGGAGCAAATGATTCCTGCTGGCCATTTATCTCCATTATTATTAGTGTTTTTATTTTTCCTTAGAAAAAACAGTTAAAAAGATAGAGAAAGGAGGAAAGGAAAACAAATCTGAATACCGTTAACTTGTTGGAAAGGTAGCTACAAATTTCAATGAGTCAGGGTCCATGCTATTAGACAACTTTTGTTTTACGCAGCTTGATGACAGACCTTGAGGACAGGTATTTCTGTTCCCAAAAAGACCAAGCTTCAATTTCTAAGAAGTCATACAGTTCTAAGCTGCTTAAACACATTTCATTCAGCAGCTTCATCCCAGAGCACAGTAACGGAAGGGATTTTATGTGCTGAGAATGCAAAATAAACACAAAATGTTAACATGGTTCCACTTCACATTGGATCAACTAAAACAAGAAGCCACCGTGTGTTAGGAAAAAACATGTTCAAACCAAAAAAGAGCTGTAAATAACCAGAAAAAAGATGCCCACAGGTAAAGAAAGGAATGGAGTCCCACAGTTATACTATCAACATGTGATTTGAGCAATACTGTCAGAAGCAAAACTGCTGAGTTTCATGAGAATATGAAGGAGTCCAACTGACATTTGAATCTACTAGTTGTGGTCCCATCTAGCACTCTTCATATAAATGTCATTGTGACCATAATGGTCATAGTAGGAAAAAGGCCTGTAGGTCTAGTGTTGGTCCAAATGGGGTACCATTGAAAGGAGTCAAATTATATGTTTTTTGATGAAGCACAACTACATGTGATAGAAGTTCAAACCTAAAGCACAGATTTATCATGTGTGGTGTCAGCAAGCAACCATTCTGTGGGACCCACGCAGGAGGGAGCTTGGGCTGTTGCCCTATTCCTTAAGCCAGATTTCAGACAAATTGGAAAGGACAAAATGAAAAAGAAAGAAAGAAAAGGATGAAAATGTAAGACAGTGCTCCCCCTAGAAAAAAGGCGAAAAAGAAATTGAATCCTTTGGAGCTGTATAAGAATAATAGGAAATTTATACTCAATTAAGCCACTCAAGCAGAGCTGTTAATTAACCTTATCAGAAAGGACATTTCATTTTTATAGACCTGAGGCTATCTGCAAGCACTGGACTTTTTAAGTGGATGAAAAAGGTGCAATACATTGATTTTAATGTACAAAAGCATATCCAAAGAGAAACTTAGTACAGCTCTAATCCAACTTTTAAGAAGGTTCAGTACTAAAAGAAGAAAAAATGTAGGAAAAAAATATGATGAAAGGAAGCAGCATTTCTACAGCTGCTATAGAATATCAAGGATCTGAAAAAAAAGACATCATTAATGGCAGCATTTTGCAATGACCTATATGAAATCTATGAGTGCCTTTAGAAGGTCAGAATTCTGTTGGACAGTCAGATAGACTAAATCATAGGTAAATATTATGCTATACATACCCAAAGAAAAAATATCTGTAGAGTCTACTACACCCTACCCCTTAACATGAGAGCTAAAGGTTGAAAATATGATAGAGGAAACTGGAAAAATTGCTAGAAATTAATGTGGAAAGACAATCATCCCAAAAGGGCAGCAAAAATGCCACCCAATAAATTAGAAACTGAGACATAAAAACAAAAAAAGCACCGTAAATCCACAAATCATGTGAAACACATCAAAATATCAAAGCATAAGAAGAGGACAATAATGACCTGCTCTAATACGGATTACGAAGGACCTGTGAAACTAGCACACATAAAATACACAGAGAACAGGAATCTCTTCTCTCCTGGAGTCAGCTGAGCTCCCTGGAACATTCACCTGTAGAAATGAGAGCACAACCTTTTTTCTTCTTCTTTTTTTATATGCAACACAACAGGTTCATTCTGTCTTGCAGTAGCTGTTTTATCAGCTGCTGCTTGTCCTTATATATATATGTACATATACACATGCATTTAAAACATGCATTCACACTTAAATGTATAATGGGAATTAGAAGGATTTTTTTAATGAGAAAGTCCTTTCAATTATACTCCTCTGATGTTCAAGTAACATGTTAATTCTAGGAATGTGAGGAATATGCTGAAGTTGAAGTGTTTAAATGTTTTGCCTAAATGTCTAGCAGTGGTTCTTCTGAAAATTTTATACCCTTAAATTCCACAGTTCCAGCAGGCTTTCTTTCACAGTACTGGGCTAACTTCTGCTCATTTTATTCAGGATAGTATTTCCCAAACAGAGCAGTAATGGAGACAATCTTCCTTTCAGGCAATTACATTAATGATTAAAAAAGGAGTTCTTACTCTGTGTCAGAATGAAATGGAGATTTTTGAAGTCTGTCATGGATGGACTCATCAGGACAAGAGCAGTGGTTAGAGCTACGAGTTAGACCTAAGACATGAAAGAGCCTGTTCTGGCTTCCTGCCTAACAAACATCCCAGGGAAAGTAATGACTGCTAAATTATGTAGGACAAATCCAGTCTGCTAAAGTGGTTCCTTTGGCAACTGCCATTGTGAGAAATTTTTCAGGGTTACTTACACCTTTCTGAAATTTGAATGAAAATTTCAGAAGTTCATTGATTCAAGTATGCTGGAAATATGAAATAGGGCTGCTAGTCTGTCCCACATTGGCAGAATAGATAGATCCCTATACTAATGAGTTGTCCATTTTAGTACTGGATGAAATTTTACAACTTCCTATGGGGAAATCCATCGTATCAACTTTCATTTCTGGGGAAAGATCAGCCTATTTATCACTCACCACTATCTTTGTGTTCAAATACTTTTGCTTTGCTCATTTAAGCTCCAATAATTGGTTTGAATGGACACAATTCCAAAATCCAAGAAAAAAGAAAAGAGCAGAAACCAAATTATTCAAACACATTCAACTTTTGCAGTAGGGCTGTATTACATTGATAGGTAACACGCAGCATTTGCCTTCAATATTATTTACCAGTGTCATGAACTTTGCTGCATCGCCTAAACAGAGTCACTAGAGCTCTAGAGCATATGCAGATACAATAAACAATACTGCCTAGGGAAAAGTGAATTTCCTTTACATTAAAGTACAGTGGGGACATGCAGATCTTTATAGTATGTGGTTAAGTCATACCTTTACCTCTAGATCTTCTACTTTCTATGAGCTATTAGCAGCTGGAAGTGAAAAATACAGAACAAACTTGTAGGAAAAATATTGCAATCCCTGTATAAGCTTGTAAATACTAGTATTGCAGACTGCAGGTGGGTACATGTGTTTTATAATTCCAGAAAGAGACAGGTAGGGGAGCTCTTATAAATATGTTATTAAGCAGTAAACCACACTAAATGTAAAAAAAATATGTTTTGTTCCATGAAGTGAACAAAAATTCCTCTTCTGTGGAAGTTGAGTTGGAATTTGCCAATGTACATCAAGTGGGACAATGATTTTTCAGTGGGGAATAGCTGCATGTCTAATTAATGTCCAGGGACACTAATGCTAAAAGCTAGTTCAGGGCATATTTCATACATTACTTTTAGCTAAGAAAAATGGGAAAGAGGGAATTAAAAATGTTAAAGTAGTTTTTTATATCTAGATTTGAAATAATCTGAATATCTGTTCACGTTCCCATGCTTACAGGAGAAAGACATGCATATGTATATATGGGTAGAAAGTGAAAAAAGTTGACAAAAGTTTATAGAAGTCCTTTTCCATCTCTCCTTCTTTCACCTTTCCCTTCCCAAAATGCTTTTGATCAATGATTCAGATTATTCTGAATAACATTTTCCCGTTGTTTCAACCTGAAATGAATTTTTCCATGTATTTTCAGGTTTTGCATTCAGTGAAAGGGCTTTTATTCACACACTCATATAGTCCTCATGCAAGTCTGTTTTGTTTCACATTTCTTTGAATACAAAGAAAATATGACTGTGGGCCACATCACGTTGTTATTAGGCAATAAAGCTAGGAATCTTTGGATTTGCTTGCACTCTATGGACAACCAATATAGCTTTCTCCAAGAAGGGCCACATCGTTGCAGAACATGCAAAGGATCGTGATACCTTCTTGTTTCCTTCTCCCAGAAAGCATGGACAAAGGTACCATTGTGCATATAAAATTCTCCAGTACAAGCTAATCCAGAGACAACATCATAAACCAGAAAGCAGTACATCTTCCATTAATTTGCTGCGCCAGCCATTTCACCCCTCTGTGTCTCAGTCTTTTCTACCTCTGTCACATATTCAGCATGAAAAAGCTGTTTGACACAGAGTATATTTTCTGTCTTTGCACAGGGATACAAAGAGAGGGGCATCCGTCTAGATAGAACCATTTAGTCCTCGCCATAATGCAAATGAATCCTATTAAAGGTTGGAGGCCTTAAATAGCCTGTACTGAACCTTCTGAGAGTAATTTAGATAACTTTTTAAACAAATCCATTCTACATTCTTTTATGAACAAAACAGAACTACTGTGCTAACTTCATCCTATAATTTCTAAGCCCCAGAAGCCCTACAAAAATGTATCAGCAATTAGTTTTGAATTAAACAGAAAGTGATGGAACAAATGCAAAAGCATTCACCTTTGTAACAAGACCACATTGCAGAGATATAAGAGCACAGCTGTTCTCGCCTAAAAAGGAGAATTCCAGAAAAAGAGAGGCTGGGAAAGAAGTCAACCATGGGCCCTGGAACTGAACATCATGCTCAGATTAATTTAGAAACCACTAAACATTTTGCCAAAAAAAAAGTAAAAGAAAGAAGAAAAAAAAACCTTAACATTTTTTTATTAGGCAATAATATGTGTGATTTAAATCCAGCACTTGAAGCAGAAGTTCAGGCTTCCACTCTTGACACACCTTAGATCAGGCAGGTTGTGCAAGCAGAAAGGGAGCTGGTATATTATTTAGTGGAAAATGAAACTGATCCAGAAAAATCAATACTCCAGGGGTAGGTTTGGTTTCCACATTTACCTAGTAGCACAATATCTAAAAATAATAGGAATCCAGGAGGTTTGGGGGGAGAGAACAGGTCTTGCTAGAAAGGAAAGAAGCTGGAATGAAAAGCAGGAATTAATCTGGTTCATATTAATTTGTATTAATTTCCATTTAATAGTATAACCACATGTATTGAAAGAATGAATGTGAAATACATTTGTCCCATGTAACTTAACACTAAAGGATAAGGAATTGGATATGGTATAGGGCTCAAAGAGATCTGAAAAAGGAAAGATGAAGAGCAAAACCACCCCAGCTCCACCGTCTCTGTTGGCAAAGCGGCATGCTGTGATTTCAGACCTGTGTGTGTTCTGCTGAGGGCACTCACCACTCCCTTGGCTGTAGGTGGATAAAGTCCAGTTTACATCGGGCTGAGGAGCCAGCTTTGCCTTTGGTATTTAAATCTTGATCCTGAGGTTGGCCAACTGTAAAAACAAACCAAGCAGTGACATTTGATTTGGACTCCAATAATAATTTGGCAATATCAACCTTTTCAGAGGTCTCCCAGCTTATATACTTTGCTGTTATTGTAAGAGGTGCTTTGGTTTTACTGGAGGAAAAATCCCCAGCTCTTTCACCCCTCCAGTTTGCTAAACCACATGCCAACACCTGCTCCATGTGTGTGAGAGTCAACAGCTCTGGAAGAGACTCATACATCTGCTGTGGTGAGCCACCAGGTTTGGAAAACTGCTTCATGTCATGAGGTTTGGGTGGCCTCTTTCAACACATTCCCATTCTAGGAGTATTCATCCAAAAAATGTGCCATGAAGTGCTGGGCAGTGCCTGCAAGGAAATGAGCAGTTTTCAGCTTGCGATATATTTGGTGGATCAAAGTCCTGTGGCAGCTTTGTGGTCCTGGGTGAGTGCAGAACCAGCAAAGTGCTCTGAGCTTTCTTAGTTGCAACTGGTGATGGAGCTGGAAGGCCACACTACAGTCAAACCAGTGCTCTCTGAGTCCTAAACTGGCCTGCAAATAAACCCTGTCCGTGTTATTCGCCTGTCCTTGTGATTTCTCTCATCTCGAAAGAATTACCTTTTGGGTTGCATTATTAACGGGTTCCCAACAGATGGTGCTAATGAGACTATTAAGTAGCCTAACCCAGTATGCAAATAATACCGTGAAAAGGGCTGCTGGGACCTGTCCTTTTCTTCTTTCTGGCTTGTGTTAAAAGGGAACTTTATTAAACATCATTACAAGCAGTTTCCACAGGCTGTGGAATTTGTGGGGTTTTCAAGCCGCAACTGAGGAAAGCAGAGAGAAGTTTGTTGCTTATCCAAAATCTAATCGGGCTGGCAGCAGAGGGATCTGGGCACTGGGAATTAATTAATCCAGGTAGACCAATCTTGAGTCCTTGCTACTAGTATTTAACAAAGACGTGTCCAAAAGCCCTTTCAAAGACTCGAGAAAGTCGTCTTTGTTTGTGTGGCTAATTGAACGCTACTCAGTTACCTTCTTTTACACACCGCGGTTTTCTGTAACACACCAAATACAATGTTTAAGTAAGGTTAGTGTTATGTTATACAGTCCAACAAATAAAAGGATGTTTAAAGTTAAGGCTGACATTCCATCCTTAACTTTTTGTACCTTTGTGTTACATCACACCTCAAACATAACATTGATTTAGGGCCCCTGCCCTGGCTCTATCAAGACATGGGGAGATTAATTACACTAAATAACATTATTCTGACCTTCGCATTAACTACCCATTCCTTTGTCGGTTAAATAATTTCAACCTGTAGGTAATGTCAGCTGTTAGTTCACTCTTAGTCCCCTTTTTTTTTCCTTTCTTCTTTACATAGGAACATCCCCAAACATTAAAAATGGGATATTTCCATGTACTCAAGGTCATACTTTGAGTTTTCTTTTCTAAGTTGGCCATTGTGGATCAGCTTTTCCAGACTAGGCACGTGCACATAAACATCACACATTACAAATGTGCAAACTTAACTTGTGAATATAACTCTTGAATGAGTTTGTTCATATTATGTTTCTGGGATAATATGTCAGGTATCTGCAGCTGTATCCATACAACCAGCCATTCATTTTTGTTTACATAGGAATGCATGACATTACTCTTTCAGAGCTAGATAGCATCACTGAATAACACTGCACTTGAGTTATTATTATCATTATTGATTTAAGCACATTTATTTTCAAACTCAGAAAGCTGTGATATAGCTCTTATGCCCAGTCTAGAGCTAAGTGTGTTCTACTTTTCACTGGAGAGGGGGGGGGAAGGTTTATGTCATTTGTTTGGCATCACTAATGCCCTTATAATCTCCTATTGCATTTGGTTTTTCTGGTTGAATCTTCCAAAACGAAAAAAATTAGTTTAGAGCAGAATTAGGGCCAATCATTTACTATAAAATTCCTAATAGTCTAAGAAGAGGTCTACCAGTAAGTTTGTGTGTCCAGTATCTTGTCTCTCTGATAGTGATAATTGGAAACACAATAAAAATTGGGCAAGTGCACATGTGAAAATAGGTTAGCATGTCACTAGTTTCTTTTAGGCATTTCTTAAGGCTGTTCCTTTTCCTGAGATGGGCTTGGAGTATGTAGGAACTGTGAAGTGAGATAAAGCATAAGAAATCCTTTCCCTCTCTCAGCATCTCACAGATGTCTGTCCAGATTTGTGATGGTGATACCTTCCTGAGGGTAAACACAGGCCTCTCCCAGATGACCTTCATATTTCATAAGATAAAGCAGAGTTAAGTCTTTTTGTTTCTTCTTGTTGGAAGAGATGTTGTGGCTGCTTTTGAAGAGACACAGAACCAGCTACACCAATGACGAATACAAGTCCTGGGGCCTTTAATATAGAAAATTTAATTTGAGAGGTTGGACATTGGATCAAGGAACTATGACAGGAGCTTCACTGAGGCTCTTCTAAGACCTGAAATTCCTAGTCCACCAGCTGGAGTCTCATCTCTAGCATTGACTTCTGTGGCTGTGAACAAGTCATAAGCTAGCACTGTCTGTGAAAGGGAGAAACTGCACTGACTGGTCTCTAAGTGGGGAGGTCTTGAAGATTATAGAGATTGCCCTGAAACTTGCTGAGTTGCTGACAGTGGAGGATATGTCCTCCTGGTGAGAGCTATGGTTAATGCAAATATTTCAGCAGTTGACTGAATTAATTGGTGCATTTCTTAGATACTCAATATAAAAATTTTAGATATTCTCTCCTCAGCTTCCACTTTTTCTCCCTAAAACCACTAAGATGACTTCAATGACATGGAATCTAAACATAGTTAAGTATCATGGTTTCTTCTAGCAATCTTTGGTGCAGATGACTGTGAATCAGGAAACAAGAACAGTTTCAATTACAGACAGAGTCTCTTCTTCTGGTCCTTCTTTTGGTATGTCTGTTTTTGAAGGGGGATTGCTTCATCAGAATCAATTACTGATTGAGCTGTACCATCTCAACACAAGCTGAAGGCCAGATATTTCCAGCCCTTATTTTAGATCCTGATCCTATGCTGTGGGAATCCAGTTAAGCTTACAGCATAGCATGACGCTTATGAATGGTTCTTGATACATAAAATAACAAGGACGATTCATAAATTACTTTGCACATGACAAATCTCATTGGGGCTTGACACTGCGCAGGATAAAAGGTGTCAGATGTATTTGGATTGCATCAGTCTGCTTACCACAGACCAACATTTGCACTGCAAACCTATTGTGCTGCCATATACTGCAATGTTGAAAGAAAGATAAAAATAAGCAACAGAATAAAAGGACACATGATTTCCACTGCTGGCAAGGTGACGTCTGCCATCCTGGTTGACACACCAGTGATTAAATTCCAGACCTGAAGAGCTGCTGTTGTTGTAGCTTGAGCTGGAGTCAAACCTACATAGCTGGGCTGTAACTGTCATGGTCTTAATGTATTGGACATGCCTTGTGACCCCTAATGCACAGACATGCACAGGGCTGGGATTTTCCCCAGATGCCTGTTAGGACTTTCCAGCCCAGAATCATGAATGCTGAAAGATAGCTATTAAGTCCAAAGGATGTAAAATAAGTTTTGCATTAACACAGAGCTTGACTCTTGGTTTAAACGTCACAACTTTGTTTCCCTGAAAGCAACAGTTTGAGAAAATGTCATATATAAATAATAGGACCAAGAGTTTCACATCTCTAGTTTCTCTTAGGAGACAAGACAGCTATTCTTCTTTCCAGTAGGAACCAAACGTTCTAATACAATTTCTTATGTATTTTGACATTTGCATTGACCTTAGGTTGGGTCAGGGTGAGATTATATAGAAATAAATATTACTTGCAGAGGAAAGTTACCTTTTCCAAATCAGTGCAGCTTCCAGTTGTTCTGGGGAGAAAGATTTGGTTTGCAGAAGCCTGCACTAGATCCATCTACGTTGAATATGTCCCATAAAGTCCCAAGCTCACTGGTTCTATTAACTGGCCCATTTTTCACTATAACAAAGAAACAGGCATCAGAAATTTCATCAGCTTTTGCTTGGCTCTGTGCCACATCAGCCCTTTTCTACCTTGGAGGCAAGACAAGAAAAAAACACAGCAGGAACAAGGTAATAATCTCTCTGCTAAAAACTGAAATATAGAGGTGCAAATGCAAGCCAGGTTTCTGGAATCCAGCACAGGGCTTAGCTGTGACTTTCAAACCTGAGCCCATCAAGCCAGGAAGAGGAATGAAACTCTTGACAAGAATCTAAACTTGGGACCAAACCTTACTCCAGCTGTGCTCATGCTGCCCATCCAGTGCCTCGTGAATGGGGAATGGGCAGTGGCGAAGAAACCGTGTCCCTTTCTCCTGCAGTTCTGTGTGAATGCTTAAAGTGCAACAGTCCCAAAGAAGAAAACAAAACATCTTTCCTAATGAAAGAACAGGCAAAAAAAGTGAGAAATCTGGGAAAAGCCAGGTCTGGCAGAGATGAGTTGTAAATGGGAGAGGAGCTGCAGTGGCTGCTGGCAGGGGAAGGAGGGGGCATGGGGAGGGGAAAGGATCAGCACTACAACTTCATGTCCCTTGGGGGATTTTCTCTGTGGATTGCACAGTCATTTGTAAAAATCAACTGTGACTTGTTACACTCGCACTTACTCCTTGTGGCTTTATTCCACATGCGGCCCAACATGTTTTTCCACCGATACACAGATTTTGAGATGTTTTGTTTGGACTTGCCAGTGGAGGGGCTTCAGTTGACACAAAGGGCTTATCAATAACATTGAACCCCTTTTGACAGCTGTTTTTGCTTCCCGACTCTCCTGTTAGGGGTGGCTGCAGGGAAAGGAAGCTTGAATAGCAGCCAGTACCTTCCATGGGTAGCACACTTCAGGCAAATCTAGAATTACCTCCCTCCCAGCTTCAATTCCTCAACAGCACTGAGGCCCCCTCCACTCAGCACCAACAGAATAAGCCTTCAGTTTATGGTTTTGGTAAATCCATCATTTTTGCATCCTAATAATTAGCCCAGCAGCTGTTGCAAAGCTGGAAACAGGAATGTTTCCCTTTTATTGAAGGGATCAGTTCTCTAAATGAGTGATGTCCATTTTAACTCTCCCTTGATATGCATAAATACACGCGCAGCCAGTGTGACTTTAGGCATGAAAAATCAGTAATGGGTATATGATTCTCAAATCTAGTAGAACTGATAAAAATCAAGGTTGCTGTCAGCTGTGTAAATTGAGAGCTCCAAGTGAATTTGGTGGTTGGTCTGGGAAAAGGGTGTTTTTGTGCTGGTGAGTTGCTCCCTCTCGTGGAAAGCCAGCATTCCAGAGTCATCCAGTGCGGCATAAAGCAGTGCCGCTTCTTGGATGACTCTGCTTGAGGCACAGAGTGAAACCTAGAGACACACACATATTCACAAGCCTGACCCTGCAAGCATGGAAAACATCCCTGCTCTCTGGGTTTTACGTCAGGAAACTTGGCTTGCAAGAAGAAATCTTTAGGAGTGAAAAAGAGTCTGCCCTCCTAGAGTCTCATCGCTACTGCCTTACGTAGCCTCATTAGTTTGGCTATTTCAAAATCCTTGTACAGCACTGATCTGGGGGTCTTGAAAAGGCAGGGACATCTAAGCTAAGAAACAGGATTGGCTATTTTTCCCCTCTTACTTTTGTTTTCTTGGTTGTGTCCTTTGGCTTTCACTAGGACAAAATTAAACCTGCTTTGGGGATAACTGATTATTGTTGAATTATTACTATGCTATTAACTGAATAGCTATTATTACTAGACTATTAACTGGTTAGCTTTCCTCTTCCCTCTTGCGCTTTAAGGGTTCCCCCTATTTCTGTAGCTCAGATAATCCAAACCCTTATCCATTCTCCCAGCTGCAAGAATGAGCCAACTTCCCCATCATCCCATGGGTATGATTCCCCTCCACCCCCCCAGGATAATCATATGTTCTGGACTAGTATTTTTTTATTGCTTTTATTGAGAGATTTTATTACAAAGGAAAATATGTCCTGTATTTCTTAGGCTGGGAGGATATAAGCTTGGCAGCTAGGAACCACCATAGCAATTTTTAGCACACTGGTGTGGTTTACATGGATTAATTTGCAGTAACTCTTTGGAACGCTCTTCAACAGCTCAAAAGCTTCCTCAGTCCAAACAGTTTATAAGCTAAATAACAAAAGTCTTGTAAATATTTATTTAACGAGACATATTTTGAATAACTGACATGTATAGAGCCTTCCTAGAGAGTGTGTTATCACCATCAATTTTCATGGTCTGATATAATAACAGCTACCAGTGTAAGCCGTGGCAGGGAAGATATTGACAGTCTGAGGCCACTGTTAGCACCAGTGTAATAACGGGGCAAAGAGTCTGAACTGAGCTGCAAAAGCAGGACTCAAATTGGGTTTGTGTCCACTTGGCAAATCACTGGAAGAAAAAGTATGTGGGTTATCTGTTATTAGAGAGTGACTGTCAATAGTAAGCAGTTATGATGTAAGTATTATATGCATAATATGCAAGTAGTTGTGATGCCATATATACAGAGCTTATTCCTTTTTAATAACTACCTACAAGGCAGAGAAAGAAACATGATTTATAGAGCTTCATTCTCTTCTTTGGTGTTCTAAATTCTGAATGGTGTTTTCATGCCACAGTGGTGGGCACTGTCTTACCACCTGTATAGACTAAATTAATCTGTGGAAACAGCAGGTTAATTACTTAAACATATTGCTTATATTTAACCCTATTGTTTCATATTTAATATGTGTATTTTTAGAAGCCAGTTTAAGTTATTTATGCTGCAAATGGCTCTCAGTTACGAGTTCATGAACCCTCTGATTAATATGAATTAGTAATGATAACATTGTAAATGTGTAGATGATCTTGAGAGGAAAACCCTGTTTGCTAGTCTTAATAATTATTACAGCTTCAAGCCTTTCATTCAGCTCTTCCACCAAGGAATGGCATCTCATCCACCAGAATCAAAACCAGCTAGAATTCTGGCATATTTCACAACCATTTTTTCCCCCTCTATGTGTCTATAGTGATGATAGATGGCATGGACTGATTGTCCTTAGAAGTGAACGTATTTATTTGTCCACGGGATACGGATAGCACATGAAATTGCAGTGGTAGTGTAAACCTCCCCCACACATCACCCTCTGTCAGTGTGGCTCAGCTTTGACAAAAAGGGACACAGCGAGCCATGGGGAAATTGTGTTTAATTCCAAAGTCACACAGAGAGTCAGTGGCAGGCTGACAATGAGGACTTCCAGCCCCTCATCGGCATTCCTCTGCCGTAAACACGGGGCACCGGCCCCGGCTCTAATGATACAGGGGGAGTTACGCTCAGAGCAAGAGATGCTCTGCAAAAAGGCCTCCCTTGCGTTCAGCTAAAACGCTGCTAGTGGGATGTGATTAATCTAACTTCAGACTCTAGAATAGCTACTATTAAACCCAGGGGACGATTTTATTGAAAAAATAAATAAATCTGGCTTTAAGGGGTGGGGGTTGAAAACAAGAAACATGTGTGGGATTTTTTTAGGCCTGATTTCTTTAACAAAAATAAGTTCTGCACTGTTGCCACCATGGCATGCAGGAGTCGGGTTTGTAACCAGCCCTGAGCAGCCTGCTTTGCTTTGCCCGCTCAGGCCAAATGTCCCTTCAACACAAGCTGACAACTGACTGTGCATTTTGATCAGGCATGGTCTCTGTTCGGTAGCTGGGTGGTTTGAATGCTGCTTCTGTCACCTCAGATCAAAAATATTTTAGCATGGGCACCTCTCATACGCCAGTGAGCCCCACAGATCCTGGGGATGTTGCAGGGTGGCTGTTGGAGCTATGCAGATGTTGGCTGGTTACAGTTCTGCTAAGTTACCTCAGATGAGAAACTTATGAGGAAAGCATTTGCTGGGATTACCCTTCGGGTAACCTATAGCAATATAATAGTGACACAGGATACTGTGATTTGCCACTTTCTAGAATCTCAGTCCTGGATGTAAACCAAGTTATTATTTTGAGACTAAAAACCTTGTGTTTTTTACTGATGCATATAATACTATATTGATCAAGCTGGCAAAAGATGTGTATACTAAAATTTGATTTATAAGAGACAGCTTTTCCCAGCAAGATACAGGTGTTAGGCAAGTCAGCTTATTTCTCTTAAAGCTGTCATCAATATGACAATACAATTTCTCTGGTTCTGGTGTGATCAATGCAATTGTTTCTGATTCCAGTGTTGCCATAAATCCCCTATAATCACAGTCTGTGCCTTTGAATAAAGTTTGGTGGTGTCGTACCTCCAGACCAGGTGAGTTGTCATCAGAACCTTGTTTTCTTTTTTTCTTAAAGGTCTCTGATTGCCTTCATTACTGAAAGCTTGTATCTATATGTATTTCTAGAGGCATTCTCACTGATGTGAGTATGAGAAGCTGCCAATAGGTATTTAAGTTCTGCAGAAGTGTGATTTCATCGTTCAGACTCATGCTATGCCCTATCCTCACACACATACGATTACATTGCATTGTATGTAGTGGAGAAGTAATGCAGTTTTCTTGTACATTTCTTGGGGTGAGGAAGTTTAGTGCATAGGATGTGGAGTAGGATCCCTATAATTGCTCCACAACTGACTCACCAGTGCTGTGACCCTGGGCAAAACCCTGTCTCTCTGGCTCTGACCTTCTTCTTGCATAAGTTTTATGTCCTTCAGAGAAGCCTTGTCAAGACAATTTACGTTTTAAAGCACACTGACATCCTTGGCTAGAATATACTATTACAGTACATACACACAGTAAAGGACATGGGTGTCCCAGAATATGACTCTGGTTAATCACTGTATTTAGTAAGTTCTTCATGCTATCCTGTGAGGGCACACTATTTGAGTGCATCTCTGAAGAAATCTCTTAATGCTGGTTAACAGTGGTATTTACACAGAGGTTGCACCTACATGACCAGTCATAGCATTAAATGTGAGGCTTTTAAAACTAGGTCCTTCAGCTCCCTACTGACTCAGTTGTGGCTGGATTTTGTGAGCTTTAAGGAGTTTTCAGTGGTCCTTTGCCTTGGTTTCCCACATCTTCAGTCAGCTTCAAGGGCAATTTCCCCAAAGGTTCAGTATGATTGTGCAGGAAAAGTATCCTAAAGGATTTGTGTTTATGAGCTATAATTTCGTACTGGAGTTCCATTTATTGCCCAGATTCAGAGCATTTCAGAATATGCTAGGAGCTGTGTCCACTGATTTCTGGAAAATGACAATATATAAAGTTAAGTAAATTCGGGGAGGTATAGGTCACATTTAAAGCTTCAGATTTCACCTCTCTGCACACATACAACCCCCAAAAGACTTCACTATCATGGCCTTAGATGTGTCCCTCAAAGTTTCTGAACTCAGTCGATCCTTGGGCTTCTTTAAGAAAGGCATAGAGACAGCCTCAGCCTTTGGGAACATTCAAGGACACCTTGGCGGAAGAGAACTTTTAGTGGTTTTGGGTGCAGTAGGGTTTGGTTGGTGTGCAGTTAGGTAGGTGAACCCTGTGAAGTTTGGCGTTGGTTACTGTCTCGTGTGTTGTTGGAAAGCGTGCCAGGTACAGATGCAGATGGCTCAAGGAGTGAGAAGATAGAAGGTGCACACTAAATGGCTGGTCTCTGGCTTGCAATATCCCTCTTCTCCTTCCTACCACCTCCACACTTTTACTCTGAGGCTCACATAGAGAGTATGAATAATGAGGCAAAGTGGCAATATTCTTTGAAACGAGCACTTGTGCAAGCCACTCAGTCCTATTAGCCTAAAATGAAGTGGTTTAGGTATGGATGAGTACAGTGTAGGCCCACAAATATTAGAAAAGCAGTGCGGGAAACAGTGTAAGTCCTTGAGGGTTATAAATCTTTCCCAGAAGTTCTCCGTTAGATGAAGGTATTCCTGGAGTATCCTGAAATTAATCTAAGAATACACAGTATGAGTAAGGATGTGCTATCCTACTGGGATGGCCATACCAGTCAACCTCACGGAGGATAGATCTGATGGGAAAAGTTTAGCATGTCCTCCTCCGCCCATGTGAGCTGGTGGTAGATCTATCCACTGTCATAGGGGGATCAAGGCAGGTGAAACGGGAATAAAGAGCCTCCCAGGAAAGATGATTGACAAACCTGCCTGCCACAACAACAAATCACAGCTGAAATTGTCATTTGAAAAGGAAAGGAAAAGAAACAAACATATAGATTTGAAGCATCCTAGGAATCTAAACAGAGGCTGCCTCACCATACAGACTCATTCCATTTTAGTGTGCTATTTCCCAAGTTGTTGCGTGAATGATCCCAGTGTCTTTGCCTTTACAACCTTGCCTGATAGGCCATTCCACACATTTATTATCCTCGATGTGAAAAAGTGCTTCCTAACGTCTGTTCTAAATCTGTTTTAATTTCCATTTATGCTCCATTGTCCTATAATCTGTTTGGAGCTGAAAATAGAACCAAGGTATGATCTTCTTACAACCCCTGGCAATAAATTTTATTAGTATTTTTTTCCAAATTTCACAACCTTGCAGTAAATAAGAAAGCTTTATGGGGAAAAATAACCTCTATCCTCCTCCACACTCCTCCCCATCCACAAACCCCATGACCTTTATAAACTTTGACCAATATCATTGTTTTCCTTCACTGCCCCCCTTTTTACTTAATATTGCATTGGTTACAGGAGTAAACCAATTATATGTGTATTAAAAATGGAAGCAGTTTGTGTGCTGGCAATGTATATCTTTTACCAATGGCTGATGGAAAAAAAACCTCCCAGCTGCTCTGTAAAGCTCTCTCTATGCAGCTTGAAACATCTGGTTTGTTTTGTGTGCAGTCTTTTACACAGGGCATTTGCAATTCTTTATTCAAATTGGATTCTTAGTTCACTTTCCAGTAGAAAGATTGATATGTTTGTCATTAATAAGCAGGGTAAAAGTAATATGTGTGTAATTAGAATTCAGTCATCAAAACCAAGGTGGCAGGGTCCCCTAAAAGACATTTTCATTCACTTCAATCTGCAATCAGAGGATGAAGTTTCCTCAATGAGTTAATTCGGTTCGGTCCTGGTGGACTATAACATTGCTCCAGCAAGGCGTATTTATTTGCATGATTGGCAATTAGAATTTATTGATTTCAGAAAAGGAAATCCTTCCCTGGGTACTAGTGTTTCACTCCCTTGGCTGATGTTGGACAGGAAAAGCTGTCAAGATATGGATACCACATCTGGGTTGGAGGAGGAGTACATAATTATTTCTATTTCTCAGCAGTAATTTCTCAGGATCAAGGGCACTGATGGACTCTGGAGAGAGTTCACGCCAATATTCCTGGCAGGAAATGAGATGGTTGATGACTATAATAACAAGACCTTTTTGATAATCTCAGTGGAGGATGCAATGTAGGCTGACACCCAACTTAGTCTCTGCTAGATATGGGCACTTGATCAGGCTGGTCTTACTCAGGTTTAGGCTTCAGCTGGAATTTGATATGAATCAGAAATCAGCCTAAAAGTGGATCCTAGAGTAGTCCTTAGGGTGCAATTTCATTTCCATAGGCAGCTTTGAAGAGGTTCTGTCATCTTCATCTGCATCCAAAAGCAGAGTCAGAAAAATGACTCCCCTCACATAATGGTAAGGACTAGATAAGTACCTTCCATGGGAACTCCAAAGATGGGCAGCTTAGAAATGGTACAATTAATAAGAAAAATATACAGTAGTTATAAATAAAGAGTAAAATGAGAAGACTGAAGGAGCAAGAAGGGACATCTTTCTAAATCTTCATTTCCCCTTTTCCCCCTTTTACCTTAGATCCGGTACATTTCAGATAATAGCCTCTTTGTATTGCTATCGAGGAGAACAGATGCAAGCCCTTGTCTCATACTTACAAGGCAAATGACAGTATATAGACCACAAAGAGTTGAAATATTCTTCATTCTCCACCCTAAACTTGACCAAGAGACTGAAAGGACTTACAGCTTTGCCCTTTTTACCCATGCCCCCCATTTTCTCTCTTCTATTGTTGCCAAATATGCAGTTGAAATTAAGAGCACCGCTTCACCTGCCACACGTCAAACTTAATTTTACTTTAAATCAGTCTTAATTATTCTAGTGAAGTTTATCATTTTAATGGAAAGACATTGCTTGCTTAAACTATAACATTTATTGCAAAGGGCCAAGAGAAATTTAAAGTCACATTGTCTTTCCAAAGTGGACAGTTTTTACTAGATGATATCACACTGCATGCCTTCTAAGAAGGTGAACTTTCTGAACCCAGCTATCCAAGACAGGACCAACGACAAAAAATAAAAAGAGGGAAAAAATAAAACCCCACACAAATTGATTATAGAGACAACGTCCAATGCCTAGCATTGATTTCTCCATTTGCACCAGGGTACTTGAGCTCCAATGTGTTACAAACTAATCCTTGCCATGAACTATTTTTGGGGAATGAAGAGAGAAGCAGGGAAATTCCAGGAATGTGGCTTCTGTTTGATAGGCTGACAAATCAGGTCAATGGCTAATACTGATCAGCATGAAATGCTTTGGTTCGAGGAAGATTTAATGGTGCTCACTGCACTGTAGCTGCCTCCATCTCTTATTGGTGCCACTCATTTACTTGCAGGTGGAACATAAAACTAAGGGCTATTAAAGAGCCCACACTTTTTCCAGGAAGGAGGGTGTTAGGTCTACATTAGATCTTGGCACTAACCCAGAGCCTGTAATCACACCTTGCCAACTGTACCAAAAATTTCCCCTATGAGCTCCTTTGGCAACACCCCATTTTACAGAGCTAAGTCTGTGCAGCCTTTCAGTCCAGCTGCATTTCAGTCATAGGAAAATAACCCCCAGGGCACAATTTATTAAGCACTCTGGGACATCTCTGGCAGGTTTGTTTAGTGGTTAGAACATAAGAAAGAGCATCAGGATTCAATATCTGGTTATTTGATGATTACAAGTAAGAGTATTTAATTTTTGTGTGTGCTCTGGTTTACCTGCCTGTGAAATAAATAAAGCAATATTGCTAAAAATACAGAGAGTACATAGCCATCATTTATTATTGGCATAAATGATGCCTAAATTCACTCCAACTCCCTACAAGTCATCTATCCAAAAGACAGGAATCAGCTGAAGGTTTATACATGCATTGTTTCTTCTTTTTTGTTTTTCTTTCTTCTTTCTGTGGGCTTCCGCTCAGAAAACAGATGGTCTCTCCTCACTGACATTTTCTTACAGTTTTTAAATGCTGCTGCAGTAGGGGAGAGCTGAAATTTTCAATCTAGAGCTGTTCAGTCTCAATCTAGGTTCATAATTAAGAGTAGCTAAGTGAAGTTTAATAAGGGCAGCCCACCAACTTTCCTGTTTCTTTCCCAGCGCATTCACAGCAAGGCCATAACGAATGTGTCTCTTGTGAAGCTTCCCCTGACCGTGACTCCCTGGAATATTTAGTATTTACCTACCTTTCGTGATAATTAAAGGAAGGGAAACGAAGCCTAAAGGAAGGCAGAGTGACATCTAATATTCCTTAATATTCTCTTGCTGCTTTAAGTGATGGCTTTTGCCAAAGGAGGGCCTCCCTCTCTTATCATCAGCCAGGTCCTGACCCTGGGGCCAGGGATCCTGGCTGTAACTTGACCTGGGACCAGGTGTGTGCCTGCAGGTCACAAAGCTGACTAAAAAATACCGGCCCATGTGGTGCAAACAAGCCATTCCTAAGCATGTTATTGCCTTTAACTCCTTCCAGCCCTATTCAGGCACAAGCACGGGAGTGCTACCTCCATGCACGCCTGCCCTGTGCTGAGATTTGCTTGTGATCATGCACAAGTACCAAGCAGATACCAACACTATGCCTCTGCAAACATGCCACATGCAGGGATAACCATGCATGTTCTTAAGTGTGAGCATATACAAACTAGGCCTTTCATTTGGGCGAGTTTATTGTCTCTACTTGACAGAGTTTGTGACCTGCAGAGCCATTTGCTTCTTTTCTTTGCTTTCACAAAGCTGTTGCTAAATCACCAGGATTGTACAGGGAATGACCATGGAATGGGTGAGCTCCTCTAGGTTTTTGCAGCAGATCAGGCTCTGGAGACTTTCAAAGCTGCCTCAGATGTGCCTCAAGAGGAAATTCAGTGTTAATGCCTTCAACCAATCCAGTGACTTTGAGAGCTGGACTATTAGGTTCACAGTGCAAGTGGCCCTATGGAAATTCCTAAATGCCCCTTGCAAAAAGGCAAGGTTGTTGTAAGCCTGGCCTAAAATGCATGTGCCCACACAGTTAAGCTATAGTCTAAGCATTTGGCTGCCCTTAATTCTTTATTATTTTGAGTATGGCTTACTCATAGGTACTCCTTTTCCTATCAAAACCCCTACAATATATGCAATATATTCTTTTTATTTGCCTGGTGCTTTTTCTTTCCTTTTTTTCCCCAGCCTTCAGCATGTCCCCAGGTCATACCTGCAAGCCTTTGTCCTCAGCTGAAATGTCTGGAGACTTTTATGGGGGGTTCCTGTCATCACATGCATCCCTGTGCACGGGCTTTTAGGCAGACTTTTCAAACTATGAATTAAAAAGCAGAGGAACTGACAGCCCTGTGAACTACCTGTGAAAAATCATACCTGGGTTTATGAAGCTATTATGTCTTCAAGGACGTTCGGCAGCAATTCTTGAGGAGACAGTGTTACAGGGGGAAAAAAAGGCTTTTTCAACATCAGTATCTCCTCTGTAGTCCCGGTACAAAATGAATACCACTACGTAATAAGTAGTCGGCATTGTTAAAAGCATAGAGAGTGATCCAAAATCTATTAAATAGGAAAATTTCCAGTGATATCAGTGGTCTGTGGTTGGGGTCTTCAGATAGAAAATCTCACTGGTATCCCATTTGCATTGTAACAGTCTCATAACAATTTGTGCAGTAAAATCATTACCAAAAGCCATTAATAATATGAATACATGAGCACTTCAGCTCTTTCCAAAGGGGCTAAGCCCCCCCTTCTCTCCTAGAGTCATGCAGCTTTAAAGAAATCAAAGCTTTCCCTTTTCATTTACTGATCATAGAAGTAAAAACGTAGCCAGCACTGAATGTTTTCTTCCTTCCCCCTTTCCATTTTTGCTTGCTGCTGAGAAATAAAAATAAAAAATAGCCAAATCCATTTTAATGACACTTTATATAAACCATTTTTCCAGACTGAGATTATGGACATCACTATGTTCCACCCCATCACAAACTTTTACGGCTGACTTATAAAGTCCCAGAGAAGGAGATGTATAAAATTCATGCAGACCATGGATACCAGAAAACATATCTGGGAGCTTAGGCAGGAGTTCCTTTGAGACACCTAATATGTAATTGAGCTGTTACCTTCCAGAATTGAGATATCAAAAGAAAGCAGATACCTGGTTGCTCAGGTAAAGCCCATTCCAAAAATTCATTTTTAACAGATTGAATTTGGTGCTGTGGGTTTATAGCCACATTCCCTCACCAGCACAACCAACAAAACAGATTTAATCAGAAAGATGCTCGTGAGTCTTGGAGACAGAAGACAAAAAGCCAGCTTTACCTCCCAACTGCCTTGTGAGACTTGCCCACAAATTAAAATACGTTTAGAGTATACAAAACTAAATGTATCTTCATGACTGCAAGCACCATTCTGCAGACTCAGACCAGACCAACTGGTCTGCTGCTTCTGATGCTGTAGATCCCAGCAAATGAACAGAACCCCCTGCAAAAATCCATTAAAGTGTTAAAATCAGCACTTCTCATGCATCCTATCTTGTATGATTTAAATCAGTACAAGACCCTCATGCATTGGAAACACTGTATTATCCTTTTCATCCCATTTATCTTGCAAAGTGAATTTATTAATTCTCTCTATACCAGGAAAATTTTCTATTTTTCACATGCCTTCTTTTTTACCACTATTGATTTCTTTTAGGAGCATTAGGGATGATGCATTAGAAATGCCAGAAGACCAAAAGCTTTCATCTACTAGTCAGAATATCAGATAAACTCAGTTTCCAAGTTTGGAGGGAAGATGATTGACTGGGAAATGATTTAATAATAACTTCTCCATGTGGAATTCTCCTTTAAAATGTATCATGTTCTGTGCATGTCTACAGGTGTGTGAGTACATAAAAATAATAGATCTGGCAGAAAACTCCTCTGCTTTGGCAGTTTTCAATCTTTCTGGCTTTGTTTCCCAATATAAAACAATCACTTTCACTGAAAAACACTAACAACAATGAATTTGTTTACATGTCAATGAGGGAAAAATCCTTCATTTGTTTTCACTGCTCCCCTGGATTACTCTTTTATTACCATGCATATTAACTTTACCATTTGATGTAGAGCCAGTTAGCCTGTAACATCATACCAAGAAGGGCGCTGTCTATGCCATAAACCTTGTCAGCAATAGTCATTGAGTACTTGTTCCTAGTCATGTGTGCTCACATGGTGATGTCCCAGTACTGTTAGTGAATGCAAATAAAGGATTATTTTACACAGCTCTTGTTAATATTGAGCTTGCAGAGAGAGAGGAACTTCTGTCTTAAGCTGAGGTTCACCTGCATGCCTTTGGGTTGGGAAGCAGAAGGCATGCATGGCACTGGCCATTTAAGGATGCTTCATCAAGGGGAAATGAGCAGCTGCAGTGATCCTTGGTCAAGCTCTGCTTGAACTTCTGTTGGGGCAGGTCATTCATACAGAGCAGCACTGATGTATATACAGAAGGTGGGAGATGACAGTTAATAATACAGCAGGCTAATGAGAGAGAAGCTCCTTGGCAGGACATATTCTTAGCTCTTCTGGAGGGACTGGGTTGGGATTGTGAAATTTGGCAGTCTGACGAGTGTCTTTTTTGTGCACTGTCACGCATGGTGTTTCCAATCAGCCTCTAAGCGCCAAGAACCTCCGACAGCAGCCAACCTCTCCGCCCTCCTGCTCAGCTCAGTAACTGCAGGCTCCCTCTTGGCAGGCATCTTCTGCACCCAAAATAATAAATAAATGAAACTAAAACCACTCTATAAGTGTGTGCATGTCTCCCTCCCCTGTATGAGAAAACAGAGTGGGGGAAAATGGTGCAGGTGGAGTAGGAAGAAAAGCAAAGAAAAATCTGCTCAGACAGAGAGACAAAACAAGCAACTGCTTAAGAGATTTGGCAGCAAATGAAAATGCCCCTTCCCCCTCCCTGTTTGGAGCCTGGTTCAGCATGTACTGGTGGTGGATCACAGTACCAGCCACACTGAGATACAGGCAGACACTTCTGTCTCACCAGCTGCTCTGACAATCCATTTTCATACAGTAACGGGAGGAGAAGCAAATCTGCAAGATGGAGCTCCCGGTCACCGTGTGAAAGCTTCTATCTGCACCGCCCCGTGCGTCAGGTGTCGGGGCTGTCAGAGAAGTTTGACAAGAGTGGAGACTAGCTTGCCTTAAAACATAGAGCCGCTATAGTCAGGATAGCTTTGATGGGTACCCACATCCAGGTTTGTAAGTTGTACACGATGGGATTTTGGACATTCTTATGGAAAACCTAAAGTGCTGCACTGTGACTGACGACTGACATAGGTGTTCTTCCCACTGGGCAGTTAATGAAACAATCCCTCTGTATTTGCTTAAGAAAACACCACCTTAAGAAAATGAGCCCTGGCTACTACAGGCATTAATAATGTGTTGTAATGTTTTTTTTCCAAGGGTGAGGGTGTTAACCCTTGTAGCCGGCCTAGGCTAAGTTATAATTTGGATAACTAAGTTCTGTCAACTTGTCTGTCTAAATACATAATAAACTATTGCGTGATACAATGCATTTTTAGGCAGTTGCAGTGATTCATCCAGCGAAGATATATTTCAATGGGGGGGAATAAAAGTGATTCTTTACATTTTGTTTGTACAAGCACCAAAGCTTGTGAAGCACTTTGGAGTCCATCTGGCTGAAATGTGCTATATATAAATGTAAGATTGTTATCACCAAAAACACATTCAGTATGGCGTTTCTCTCACATATTTTTTGTTAATTTCAGTGAACCAGGTCTTTTTAATGAATAATTTCCATTGGAAAGCTTTGTTTTGCCTGTAACATAAAGCTTTTTTGGTTTCAGTCCCTTGCCTGGTTTTCATTAGCTTTGCAATGAATTAGCCAAGAGGGCTTTTCCTCTCAGCTAGGTTGGGAAAGTATCACTGGCATGTGTCTGATTTTTGCGGGAAAGTGTCTTTTTCCCTGTTACTATTTCAGTTATCAGTGTTGCTTTTATTCCACTAGAGATTCTTGCAATCTCAACAACAAATTTGTGCTCCTATATGTGCACATGTGCGTGCCTGTTCGCCTACATATCACTTACATGCTCATCACCATGTGGTTCCTATCCTTCTGAATGCATTGTTTTATATGTTGCAGCTCTATAAATGTCTTCATGTTTGGAGCTGTTGGAAAGCAAGCAGTCATAAAGAAATGGCTTTTCAGCTTGTATTGCTAGGTAATGACTTGATTCCTAAATCCCAAGTAACCTTTTTGGAGGGCAGCCCTGAATGTGCCAGTCAAGTTTTATACCCCAGCTCAAGCAGTCATCAAACACTTTCCCATATAATATCAGTTTCTTTCGAGGTCAGTTTTAGCAGTGTTTCATCAACACAGGGGGAACATATTCAGGTTGAATTTTTGCCCTGCAACAGGCCTGGACTCTTTTTTCAGGCAGAACAGTGTTAATCAGTGCTGCACAATACTCTATGGCCATACCAGTGCATTCAGGAAAGTGATTTGATGGCTCCAGGATGAGCTCCACACTGATTCAACAAACCTCGCTGCAGAAAACCACACAAGAGAGGTTGCATCTCACTGGCTTTTTACTTGCAGAATTGGAACATGTGCTAAGCATAAAACACCTATCCCATCGCACACCAGCAAAGCCATGCAAAGAGTTGAACAGTTGCCTATCACTGTGTTTGCCAGAAAGCTACATGTTAAAATGACTTCTAGCTTAGAGGGAAATTATTTAAATCAGAAGACATGGTAAACAAATTAAGACAAATGGTAAAGAAATTAAAACAAATGCATATAAACAATATTACATGATGGGTTGCACCACATTTTACTTGCATATGAAATGTTTTTATAAACCCCTTTATGACCTGCCCACTTGTGACTTCTGGGCCTTGTTATTACTAACCAAGTGGGGAATAGATCTTACTCTATCCCAGATGCAGCTCCTTATGAATTCCTTCCTTCATACTCTGAATAGTTTATGTATATGTATATGCATACTTTTTCCCCTACTAGTTTTTGCTGTCGGCAGAAACCATACACAATATGATGGAGTTACATTGCTGCTCCAAGCACCTTCCTTTGGACACCATTATCTTCCAAAGATAGGCTCAGCCCTCCCAGAGATGGCAAGTTATCAGACCTGGGCAAAAATCTTGTGTAGAAAAGCACAGCTGTTGTAGAGCTGGAGCTAGACCCTGGCTAGAACACAAGCTGTGTTCTTGCTTCAAATGCTCCTACAGCTCTTAAATGGCCAGTGTCATAAAACCCAACATGAATTATTGCCTTCCAGCCAGCTTAGTATTTTCATCTGCAAACTTTTATTACATTGTTCAGCACTGACGTGAAATACTGGAGAGATTGCCCAGCTGCACAATGTACCCTCTTGTCCCCATCTGCACCAAAGCTGCCAGCTGATCATACACTGCCAGAGAGCCCTAAGCTTTTTGTGACTCCAAAAAACACAGGCGTGCCAAGGTGCACAGGTGGTGGATTGGTACGGCAGTGGTGATGGACAGGTACTTCCAGTAGGCTGACAGAGACATGCATACCTGAACTTTACCTCTACATTCATGTTCTCAAGGACCTTGAGGCGAAGTGCACTGGGAGTACTACCATGATGTATAGTATGGAGATTTACACTGGTATTTAATAACAGGAAAAAGAAATACTGGGCTTATTTTCTTATTTTCTAATACTTGATGCCTTCAAGAAGATCAGGTTTCAAGACAAAGGCATTGCTACAAAGCAAGACCTAGAAGTTAACTTGAAGAGTTTTCTGTTGCTTATGTAGAAAATACAGCAATAAAGAACTGAACAGAAGGAAAAATGTCTAGAAAGAATTACAACTGAGCAATAAAATAAGTTGATCTGTCCTGATTCCCAAACTTTTAACCTCATTTTTTAACCTATCTGAGCCCATTGACTTGACATGTCATTTTTCCTCCATCTCAGTCATCTAGCTCTTGATATTGTGTGATATGTGGCCTTCAGCTGAAGCCTGAATGGAATCTGGACCTATGAATAAGAGTTAATTTTAGCCAAAGCAAATGTACAGGGTTCTCTCCAATTCTATCCTGAAACTCTTTTGCAGGATGTGTTCTAATTACTATTCTGATATGAAGCTGTAAGTGGTTATTTGACTAAATGAGATATCTAAATCCCATCAAACTAAGGACTTGATTTCTATTTTGACGTCAAGGTATTGAAGAACTAAATCATAATCATAGAATCATAGAATATTTTGGGTTGGAAGGGAGCATAAAGCTCATCTATTTCTAATCTCCTGCCATGGGCAAGGACACCTTCTACTAGATCAGGTTGCTCCAAGCCCTGTTCAACCTGGCCTTGAGCATTGCCAGGGGCAGACACAGCATCTCTGGGCACCCTGTGCCAGTGTCTCGCCACCCTCACAATAAAGAATTTCTTTCTAATATCTAATCTAAATCTACTCTCTTTCATCTTAAAGCCATTCTCCCTTGTCCTATCCCTACATGTCCTTGTAAAAAATCTTCTGCAATGCAATCAAAATGCTTGCTTTGACATCAGTGGCAACAAGGTTTGGTTCATGTGCTCTATTTTATTCAGGCAGTGAAAATGGCAAGAAAGAGTGATATTTCAGCCAAAATTTATAATATGTTTTTCAGTCCTTCACAATATTTCTGATGTTCACTCACATTTTCTGATTCCTTTTTCAGTGTTTCAATGAGAAAGGAATTAATGGATGAAATCTATTTTGCTCTATGTGGTAGTCCCTTTGGGCAACCATTTGTATATTTGAATGTTAGTAAATGATGGAAAGTTCAGTTTCCATGGGAAGGTCATTTGAAAGTCTCAGAAAACAATTTTATATGCAAGAAACAAAAACATGATCCATTTCCCATTTCAATGAGCATCTTTTCACTACCACAATGACCCACAAGTTTGGGGTTTGTAAAGCTTATTCTCTGTCATACAAAGGCCATTTTCAGTGCAGTCTAAGGACTACAGGAAGGGTTAACCTCTCGGCTGCCCTCCCACGCTGTGTTTTGATCGGTGCCCCAAGCTACAGGACAGATATCTCTTTGTTTTTCATCTTTAATATCCGATTTCCAATTCACTTGTGTAGATGATGGGACCCTACAAAACTCCCTTTGTCTGAAGTAAGAGATGCAGCACTTACTCTACAACTGACTTTTACTACTTGACTTTTTCTTCCTACTTTAGAAAGCACCTGCTTGAGTAGCTTGATGACTAAAGAGCCTTTCAACCTCCCTGCCACCATTTTTAGTTTTGGTCTACTTCATAACAGACTGAACACCATTGTGGCTGCTTCTAAGTTGCGTAAGTGAAAAGAAATTGATGATGTTGATGCAATTGTTAGTGGATGAGTGGATGTCAGGAACTCCTGGAACAACTGACACAACTATTTGGAAGTCTGAAACATGAGGCTGAGACAATGCAGCCTTACCCACAGGCAGATGAAGGTTGGACATTCATTCTTATCACTAATAAGCCATGTATTCTATCCTGGAAGAACACAAAGATAGATTATCTTATCCCTATGTTTGTTTGGTTTTTTGTTTTGAGTTTTTCCTTCCTTGACAGAGAAAGTGCCCAAGGGTAAAGGTGGCACAGAGAAAGCCTAAGTAGGCTGAAGACAAATTTGCATCAGCCTTGCAAACGCTGATGGTGAGGACACTTTCACTCAAAGCCATACCAAACTCAGCAAAGATAAGTGCAGAACATCAAATCAATATGGATGGTTGGGCATTGACAGAGACTGAGATTTTCCCTTATCTGAGACTGCATTAAACCTTGGACACACCTGAGATGTTACTACTGTGTCTTCCTGTGACTTGTATGCGGGAAAGACACAGTGTCAATTTTAGACACTGTGGTTAAGAGATCTGATGGAACAGAAACAGAGCATAAGGGAATCATACTTTAATTTATAAGTTTGTAAGTGAGAAGAAGGTCTTTGTTCTTTCTTCTTATTCACAACATCTAAAGCCTTGAGGAATAAACACTTCTATAGTCAACTTGTTTATAACCTTATGGCAGATTCTGTTTATTTGTTGCATGTGTGAATCTCATGGTTATAGCAAGAAATAAAAAGGAAAAAAAAAATCAGAGTTGATTACAGCCAGCAGTGATGTGACTGGGAAACAATAGATGTATTGTGAGGGAAATCTCACAGCAGCTCGGAAACACACAGGAAAGAAAAGAAAAGAAATAAAAAAAGAAAAAAAGAAAACGAAAAAATAAAAAAGAAGGGAAAAGACAACGAGTGAGAGGGAATGAGAGATTTTGTATGCAAACATATTAATCGTTTTGCCTGAAGTCTAAATTGCATAACTGAGGAAAGAAATTTCTCAGTTCAAAACGCTCTGTGGTTGTTTGGGTTGCTTTTTTTTTTTGTCGGGTGGATGTTCTTTAGCAGGGAAAAAAATGCATAAAGCAGTTCTTCCAGTAACCTCTGACTCTTTCTCGCCATGTCTCTCTCTTGCTTTCACTCTTGTTCTGTTTTTATTTATTCCCTGCAAATACAATGGAGAATAAAAATGTGGTAGGACCTGCTGGCGGCAACTATGGCCTCCGGATCCAAGCTGACAAAAATGTCAAGAAACTGACAGTAAAATATGCGAATAAAATCCCTGTGAACAAGAACAAAACTCAGGCTCACACCACCACTCTCTAGATTGTGGCTTTTGAGAGTATTTCTATCAGTAGCTACGACTTTCTCTTTAAAAATATACACACACATATATATACCTTTATCATATATATTGTCTTCTAAAATCTTTCACTGAAATCTCACAGGAGGCAAAAGGCACGCAGGAAGATAGGAAAGCAAGAGACATGTAGGGCAGGGAGATCAGGGAAGAGCCGGCATTCGATGGAAAGACAGAGAAATACATGCTGAGTGCCAGACATATGGATCCTGTATGGAGCTGCAAGACAGACAGACTTCTGCTGCTCCCTTCTGTGATCATAGGATGAGGGAAATGCAAAGATACTGTCTAGGAAAGAAGGCTCCAAGGAGCACTTAACTGTCCCATGAAGCCTGTGTTTATCCTACCTGATGGAGAATGGCTCTTTGCTTTGAGAAGATGATCACTTTTGAGTGGATTATGGAGTAAGGATAGATGGGAGTGACTGGGATGAATCAGTCTGAGAAGAAGATACTTCAGTATGGCCTGAATGTGGTCTTCCAATATATAAGAATAGGCGTACGGAGCTTCTCTGCTTTCATTATGGGTGAAAAAATAATAACAGGCTTAAATTGCTGTATAGAAGATTTAGGTTGGAAAAAGTTTATTATCATTCAGCTGTTTTACACACTAGAATAAATTGTTGTGCAGTTTCTAAGCTCTTCAGAAACATCTGCACAAACATCTTTTTGAAGGATATGGGCATAATTAGTCCTGGCTGGGATAGGGTTGCACATCCTCTAAGTGTCTTTGAAGTCCTCCTTTCTATGTCCTTGTTGTGGAGAATCAGCTAACTAGGCAGAAGGATTTTATATTTCTGACCATGGATGAAAGAGAGCTCCTGCTATTAGGAGCTGGAGAATTGGAAGAGCTGGATTTCCTTCTTGACTCTTAGAAACTCTGCTTCTGGGAAGCTATTTCTTCTGTGTAGAGACTGGCTGTTCTGCTTCAGTAAGGAGGGAGCTAGGGGTGGAAATACTCTCCTGTACAGAGTACCAGCATGAAACATATATACCACTTACACTGCACTTAAAGCTGTTTTGAGACCTAAGTGAAACTGAAGTGGTGCTAAGTCTTTAGCTGGAAATTTTCTTCAGGAGAAAGTTTCACCCTGCTGTCTTGGAGATGTGCAAATATTCACTGAGGGGGTGTCATAGAAAGGTCTATAAATAATCAGATATGAGCCCCCATATGAATTATGCATGGGATACTTAGAGAAAACGTGAGTGTCTTGCTTTAGAAGAAATCAGATCAGTGCCACTGAAATCACGTTGCTATTTCTATGAGGTATTAACTGAAAGCTAGAAGACCTAATTTTTAAAACAGGCTACAACAGGTGCTTGCAGGTCTGTTCAGATAAAAAATATGGCTTTGTGGAGGCAAATATTAAGAAGTCTCTAAAATGTGTTAATTTATTATGAATAGAAAGTAGTTTGATGTTACTTTTTAAGAAAAACAGTCACAATACAACATTCATTAGCCCCTAAGTGAGGCAGGGGCTTGTCAGTCAATTAGATTTCTGACCTTAAATCATGTAAGCTCTTCTGAAAAGTCTGCGTCCTGCACCTGGAGGTGAGAGGTACAATAACAGTACAATGTTTTACTCATTATTCATTTTATCAAACTGCATTGCTATTAGCAGTAATACTGCAGTTTCTCTCATTAAGATAAAACTAGAAACAACAAAAAGAACAGGGTTATTATAGAACATTTCACCAATAGACTTTCTTGATATCTGAACAGAGCCTTATTGGTACTGAACGAAAAAGAATTCACTTATAGAAAGTCCTTGAGTTGTACTTTATTTTCAATTTAGTTCAAAGATATCTAGTGAAGGCAGGCATTCTCTAAAAGTCTTTCCAATCAGCCATTCCCTGTCTTTCTCCAGTAATGATACTTTTACACTTCATCTTAAATGTTCCACTCCATCCTTTTATGTAGTTGTGCCCACAGAATTACATTTACTCTCTTCTCTGCAAATTGGCAGAATGCCCTCTCCCATTGACGGACAGGTAAATAGTCCAAAGGATGAAACTTCTTACCGGTAAAATGAAGGACATTATTATTCCAGTCTTCCCATCCCTTATTCAAATACCCGTCCACAGATGGGACCTTTAGTACAGGATCTTGCACTTTCTTGAAGAGAGGTCAGAGGGTCAAGATGGTCAAATATATGGAGGACCATGTTTACCATATTTTAATATCAACTAAGCAGGTCTAGTTATCACTCACTGACACCAGAGAAAATGAAGAATAATTCCATCAATGTCAATGACATTGCAGCATCGTAAAATTGGCATAAGTTAGGAAAAAAAACTGGGCCTACTGCACTGAGGTTCTTTCATCTCCTCTGCATGTTCCCTAATTTGTCATTACTAGAAGAGTTGCCATAGCTATCCTGGTGAAAATATAAAAGAGAGACTTGCATGGCCCATAAACTCAATGAACCATTAAATAGGTGACAATAATCTTGATAGAAGTTTGGAATATTTAATTAGCACAAAAATGCACTTAGTGAGTGAGTTCAATTGCTATCACGGGTACTCCTCAAAATAATAGCCGAACATTTTATGTGTCCATGAAATGCCTTAGAAGACATTTAAGAAAAGAAACAGACAATATTTCATGTATTAATTGAGGATCAGACATATCCGTAAGTGCCCAGTAATAAACATTTCCAAGGAAAGTTAACCTAGGTCTCCTGGAATCCCAAAGGTGACTTCGTTACACATGAAGTCAAATAATTCATTGGCAACTTTTCAGTAGCAGGAGCTCATAAAAACACAACTGAAGAGCAAATATTTTACCTTTTCAACAAACCAGGGTCTGCCTAATACCAGGAGATTTTGAAAAGCATAAGAGAAAAAAAAATGTTGGAGATAATAGTAATCTCCCATTTTAGGAACCTTCTTCCCACTAGAAACTGCCTAACAGAAGGTCTCTGTTCATACAAACTCAGTACTCCATATAACTTTCAGTAGTAGGGAGCTGTTTATATACATATTTTCTTCCCATGTGGCAATGCCTGATTCCTTAGTTATGATTGTAAAGACTCATGCACATCTAGATTAAGGAGTATAGAGTAGAAGCATGTTTATAATAGCTCTCTCTTTGGCAGTTGTTTTTCCACTCTTGAAATATCACATCCAGATTTTGGCGTCCACAGCTGAGGTTGTGTCTGTGTTAAAAACTAGTTCACAGCAATCAGAGAGGATCTGTACCGTGAAACAATTAGCACAGAGCACTTGGCGTCCCCTTAGCAGTTGGGGCTTATTGGAGTTGGAGCACCGTTTCTCACTTAGCTTTACCCACAAAAGAAGTCCAGTTGGGGCCATTTGAGATAGCTGACAGCATGACCTACAGCAGGATGATTGTGAGACTTCCTTCAAAAATACTTTCCTGATATGAACAAAACCAGTCGTATAGGTGCACCCTGAAGATGTAGAAAAACGGGGGGGGGGGGGGGGGGGGCGGAGGGTGTTTAGAGAATAGACTATGAATTAATGAAGGATTGAAAAATGTTTTTGAGACAGAGACTCTGAAGGAGCTGTTGCAGACAAGATCGAGTATTGACTTGATCTCAGACAAAAGTGAGTGGGTGTAAGTACTTTGTCAAGTACCGAATGCTGCTAGAGCGTGGCTGGAGAGTGAAGCTAGACAAATTTAGACCAGAAACACGATACATGTATGCGTATATATATACACCTATACTGTGTAAAAGTGCATATCTATATATACTTTTGCAATGAAGTTACATTTTAAAGTGGAATAATGATTTACGCTCTAATTCTAGTTTTCATTGCCTATGGCTAAATAACATTTTCAGATTAGAATTATTTCCCTCCCATTCCCTTCTATGATAACCCTAGGTTAGCCTCAGCTGTTGGACTTGAAGCAGGAAAAGAATTCAAAGAAATTTTATGACCTCTGGTATGCAGGATAGCAGAAGAGAGAACTGCAATGGTCTTTTCCCCGTTAACATCTATGAATCTGTCATTCACAGGCTGCAAGCTGCAAGCTGATACCCCATACATTGCAGTGACCGTTCTAGGACATCTCTGCTAACAGATGTTTCTATTCTTGTCCAAACACCTTCCTTCAAAGTTCTGTGACCTTCATACCATGACTTGTTATCTTTCTGGCAATGTTTCCAGAGTAGTTTCATGGACCAAAGCTGCTAAAATAATTTGGATATAGGTCAGATAAAATATACATAGCTGTTTGCCCTCTTGTCAGTACACTGTTGAACTTCTTGATGGTTTTTCACCTCTGTTGTTGCAACAGATAAAACATCTGGGCAAAAATCTCTTATTTTCTCCATCTCCTCAGAACTGCATGGCAATTTCTGCCACAGACTTCAGTGTTTAGAAAGAGGCTGATCTTAACTGGTTATTTTTAATGCATTCTTTTTCTTGTTTCCCTGAGACTGTCTATCAAGAGCTTTTTCTCTCCTTTTTCTCCTATGCTTGCTGTCAGTGTGCAACAGTCAACCTGAAGCTTTTGCCTGACATTTGGTGGTCCAGATGCTCACGTCGCTGCCTGACCTGTGGGTGTTCTTATCTTTGGAAATCTATTAGGTACCATGCTAATACATACGTCATCTTCCACATGGGGTTAGCAAAGTCTCTTCTCATTGTGTCATAGCGAGCAGAAAAGGTCTGTATTACAGAAAATCTCTTGTGTGACACAATCAGGTCCCCAGCATGATTAATGGGTAGCATGGTGGCTTTCAAAGCTTGGTGAGATCCATCTGGCTATTTGATTGTGTTGAAATTCAGACTATCATGCTTTTGCGTTAATGTAGTCCAACTTCATTCTGCTAGTGTTTTCTCAGGTTTTCATGGTACTTTGGATAAATGTGAAAAAAGGATGGAAAAAATTTTCTTTGATTTATACCAGTAAAATATTGCTAGAGAAACAGGAGTCTGTTTTAGTTATGTCAGCTGCACTCGCATTGCTGACCTACTCATCTGAATTTACTTTTGTTCAAGAGAAAAGAAAGTACTCGACAGTACCGCTAAGAGGGCACAGACATAGCAGACTTAATCGTAGCTTTATGTCATGACTATAAAACTTGAGCTAGATTCAGTTTCTTAGAGTTATGCTCTTCAACAGGCTTACGGGAGACATCTATGCACCACGGAAAAATACTTTAGGGAAGAGGGGCTGAATGACTAACCCCGAAGTGATCTTGAATCTCTGCTAATGGCCATGAGATCTGGAGAAAGAAATGGCCACACTTCATTTTCAAACCAGGAACTGCAGCTGTGGGAACAAACAGCATGCAATAAACACTTGAGTCAAAGTTTGTGGGAGTTTTGTTATTGACTTTGAAGTAAGTAAGTCTGAGGCCTTTACTATGGAAGCTGTGATTTTGTTTGTGGTTTTTTAATGGCTAAAATATCCCATGGTCAGCTTGAGAGTAAGGATTTCATTTTTGGTCTTAAAAAGAAAGGCATGAAGGAGAATTCCATATTGTTGTGCAGTCTGGCTTTTATTTTGAAGGGCATTTAAAAAAAAAAAAGAAAAAAGAAAGAAATAGTGTAACTTGTGTGAAAAGTGTTGTGTTTAGGAGGAAAAAAAGTTCAAAAAACACCATGCATGATTGATCTCAAGTCTGCTTGCCTCTCCAAAGGCAACACAGCACGGCAGTCAAATATACATTTTATATGTCTGTTTTGCAATAACAGTGGAAAGCATTCTTTAATTAAAATTTAAAACCGTAACTGATTAATTTTCTGTGTAAACAATCCCTGTAAACATGGAAAGTCAGCATTTTAAGGGCACAGTGGTATAAATTTTGCTTCCTCTCCTGGGCGCTCAAGGGAGAGATGGCAAGAAGGGAGGGGAGTGCAGGAAGAGACCCGGGAGGGGGAAAAGTTCAAGGCCTTGGTGTTCTGTACTCAACATACACCAGCTGCAGGATCTCGCCTGCTGCCCATTTCTCTGTGCAGGAATGTTGGCATAGGCTCCAAGCTCTTGCTGGGTTATGATTTATTCTCTCTCAGATGCTGAAGGCTGATTTTCAGAGCACCCATTCCCCCCACAATGTGACGCTGCTGTATTGAGTGGTGCAGAGGGATGCGCAGCTCTTACAAGATGGGGGGAATGCTCTTAGTGTAATTCTCTGTGACTGTTTCCACTTCTAGTGGCAACAGTGGTAAAACAGGATTAATCACAGCTCCTTCTTGCTTCTCTCAGTTTTCACTGGCATTTTGTTATTATCTTCCATCGGGCATTCATGAAAATCTTGACAAATGCTAAGGTCCTGGTCCTCAGAAGTACTTTTCAGAGGGATTTAAGTACCCACAACATAAGAGCGCGGTTTAAGTTTCTGAAGTCTTGTGAGTAAGGTCAACTTTATCTCTCTCTAGGTGAGAAAAACAGCCCAGTAGCTAGCTGGCAGTAGTGCATAGCGGAAGGCTGGGTTGTCCCATTGGCACTGCCGATAATGGGTTTATCCTTTAGAAAAAGATCTTGACACATAGCATGAGTGGAAGAGCTTCCACCAGCAAAAGAAGCATTAGATCTGGCACTCACTATCCACTTTACCACCCTCACAAAGCAAGATAATACTTCATATAAGCTGTTTTAGCCATATCAGTGGCCAATGACTTCAATGGCACTTCTGTAGCTTAAGATATCACTCCGGAGTAGGCACTGGAGCAGTGAGACTATGTTGATACTTCAGCTTTTATTTTTGCTTTTTTTTTTTTTTTTTTTCTGTGCAGAAAATAAAAAGCCATGCATGAGCACAGGTATGAATATTTTATCTGTTTGTTTGCTCAGCTCTTCTTAAATGGGAGCACATTCGATGCAGCGATTCAAAAGGGTTAAATGAGAGTTCTGAGTGAGACAAGTTGCACGCCCTCTGTCTTTTGCACAAGTTTCTTCCCATCTATTGCATTATAGATGCCTACAGAAAGTAATAAGATGCTATAAATTCTCCTCCTGCTGCTATTGCTTTGCCTGTGGACTTAGAGGAATTTTATCAATGATTTCAGGTTGCACTGCTCTGAATGAAACAGAAAGCGAGGTTCAAACCAAACAGAGCTCTGATTGGACTGAAAGACTTTGCTGGCACACATGAGAATTATTTCATGTAATGTATGAGTGTTTTCCACCTAGGCCATACCAGCTCACTTGCCTCAGCTGAGCATGAAACTGATTTTTCCTCACACTTTCTTTATTTTTCATCATTTTGCAGAAACCAAAATGCAGTATTCCTCCCTGATAAGACTCTTTCCTGCCTCTCCCCAAACAAGCATCCCCAAGAGACAAATTCCTCCGGAGGTCCAGCATTGTGAAACATTCACAAGGATGTCTCCCACTGCTACAGTCTTGGAGAGAATCCTGCCATCTCATACACCCCTGCAGTTATTTGGTGAAACAGATCCAACTAAAGTCAATGGTAAAACATCTGCTGGAGTTTTACCCAGAAACTTTAATGGAGCCAGGATGTCAGCCACTGAATTTTGGCACTCTGTAGTAGACAAATATTGTGATCTGAGATTCTCAAGACAGCTGGCCTCCAACCTTCCTGTCTGCACACTAGAAATAATTCCAGAGTTTATCAGTTCTGTATCATGATCAGTTCACCCAGCCATAAAACCTGTTGGCCTCCTTAACTATTTATCTGCTTCCTTACTAAAATGAGGCTGAGTTTAAAGGAAGGACACTTCATGAATTAAGCATTTTCCACCAAATAATTTGTCCTTAGAATTTCTAAATCTTCTTTACTGAAAAGGGATCAAAGTGAAACTCAGACATATGCAGAACTTGCTTCCATTAGCAGGGAATATAGATTATATTTGAGGCATTCTGAGGAACGGTTTAGCTAAGTGAGGACACTAACACGTGCTAGAGAGCTTCACTGACAATTTCTCTTAGTCTTGGTCACACTTACTGGCATTCAGAAATAGTGGAAGAAGAGCACATAAGCTGTCAGAGGGTGGGAAATATTGGAAAATCCAAGGCAGAAATGGTGTAATCCCCAATGTTTGGCTCCTCCAGGCTGAAAGAGATTTGCTGTAACCATTGCAAAGGCTGTTTGTTGAGGAGAAGAGTAAACAGGACACCCTATTCACACTTAGAATGTCTTGGAAGCATTCCTGGAGAAGTACACAGCCAGCCGAAGCCCAAACCTTGCCTTGCAAAGCCATCCCCCTTGCACACAGAAGCACCAGGAGCTGTTCCCATCCCGTATTCAGTTCAGCACAAGTACTCTTTTAAATGTTAGTGAAACGGAATATCAGCCAGCCACAAAAAGAACAATTACGTTATAGTTTTGAACTAAAAAGCCAATCTTTCTGCATTGAAATGAAACCTGAAAGGCACAAGCAAAGGGGTGAGGGGAGGAGAGACTGGGAGAAAGAGTGGGGGGGGCTGATGAGGGACGGGACTGAGCTGAGAAAAAGACTTCAGAAGCTCCGACATTTGTTCAAGAGCCCTTATGTCTCTGAATGGTGCTATTTCTCTCATGCTACAGAGCCACAAAGTTGTTTCCACCCCCACCCCCCTTCCTCTGGCAATGCGAACAAGATCATAAACGTCAGATGCAGTCTTGTCGCTTTAATGGTCTCATGGCTATGAATAAAAATGGCGCGGTAACAGATTTGTTAATTGACTTTATGTGCAACTGGCATACATTAGGCAGCTCCGTTAACACCGCTCACAAAGCTGGATGTGTTGCTGTTCTCTCCCACCGTCATCGAATTAAACTTTTAACAGTTGAGGGACCAGAGGGTTAAGCCTAGGAGGCTGGAGTGATATTTTCACTGCCTTTGATGACACACTAAAATACAGAACGTCTCATTTTGCAGCAGAACATTGAGTCTGCGAAGCCGATGTACATGTGGTTACTATTTGCAGAATTTGGCATTTTCTATGAATAGCATAAACCAGGCAGTGGATCAGCTGTCATGTTTTGACAGGGTTGTCCTTTTTTTTTCCGAATGCCATTCTTTTTTTTTTTCCCCCTTTCTTTCTTTTTCCCTTCTTTTTCTTCTCTCCTCTATGCCACAAAACCACTTTTTTAATTATTTTTTTCCACAGCAATCTATAAGCTGATTAATATTATGTTAAAGGGACAGTATAGCCATGCATCCAAAGGTATAAGAAACCTTCTCTCATGACAGATTGTGAACTCCAGGTTGAGGAGAGAACAGAATAACATTTGTGCATACGGACCAGTATAAGGGATTTGATCAGACATCAGGTTTTTAATTGCAGATTGCACAAATACCCATCAGGACTTGTGTACACCTGAAAATCATCATGACATGAGGCAGCAGTTGTTTGAGATGTGTCCTTGGGATCTCTATTTGAATCCTGTGCTTCCTTGATCTCCTTTGAGCAAATGGAGTTAATGTGTCCCTTCCTTGAGATCCAGAATGTAAGACTATTTTTGAGACACTTTTATCTGGGAGGTCTTGCACCAGACATTTTAATATACCTGTTTTGGTGCATTATTTTCAAAACTATGAGATATTTTACCCCACAGCTCTGTAGTATCTGTTGAGAGGAAAACTAAATGCCACCACAAAACCTTACCATGACAATAAATTAATAACATATTTATCCAGTGCCAAAACGTCAGACTGACCCTTCTAACCTTCTCACTCCATGAAGGCATGAATGGGGAATTTTTATTTCTTTGCTCATGTATTATGGAAAAGTGGACCTGTAGTGTGCATCACTCAATAAGGAGCCCACAGATCACAGCTCGTCACTCCTTGTAGGGGCGGAAGAGGTGGCCAGGTCCTGCTCTGTGCACACACTGTGTTGACTTGGAGAGCTAGTGGCTTTTCAGCAGAGACTTCTGTGTGCACTTGCCTCACATTGCACACTCATGGTAGAGTGGGCAGGCTTTGCCAGCAGCCATGACATTTTAGATGACAGACCAGCCGGTGCTACCGTGTGAGCAGGGGCTCCAGGAGAGTCAGGAAAGAGGAAAGAAGTAGATCTAAACAATAGAGTTATTGCTTAAACTCTAAGCACTCTTGCTCCCATCTGTTCACCCTCACCTCCTAGGCATCTCCTTCACCTTCACGCACCACAGAGGTTGGCTTGGCTCATTCTCCCTTGAACACATTCATATTTTGGGATGCCAGATTCAGACATTTGTTACGGTTATTGGCACTCTACATCACTTCCAGAGATAAAGACCCCTGCCTACTTATATTTCCCTCTTTATTCTCATTCTTTAAACATCATCAGGTTTGAAGAGATTTAATCTCCCAGCATTCAGAAGTAAACAGAAAAATTACACTTTTGTTTTAATAGTCAATTATCACATCATCTTTTTTCATGGAGGAGGTAGCTAATATCTGATAATCAATGGACTGATCAGAATCTGCTGCTTTCAATGCTGTTCCTCTGCTCTGCTGCTTCTTTTGGAAACTTCTGCTAATAGTATTCCACGGTAGCTTTGGGAAACAAAATAATTTAAAGGGGTGAATGCTGAAAGAAATGCAGAAGGGAATAATCTAATACGATATTACTTTTCTTTAGTGGTAACTTTGAAAGTAAGATAGTTCCTTCCATACAAGAGCCAGAGCCACCTTTACACTTGAAAACCATTCAATGAGATGCCTGAAACTGGGACTTTGTTAGAGGTGTTTTATTCCAACCCACCCTTTTGCCCAACAATTTTTGATGCTTCCTTGTCAGGTTTCTTTCTCTTTTAAATTTTCTAGATAGCTTGTCTTGATAAAAGCATATTTCACATCAGATAGAGGCTGATCATGGAAGCCTTTAAACTCTCTTGCTGACCTGGAATTAGTAGATTCACGTAACTTTCCACCAAACCCAGTACACCATAAAATAAGTGTTTCACGCTACAGTGGTATTGCTGGCAATGCATAAAATAAATGTCCTGTATGTGCAATACCATAACTTCAGTCTAAAATACTATCTACAGATTTAATAGATGGATAGATATTGCTTTTGTTGTACAGCGCCTAACACTATAAGCTGCTTCTTAGCTGTTTTTTTAATGCATTGTTGGGCCAAACATATTTAATGACAATGAACAGACAGGACATCTGCATGAAGTAACCTCCCACAGCTCCATGACACCCAGCAGCTTTGTAATAGCAAAACCCATTCAGCCCAGTCATCCTCTCACCTCCAGACTGGGATAAACTTATTGTTTATCATCCATTCATTCATCTTCCAAATCACTAGTTAATCTCCCTCAACTTTTTATCCTGGATCTTATAATGAACAATGAGTTTAAATCATAACCAAGTTTTAGTAATAAAAGGCAACGAATGAGTAGGATATGCAAGACGGCTGTTCATCTCGAATGAGTTATGGTAAACTGTTGGTTAGGGAAGTAAATAAAATAAATTATTTACTATGGAATAAATCCAGTATAGAGCCAAAAGGAACATCCATGCTTTGGTTCTGAGCATAATTTTGCCTCTGATGGAGGTATTGTAACTCCAGAGATGAGTTTTATGAAAAAACTTCAGTCATTCACTGTTCTTGGTCAGTGTGCATATCTGAAGGCATCTTGGCTGTCACGCCTACAATTGTCACCCTGCTAGAGCAGGTTTTCTGTCCTTTCTCTCAAGTCTGCTCAGCCCTTACAGATACTCTGTTTTACATAGCCACAAATTTATCAGTACTTTCAGTCCAAAATATGTTTCAGTATTGATGCATAACACAACCTACAGTGGCTCAAGTGAGTAGAGTCAACCCTTTGTAACTGCATTTTACTGCAGCAGTCACACCAGTGCTCCATCAGTTCATTGGCCACTAAACACAAACCACTGGATAGGGTGGGTTTCCCTCCTTCTTTTGTTAATAGATTGAAAAAGATATATGGGTATTTGCAGTTTTATTGGAATTGAATGCTTTTGGAAGAGGAAATGGTATTGCTGAAGTTCTGATTTAGGTGAAAGTTCTAACAGTGTTGCAATATTCTCTTTTAGCATTCTTTCAGATGAAATATTTGGAAGTTAGGGATTTATTTTAAAGCATAGTTGATTCTGAAACTTTTTTGCATTTTATATCATACCTTTCATTGCACAATTTTCAGATCTGAAAAAGTAATAAAATATTTTCATTTTCTCAGTGGTTTTCACTTGCACCAGAGTGTATTTTCCATACAACAACAACAAAAACCCCTATCAAACCCAAACATGGAAAACATCCAACCTTTTGTGTTTATTATCCAATAGAAATAAATCTGAAATCCTTCAACAATCTTTATTTTCCTCCTTGCCACAAACCTATGTGTGCCATAAATCAAATCCTAAAAGTATCCCTATTTTCAGTCTTTGATCTTAGCATGCAGCTCAGAGAAATGCCAAACCAAGATAACTTTTTCTACTACACTGAGCCTGCTTTGTTAGATGAAACTATGTGTTGGCTCACTTCTTCATCTGGAATTGGCTTTATGAGCATAGCTGGATTATCCGAATTAAATCAATAAAACACAGAAGAATAACTGGGTCATGGGAATAAGAGGTCCCTATGGGCCCTGTATTCCTTACAAATAAGACCTGATTGTCATCTTCTTGTTTCTGATGGGGAAAAGCCATTTGCAAAAGGCTAGTTATGTGGCAAGAGAGGGAGGGATTGCTCTTCATCCTGCATAGAGACTCTCCAGCCCTGAGCACAGTTTAGGTGGCTTTTGCAGTGTCCCTCTCGGGCATATTCAATTTCTGCTTTCTGCTCCCACTTGTTATTACATGCAAAGATCACTGCCCTTTCTTGTGCACAAAAATAAAGCATCTTTTTTATTATTACTTTTTTTTTCCTGCTTCACCTGTGGGTCCAGCTGGGGAAGGAGTGGGAAAAGGCATGGGGTAGGAGGAGTGGGACAAAAAGGAGGGAGAGGAAGAGAGCGTGTGTGCTGGAAGGGAGGTCGTTGTGTCCTCCAGAGAGGCAGTTCCTGTCAGGGAGATTACAATGGTTGTCATTTGAGTGATCAAAAAGGAGGGAAACACTGCGTAAAGGATGAGTTTCCACAGCTGTGAAGGGCTGCTAATAACATCACCACACATACCCACACCGCCACCCTCCTTCCCTTACTGTTGTCACTCTCCACAGGAAGAGAACAGCAGAAGTCCCTGAAGGAATTGTCACAAATTGGCTGCCCCCAAGCCAGGTGCTGCAGGCATGGGGGTGGGCTGCCAGGCCAAAACACAGACAAAGGCCACCTCTCAAGCAGCAAGGACTTTTATCCTGCTCACTTTTTGCTTCTGCATGGTAATTATTCTTTGTAACAACAGAATATTTGGGAAAGGAACAAGTATTGCTGCAGAAAAGAAAAAAAGGAAAAAAAAAGTGTTTATGAATAATGGAACATTTCAAATCCATCTGGTTTCCGAGACATTTTTTAGTTTCTTGCTACAGCCAATTATATAGCATGCTTGAGTGATAACTGGTTTTATCCTCAGGCTCATTCTGCACACTAATTTCTACACTGATAGTTGCTACCAACCTCTGAGGTTAGTAGCCATATGGTAGTCCAATATGGCACTTAATACTACACTTGTTATACAGTAAGCAGTATTCCGGCAATCATAAATCCACATTGTAGTAGGCACTGTAAAAAACCTGTGAGTCCTCTTCTGAGTTTTGGCAGTAATGGCTATTTTTAATTTGATTTCAAGGACATTATAGAATCATTTGTGACTCTTTTTTTATTTAATTTTTTTTTTCCTTCTCTGTTTTATTGCTGATGAAAGTCAAATTGCTGGCACCAATCCTTCCTGTAAATGGCAGACAGTGGAGAGCGATAGTTCTTTTCCTAGCAGAGGATCTCCTGATACTGATGCTTCTGTCAAATTGATCCCATCCAGTAGAAATTGGAAAGCCTTCTCTAAATTGTGCTCTATGTTGCTAAACAAATGCCAGTCACTAGAAATAGCAAAGTGGCATTTTGCGGGCTACCCATCTTGCAAAATAATAACCACTCTTAGCATTAATTCAAGGATTTTATCATAATATCCTCATCTGATGAGCCATACCGCAGGCTTGTTAAGGCAGGGTTGGTCATTATTGTACCTATTAAAAACATCAGAGGCACAGGAAGATAAGCAGTCATCAGCACAAATGTGAATCCCTTCCAAACTGGGGAACTGAATGTAGGTGTCTTGGCTCTTATACCTCTACAACCATTAAGTCAAAGACTTTCACAGAGTGAAGGGCGGAAATACTCACATGCAAATGTACAGGAAATGGCATAGAAAACAAACCCATCCTTTTATCAACCTATTCTCATTTCAGCATTGTATTTCCTATGAGGTTGAAAAATCTGCTGCATGAGAGCATATGTTCCTTCAAAACTCATTTCAGATGTAACTTTTTTTAGGTTTCACCTCCACTCTGTGTTTTCTTTCCATAAATTGCTTTCTAGGGCTGTTGTTTTCCCTATTTATTTTCTCAGCACTCATTAAGAACCATCTGATTCAAAGAGGGCTTTTTAGAAAATGTGTTGAATAATACAACAGGTAGTCTGGTGCAAAAAATCAATTATTTTCACCATATTAAAAAACAAAACCCAAACAAATAAAAAACTCACCTCAAAACATAACAAAATACAAAAGAGTTGTACTATATTTACACTTCTACCTTGCTTCCTAAATCTAGCAAGATATTTTCTTTCCCCTGGTTCTTCTAGTAGTTAATCAGTAAGTATAACTTACAAGGAAGTTTTATGGTGCATAGACTATAATCTAGTGTGGAGGAAAAGTTATTCTACTTGGAGCTCAGCTGGAGGATGTAGAATAAATAGACTCTAAATTTTATCTCTGACAGAGAAGTTGACTGAGAGATTTAGGGAAATTGATATGATGGTTAGGGCCAACCTGACCCAATGGCCTGAAAGGATGGAGAATTAGCTCTCTTTTATCCTAGATGAAGTCTGAAAACAGAGGACACTCAGGACGGCCATGAAGTGGACATGATTTCTTGATATAATAACACCATGTTGTCTTAACTGCTAGCTATAACCACAGAGTCATTACAGTGCTAAGTAATGTAGCTACCAAGTTAAAACTGTATTAACAGAAAGACAGGAAAACTTACAGGATAAAGAGAACAATCATGTCCTCATATGCTTTGTGTTTGATTATCTGAGGTTGAAGAACCTGTTATCAGGAGTCCTGAGGATCTTTTCACATGGTTTTTATAGTGCAATCCTGAAATGAAAAGCAGTTACCCACAGAGTTTTCATAATGATTACATTTTATTTGACTCAAGAAAGAGAAATAAAATCAACCCCATTGATACACTTGTTTTGCTTGCATTGGTGTTAGTACCACAGCCTCATTTGTAATTTTCTATACCTCTTTTCATATCATGTGTACTAGGCACTCCACTATCAACTTACAACAACCTGAATTTGTAAACAGAGTACCCTGTCCTTATCTTAACATTGAAGTGTGCACGCTGTCTAACCACAAAAGTCGGGGCAGAGATATGTATTTTGGCTGTGAAAACAGATCTTGACCTTTGAATTTGTCACTCATTTCCAGAGCTACATGTAAAGAAGTGGAAAAATCAGGGATGTAGCCTCTTCCTTCAACGAAGTTACTAACCTCAAGGAAGATATTGGGCAAACTGTAAGTCACCTTGAGACAGAAGGTGTTGCTCTGCTTATCTGACAGTATCCATCTCTGAACAAACTGACTTTTAATTTTGTCTTTGCCTCTGCTGTAAAGAGATTTTGCAGACTTTTTTTCCTGTCTATTTTGCTTGCTTTTCTCTGCCTGTGTGTAAGTGAGGTTTTGGAAAAAGGAGGCCAGGCTTTTTTTATTTTCCCTTTTTTTTTTTTCCCCTCCAAAACAGGAATTTCCTGTTCTATTTGGATGTTTACCAACAAGCTTTGCCCTTAATTAGCTTATTCCACCTACAAACTCAGTCGGTAAAAGGCAATCCAGAATAAGGGTGTGCATATAAATGGAAGGGAAATGGGGGTCCTTTAAACCAAATGAAGCTATATGCTCTAGAATATCTATTACAGTACATTTCCAAGTGTAAACAAGTTTCAGGAAAACTTAAAATGTTCTTTTTTCTCTTAGGAAAGCAAAGTTTGGGACTTGGCAGTATCGTGGTTGCCTCAGTTGCTACCATCTCCCTCTCTTACTAGCTGAGAGGGAGGGAACACATACATATTTTCACAACAGTCCTCTTTTCCTGTCTGTAAAATGTCACAGAATTATCTTTTGGGGGTTTTTCTTTACATGCAAATACCCCAGTAGTAACTTCTGTGATCCATTTGTTTAATTAGTCAGCAGTCAAGTAGTCCATATCCAAATCTGAAGACAACTTGAATGAGTGGGCAGTTGGAATATTTCCCAGGAAACCAGAACCTGCAGGACCGTCTTGCTAGAAAGAAACTCTGCTTTGGTTGACACAAGGAATGAAGTCAAAAAAGGCACAGGGAGCCTGTGTGAATGCATTTGAAAATTAAAAGGAAAAAAAAATAAAAAGGAAAGGGAAAAAACAAGAGATATTGATAGAAAACAGTTTTCAATATTCACCAGCTCTCCTCATCATTCCATCCCAGGGCTTTGGAATAGACCCAGCGGAGGGCAGCCTCCTATCCACATTTCTGACAGACGGGGCATGATGCTCACCTTTCCTGCCATCTAGTTTGTGTTTTGACAATTCAGAATGGAAACTCCAGCAAATATATGCAGAGAACGAAGATCCCCGGCTCCCGTTCTCCTCCAGAGGAAGTTAGCCAGGCATTGCAGAAATGTGATGCGTGAATAACACAGAATCTAAGCAGAAAATGAGTATGTTTTAAACAAGTCCACTGGAAAAGAATTAGCAGTGAAACTGAAAAGAGCCATATGCCAATAAGGGGGAAAGTGACTCAAAGTGACACACTGTAATAATATAATTGAGTTAGGATTAAATTGAAGAAGGATAAAAGCAAGGACAGAGCTAAAAAGCTAGAAGAGTGCGACATGTGCTGCCTTGTTAAGTGGGAGATGGTCAACAGGAGGAGATTCTCTTGCCGTTTTCCTTTCATTTATAATTAGGCAGTGAAAGTACCAGGGGCATGTCAAGCCATTTGAGGGTTTAAATAAAACAGCAGTTCCCTGAACCATCATGGCTCAGTTTCAGCATCTCCCCATCCCCCACGACTCCTTGGAAGCAGTGGGAGTCTACAGCTATCTCCTCCTGTGGGAAACCCTCCCTGGCAGACAGCATCCGGACCTTCTCCGTCTCCCACCCTCAATCTTTATTGTTAAGGGAAAGGGGGAGGTGGGAAGGGTGTGAGGCACCCTTAAGAAATCCCCTGTTTATTTAAGAGTTTTTGCAGGCAGGGATATGGGGGAGGGTGCCTTTTTTCCTCCTCTGAATTCTCCTCTATTAATATATTCCATTTAAATTGCTCACGGCACCATGTACTAATTAGGAATAGAATGACAGTTTGAGGAGAACAACTGAACCCACTTGAACTCTTGGAGTTCAGAGTTCATGCACATATGGGAAAAACATCTTCCCATTTATTTCTGCAAATACTCTGCACGTATCATGGAAAATATAGGTGATATGGACACAGCTGATCCTAATGGCTCCTGTAGATGTTTCAGATTGCAGCCAAAGAGATTTGAAATGCTCATTTAAAGAAAACATAAACAGGGGAAGTTTCAATTGGATATAAGGAAGAAATTCTTTACTGAGAGGGTGGTGAGCCACTGGAATGGGTTGCCCAGGGAGGTTGTGAATGCTCCATCCTTGGCGGTGTTCAAGGCCAGGTTGGATGAGGCCTTGGGTGGCATGGTTTAGTGTGGGGTGTCCCTGCCCATGGCAGGGGGGTTGGAACTAGATGATCTCAAGGTCCTTTCCAACCCTAACTATTCTATGATTCTATGATTCTATGAAATGGTTCCATTGGTGATCACACACAGAGTTGCACTGATTTAAATGAAAGTGTTAATTTGATACCAGTTTAGATCTACACAATGAATGTCCTAAGGCATGTTAAAGCAGGCTTATTCCAGTTCACTATAAGTCAATGAAGAACAGTTTTCAGCTACACTAGAACGCTACAGACAGCTACATGGAGTTGTGTACCAAATAAGTGAAAACAGTGTAGACAAGGCTTTTGTGTTAGTTAATCTTAGACCAGACACCTACCTTCAGTCAAAAGTCAGTGTTTTTTGCAACGTTATGTAATAATAGCAATACTTAGTGATTGTAAGAATATATCTTATAGCATTTTAGCCAGGTGTGCAAATTGTACCAGGCGCACACATTGATTTAACTTCCCCAAATCAATTTTCTTATTTTGATGACTTTTATTTTGTCCATTTAAAACTACACTTCAGGTGCTGGCTTTGAGCCACTTCCATTCCCAGTTCAGAGCATCCAAATATTGACTTGTACCAGCTTAATGAAATTGATTTTGACTTCTCACCTTTTATTATTTTGGCGGGAGGTTGTGTGCAGACCAACTCTATAATGAAACTGGATGATTTACTCAATACCACACAGCAAATCAGTGCCACAGCTGGAGACAAGAGCAGACTTCTACAGAGAACTACCATACATATTTGACTACAGGTCTTGAAAAGCAGCATGCCTGGATTGCCTGAAAACTCCAGTTTATGTATTGGTTTTTCTCCAGTCTGTTAAGGAGAGGTTTCTGTAAGAATAACTTGGTTCAAATGTCTGTCCCTGTTTGATTCCTATTCCTACTCCTATTCCTATTCCTCTTCCTACTCGTATTCCTGTTTCTGTTCCTGTTCCTAGCCTTTCCTATCCTATATCTTATCCTATTCTTTCATTTTCTGCTATTCCTCATAGTGACCACATCACTTTGATATCTGTATGTGACACAATAGAGTAATTTGTTGCTGTCTGTCCCATATGGTTTATTTGTTCTCTTTTACTCCAACAGTGTCTCAGCCTAAGGAATTTAGGAAGAAATGCTGATGGTTTGGTGGAAGTGTGTTGAAGGTCTTTGGAGACACAAGCAATTCAAAGCCAATCAATGCATCTATAAATCCTTGTAAAACTCATATCCTGAATACCTGGTTACTCTTTCATTATGCTTTGACCCAACAAATGAGGCAGGGGTATTCCTAAGACACTCTTCATTTTTCACTGTGTGCTGCACTTTGTGTTATTTCTCCATGGCAATGCATAAAGGAAAAGAAATGTATCTTGTAAACATTGATCTAGTTATTATTCTGCTTGCTTGGATAGCCTTAAAAATGGACATAATCTATAGCTTAGATGTCTTAAACATAGGCTGTGTACCCAGATATAACATGAATGCGGTCATACAGAGACTATCTATGATGAGTGTTTCACTCCTCTCATCATTTCCTAAATCTGACTTTTACCTCTCAAAGGAGCCTGCAATTTAGTGTAACTACTTTGGGGGCACAGATTTCTGCAAAGTCCACGATGAAAAGCTACCTTTCTTCAGGAGTTAAGGGTTGAGGCCAACAGTTTAGTTTTCTTGAGGCTGGAAGTAGTAAACTGTAAGGACTTCAGGCAACATATGTGTAATGACTGACAGCCAAAATATAGAGACATAAAGAAATGGGTGTCAGGGCTAATGCGGTTCTGCACATCTCCATCACACATTTTAGACATGGGCATTTTTCTTTTTCAGCCTCTGTGTTTTAAAACAAACCGGATTGGGGCCATTGCTGCCTGTAGATTATGGCCCTCGAAGTGATAAACATGCTGTTCCATTGCTATTTGCCCCATGAGATAAACATTTCTGATGGATTTTTCTGACAAAACTGAGAAACCTAATAATCGCAACGTCAGAAAAAAAGTGAAAACTGATTCAGTTTGATCCCCAAAGGACAGGAGAGGGAAAACAGCAATAGGAGATACAGTTCTGTAAGACTGAACTTGTCAACTCTCTTTTAGACTGCTTTGAATAAGCACATCCGCTTGGTATTATAAATAAAGGCATCAGACAGTAATTTGCATGGATTAGGATTGTTAACTTTTATCAATTGCTGGGTTTTAAAGAACTCCCAAATTCTTGATAGGAATGTCTCTTTGTAGTGAAAGATTCATGGTAGGAGTGAAAAAAAATCTGATGAATTTCAAGCTACAGATGAGAGAAAGCAAAGCCATCCAGATCTAAACTGAGATACCATTAGTGGTTCCCATAAATCAAATCATGTTTATAGCAGGGATACAGTTGAATTACCATCTGGACTTTTTAACCTCGACATTTATTTCCGAACCCTCCTCCAATATTGAAAGTAAACTTAACCCTTCCTTTCATCTTCAGGACTTTGACCTGGTGTCAGTTCTTATTTTGAAGGAATGATCTGATTTTAGATGGGGTACAGAATGTCACACGTGGCATGAGGTTGGAAGGACTGGGAGTTTCTTGCAGAAGACAAAGTCGTAAAAGAAATAAAATACACTCAATCTTAAATGAGATCAGCTGAATAGAGGGTCAATGGGAATGAAGTCAGGGGGAGGATAAAGAAAGGAGGGTTCATTTTAATTCAGGTAGAGGATGTAGATGGGGTCCAAGGACAATGTAGCAAAACATGTAACAGTCAAAAGGAACCCATATTCTCTCAGGATCTGGGGGATTATCAGGAGGTAGATGGGTAATGAAGAGCTGGATCCTGTTTTCGTTGGTGCTAATAACAAAACTGTCCTTGCCTTTAATAGTACATCCACCCTATTCTGTGCAAGTGAGAACATTAACCCTTTACTGGCAAAACAAATCAGACTGATATCAAACAGCTCTTTAAAGCCTTGGGGAAAAAAAAAAACAGCAAGATATCTGGATCCAAGGGTTTTTATGTTGGGGTTTTTTTCTTCCTTTCACTCTACCTCTGAAATTCCTGATTCAGTTAAGGAGCTGCCAAAGCAGTCAGTAAAAGATATTGTTGTTCTATTTCCAGCTCAAACTGAAAGAAGCATCAGGAGGAACCACCTTAGAGGCTGGCTCTGCTGCAAGCCCCTTCTGCAGACCTCTCTGCTGTGAGCGGCTGGTCAGACCCTGGGGTTTGTTCACAGGCAACTAGGAGGCATTTCTGAGGATTGCCCTTTCCCATGTCATGTCTCCAAAGTCTTCCTTTCTTCCTCTGCTTAGTGCACAGAGGCTGCGTGGCACACAGATGGCAGGACCTGGCCAAAAGTACTCTGACTTCTCAGAGTCCTCCCTCCTGAGCGTGGGCTTCTTGTGCCTCTCTCTCATGTGGGTCAGAGCAGCATTTCGGTACATCACAGGGTGTTTGAAGAAGTGCACTAACTTTGATGTCTTCCAGTAGCAGGTAACAGTGGTTACATAGGTATATATATGAACAGTATGAGGCACTTTAGTGAAACCTCACTGCACATACACACAGCTGTGTGCTAAGTATATACCTGGTGCTAAGCAAGGTGACCATAAGGCCTTTTTAACTGGCTGAGAGGGTCAGGTGCAGGTAGGGCAACTCATCCCTCATCCCAGGATCATGCCATGGAACAGCGCAAGTCCTCTGGCCATCCTACCCGGTTGTCCTATCCTTTGATATTAAACAAGATGCTTTTCTTTGAGGCTAGCTTCCCTGAAGAAAAATGTCTTCCCACCTCCTCTCCAAAGCTGTTTTGGTAAATGCCTTTTGTGTCATATGTTTCAAAGTGAAATGAAGTTTTTTACCTAGGTCCTTGTTAAAGACAACCTCATATATCACTCCCAGGCTGGTGTCAGGATCCTTTTAGTCTATTGGCGACATTACTGCCATTTCCTATCTCTCCCTTTCCTGAATTTACCTAACCCAGAGCTCAGGCCTTTTGTTGGAATGATTTTCTGCCTTCCGGCCCTGCGTGCCATGTGTCAGATTATGTGCAAAAGGTCGCAACCCGCTTCCCCTGGCTTTAGACACAGGATGAGGAAATGAAGAGGAGCGAAGTTACTGATTTCATTTTGGAGGTCAGGACGGGTCTTCTTGGGGTAGGGTTGGAGCCCGGAGATCAAATGCTGCCATTTGTTATCCGTATGTTTTCAAACAAACAAGAAACCCCAACAATTATTCATGTTGCTGAATCGGAAATACTTCTCAAAACAGCTGACAAAAAGAACAGGAGGACAATAGGTGGATGGTGAGGAGAGATTATATATACACACTCATATATATAGCCCAGACACAGACATCCAGTTTTGTTGGAAACATCTGAAGACATGAGGAGTAATCTGAAGATCATCTCTGAACTGCCCAAAGGGTGGGCAAGCTGCCTTGTTTGCTCAGTAATTCTCTTTTAGTGTTGCACAGTCTAATTATGTGCTAACCCACACTCAGAAACTATAACGTCAAAAGGGTAAGTGTCTGAAATGGTGCCAGGGGAATGTTTTCCAGCACTGGGGAATCCCAGGCTTTGCCCAGTACAGGACTGCACTGGCTCCAAGCCAGCAGCCTGAGGCTGCACTGGAAGCACATACAGAAGAAAACATTGAGCCTGGAGAAGAGAAGGCTCCAGAGAGACCTTAAAGCAGCTTCCAGTGCCTAAAGGGAGCCTGCAAGAAAGCTGGAGAGGGACTCATAGGGCAGGAGAACAAGGGTATGTAGTGACAGGACAAGGGGGAATGGCTTTAAGCTGAAAGATGGTAGGCTTAGATTAGATCTTAGAAAAATTATTCACTACAAAGGTGATGAAGCCCTGATACAGGGTGCCCAGAGAAGCTGTGATTGCCCCATCCCTGGCAGTGTTCAAGGCCAGGTTGGATGGGGCTTGGAGCAACCTGCTCTAGTGGAAGGTGTCCCTGCCCATTCCAGGGGGCTGTAACTGGATGAGCTTTAAGGTCCTTTCCAACCAAACCATTCTGCGATCCCTCCACCTTCTTTCTCTGTCAGAGGGTGGAAGAATCCCCACATGTGCTGTTAGGACATGACCTGAGTGGCCTTCTCATGGGTGGAGATGAGTATGCTTCAGCCTGTGGCTGCTGAGGGCAGCCATCCCATGCCATGCATGAAGGGCCACAACAAAGGGTGCAATGGGAGATATGTGCATATCCAGCTGATGATTTTGATAGCAGATCTTGGCTTCATGGGTGAGTTGGTGACAGCACATCCTCTTCCCTTACTCCCATCAGCCACCAAACTGGCAGAATCACTATGACACTGTGCTCCTGCACAAGTCCAGTGGCAGTTCAGGGATGTGCATCCCAACCTGCATGTTCCAAATCTGCCAGTTTCCTTCCAGATCTGTTGAACTGAACTGGAGGCGGAAGGAAAAAAAAACAAAGAAGCAAACAGATGGAAGGGAAAAACCCCAAAAGCCCTTCCTCTCTGCAGGTTGGTTGTACCTATAGCTCTGGCTGGCTTATATATGCATTCAGAGTAAGTTCTCTTAGGAGCATCCTGCAGTCATTTCTCAGCGAGTGTGAACAAACTCATTAACAGCTCCTTTACTGGAATGATAAGTTGTTTCTTAATGAAGGGAAAAATAAATACCCTCGCTAACCCAGGCTCCATCACTAGAAGTCACACATCATTCTTAAAGACTCCTTATTTTCCACCAGAGACATTTGTGTACAGCCCTTATACAAAATGATAGAGCTTGTTTCTCCTTCTTAGACGCTCTTTTAGATGCTCAAATTGCACAGCATTTTTTAGGTGCTTTTCAGAGTTTTATCCCAGATGTAAGTGGCTTAGGTTCAGTAAAATAAGAAAAAATGATCTGAATTTTCACCCATTTTAGGAAGGAAGGATTGTAGCACTTAAAACATGGGACCAAGGCCCAAGAGATCTGAGATCTATTCCAAGCTCTGCCATTGACCTGCTATGTAGTTTTACCTGTAAGGAAGCCACTTAAGCTCACTGTGTTTCAATGTGCCCATTTGTGAAATGAAGATAATAACGCCAAGCTCACAAGGGGGCTGTAAAGGTTAATTAAATAGAGTTTTTAGGTGATTTCCCTTCTTTGGATGAAAATTGCAACAGAAGTATTGTTTATTAATGAACTTTGTACAAAAATGACAATTGTGAATTTTAGCAATGAAGAAATACATAGAGATTTCTGTGTGTGTAAAGAAAATCCACACATGACAATTTTTTTATGATTATCTATTTTTTTTTTCAAGCTGAATAGATTTAGTTTGATCTTCAAAAATATGGCAGTGTTTTGCATCTTTTTGTCCATTTTTGCATGTAATTACATGAAGATGTCTGTACAAGGAGATAGAAAAACTAAGTATCACCATAGGAAGGTTTGCTAAAAAAAAAGTCTAACCAAAATCCACAACATTTAAATAATATTTTGGATGCTCTTGTGCTTCAGGGTATAAAACTTCAGGGCAGAAATATGGCAGGGCCTCAGATTCAGCTGGTTAGAGTATCTGTTGATACCTTTATAGGGCCTAATGCTAGCTGTTTTCAGACTTAGGAGCTTGTTTTCTCTCTCATCCAGTCTCACATAATACAGCCAGGAAGATCTTATCCTTGCCAGTTTTCAGACTTCACTACAACCTGGATTGACACAGCAATCAAGCAATTTGATTGCATTATTTGGCACATCTGTGTTCTGCAAGATTGGGTGGGATGTGTTCTGCCATCCTACCCCTCATTTGTGTGGACATGGGAACCTATGTAAAGTGAGGTACCAACATTTAATCATATGCTGTGCGGGGATGAAATCTGCTCCTGTCCCTCACTCAAGTCACTTGGTGAGAGTTTTCACTTTCATGTCTGTCTATGAATATGGTGAATTATTGGGTTTTTCACTACCATTAGAGCCTTTGCATCACTTTTATGTAAAAGGATGCTTCAACAAAGTGCAAGATAACAGGAGAAGAAATGTAAGAGGAGCTCCTGTGAAACTTGTTTACACTGGAGCTTGAGTTTGGGCTAAAGATTTAAATTATTTCCCTCTCTTGCTGAACAAGGTGACCTACCCCATAACCAGAGAAATTCCAAACGAATAAGAGCTATTGAGTTATCTTGTCCACCTGGCCCCTCCGACACAAGATTGAGAGGGTGACATGGATTCTGGCAGTGGGCTGTGCACAACCCATAACAAAGGCTGCACACAAATATGAATCATGTACTTGAAAGGTCCAAAAGAGTTTCCTCTGGGCTCCTTACCCTTCCTTATAGTTGGTGGGAATGGGGCCCTAGAACTTAGGTTGGCAAAAGAGAGATTGAATCTACCCCTGAAAACAATAGATTTAATCCTGTGAACTCCTCAGATGCTCTATTTGTTGCTAGTGCTTCTTGTGCCATTTTTGCCACTGAGACGTTCCCCTAGGATGCTGCTTTTAAGAAAAAAAACCCATATATAAAGAATACTGTGTAAATCTAACATCAGTTAGTGGTTTCCTAAGTACAGCTTGCGGGATGGCTGCCTGAGTCTCAGATGCAGAAACAGTTCACTGCAGATTGGAGAGCCCTGTAAATGGAAAAGAGAACTTGGGAAGACAAAGAAAAATGAGTCTTTTCAATAGCATCAAGGGAAATAGCATCTTGATTTTTTCTAGCTACATAAAGACTCCTCCTCACCCTCCCCCATCTCTTTCCAGCCACTATGTGTCTGCATACCTGGAAATATTCCCTTGGTATTAAAGACTGAGATTTGTTCAAGCTGCATAAAAACATCTGACATGAGCTTTGGGCTCTCTGAAACACCCTTAAAAAGCTAATTCACATATAAACAGACTCTAGCTGCTATCCACTGACAGCAATATGAATTGAATCAAAATGTAATAAACCCCTCCAAGACTCTCATGGTAAACCCCCTCTTAGTTCTCTGGAGGTCAGGGTGAAAACAAAGTCCTCTACCAAGCCCAGAAATCTCATGGGTGTGAACAGTCCTGGACCAAAGCAAGAAGGGATTTTTGAAAGCAAGAACCTGGTTAATGACCTTCTGATTTCAATTGAAATTGTCTCATCTGCTGATGGGGCCTATAGAGATGTCATGGGCAGCACAGGGAAGAGGAAAGCACCTCACCTGGCCCCAGTTTTCTGTGAATTCATCAGTGGGAAAAGCTGCAGCATCTTTACAGCTTCCTCCCTGCTTTCCTGGACTTTCCTTTATGCATTTCTCTCCTGGGGAGCCAGCTAAATCCCATTTTCCCAGACTGGGAGAGTTAGGTTTGTGTTCAAGAAAAGGGCCAAACAAGCAACAAAGCTGAGAATTGGTGAGTCATGAGCCATGGTGAATGGAATCTTGAATAGTTGCAAGAATTGTGCTGAACTTTCCTCCTGGGTACTCTCTGGGTATAAAAGTGCTCTTAAAATTTCTCTCACTGCTTTTTTATACATTGGTGAGAGGTTTGGAGTTTTTTAGATTATTTGTGTTGAGGCTGTCCACATTTTCTTGGGTGGTCACTGACAAATATTCATATACAGTTTGAGGAAATCAGTTTCTCTCAGTATTTGTCCCCCAAAATATCTTCACTAACAATTGTTGGCTGATCCCACTGAAATCTTTGCCTATTAACTGTTGCTGGATCAGGATTTCACGTGCCATTCCTGCACATTCATCTTTTATCTCTAGTCCTTAAAGAAAATGGGCAACTAAGATTTTCACTGTGAATATTGCCACCCTTTCTCTGCTAGCATGGCTTTGTTGGTGCCTGAGTTGTGTCAATGACACTCAAGGACTTCAGCTGAGTGCTCAGTTGATCGTTTTTGGGGGGGGAGAAATGAAAACAAAACCAAAACCCTACCAACAAATCTGATGCATTTGCTTGAGTTAGGGAGAGTGACGTGGATCTAAGCAGTTTGCCCAGGTGAGGCCAAAATTTGGCTGCCTTGCATATATGTCAGGGCATGTGGGCACATGTAGATATGTGTTACTGTGAACATCTTCTGTGCTTCTAAAGAGAAGTTTATAGAGTTGCTGACATGATTTGCTCTGAGCAGTGATCAGCAGAGTGTCAGCTGGGAGACCATTTTCTGTTGGAAAAGAAACAGAACAAAATAAATGCATTTGGTCGTTTCATTGAATTCTGGAATGTAAAGCAGGTTTCCCCAGCAAGAACGAGAGGAAGCTGTGCTCATTCTGGCAGCAAAGATGTAAAGAAAATGGCAATCAGTCTTAGTGGGGTTCGTGTGTGGTGCTTATTAATCTGAATTTACATTTCTTCTGCTGAAACTGGAGGGGTTACAAAGTGATCTGAATTAACGTGAGCTGACAGTTGCTGTGCTTACAGACCTTCAACACACTGTGTACAAGGGAAATAGTTTCCTTTCCAGTCTTTGACATTCTCTGCTCAGAAGATTTTTTATTTTAACCCCAGTCCTAATTGCCCTTCAGTATCAAAATTAATTGTGTTTTCTGCTAAAAGGCCAGTGCAGTTTAAGGTTACTCCAGGGTCCCAGCAGCCGATGCATCTTCTGTAAATGGCTTGATTGCCGTCTGTGGAGAGGAGTGCTGGGAGAGATTTGCTTGACCGAGGCTATACATTACAGTCCAATTAGTGTGAAGATCACTACATGAGTCTTTAACTTTATCTAGTAACTGTCGGAATCTCTAATGCTGAGAGTGGAGCGAGGAAGAGGGATGCAGAGCCCACCTGGGCAGCCATACAGAGACCACGCAGATTTCCCGGCTCCCCTCTAACCATCTTGCAGCAGCAGAGGGAGCAGTTGGAGGATGGAAATACTTTGAGTTGCACTTCCCATTCTAGAGATGCTGAGACAAATAGCCATTTTATCCTCTTCTTTGCTGCTTTACTACATATTAGTGTATGGTTTTGATATTTTTTTTCCTCTTGAGACTGCTCATCTGAGGCCTGGATTCATTTAATGTAACCTGAAGCAGTGGGCTGAAGTGGATGGGAATCTGCTAGCCCTGCGTCCTCTGGGCTAATGAGAAGGACAAACACCTCTAGAAAATGAGTGAAATTCCCACAGTGATCTTCAAAGCTGGTTTCCCCCTGTCCCTTTGTCCTACAGCCAGATCTTCAAACTCAGGTGTTTCATTGAAGCATTCAAAAGTGAGCAAGAGTTAGACTTTTAATTGCTCTGTGCTCCTGTTTGGCTCATGGTAAAGTCAAGTAAAAATACAATTTCTCAGCAGAAAGGCCAATTCTAACATTAAATGCACTTTGCAGACCATAGAGTAGATCTATAAGACAGGTAGTACAGATAATCTCCTGTGAGCTAGAAATTATTCCCTTTTTAATCTGCAAGGATGAGTATAGGCTGTGATTTACAAGTGTAATTATAACTGTGAATGGTCAACTGAAACCATCTCAGTGTACTCTTGAAGCCTTATAGCTTCACATCAAACCCATACTGTTCAAACACTGCAAAATATTGGCACACAAACAGGCTGAAAAATGGGTCTAGAATATACTCATCCCTATGGTTATGTTCATACCAGTTTAGCCTACAACATACGTAATATCAGCCTCTATGTTGTTGTCAATGGTTGCTACAAAGCAACCTGATGAGACACCAGGTTCTGCCTTATCAGAGGCATCTGGAACATCTGGAATCAATTTTTGGTCAGTCTGTGGCCCAAGCCATGAGGGTTTTTGTCTGCAGTATCTAGGCCTCATGTCTTCCAAAATGTCTTCTAAAAGTAGCTGGAACAACTAATATTAAACAAAACTATTAAGAAATGTTGAAAAAAGTTTGAGAGCTCATGATAAATAGAATGCAAAGTCCCTGACATTTTTCACATCTCCACCCTTTATTTTTCAGCTAATTTTAATGCTTAATGTCTTCTTTTCTGAGTCAGGCTCCAAACCAGGAAATGAAGAGGCAGCTGCAAAAGTGGAAAAAAACATGGGGAGAAAAACTTGTTATATGACACCATCTCACAGAAGTTCCAAAACAGTGAACTTTCTGTAACAACTCCACTTCTCATTACAATCTCATTTGACACTGGAGCAATTATGACTAAAACAACAACAACAACAAAATCTACATCAGTATTTCAGCATTTGGGAGCTTACATGTCACCATAATGTGTTAGACATCACCCCCCTTCTTTCATTTCTTTTTTTTTTTCCTGCTGTGTTAAAGATATTAGTGGTATTAATGCAGTTCTGGTATCCACCAAATTAGTTCTCACTTCTGTGTACTGCAGAAGCTGTTGTCGTCTTCTTCAGTATCAGGGACAGAGCCATAGACCTCAACCACTACCTTCAACCCTGTTTTACCTGCTGGATGCACATACTTAGAATTCTGCTCGCCACCAGTTTTTCTGCATGGTTCACTACAGATCTTGTATCAACGTGCAGTGTTGTGTTTGCACAACTCAGAGATAAGGGAGTCTCTCTCTCTCAAAGGCATTTTAGATTAAATAAAGCTGGTAATGGGATGAGAGCTGAGTCTCTCATCCACTGTTCTTCTAAAGGTTCTTTAAAATGACTGAATTGAAAGCCCACTTCAGCTGGCTCAAGCAGAATAGCCACACTGAACAGTAGCTTTTTTCCTGTGATAAACAAAGTTGTAAGTTGCTTAAGGTAGAAGCAACTAAGATTAACCTTATTAGAACTTATGAAATTAAACATAGGAGAAGAAATAATATGGCATAGCATAATTATCTACTAAAAATTCTATGGGATGAATTCAAGGGAAAAAAAATTATTTGGGAGAGGAGCAACAAAAAATAATGTGGTGGATATCTCACCTTTCAGATATGTATAAACTTTGGTTAAACTCTGTTTAGCATATATAAACTCAATTAACAGCAGGTAACTTCCTGCTACTTGGGTTTCCCATTATCTACCCCTCATTACTGTGTGAAAAGAAAATTAACTGCTACAAAAGACAGCAAAGAAACATATTTCAAAGCAATATAAAATAGCATTTCTAAGGACCAAGGTAAGCATGTGTATGTGAGGCTGTGAAAGAAAATATCCTGTTTGTAAGGGCCTTTCAGAACTGGTCACAAATAGGTTTCTTGTTCCTTTTTGGGAAATCCTGAACCGCCTAGTCTCAGATACAGGACACTGAAGCGTGGGGCCTTCACCATGACCTCCTGTGTGATGAGAATACAAATAATAATTAAAAATTGCTCTAATTCAACACTTATTTGTGGCTGCAGCATTTCCAACCTCTCTGCCTTAACAGCATGGAAGGAATACAAACGAAAATTCTGCATGTCAGAAAGTTATGAAACAAAGGCAAAGTGGAGAGGAGACAGAAATATAAAGTCAAAATGAAACCCTCCATCTTTCTGTCAAACTGAAACAATAAATAATAATGGCATCTTGCATTTATGTAGCGGGTTTCATCCAGAAAGGCTGGAAAGCTCTTTGGAAACTTTACAAACTACTGTGGAGGAATAGGAATGATTTCAAATACTGATCTATTGAAGCCTCCCACTTCTGTAAACAGTTACAGTCTACAGCAACATTACATCTCAGACTGGGACAGGTAGAGACTGATCTTGAGAGATATTGGATGGATCTGTAGTTAGTCAGAGTAAATCTTCAAAGTCCTGTGGGAACTTACACTGCTGACAGTTATTGTTTCTCATGATCAGGCACTTGGTAAAGAAATAAAATTACGGATAGATGAAATAGCTGCTGATCCTAGTCTGTGAAATGTGGCAATAGTAGCCAGAGTTTTACAATTAAAATCCCTAGTAATTCATCAATTGTGAGATGGTAACATACTCATTTTAAGGAGTCAGATCCTCTGTCCAGCCATTCCTCGTTGTTATCATATGGCTGACATCCTTTCTTCCTTATTTTAACCTATGTGTGTATATAGAAAAAGTGTTTCAAGAGCTAGCTGAAAACAACACGAACCTTCCAGATTTACGTCTCTGTCATATTCAATTGTCAGGCAAAGCACAGAAGGAAAAAAAAAGAATGAATAATTAGTAAGGTGAAGAAACTTGATTAAGCTTTCCAGTTCTATCATATGTTTCACTTACAAAATCACACCAGATACTCAAGAAGTCTGTTGGATATTAAGAGATGGCATAGATTCCCAGATCCTCAATGGAGGAAAATGCTTGCTGGTTTTTGTGGTCTTTTTGTTCCAAGAAGGATCACATAATTTTGGCTCTTGAATAATATTTCTGTAACTAACTGTCAGCTCAGGAATTCCCTGTGTGTGAATGTATTTATCAGCTGCCACAATGTACTGCTGCACTGAAGTACCACTTTTACAGCATCCGTCCAGCACCTCCTAATGGTGACAGCAAAAGGTGAATGAATGAAACAGAAAAAAACAGTTCCAGGAAGAGCAGAATTAAGAAAATGCCTTCAAATTTGCATGTTTTCATCTTGCTGGCCTCTGGCAGGGTGTTTTGGTGGGATCACGTATTATTGGCGTGAGTACTGCCTGAGCTTGACCACTTATTTTCATTACCTTTCAAGAAACAAAACTCCTCCCAAATTTGACTGCATGGAGGCACAAAAAATAGAAGTCCCTTTCTGTTCATTTATTTTCTTGTGTCCTGATACTTCCAGCATCATGCGCCTTCCCATTCGTGAAAGTGCAGCCAGAGCAACTGCTCACGATGCCCAACCATGACTTCTCACCACTTGAAATGACTTTGCTTATTCCAACAGTGTCTTGGGTGCAACTGGAGTTTGACACAGGCAGGTGCTTTGCTTTAGCAGTCTCTGTAATCTCCTGTTTAACATCCAGAATAGTGCCTAGAACGTTCCCCTGCTTCCTCTCTGTCCACATCCATAGTAGCCCTGAGACCATAATTTGTGGTGTCCAGCCAAACAGATATTTCTTCACACTGCCAAGACTAACAAGTGGGACCACAATGTTTTGGTTTGCAGTCTTTTTAACCCAACGCTCTTTTGGCCAATTTGTTTTGGGCAGATGGGGAAAGGAAGAAGGAACATGCACTGCCCTAACTAGTGATCTGAGCAATGATTAAGCATGATAAAGCTTTAAGTATCAGCTTCTCCTATCAACACCTGACAAACCTGCAGCATAAATGCTATGCAGCCCAACAAAAAAATGTTTAGTCTGCTGTTGAACCAAAGGCAGCTCTCCAGACAACAGCTAAGAAATAGTTATCTCCTCTGTGGGGGCATGTAGCGCCAAATGAAGGTGAAACAGGGACAGTGCGTCTGCACTTATTTAAACTGCTTTCAGTACTAAGTATTCTGTAACAGTAGGAAATCATGGAAAGAAATCTGGAGGCTACTCAATATCAGTAGTTTTTTAGGCTTTTAGAAATGTATTTCTATGCCCCCTAAGGTTTTTTTAAGTCATGGTAGTCTTTTCAGAAACTGGAAATTCAAAATCAGTGCTGTAAATTCAGTCTCTGCATCAGCAATTCCCATCTACATCATGAGACACTCAAAAGAAAGCCTCACAGCTACATTTTGTTACAAATATGAGCTATTTAGCCACCCCGATCAGCACCCTAAATTTTGCACATTAAATTATGGGATCTCCGGCTTCACAAAAGTATTTTATTTCCCAGATGGTAGAAACAGTGTTGGATATTGAGAAAAAAACCCTTTTTTGTGAAATCAGTGATTTCAAGGTTACATCACATTATTTTGAATCTCACAGGTGGTGTTAGTGGTCTTCCAGGTGGTTACTGGGGAAGCTCATTATGCAAAAGCTAGTTTGCTGGTGCAATATAGGTTGATCTGTTCAAAGCCACACAGGGTTGCAATAGGACAAACTTCTGTTAAAATAAGTGAAAGTCGGATACTTACTTCTTCACGCTTCTGAAAACCTCCTGCTGTTTTTACTTCTTGAACATGAGAAGGAGGTTGGCCAGAGCAGCTATTACAGGCTCCTTCTAACAAATGCTTCATATTGCTGGTGACTGGGAGCCCCCAAGAGTTCTTGTCCCACATTTTGCCTGGCAATTAAATAGGCTGAGATATAATTTGCGCCCCATATTCTCTGTGTTGAAGGCAGTAGGTTTCTTCATTTTTAGCCTAGCTCTTCTGTCACCTTCACCAGTTTTACATTATTTATGTTAACTCCATGGCCTAGGGGTGGGAGGGAGAGGGGAATTATTCCTAATTTACTGAAAGTGAGAGAAGAATCAGTCACTTCTTTCTTTAAAATTTTGTGGAGGATTGTTAATCAAAGTTAAAACAAATCTGTGTTCCAACGCAGAGGTGGGCGAGGAAATGTGTGCCTAACACATATGCACTTTGGGGCTCCTGCAGAAGGAAACAGAGTTCTGGAAACTGTTGTGAGAAAAACATTAAAGACACCAGACTTGATGCATGCCACAGACTGGAAATGAGGCTTCAGACAATATCCAGCTATGTTTGAACCTACTTGAAGAGTTCCATTTTATTCTCCGTCCTGGGATGCACAACATAAATTATCTCCCTTTCTTATTTGCCGTGAGTTTGAAAAGAGCCTGGCTTGAAGCAGGACAATGACTTAAAGTAGGAGCCAGGCAGAGAATACATCAGGTATTCGACCTGCAGGCCTATGAAATGCAGTGTCATCATAACCCAAAGGGCGTATCATTAGTCACTGAAGGAAGGAAGTGCAAGCATGCCTGGAGAAATCAATAGAAGGTCCTTGTCTAGTAACACGAAGAGAACAGCACCGATGTTTATGTCTTTGCCCTTCACATACTTTGCTCTTCCTTCCTCTCCAGTCACCTTTTCACTTTATTCAGAATTTCATTTTCCTGATTGCTGAGTATAAACAGAGGAGTGTAGTAAGCAAGGATCAGGCTGCAATCCAGTCTTTTCTCAGGGAAAAAAAACAGATCCATCAAGCCCAGTGTTTCTGTATGGCGGTTATCTGATTTGGCTCCTGCTAACTAAAAACATATGCAACTGGTTATCTCCATCAACACAGTTTAATTCAGCTCTGGTCCGTATTAGTGTGTGTTTCTGCAACTGATGTCTCTTAGTGCCATGGGTGAACTGTTACTGTTAAAATCATGTTTAAATATGAAGATCAAACAAATGGTCCAAAGGTTCCTAGCATCTACAGATTCATTAAGCAATACGAAAATACTTTGCCATGTTTTGAGTAAACCTAGGAATTCTTCCCCAAAATATCATGCGCTTGATAAATGAGGAACCAGATTAATACAAAATTGCAGAGTTGTGCTAGAGTATGGGGTAATAATTCAAAATTGTCAAGACTCCTTTTAATTCCATAGCTCTGTGTTTGACCTGTTCTTTTACTTTTGTGCCTCGATTTACCCACCCATAAAATGAACAAAACAGTAGTAATGTGCATCCTACACAAGCTACAGAGCACCACTCATTACTGTCAGGGAAATGCTCTGAAATTATGCAGCTGTATTCATAGCAAAAAACCAACAAATTAACAAAATATGTTCAGGCAATGCACATTTGTCGGCTTCCATGAGAAAACTGTGAAGTGTTATGAATAATGTGGTTCACTGGTGGCTGTTTGTTCTAACAATCCTGATTTGTATGTTATACGAAGGCAAAAAAAAACCCTTTCAGGCTCAGTTTGACCCTTCCTCTCACTGCCCCTGATTTCCTTCCATTCTGGCCCTTGACAAGAGTACAAAATATACATGAAGGACAAGAATAACTTTTTAGACTAAGATAACATTTGTATTATTAGAAGAGGTTAGGGTGTGCCTGGGAGGGCAGGAGGTAAATCTGCTGAACAGTCTAAAAGCTTTATTTATGGAAATGTCCTTTTTAAGAACAGGGGAAAGAAGGAATATTACTAATAATATCACAATAATTTCCAAGATCCCAAGTCAGCCAAGTTGTACATGAGCGTACACGTGCATACACATTCCAGACAGACATTTGCAAAGCTCAGAGCTTGGATTGGTTTTCCAGCTAAAGTAAATCAACCTAGCTCCATGAAACTCAATGCAATAACATCTCTTTACCCCAGCTGAGGACTGTGACAGTGTCTCATTATTTCAATCAGGAAAATCGCAAGTATGGTCACAGTACTGGATGCAGTTGCTTCCAATGGGAAGTAGCAAGGTGTCTTTCTTGACAAGTTTAAGAGCTTCTGCCACAACTGTCTCTATAGCCACTTACAAAACAACCCACTTGCCAGCGGAAAACTCTGAAGTTAACCTTTTCAAGGTCAGTTGAACTCCCCAGTGCTTCCTGAAGGAAATCAAGAATCCTCTCAGCTGTTCTCAAGAAATTAAGGAAAAACCCCAAAAGAAGCCCCCAAACCCCCCTCCCCCAACAATGGGTATGTTTTGAACCTGCTTGTATGATTTAGGAACCAACATCTCTTTTCCTTTCTCTCTTCCTCTCCCCCCCATATTAATTAAGCACTTTGCCTCAAGTCTGCGAGCCGATTTTTGTGACTTTTCACAGTTTGTGAAAGAGAGAGTTTATAAGAGAGAATCCAGGCTGCTGAGTCCTATTCCCTGAAGATTTCTGAGAATATTACTGCTGTCCAATCAGAGCACAAATGGTATGAAACCGTAGAATTCACCCTTTTTCCCTGTTTGGAGCATAAGAGTGCACTACATGGGCAAAGGCCAGGTTGAGAAAACAACAAAAGAAAGCAAAACAAAACCTGCCACTGAAACACCTTTAGAAAAGCCAGCCTTCAACTGTTCAACACCGTATGCTTTAAATAGCCTATCCATACATCTATCTGCTTAGTAGGTGTTGGTCTAGCTCCTAAAAGGAGTCAAAAGCTGCAATCCTAAATATCGGGATGCAGACCTGACCCTTCATCTGTCCTCCAAAAGAAGACTGAATTCAGGATCAAGCAAGCTGAATATCTTCCCTATCTAAGGGAATTCAACTGCATCTTTCTGCTGACAGCTGAAAAAGCTAAATTAATAAATGAACGACATCATTGGGGAGGGTTTTTTCGCATAGTATTTTATAGCCACATAAAAATACTATAGTGAAATATAACTTTTCTCTCACACCAGAGTGTTTGGGCTGTCTCCTCTAAATATACACTTCAAACACACTGAGAGCTTTGCGCACTTGAAATATTTTATTTTGAATAATAACATTTTTCATCACAGACATGCCACCATGGCTTATTTTTAACACAGTGATGTCACCGCATCAGTGAAATCACTTTGCAGGACGTCCTGCTGAGCAGTAGAGGTGAACTGGCTTCAGAACAAATAGAAATTCAAACCTTCCTAACAGTATTATATGAATGCAAAATAGAGATGGTGTTTGACACCTTCAGGAAAGGGACAATGCACTTTTGTGAAAGAAAAATACGTGTGTACCTCAGTTAAGAGAGGAAATTCTTTATTCTAGTGAATCTTATATTTCTTGTGGATGTTTGGACTATGTATATGTGTCCATTCTGCAGACAGCCAATGCTTTAAGGGTAACAATGTCATAACTCTTCTCATATTTGACTATAACATCAAAGACTCCCCTGCTGACTGGAAATATGGATCAAAGATTCCACTGGCATAATACATATTGCCCACATACAACATGTGTCAGGTATTTTCGTGTCAGTTTTACTAATAATTAGATTTTATTATGATGTTTTAGGCGTACTCTAAACACACTGAAGAACATGGTCTTTGCCCCAAAGTAATTGCAGCTGGAAAGACAAATAGTGAATGAATTAACTGGTGAGTCTGGTTGACCCCTAGATTTTTCAGTTTTTCAACAAGTCCAAAAAATACAAATGTTTTATGGAGATCAAAATGTCTTTTAGGGATATATTTTCACCATATCAAAAAGGAAAACAAACCCATTTCAAATCAAATTGAGAGGTTTCTCTAGCTATACACCACAGCATGCTCCAGTTGTGGTTTTAGCATATTTTAGTGGTTTGAATTGAAAAAATAAAAGAACAAAAAGTGGGAGGACGCCATCTTTGAAAGATGAATATTGGAACAATCTATTTCTACTTTAAAAATACATATTTGAGTTAGGGTTTAGGCCTGAATAACTGAGCCTAACTGGGACAAATTCTTCAGATGTCCTTTTTTAGTTCCCTTTTCAAAAGTTCCTACTAAAACTTCTCCAAATTCTGCTATGGGTGGAAAAAAGGGGGAGAACCCCAGAGCCAATTGATGAGGCTGCTCCAAGATTCATAGTTCAATGTTATTTGTTTGGTTGGGGACTCTTTCTTTTTCTTTTAATAAACTATCCCCAAAAGCCTATCTACCTAAAGAGTATTATCTGCTTAATTTCCTGCAGGCTTCAATGCAGAAGCAGGTCAGTTGGTTTAATTATCAGCTATGGAGACACGAAGGAACTTAAAATTCAGTTGAAATATACGGCAGCTTTTTCCCCTGGATTCCTTCGCATTAACAAAAATACCTGTTCAAAGAACAGATTGACTCAGCTGTGACTTGAAGAAAGATAAGATTCTGTGGCAGGAAAGTAATAATGCTATTATTGTCCACTAGACTGAGTATATTTGCACGGTGATTAGTGATGGCTAATACAGTGAAATGCTATACATAGAGAAACAGGCAGGAATTTACCTTCTGACTATCAATTCTCTTTGGTTTTAAAATGTAGTCCTACTCCCTCTATCTATATCACGCTGTCGATTAAGCACCAGACAGACCCAAAAATGTCTTATGAATTTTAGAGTCTTAAATCCATATGATACTATTCAGACGATGCCCTCTCCATTGCTGTGACAGAAAGGCACGCAACACTTACTCCAGTGATTGGATCCCTTTCTGGGAGTTTTTTGGCATAGGAGGGAAAAGCTTTTCCTTCTAGAACAGGCTTTTTCTGTGTCCTAGATAAAGTGTGAGGAAGGCTAAATAAGCAATAGTAGGTTGCCATGCCTTCCAAATTAATTTCTTTTTTTTTCCCCCCTTTTTTTCTTTATAATTCTAGGAGTTAGCGTTGGCAAGTCTTTACTCAGAGATAGGCATGTAGAGGGAGCACTCATAAGGAAGGAAATCCAATTAATTCTGTTAGAAATCCAATAGTCTCCCAGTGAACACAGACTTCCACCACAAATCTGCAAGTTTACAGAGCTGTTACGGCACTTGGAGCATCCGCGCAGCTGAAAGATGGAGCTTAGGCTCAGTATGGATAGAGTGATATCTGTAATATCCCATTGGAATCCATTGAGAACACTTAGGAAAGCACAATATCCTTTAAATGTAACCTTGGTAATGAAAGGAAAGGGCTCCTGTTCCTAAATAAAAAACAACAAGCCCCAACAGGTCGGAATTGATACCAGCATTTGCTGCTGCCTGAAATTCCTGCCGTGCACTAAATGCTGCAAAAGTGTGTATTATTTTTAACTGTTTGGTTATTGTCCATCTTTAAGGATGCGGGAATCTTAGGAGCCACTATTAATAATAATAGTAAAAAAAAAAGAAAAAGTTTAGTGTTATTGCTGATCTCTAGATAAAATACCTAAGGGGCACAGGTGAGTGAACAAAGGAAGCCAAAAGGAAAAGCAGGTATCTGAGGCTTGTTTCAGAGAGAGCACCTTAGAAACCCCTGAACTGAGGGTTCTTTATATATAGCACCACATTGAGTGACAAAATGGTAGCTGTCATAATGTGCCAGTTAACATGTCCAATATGAGCCGATCGTTTAGTGTCCCCTGGGATTAGAAGACAGAAACATGACAAAGAACAAAGAACTCGGATCAATAATGCTTGGGGAAATAAGACAGAGAAGGTTATTTACTCTGCATTGATCCGTTGCTGCAGTCGCGTAAACTTGGCCTGTTTTTCTTTTGTTAACCTTTAAGCTTGAGTATACTCACAAGCAACTAGGGAGCCAACTAACAGGTGTAGATTAAGGATCGAAGGAGGTCATCGTACCTCTGTCACCACTAGGCACCCATGTAACAACATCCCTGAAGAAATTTAAACATCAATAGCTATAATAAGGGCAAATTTATCAAGCTTGGCCTACTTTTGCTGGGAGCCTGGCTGTGTCCAGTCAGTTTGCCCTTGCTAAAGCTCAATTGATTTGGACATTCTTTTACTAGAGTTGATTATCAATTGTGACACAACAAATTTGTTAGCTTCCAAGCACTGGAGTTGTTGTTGCCATTGGAGCCTCTGAAGTGAAAACACCTGGCTATGCTTAAGTTTTACTCTTGCTGAAGAACAGAAAAGGAAAGAAAGGAAAGGGAAAGAAGAAGATGAAAGCAGAAAAGCCTTTTGGTGATCCCTCCATTGATGCTGGTGGTGTTAGAGTTACCTGTACTGTGAGTGGAACATCTGGATTGCCATTTTTGGAAAATTAGGAGCATGAGGAAATATTAACTTGAAGGAAACTGTTTTGAGCAGGAAAAGTCCCAACAGCTGTTAGCTATTCATTTTTTATGTTTTATGATTTGTCACCTAAGTCATATGGAATCATTCCTGTTTCCGTGTGGATGACAGACTTTCGAAACAAAGAGGTAATGAATACCGTATGATGGGCAGCAATATTCTTTAAGCATGACTATTCAAAAGAAATAATCCTCCTTGCTGAACTCCACAGAACTTGTTGAATGTGAAAATTCATTCACTGATGCTCAAGAGCTGTACTTAATTAGACTAACTGAACATTTTGTGTAGAAACATGATGGGATGGAATTTGTTTTAAATACTGACCCCGGTTTTTTCAGTTTAATAGTAAATGTTTCATGTTGTGCCAATAGTAATAGCAGTACATGAAAAATGTAATTCTGGAAATATTTATCTTAGTTAGTCTACTTCAAAACCAAATGGATTATTTAGCATCATTACAGTAGCTTTTCTTTTTTTCTGGATCAAAGTATATGCCACTTGTCATGCTATAGAACATTTTGACTGGGGTATCATAGAATAAGATAAAATAATATAAAAATGAAAGACCTTATACATAAAAATTGAAACTCACCTTTAAAAATTCTGAAAAGAAAAGGTTAATATCATACAGTAGCATTCCTAAACAGATAGTTTATCCAGAATTTGAGTAAATGAGTTGCATTTGTTTTTTTTTTTCCTGGTCAGCTATGCACAGCCATACCCAGCATCCGCTGTTACCCATTGGTAGTTTAGATAAATAAATATACTGACATGGCTTTACTCCTCATTTACCACCCTGTAGTACTTTTGGTCACTGCTGGCATGCAGGTACCGACTGGCAAAGCTATGGCTCAGCTCAGTGTTAAGCTTGTAGAAAGTAACCCTTATATTACACTTCCTATTGCAGCTTGATTTCATACAGCAGACAGGGATTTGGGCTATCCTTTATCCTATTAATCTGGCAATGAGAAAACTTTGAATTTCATTTAAGACAAGTTGCACCTTTTTTTTTTTCTATAATTATGTTTTTGTTTTTCTATAATTTGTTTTTCTGTAATTGTTTTTCTATAATTATGAGGCACAAACAAGGAACCTACTGACAAAGGAAATCAGATCTTAGAGTAGGGAATCTGTTGTTTGCATCTCTTGGCATGCAAAGATTCAGCTTGTGACCCTTGCCCCATCACCCGTAAAAGTGTCACCACTCTTTTTAAGAGCATTTAAGGCATTTAAGAGCATGGGAGGGAGAAGGCAGCAGCTTTTAGGGCATCAGAAATGACAGTAATGTGCACTGGAACCATCTGCACAAGCAGAGTGCATTGAGGCAGTTGTATTAGATCAATCTGTGCCAGAAGGGAAGCCACTGACAGCTTATTTCTGTGTTGGAGAATGAGCTGCAAAGTGCACAGTCCTCATTAGGGTAAATGGAGAACCAGTTTGGTCCTCACCAAAACTTTCTACCAGGCAATGCCTATTCAGAGATCTATGTGAAATGAGTTAGGCCTCTTTTAGTCCTGCCAGTATGATAGAAAACAGGACCCCGGTTAGCAATAATCAGCATCCTTGGCTGAGGGTCTATGGATTGAGTGAGCATAGAGAATGAATAACCCTCTTTCCACTAGATGTGGCCCTTCTAGGTCTGGGCTCAGCTGAGAGGTAAAAAGTGTTATGGAGCTGCTTTGATTTACAACTGAGGACCTAGTCTTAGTGGCTCAATGGGGTTTTGAAGGTGCTTATCTGTAATGAGAGCTTGGGGAGCAGACCTGCCTTACAGAGTCAGAGACAGAGTCCATCTCATGGAAATGCCAAGGGGGCTGGAGCATGCTTTTGCCCTATCCGTGCTTCATGGATCCTCTGGAGAAGGGGGTATCATAGCACAGAACCTTTTTTCCCCTCCTAGTCATGTCGCAGCCACATGCAGTCCTCAATTTGCAGCTCTGAAGATTCCAAACCCCAAGCAATATTGCAGAGCTCTGTGCAGGATGGGTTGAGGAAGGAGGTCTTGAGGCCAAACGGGGCCTGAATCATTCCCCATGACTAAACAGGGCAAATTTGGGTCTCTTTAGAGAAAACTGCCTTGGTGCTTGCCTCTGTGGTGGGATACTCCAAAATAACAGCGTGTCAATGAGCAGAGCTGGAAAGGATGTAGGATCAGATATTCTTCTAGCCAAAGCAGCTCATTATAAAAACAGCATGAAGAGACACTGAAAGAGAAAATAAAATGAGGATGAAAAAGAAAGGAGAGAGGGAATGTCACACAAGCAATGCTCTATATGCTGAAAGACATATGCGAAAAAGCTTCAATTCACCTTTCAAAGGCACTTAAACCCAAGCGTTAGTGTAAGCAAAATAAACCTTCCAAACTTGGCTGAGGAGCCAAAAACCCAAAGCACATGACAGTGCATTAAGACACCACATTTCCTGGTTTCATGCTTATGCTAGCATGCCTTCCTCACCCAGAGGCCTTGTCCACCCTGACCTGTTCCCTTGTAATGGCCAGTTGGCCGCTTGGCTCCTCTCCCAGTAGCCAGCGCTCTCCAAGCATGACATCGATCATTGCTGTAGTAAGGAAGATGGCACTTACCTGATGGGGTAGGCGGAAGCTCCCTCTCTTACCATATGCTGGGAATTGTCAGTGGCTGCTTGAAGCCAAGGCTGGCTTTTTCTCCTGCCAGGAAACAGGCCTTTTCCAGAGCTTGCCAAAAAGGAACAAAAAAAAAAAAGGGAAAAAAAAAAAAAAAAAAGAAGTTTTTCCATATTACGTTTCACACTGAGCAGTTTTATAGCAGGCTGGGCAGCACCGGCAATTACGGACCGCAGTTTCCTTTGGTGCGGGGGACAGACAGCAGACAGTGAAATAGGAGGCATTTCAATGGGTAAAAGGGAAAAGAAATAAAAGAGGAAAGACAAAAGAAAGTGTTTATATTGATTCTCTCCAGAAATACAAGATCTGCCACAGCCAAGCAGACTACTGAGTCATTAAAGCCAGCATCCTGACTCCAGAAGTGCTTCAGAGGAAGAGGAGGGGAGGAGGCATGCTGCCAACTGTTCCATGTCCTTTGGAGAGAATCACCTTCCTGACTGCAGCCCAGCCCTGTCCTGGCACATAGCACTTGACTGCTCAGTAACCTCTTCCAGCTCCACAGACCCCATCCCATTTCCCTTTTCAGGTTGGAAGGATCCTGGTGTTCATGAGTGTTTGCATGTGGCACCAGTGGCACCAGCCTCCTGGTCCTTTTTGGCCCTGAACTCTAGACTAAAACCAGCATGGACAACAGAGATGTTGAACTTCTACAAAGAAGACTGGAAAAGTGGATTTGCCCAGGGAAAGTTTGGAAAGTGGTCGCAGTTAGGTGACTCAGATAAGCATGGCAGTGACATCTCACACCACATTGTGGATTTAGTTTCCTGCAGTTGCCACCACTAATACTATGATGGTCCTCAAAGTATCCATCCCTCAGATGCTGAGAAAATACCCAGGCTTTCAGGAAAACGCAGTTTTCTCAGCCGGGTCTGGAAGCTTTGATATACTACTACTGGCAGTGGGCAAATCTGAATCCAAGGAAAGAAGACTAACATATCTGTAAAGCCTCCAGAGACTGAAAAAAATGAAAAGGATTGGGGAAAAGGAAGGAGTAATCTCTTCCTGTGTCTGTGGCACAAACACTGTATCAGAAGAAATGGGGTTTTGAAACAGATCCCATCCTCTTTTGAAACACCCCTTCTTTCCTTCTTTTTACCATTTTTTTACAGGAAAGGGAGGAAAAGAAAGCAGAAAATCTGCCATCCAGAGAGTGAAGAGATCTCCTTTGAATCACAAATCACACAAAAAATGTGGGTTTTTTTACTGTGAGGGGGTGGAGTTGAAATGTTAGAAATCCAGGCCAAGGGATTACTTCACATTGCCCATAAGGAATGAAACCTTCTTCTTGAAAAAAGAAGGCCCTATTTATTATTACTCAGCAGTTCTTGTTTTCTTACCCTTCTTCTATGGAAAGCTGTTGGTTTTTTTTCTCTAATAACGTGTTTATTACACTCACACATCCACACGCATGCACACAAACGCAGAGCTCTCTATGAACAGAAAATCAGGCTGGCGCTGCAAAAGTGCAGAGAAGATCATTCGCTAAAATAACCTCAAGGTCAGTTTTGGGGATCTTTAGGTTTCTATATTCAATCCAACCACGTTTCATGTCTCTGCTTTGCTTGCTTAACTTACAAGAAACTTGGGCACAATTTTGCTTGTGTTGGCAGTTTTTAGGTGTGGATTCATGCAGGCTATTTACAAGATGCCAAGGGATGTCAAATCCTGAACATGTGTTTTTGTCCTACAGTCATTCTCTGACAGCAGAAGTAGTCTGCAGCTTATCAGATCCATTTGCTGATATTTAACATCTTTTTTTCCCGACAAAGGTTTGGGGTGAGATGAATTTTAATGTTTCTCTGCACTGAAGCTGACAAAAAAAAAAAAAAAAAGAGAAGAAATCTTTATGCATCTAAGTTAGAAAGTGGAGCTTTAAACTGTAAGGGGAAAAAAATCTAACTCCCTTATTTACAGCATTTTTACTTTTCCTACATAGATACAATTCCGCTTGTTTTTTAAAACACACGAGGAATTTATTAAACATTTTATTCAATTAAGAGGTAAAGACACATAGTCATACATAGAACACACATTTTTAGGGAAGGCACAACATTTGATTATATATTCCTCATATAATTGACATCACACTGAAAAGTCTGATTATAATTATTTTAGGGGATTATATTTAAACAAACTTGAGCAAGATACAAAATTACATTTTCTCCCTTTTTAGCCTTATTTTTATAATAATCACAGAATAACTCAAAGTAATTGTTTCAAATTTAAAGATTTTGGGAAAGCTGTCAAGTAGAAATTACATTCTCTGAGCCTTGTAATTCCCAGACAAGATTAGCAAATAGTGAACTCCCCACATTAAGGGTTTTATAAAAATATATAGGTTCTCAGATACTAGAAGAGATGCTGTGAAAAGAGGATGAAAACTTAGATAAGCATTTATATATATATATATATATATATATGAGAGGTAGGCATTTTGGAGAACATTTGCATATTATGAGTACACATATGATGAGTTTAATTTTGCAGGCAAAAATTGCTAACAAAAAGGACATTTTTCATGAATCTGAGTAATACTAAGTACTTGAGCTATGTCTGATATGCGGGTGCCTTTTAAATTCACAATGCCATATACATATGTTTTCATATCACAGTAGATTTGTCATCCTTGCTTTCTGCAGACATCATTCTATTCAGAGCTATTTTTCTCCACTAACCACCTTCATCAAGTTCTCTGTTTCAGCACAGCTTGTATGCTAAGACATGCCCATCACTGCAACCTTATGCCTAGAGGTACGGCTCAGAAGAAAAAAGTGCCTAATTTTTTTGTTCTGGCAGCAGAAAAAGTTAATCTGGAAGTTCGAATGCCCGGTGTCTTCTCCAAAATTATCCAGACTGCTTTTGTTCGCAGAAGTCAAATTGTGCAAGCTGTTGGTGTGTGGCTTGTCCTGGTGAGTTAAGGAGAACAATCTACTTGAGAGGTTTCCAATTATTCTTACTTCTGGTCACGTTAGATATACAATTAGATCGGATCCCTGACAGGTTTTTGGCTTCCCCAGTTTCAGAACAAGCCTTTATTAGCCCAAGCGCATGCAGATGGAAATGATTTATTTTCTGTTAGCTGTTACATGAATTTGATTGTCAACAAAATCCTTCCCAGCTTTCAGCAAGGTTTGGAGTCAGCCTTTGCATCTGAGGTGGGGTGTCCACCTCAGCCAGATGAGTTCAGTTTGGCAGAGGCAGTTTAGCTGATCTTAGCCCACAGAACTTGGAATCAGATAGTCCATACATACCTTAGAAACTACACATTTCACAGGAAAGGGACGTATGGGCAGAGATGACTCCTGGGATCCTTCCTGCCTGCGGTTTCCTCTTCTGCCGCTGTGCTGCCAGCTCAATATATTGCTGTTCCACTGGGCCTTGTCCTTTACTTTGTTGGCAAATAAGGTAGATGACCCTTATTCTGGCTGCCCATATGCTGCTAACATCATTGGTTTTGTTTCAGCAAACTGCATGAGGATGGTATAGACAGATGCCAAAAAAGAGGGCCCCCATAAGCCCAACAGGCCCTGCTGTGAATCACCAAAGTGCCGGGGTGAGTGGCAGCCGGCAGCTCCTTAGTTATTGAAGAGAGCAGCTGTGTCATGTTCGGTTAGTTTACATCATAATCTAAATCAACCATGAAGGATGAAGATGCATAGAAGGAAAGGGAAAAAAAAAAAAACCCAGCCAACACCACAACAATAAACTGGAGGGATGTGTTCAAACACACTCCCTTGCAGACTGCACTTGGGTTCGGTCCTAACTAAACAGTGGTTGCAGGGATAGGGGTGGCTCGGCTGCCAATTCCTCACAAAGTGCCGTATAACCTGAGAGAGAGAGGAGCTTTGTCCTCTATACACAGATGTTTGTGCTCTTATTCTTTCCCCTCTGCTTCCACGTCCTTGTCTTCCTCCTGTGGCCCCGACAATTCATTAGTTCTCACCTCAGACTGGAAGCAGGTCCAGGGAGAACAGGCAAGTTCATTACAGTTTGGCACATGGAGCGTGTTAATTGTGATACATCTAAAAGTTGTTATGAAGATTAAAAACAGGACTGTGACTTTTGTCTCCAAATCAGGGGTGGCTTTGGCACAAGCTTTGGCTTAAAGAACTTGCCTGCTCATGAAGAAATCATACTTGATGCCATATCAGGGGACTGGAGCACCTCCCATATGAAGATAGGCTGAGAAAGTTGGGGCTGTTCAGCCTGGAGAAGAGAAGGCTGCGTGGAGACCTCATAGCAGCCTTCCAGTATCTGAAGGGGGCCTATAAGGATGCTGGGGATGGACTATTCATTAGGGACTGTAGTGAAAAGACAAGGTAATGGGTTAAAACTTAAACAGGGGAAGTTTAGATTGGATATAAGGAGGAAGTTCTTTACTGTAAGGGTGGTGAGGCACTGGAATGGGTTGCTCAAGGAAGTTGTGAATGCTCCATCCCTGCCAGTGTTCAAGGCCAGGTTAGACAGAGCCTTGGGTGACATGGTTTAGTGTGGGGTGTCCCTGCCCATGGCAGGGGGGCTGGAACTGGATGATCTTAAGGTCCTTTCCAATCCTAACTATTCTATGATTCTATATCATACTTGGCAAAGTATGATAAAATGTGAACCTAACTTATGCCTTGTAAGTAAGGGGTTAATTTTATTTTGTTTCCTCCAGGTGAAGCTGTGGTCTGATGGATAGAAAAAAAAGGGCAGGGGGAAAAGGGCTATAAAAGGATGACTCTGAGCTATGAGAGCCATTTTGTCTGAGGTCAGGAAGGCTGAGGTACTCTTACACCTTTTCTCTTTGTGCTTATATAGGTAGCTTAGATGTAGATATTTAGGTGCTACGGAGTGTGGTTTATATGTAGCAATAGAAAACAGACTGAGAGGATTGAGGTGTTGTTTCTCTTTTATACAATCCTACCTTGTGAGAGCTAGAACTCTTTCAGCATGACATTTGTGAGGTTTTAGAGGAAACTTCTGATAAGAGTAGTAGGAAAACTTTACCTAATGAGCTTTAAAATGGGCCTTGAAGTATTTAATAATGGGATATCTTGAGAAGCCTGGAAACAATGGTGAGGATGCAGTGAGCAGGCTGTAGCACCTAGACCTAGGTTCTTCATTTTGTTTCCTAGAAAGACAGAACAAATTCCTTGGGAACTGCTAGGAGGAAGTCCGGTTGTTTAAAACTGCAGCACTTCCCAGCTCATCACAACTTGTGGAGAATCCCTAAGTAGAATCAACACAGGACTGAGGTTCTGCTGGTGGCCAGGTCATTGCAGCAGCCTTTGAAGCATAGGTAACCTCAGTGGATTTTTTCTGGTAGGAGCTTGAGCTGTAAGGGATATTTTCGATGAGCTCCATCTCCTACATGATGTATAATGAAGACTGAGGAGGAAGAAACAACAGCAGAAAGAGGCAATTTTGAGGAGGTGATGTCTCTGTGGCTTCAGGTGTTAAGCAAGGCTGAAGCTCTTCTCACTTGATGAGAAGAGTAATAAAGAAGTGAATGCTCAAATCAGGCATTCCTTCACAGCTGCCACTCCTGAAAATCAAATGGAGATCAGCAGCAGCTGAAGGTCTGTGTTAGCTGTCTCCCTGACCAATCTGCCAGAGACTGTGCCAGGAGCCATCAGAGAAAGGCATGAGGTTTGTCAGATTGATTTTTAATGGGGGGGGGGGGGGGGGAGGTGTGTGGCAACTAGATAACATATGTCCTCTATAGTATGGCACAGAGTAGAGAGGTTCTTTACCTGCAGCCTGTGTTTCTTCTGGGTACAACATGGGTAAATGCCTACAGTATGGCCCACGTTAAGTGTCTTACAGAGTTTGGATGAGCTTAGATGGGTCTTTGTCCACTCAAGAAGGGTTTATATCTTACAAAGGTTTCTCTGAGAGTTGCATGATAGAAACATCTTGCCTCTCTGAGTGCCTAAGGGAGGAAGCACGAGCTATGACAGCTCCCTGGGGCTGGAGTAGCAGAAAACAGCAGTGTGCAGGCACAAGTTCAGCTTATTTCAAAAAGCTTCTTAAAGGAAAAAAAGGAAATTGGGGTTTTCTGTTTCAAGCGATCCTTACTTGAGGAGATGGGAGATATTCCTGGTCTTTGGCATGGGAACTCTGGTGCCAGCTTGCCACAGTAGGTTTTGTAGGTCAGTGGTCTGGCTGCAATGGAATGGAAAGCTGGGTTACTTCTCATCTCTTGTAAAAAGTTTTCAGATACAAAGACAAAGAATATTTAAGCCAGACACCTCTCACTTTCCAAGCACAATACATACTTTCCCTTCTTTCTTCAAATGCAGTTCCTTTTGCAAATCTCTGTGGAGAACAATACAATAATCAGCTCTTAACATCTAATTATGCCCTTCCCTCTACAAAAGAAGCTCATTCTTAAATAACACTTCCTGGCAGCAAAGAGCTCTATGGCTCACTTTGAAAGAGAGGGGAAAACAATGCAACCCAACCCAAATATCTTCAGATCATTAATGTACAGGGAATTGGGTGCAGAATCCTTTCTTAGCCTCATCACTAGATGAAAATAATACTTACCCTTGAGTGCTTGGCTGTGTTCTTGTACCGAATACCGACAATAATCTAATCAGTTAACAATTCTCATTCTGATGATCATTTTCCTGTGAATTGTTTCAAGGGTAGAAAAAAAAAAAGAAAATATAAATAAATGAGACTCTTTTGCTGGAAAGATGATGGCTGACCAAGATTCTGCTCTTTCGCGCTTGGCTCCTTGTAACAATTCAGATTCTTCTCCCTGCTGGGTGAAATGTCAACTTGCAGGGCAGTAAGCTAAAAAAGGCCCTTTACACTGAAATCTTACCCCTGTTTAGCCTAGAGGCATTTCATAGCATAAGCAAAGCACTTGAGATCTGCAACTCCTGGCCTACATGGCAACTTCCCTTTGTCTGTGTTTCAGGAATAGGGTTGGGTTTTGTTTTTTAATATAAAGAATGTTTGGGTTTTTTTTTTCTTCTTGTGGAGTAAATTTCAGCCCCGAAATGTATGATATGTGCTGCATTTGGTGCACTCTCCCCGAGGCAAACCAGGGGATCTGTAAGTGGTACTATTTTTCCTATCAGCCCTGGAGAGTAGTGTGGCAGCCCTGCGTGTTATTAATGGATAAAATCTGAGCAGCAGCCAACCCCAAGGTGAACCCTATGCATTTAAAACATTTCATCAGACAGCTAAGTATTTTTTTTTCCTTCACTACAGCGGATATCTCTACTGCCACCACTCAATAGATCCCGATAGAAGAGAGCAATAGCTGGACTCACTAATGTGAAAATTGATAGTATGAGCTCTCCAATGAAATATAAACAGCTCTGTGTTTCTTAAGTGTCAATATCATGGGGCTGGGCTGAGGAGGTGGTGCAGTGGATTAACCCTAGAATTATTCAGGAGGGGGGAGAAACTGGTAAATAGGAAATATTTGTCCAATCAGCCAGGGCTCATTTCTGAAGTGGCTAAGATGGGCTGCTGTTGACTCCCAGCTGCTGTCAGCTAGAAACCCAGCTAGAGTTTACAGCTCCTGTAAGCTGCAGTGTTTCTGGAGGAAGGTCAGGCTGGACTTTTTTCTCTCCTTTTACCCTCCCATTTCGCCTTGAAAAATTGGGTAAAAGAGAGGATAAGGAATGGTGTGAGGATTCGGGCTGCAACTTTGCAGATGCCTTTGAGGATGCGCAGACAGGAGTGCTGCATTGGGAGCAGCTCCTGGCAAGCTGCAACACTGCTGTCAAAACAGCGTTTATTAGAAGAGCAGCTTATTCTGGAGGGAAAAATCTGCAACATGCAGAACAAATAACCTTGCTAAAGAAGAACTGAGACTCTGTGTGCTCATTCTCTCTTACAGAAACACTTAGCATAGCCGAAAGGTCTCTGCAAGGGAAGGCAGGTTGGTTGCCATTTGGATGTTTTCAGGGGTCAGATTAACTAAACCGCTTCACTGTTATTGTCTCCATGTATGGATGATGGAGTGTTACTTTGCACCTTCTGCTGTGGCTAAGAAACTGAAAACAGCCAAGGCCATTCTCTTGCTGGCATCGGAGTCAACCTTCTGGCGCCTCTCTGTTAGCTGGACATTGCTAGGTGTGGGTTACAAATAGCCCACAGCAATGTTGTTCTTGTGACAAAGAAATGGTTTCCATGGAAACTTTTTAAAATATACCCAAGATTATGTAAGTTTATATCCAATATACCTCCGGCACATTCATATTGCTAGGTTGCAGAAACACATTTTTAAAAAGAATTTACTTCAATTTCTTTGTTGTTTGCTCTATTTGAAGAAAAACGAGTGATTTTTGCATACTGCTGCTCTGTATTTAACTGAGGCGATTAGTGAGCTAAGTGTGGATGGTACACAATAAACCCAGCTTTGGCTGGTCAGGGTTGTGAGGTAGGGTAAGAGAATAAATCCTATAAATTGTCACAAAGTCGCCAAAAACTTCTTTGTAAATATATGTTATATAAAGTGCTTTTCATGCCCACGTGGCTGGAGACTTGGGCTCCTTATCTTGAGTTTCTCTTCTTCAGCTTGTTTACTGAGTTTTCAATCTCCTTGTTGAGGCTTAAGGACTCTCCTACTTATAAGCCAAACCTGGAACCAAAGCACACAGTGGAGGATCATGCCCAAGTTGAGAGTCCTTAATCCTGAGTGAGCAGACTGAAGATTTAGTAAACAAGCCAAAAAATGCTTAAGGTGGCTGAGCAGCCTTTTGGGAGAAGGGGAGAAAGGGGAGCGCAAGCACAGGGAAATCATTTAACTGCACAGGAGTAAATATGTGAAGAGGGCACTCCCTCCAAGCACTTAAATCAGCAGGATTTTACAAGTTAGGCACCCATGGATATGGGTTTACGTCTGTGCAAAGTAGCTTTCAACCAGCCCCGAGTCACTAAGAAACTTCTCACTAAACTTAATCAGTACTACGTCTTTCCCTCCCTGCACAAGAAAACCTGATCAGTCTTTAAACTGAATTCTCAGTGGTGTAACTCAGAGCTTTGTTTCTATTGGAGCCCAAGTTCTAACTTTGTGCCTTTTCTAACCCCCAGGTTTCACCAGTCCTGTTTCAGTATCTGCAGGCTTCACACATATCCAAAGTTTCCCCAGTTACAACTGCAGAGCAACTACTGAGCAACAGAGATGTTTGTTAATGCATGGAAGAGGTAAGAAAACTCTACAGTATCCTAATGGGGGGAGGGCTTGCATCACCTGGATAATTGAGATTGGCCTGGGAAGCAGAGGCTGGAAGCTGGAATCTAAAGAGAGAGCATGTCACTTGGCGCTTTGCTGGGGTTGCTCCAGTTAACAGTCAGAGCTGATCAAGTCATTCCTGGTTTTGCTTTCTTATCGTTTTCAAAATACTCTATGGTTCAAAGATAAAGCAGTTAAAAAAATAAGAGGAGATAACAGCATCCTTGCTGGATTTTGTGTGTGTGATTAAGAATTTGAGTTGCCAAATAAAAATAATAAAAAGAAAAAAAAATCTGTATTTGGAAAACTTTAGGCTGAACTAGGCAAAATTAATTCATACCTTAAATTCAGATTTATACAAAAGTATATACTGAAGTATATAAAATTCATAAAGCACCTCCTTCTATCAAAAAGTGTAAGATTGGTTTGAGTGTAGTGAGGTTATATGATAAAAAAGTAGTTAGCAAAGGAGGATTACTTGTGGTTTTCTTATTCAATGTTTTTATTTCAAGCTTCCATTTCCCTGTGTATAGACTAGAGACCCTTAAAGCAATACCATGACCTCAGAAGTAAGGTAAAACACAAGACAGGAAAGACTCATGGAAAAAGTAGGACTGAGGGACTAAATCTGTGCCCATAGATCTGGTCAAGGAAACTTCGCAGAGTCCAAGGACTGTTTGCTTTAGGTTTGCATGAACTTGCTGTATGGGGGAGCTTCCTTCTTTGAGAGGTCGCCTCTCTGTTGGAGGGGGCTGGAATTCTTTATTTGATGAAATGTAGAGTACATGTGACAATATTTCAAGTCTGGGTTTTACACTTTATCAACAACAATTTTTTTTTGTAGAAAACAATTCCTATTTTCTGGCCAACTCTGGGGAGAGCTGAGTTTTCTGTTTATTATTAGTGAACATGTCCAAGAGTTTTGCTGATGTGTTTATTATTAGTGCATCAAAGCTTGATTGATAAAATAAACTAATGTGGTCAACAGTTGAGCTATTTGAAGTTTTTCTGAGTGGCTGAAACAAAGCAGAAGAGGAAGCTAACTGGTGCCAGCTTTCCCTTCTTGGTTGGTAGAAAAAGGCCATCAGACAGCTAACACCTCTCCCCTCAGAGGGTGATACTTAGAAATCATCCTGGGCATCCAAATAGGTGCAAAGCCAGCATCATTCTGTGAGGACTGATGAATGTGGTTGAAGCCAGAGCTCCTGTGTCCTGACGACATGCATTGCTACCTCACTTTGCCTTGTTTTCCTTCCTTTCCTCCTTTTCCATGGGCTGGAGTCTTAGGCAGTTACGTGGGTACCCTCCTCCGAAGCTGGTATTGGTTGAGAAATAAAAAGGCATTATAAAAGATAGTTTCATACTAAGGAGGGAGAAATCAGAAAATTAAACAGTGAAGGTGGAAGAAGACCTATACATAGCTGGTTTAAGCTCATGACTGCCATTTCCACCTGGATAATGGCTGCGAAGATACTGGCTAGATCTCAGAGGAAGAGCAGACCAGTGAAACATTAATGAAGATGAAATAATATTTGAAGAAGCTTTAGATGTGGTGGCTCTGCTGGCAACTTGGGAGAACACCTTGTTCTTAGTGACCATGCACTGTCACTGACGTAGTGTGTGTTTTTGTCAGTTAAGTTAATTTTAGGGAAAGGCTGATCGCTTTTGGAGTTGTAAATGCACAAGTGACAATTCCTCTCTATTTTCCCGCTGAGCTTTGTTTACAAGTGCAAAAATGATTCCTTACTTGGCTCCCACCCCCAGGAAGGAAAAGAGAAGCTGATGAAGTATTTAGTCCATTGACTTGAAAGGGCTTTACAAGTTGTCACAGGTCCACAAAAGGAACAGCCAAAAGCTAATGCTTCAACTAGTAGTGGCAATGCAAACCAAGCTGGCATGAGTGCCCAAGTGCCCAGAAGTTCATTAGTGTGCGATATGGTTGAATAAATGTTCCAAGAAAAGGTGACATTTCTCATCTGGATTCTCCAAGCCCTCATACAGTGTCCTTAAATCTGACAGCTTTCATCCTGGTACTAAATAGAAAATGGTGGTGACATTACCTCTTGGGAAGTCTGATTAATGAACTTCACTCTGCACTGGGGAAGGAGTGGTTTGGGGCAGCAGAAACATTTTTTGATTTGGTCCTATTTGAGCCCCTCTGAAAACTATGTTTAAGATGAGTACTTTAACTACTCTCTATAAGGAGATGCAAGCTTCATCTGGATTTAGGAAGCATTTCAATGTAAGAAGGTCTAGTTCTACCCTTTCTGAGTCAATGTCACCCAAGGACTAAGAGGAGGGGTGACAGGCATGCTGTGGAAACTTTTCAGAACATCTCCCTTCCAACAAGCGTGTAGAAACGCTGAGCTGAAAAGACGCAAAGCAACTCACTTGAGACTCATTTTCACTGCACCTAAAGTTCTGAAACCCACACTGCAAAATCTCAGGAAGCAGCTGGGTTCCTAATTAAAACAACTCGTTAATAGATTTAGCAGGCCAAATTTATGCTTTTCAATTAAAAATGCTATTGGGCTTCGTATCTGCTTGTGTGCATGTAGGTGCTCATGCATGCTGGAGATAGGTGCAAGTTAGTGGTGTAATGCAGGAAGGGATTGGGTCAAACTTCTTGTCCACAACATGTGCTAATGGATTCAGAACATCTTGGTAACCGGAGTATAACAACTTCAGAGCAGAAGAGCGCGTGTCAAGACAAATGCAATGTCAAGGACACTTTATGCACTTGTTTCCTAACCACAGAGTGTTTGTCCTTCTGCATGAAGGCAGTCAGGCGTTTTCCTCACAATAATTTGTTCTTATTTGAAAGCTAAAATTGTTTTACAGTCAGCATGATGGGTCCAAGCTATTGACTGACTGGTGGTCACCCAGGAAGAATCTGTCCTTCAATTAGCCCTGCTTTTCTTCCTGTACTGCTGAATTTCACACTTCAGACCAGAGGAACTGTTTGTTTCTCTAGAGTGGCTTTCATAGGCAGCTCACTAAAACTGGGGTAAAAGCAATTTTGTTGTTGTTGTTATTTAAATTATTTTTATAGTATGACAGTAATTCTCATTACACCAAATTTGATGAACTGATTTTATTTCCAGCTTTTTTTTTCTACTGAAACAAAGATTGCATCTGTATGTTTTTGTCGCAAGAAAGAAAGAAGCCAGCCATGTGTTGCCTCAAAACATTAAGCAGCCGAGAAGTACTTTTGTTGCTACCAAAATGAGGCTAGCGTCTCGTATATTTGCTTTTGAACAAGAATAAGCTAAAAACTGCTGTAATTTTGTAGAAGCTAATTTCTCTTTTCAAGTTAAATGGAGGGCTACTTCTATAGATAATTCCTGCTCCAAAAAAAAACCCCAAATTTCCAGTTTAGGGTTTTCAAAATGCTGATAAGCAGAGAAACTTTTCCTTGTGGTGAGTTGTGAGGCAAATTTAATATTTAAAAAACCTTAAAAATAAAAAAGGACAGGAGACCATGTATGTCCCAGAGCCTGTCTGTCCTCAGCTGATCACGGGACTTTCACTGTGCCTGACCCCTGCATGGTCTTCATACAAAAATAGAAGCTCCAGTCCTCTGACTACATAGATATTTGTTCGTTTGTGCTATAAATGGGGAACTTGGGGTTATGGGTTCACTGCAGCAGATTCCAATGCAAAATTGGGCCCCTGTCTATATACAAACATTTGTAACAGCAAAAGACTCTGTGGGCGCTATGGTTAAATGCAGGCTGGCTGCTCCATCTGCCTAAAGATTTGCTGCAATGCTCATATTTAGTACGTTGCTTTGCAAAGTGCTCTCTGAGATATCTTGACGGTGAGCAAACAAAATTCTCCTGTATTATACATAATGGGCAGTACTGACCTGATTTATCCTCTATGAATAGCAGCATGGCAAAGGTGCGGTGGTTTTGTATATTCTAGAAATGTGGCAGTCCTGGAGGTGCATTTGGGGTTGTCATGCTGGCAGCAAGAGGGGAGCTGGAGAGGGGGAAAAGCTGGGTAAATTTCATGGTGCTGCATTTAAACCCTGGAAAGCTCATTTAGTCACAGATAAGCTTTGGAGCTAAATCTGAATGTGAGAAAGGAGAGGAAAAGCTATTGAAAACTGAGATTCTACTGCTGACTATGGAGGCCACATGACCCTGACACATAACTTTTACTGAGTTGACTATATCTCACTTCCTTTAAGTGCCTGTCCCTCCTGCTCACTCTCAAGGACTTGGCCAATCTCCTTTTGTAAATAGAACAATGCTTTATATTTCTCTATTACTCTGGAGTGACTATATCAATAATGCAGGAAAGGCATCTGTCCAGCACAATGAGACTATTTTTCTGATTTTGGTTGACAGTTATGGTAATAGTTTGGCAAAAAATCCACTCCACCACCAATGACCACAGGTTACAGCTGGTTTTAAAAATCTCAGCCCCTCCTGGAAACTTAGAAGATTGATTACATGGACGGAAAGAGACAGAAAGATGTGTCAAAAGCTTTTGTCTGAAACTTTAAACTCTGTCTTGCTCCCTTTTATTTCCACCTGGATTCTGAAACTCAGTGTGCAGTCTTGTAGTTGCCTTACATCAGTCCAAAGCATAATGAGTTGAGCAAGTAAACAGACAACTGTGTTGAGAAGGGAATGGAGGAGCTGCTCAGCACCAAAGCCCTCAGAAACAAGGATGGGAGCTGTAAAGGTGGGGATGAGGTGCTTGTGTGGCTCTCCTGACCAGGGTGATGGGAGCTGGGGAGGTGGCCAGGGCTGCTTGCCTTGCCCTGTATGTGTCCTGTAAATTGTGTGTTAGCAGGGGCAAGATCTGGGTCAGAAGGGTTCCTGTTTGCAGGTGGTATAGGCAGTGTATATGCATATGTATTTGATCTTGAAACTTGATTTTTTCCCCTTCATTCATGGCTTTCTCAACCTCTTGTTGGGCAGCAAATCAGTGGATTTGACTGAGGCACCTTCAGGTTTGAAAGAAAATCCCTGAAGAAAAGCATAGTTTCCTTTCATTATAAATATTGTTTATCTCACATGAATCAAAACTGGGACCTTATAGTCAAATACACACCTTAACACTATGTTAAAGGACTCATAACTACAAATGGCCAGAGTAGAAAACACACTGTTTTGAATGTAAGTCCACTTTATGCAAAGAACAGGAGTCTATTTGTCTAGCCAGCACTGGGATTTCAGATACCAAATGTTCACAGTGAACAGCTCAGGGACAAATTTGCAGAACAAGGATTATCCTCAGAGATTATTCAGCAGATATTTTCAATTTGAGTAACAATGGAGGAGACAAAATCAGAGGCTGTTTGTGGACAGGGCCATGAACAGAGGGAAAAAAGAAGAGGTCATTTCATCAAATAAATTATTCCCTATGAATTATTCACACAGGTCTAACTTAACTGTTATTCCTACTTTCCAAGCCTCACTACAGGGGTTGACAATAGTACAGCTTTGTCAGTTCCTGGACTTTGATATTAGCAGAAATAAAATCTCAGAGTGCAGTTAGGTCTACCAGAGTCAGTCAGGAGGTGAATTTGGTCCTAGAAGTTGATTTTTCTCATTGGCCATGACATTGGTATGTTATCAGCCATCATGAACCCAGAAGATGCAGTCAAGAAGGTTAGTCAGAAAAAGCTGACAATTACAGCAATCTCCTGATATTTCTTTTCCTTCTTAGTTAAAGACCAAAAACACTCAAAGCAGTGGTGAATACGGGCTAAGAATCTGGCCGTTCAAACTCTCAAAATTCAGGTGGGTTCATCTGTCTTATGAACCCTTCACCCAAGCTCCAATTAGTATTATATTAACCTCTTTAAATATGGGATTGCTCTGATCTTACAACACTCCAAAATGGTCTATTAGCTACCCCATTTCCTGGCTCCATCAGATGAAAATGTCTGCAGTAGGTCACCTGAAAGCATTACTCAATTAATTCAGCAAGCTGCTGTGGGTACCCAGGATGTCTACCAAGCACAGGGAGTTTAGAGGACTTCTATTACACAATCTTACATTTTTTGCATTAAGAGTGCATGTAAACATGATCTGAGGACTTACACACCCAGGTTCTCTAAAAGAACTAAACCTTGACCTCCTGCAGAAATTGATAAAAATTAGGTGCACAGGATCATCAGTGGCCTTGGACTAAGTCCCAGGGCAAATGAGATTATTAGTTCTGGATACTGTGAACACTGTATTGCACCAGCACATATTCCATGCATAGTGCAGTTTACAAGCAAGAAATAAGATATTTCAATTTTTAGAGTTCCAGAGCATGCAGAGGATTTTTCGGGTGGGCTTGGGGGAAAATTTTGTTGTGGTTTTTTTTTCAGCCTATACGATCATCTCCTACTGAAAGCTGCTCACACTGTTGCTTTGAAAAAGCCCTGTGGTAACTAGCATATATTTCAGAATCTGACTTTAACTAGCTTTTGCAAATGCAAGTTAAGTTCTCAAGCCAGCAAGGCATGTTGAAAGTTTTACCTGAGGTGCCTGTTATAATTCTATGACACCACATAAAAACTAGTGCAATTTGTGGAGTCATGGCATTGCCTCCACTGAATCCTTGCTAAATCAATCCAAAGTGCCATTTCCCATCTCCTTTCCCAATCATGGCTCATTAAGCATCATGCAGAATGTAATCTATTAGCAGCAATCTCCTTGGCTGGTGAGAAAATCAGTTATGAGTGGCTACCTTTTATAAAACAAAACAAAAAAAATCAAAACAACATTATAAGGCCTGCCACTATTAAAGAGATTGAATGCGAGAGGTGTGTATTTATGCCATTGAGCTAACTTAAATGTTCATAAAGACGATGAAACTTCAGTATCCCGAGTCGTTGATTTCGAGCTTCGGGTCAGAGACAGATGACTTCATGCTGAGATTTATTACTAAGAGGCGAAGCTTTGGAGTTTGTGTCAAGGTGGGCTCATCCATCATGGGAAGAATTCTGCTATAATATTCTGCCGTCAGATCCCATATACCCTTGATCAATCTATCAGTCAGCCTGCTTAGGAAATTGTACATAAACCCAATATAATCTGATTAGACATCCAAAAGCACCAACAATGGTTAATCGTGCAGATAAATTGTAGTGTGCTAAATATGACTCCGTTCCCAGTGCATACACATTGTGTTAGCAGGGGAAAGTCCCCAGCTAGCTGCCTGCCTGATGAATTTCTTACTCCTCTGTGCCTGGGGAATTGGTGTTAGTGCTGTGTCCCTGTTAAAAATTCAAATGCTTTTGAAATCATCTGCATTTTGAGTGTGTGTGGATGGGCACTAGAGTTTGTACTTGTAAAGTCTGGCTGTCAATAGCTCGGTTTGCAGGTGCAAATATGGGTGTTTATCAGCAGGTATGGATGATGGGCTATTTCTAGTGAGTATGGTAATGTTATCAACGTTTACCAGTATCTAGTTGTGAACTTTATGATATAAATACCTGGACTCTGATACTTCACAAGGTCTTTCTGCTTTCTGTAAATGCCTGAAATCTGTACAAGCAGGGACAACCCTGTCCATTCAGTTGATCAATATATCATTCCAGATCTGAGAACTCATGAGTTGCTACAACTCTGCAATGAGGATACAGGTGGATATTGCCCTCCCAGAACTATACAAAGCAATCTAAGGGCTTTGTAACAGCAGCACCTTCTGTAAGAAGTCAGTGGTCCTGAGTTATTTGAGAGTGGCTTGGTCTGCACATGCACCTATCCCACTTAACTGCGTGGCTCTTAGAGAAGTGCCATTCACATGGAGGAACTGTTATAATGCAGAAGCTGGTGGTTCCCAGTTATTGCAAGCAGGCTCTGTGGTGGTGACAAGAGCCAAACTTAAACAGGGGTATTTCTGAACCTTATGAGACTTTTAGTCAAAGAAATCACTGCTTCACTGGTGAACTTTGCAAAATGATTGTGAAGTCCTGAGACTCCTTCACTATGTCAGGACAGCTCCTCAGAGTAAGACGATCATTTAAATGTCTTCATGTTGGGCATCCTTGTGAGCAGCATTGCACAGAAGTATGCACACAGTGAAAGCATAAAATGGTAATTTCCCTCTGATTTGAGTCATGTCTCCTACTTTACTTCTAATGAAAGCCTCAGATCACACAGTCCAGAGCAGATCCTTAGCTCTGTTCTGCCAATTTGAGTATTGGGTCCCTTCAGGGTGTAGCTGAGATATGGGACTGCTGGGTTGCAATGCTGAGCTCCCACAGATTAGCAGCTAATGCTGAACTTCAGTATGGCTGAGACATTAAGAGATGAATTTCCCCAAATGAGGCAGACCAGTGAACTGTGCTGGCAATGTAATTCCATTACTTTCAAAGGAGTTGAGTCTGTTGTAGCCAGTCAAGTGAAACACTGTTGTACCTTAAAGAAAAAAAAGTTGGATTTTTATTATTGCTATAACAAATATTATTGTTGTCGTTCCTTCAGTGTAAGAACACTAACATAATGAAGTATGTAGAGTTAAACAGCAAGCACAGCTCCAAAGGGAAAGAATAAGAGTTGTTCTGGGGGGTGTAAAATAAGTCTGCTCATAGTTGAAAAAGTGGTTGCCAGTGATTCCCAGATAAATTGCTCTGAAATGGAGTTAGGAAAAACTTTACATTCTCCTGCTTTGCCCATACAGAGCGTCCTCCATGCCAAGTGTAATCTTGAAAGTTTCCATTAATTAAGGGTTCAAATCCAAAGAAATATCAAAGAAAAGAAGGCTAAGGCTAAGGTGAGACTTGAAGAGCTACTGAAAGGGACTAGAAGCTCACCCCAAAGCCTTTTGCTTCAAGTGTCTCTGACTTGCCTGTTTGGATAAGGAAAACTATGCAGATTGTCTAGACATGCAGAGACCGTTGGCCACATCCGTCAGCTTTATCTGAATTTCCCTCTGAAAGGTGGCATAGACTCAGGTCATTGGCAGTGCTGTGATGACAGAGGACATTTCTCATCCCTTCTATTCATTTCCCATTCTGAATTCAGAATACGTGGAAGGTTTCATTAAAGAAGACTCAAAGGGAGTTATTCAAAGATGGGTTAAGAGAAAGTCTGTGCAGGTACAGATGATGAAGAGAAGGTGGTGGTCATCACATGTGGTATTTAGGTAAGAATAAAAGGATGGTGAGAAATGCCCTGACAGACTGCTGTAATCATTAGACAACACTTTTGCCACGGAGGGATCTATGCTTGGGGTTTGCTGGGTTGCGAGATTCACTAACCCAGCTCTTTCCACCCTGCTACACACAGCACATTGTACAACGTGAGCAACAAATCCTGAACAGCAAACAGAAAAAAAATAGAGCCAATACTTATAATATCCTGAAGCCTGTAAAACACTGAATTGTTTGGAAATCCAGCAGGAAGGTGCACTGAAGCTTAGCATCTACATTTTGAAATAGAGGAGGGAAGTCATAAAGAGCCAGGGACATTTTCCCTGGAGTCCAGCTCTGAAATGCCAGGTTTTAATGATTTGGAAAGAAACACATTTCAGCACTACCGTGGCACAAAGTACGGCAGACATAGTCAGGAGCATGAGCAGGTCTGTCTCTTAAATACCTAAGGGGAAGTTTGTAAGTGCTCTGACCCTCTCATGTGCTTCCCAAGGGCAAAGTGTTAACAGTGCCTTGTTGGGGTCGGGTGATATCATGTATTACACCACCAAAATTGTACCAAAGCAGCGACGGGGAGGAATTAGCCAAAGGTATTTGACAGCTGCTGTTAGGTTGAACTTTACTTTTACCACTGTGCGTTGAAAATGAACACCAAGTTGAGCAGTATTGTTATAGGAAACCATTACCTCAGTTCTGGGTTACTGGCCTGACAGGCCCCCCTTTTTTAGAGATCACATCATGTGGACTTTTTTGCAATGATTCCATTAAGCCGGGGTGCTGTGGGTGCTTCATTAGCTGTCTTGCTAATTGTTTATTCCCTCTGGGGCATTATTGTTTAAACTTCCCTGTATGTCTTTAGCCAAAATAAGTACAGTACAAAGTACGTATTTACAATGGTAACTGTTGCCTGGGCGTGTGATCAATTGATTTTTTAATCATTGTTTTTACTGTAGTTGATGGTTATCTGCCTCTGGATGGTTTAAAATAGTGCAAGACCAGGCAGTCTCATGATCAAATTAATGTTAGAGAAGTGCTTGAACTCCAAAGACACTTGCAATCGCTGGACAGACAATTCTTTAAAGGCGTTTTGATTTCTTCAAGTAGGGCCCAAGCTTTAGCAGGTAAACTGATTTATCCTCAAACTGCCACCCCACCCTTGCCAGCATCAGGAAAGAACTTGAAGGTTACATTCCAATAGAAGGACTAGGTAGCTCCAAGACATGCCTTGCTTGAAAGAATTCATATATATCTTTCCTTTCCCCACCACTCAATTCTGGCTATTTGTTTGAAGGTTTCTCAAGAGACCAGTTGCCTGGAAAATATGATGGATGAACAAATAAGCTGGGTTTTGTGGTTTTGTTTTGTGTTGGTTTTGGGTTAGTTTTTTTAGGGGGGGGGAAGGTATTAAGTTTCTGTCTTCTTACAGATGCTTTTTAAACATGGGAAAAACATTCATTCTCCTCAGAGTTTAATTCCCAGTGAGGAAATGGCAAAAATCAAATGATTGTGGTACATACATGGTTTGGATCTATACCACTTTGCTGTGCCATGTGAACTTTCCTGTTTGCATTATTATGGTGTAATGAAAATAACCCTGAATAGCTCCATTGCGAGTGTGTCCAGACTTAGGCACTCAAATCACCATCTATTATCTGTGCTTATAGAAAGTCAGCACTAGTCTTCAGTATGTGTTTCCAACACTGACTTATAGTGTGCTTTGCCATTTCTTAAAAAAAAACCCAGGAAAATCATGTTTTTCCTTATAAATTGGTGAGGATGGTGTAGAACAAAAGCATTCTGTTCCTTTATCATAGAAAATGAAACTGATATGTGGTGAAATCATGACCAGTGTTATCAAACTAAATATCCTATAGACATCAATAAAAACTACAGTTTCATCAGTCCTGAAGCCTGAATTTAGGATACAATAGTACAAAATTAACTACAGATAACTAACTTCAGGTGCAAATTTAGTAGCGGAAGGTGAAAGGGCCTTTGGCTTTCTAATTAGCATCAGTCATTGGATCCAGCCCTAGCTATTAAATTTAATCTAAGAGGCTCGCCCAGGATCACAAAGGCAGTAAGAGTACATCACAGCAAGAACTGGCTTCCAGTTCTTGGCCCCAGCCATTTCCCCTTCCTCCACCCCAGCCTTCCCTTTTGTACTTGTATTACTTTTGTCTGTGCAAGTGAATATCTGGCATCAGTATTTGTGCATATCTGGAGATCACTGAGCCAGTTGGGTTTTACATTAAAAGAAAAGAAAACAAAAGAGAATGGTTAACCTTCCCCCACCCTGACACCCCCAGTACATGTTCTTTACTGTGCTGGATTCATTTGTTTTTATTAGCCAAACTCTGGATCGGTAGGACAGCTAAAGGGGAGGAGGCAGTTATCAATAGATAATCATGCTGCTGTGGATTAGAGGTACTTAGCTATGTATTGTACCTTTGCTGTCCCAAGGGTATGATTATATCCATTGGCTGTGCTTTAAATGATGTTAAAAACACACTGAAGCAACTGATATCCCTTCCAACCCCAAAACACACGCTAAAAGGGGAGATTAATCTCCTTTGGCAACTGATCACCTACCTGGTGGTGAGCCACTTTCATTAGAAGAGGAAGGGCAGGGCTGTGTTATATATACTTGCTGCTAACTTTACAAACATGGGAGGCATATGGCTTCACTGGCTCTGTGCTGTCCTTTGCGGCCTTGCTTATGGATAATTTTGCCTGTTTATTGAAAAATGGGGGACGCAGGAGAGAGAAACACATCAGGCAAGTATGATATGGGATAGCTAAAACCCAGTGTCCTGGCCATCTACCAGATTCTACTACAGTCATAAAAATCCATCTTGTAGTTGTGTAAGTGTGGTGAAAGGCCTTTGTCAGTGCAATAGATGCAGAAGAGAGATGCAGAACAATCTGATGTTTTCCCTATAGGCAGGGTAGTCAGGAGCTCCTTGATCTCATCTCAGTTTCAACTCCTTCTGCGGCCTTTAGAAGGTCACTTCACCTTTTTTTCTCCATCTGGAAAATGGGAATAAAAATAAATCACGTGCTTATCTAACTATCTCCTGGGGTTGGTGTGAAGTTGTTCATAAAACACTTTAAACATTGAGCACGCTCTGTAGGGTTTGCCTTTATTATGAACTTCGTAAGTGTGTCCCAGATGAACCACTGCTGATGGGAGGATATTACTCCCACAAATTTTTCTGCTGTGTAATCTGGCAATGTAAGGGGACAAGAAAGCAAGTGATGAAAATATGGGGGGAAAACAAGGTTTTATGAATATGTTCAGAATAATTCCAGATTATTTAGTTTGCAGGTCTGCCTGACTCATCACAGTCAGCTTCCTTTCATGCTCTTCTTACATACCAGGACCACCAGTCTCTTCTCCATCTCCTTCACCTGGACATCCCTGTTTCCAAAGCCTGTACTGGTATGTTTCCAGTGACAATAGCTCCCAGGCCATCTAGCAGCCCTGTCACGCTCTACAATACAAGATACACAGTACTGCATATCCTCCAGTAATGATTGCCTTTGCGCTAGATACCTCTTCCTCCAGGCATTTCTAATGCTCAAAATGAAGCAAAAGTCACAATGTTCTAAACACGGCTGTTCTGGTTGCATAGTTTTTGTGCTCTTCTTCCATCTCTTGATAATTATCTGGCTCACAAGTTTAACTTTTACATGAAGGGTTGCCTTGTGTTGACAATATGAAGCCCACGTTCACCAAAGCCAAGTAGTTTTCATGTTCATTTGTCCTATGAGATGTACTTGAACAGGAGTTGAACATTAGCTTCCTTTATCTGGCTTCTTCTATGTATTTCATCTCTTCAAACATTGATATTTAACTTTTCTCCCTTTTAATTCAAGCACAGAACTTGGCCCCAAGGATATTACTCCCTGAAGGAAATAATCAATAACAGGCTTCAGTTTTGTGGGATTTTTTAAATTCTTGTTGGTTTTCACTCATCCACCCCCTTTTTCACTTTCATTGGAGAGACCAAACCTTTTAATACCGAAAATCCTTCTGACCCATCACTAATTGTTCCCATTTTTTAGGAGATCTTGGCAGGTCTGGTGACATTATAGAAAAAGTCCTCCCTAAAGAGCACTGCCAATTTCAACTTTAATTCCATCAGTAAACAACTTTGACTGTGTTGGGAAAATTCCATTAATCATTCATGTTCTGTGAAGAATGATACACAAAGGAGCTGTCAAAATCAAGCAGCTACTCTCCATTCGTTTGGTAATTAAGAAACTCCAGGCCATTCGGATGGTGCAGGGATGCAAATTCCAAGCCCACCTAGAACCACTTCAAATGAAACAACAGGGAATCACCTGCACTTAAACTGCAGAGGCCAGACTTTAAAGCCCTCTTTCCATGTCTGTACTCTCAGTGGGTGTATTTAGGTCACTTGCACATATAAACACCCCACCAGGTATTTTGATATCTAAATTATGTCAGCTGTCCTTACAACTATTTGTGGGAATACACAATAATGTGGAAGGTCCTGAGCAAAGAATATGATTTAAAAAAGAAAAGAAATTAAAAAGTTGGTAAAAGTTAGTCAGCCCAGTTTTCCTAGGGTTCAGCCCTCCCCTCTTCCCCTTCAGTTTGACCACTGCTTTTCCTGTCGTGTAACATCTGCTCCTTGGTAGCCTTACTGATTTCAGTGCACTACTTCTGGAGTAATGCACTATGAAAAAGGAGGTAGAGAATCTACCTGTCAAATATTAGATGTGGTTGGCTTTTGAAATGTAGTTAAAAGATTATTTCTTTCACAATGTTTCTAAACATTTGGTGTAAAGCCTTTCACTTGGGTTTTAACTAAGGCAGGAGTTACATGTTAAAGATATCTCAGAAATATGTCAGACTAGTCTGCATAAGTATCTGCACCTAATCTCTACCTTGTTTGAACTGAAAGGTTTTGGAAAGCAAGGCAGATTCCACCAGGTTACTCCTGAAGATAGCTGCAATGCTCCTTGGTGAATTGTTGGTGATGGTCCAACCTATATCCACATGGGAGCCCACTCCAGCAAAGAGACACAATGAACAAGACTTTAATGTGCTGGGTCTCACTTGCTGATGGCTGTTTAGCCACTCTTCATTTATACTGGAGCTTTATCCTGATAAAGCTATGCTTAGCATGGCCTGAGAATAGCAGGGCAGAGAGTTAATAATGTATGGCAGCACACTAGCAGTTCAAACACAGATTTGCTCCCTACAGTGCTTCCATGTAGACTAAAATGGTAAACATGGACTGCTGAATTTAGCCAACAATGTTCAGAAAGAAATGGGCTGCATGATGATTAATCGATTAGTGGATTTAATCACAGACCTTCTCTTCTTATCAAGCTAGAACTAGAGGTTTACTAATAATCTTCATATTATGGAAAATTACTTCTTGTTTTACTGGCTTAAACCATGAAATACTTGGTTTTCTAAACAATAAATAATTATATGCAATATTTTGTCATTAATATATTTTTAATTATAGAAATAGCCTATTACAGATGTAAAAGTATTCTGCATTGCCTAGTGTCTAACTGCTATCTAGATGTCTACCTGGAAGCTGCAAATCAGGCAATTAAATGCCGTGAAACCCATGCACTTTGATGGTAGAGGCTCAACTCAGGCCCTTCAGAAGAAATCTATGCCTTTGTGGTTAGTAGTACTTCATGCTGCTGACTTGGCTGCCTGAAGCTGAGGGTGATGTATTATTTAAGAGATTATTATTAGATCAGTAATGATGATCAGTAATTCACTGGTGGTGCTTGATTCTGGGCAGATGTTCTGGAATCAAAGATGTTCGGGGAGATGTGTGAAATGGCCTGATTTTTATGCTGAGGTCAGTTTGCCTTGCAGACTTCCCAAGCAGTCTCACCAGGCAGACCTGGTGGCTGTGATGGGAATCCCCTAGGAATTGTAGCAGGACCATCACTCTCCTGCCCTGCTGCTCTTCTCTCTCCACTCCATGTAAATGCCACCTGGAGAGTTCCCAGCCAGGGGGAAAGTCTTCTCCAAAGTGAGATTAAAAACTAGCAAAACCTGCAGTTCTTTCTTTAAGAGAAAGATGTAATAATCCCACACATTTGTTACAAAAAGTACCAGAAACACGACCCCTTTCTGACATTTAAATGTGACCTTTCCTTAAAACCACAATGTACTCTCTTGCTTACATGGTACTGGCTTTGGCGTTCTTAACCCATTTATGTTGGACCAGTGCAGCTGAAGAGAGTCCAATGGCATAACAATACTTTAAGAGATTTTGATTTTTTTTAGTTCCTCTAAAATCTGAGCCTCACCTCTGTTTTCTGAGGTCCTTATATGCATTTCTTTGGCTCTGTCAACAAAGACTGTAAAACTCCCACCGTTTTGGAACAATGCATGGTCATTAGGGCTCATCAGCCAAGTGGGCGTTTCTTCTGTCTTATCCTAATATTGATTTCCTAGAAGATCATTCTGAAACCATGAATTGCGTTTTAGGGGTGGGAAAAGATAGCAAGCTGATTAGTTCTTAATCTAAATTAAAAAATCAATCAATCAGCATGTGCTTCCATTAATGGGCCTTATTTATTTAGGATTAATTAGGGTGGTGGTTTCCAATTACACATCATGCCTGCAAACAGGTTAAAAATCTGTGCTTCCCTTCTTGCTACCACGGAACTGTAGCATGTTACCACAGGTCAGCTGAGCTGCAGTTATTTCCTGCAAGTGCATTCTTCTGCCTGGGGCATATGCAAAATATTTCACATCACTTTGCCTTCTTTCGGGGCAGCCTGAGCTATACCACGTAAACCAGCACTTGCTTTCACATAAAAGCATGCCAAGGGATGGTTACCGCAGCTTAGCTGACTCATGGTAACTTGTTGAACTGTTGTGATTTAATCATCCCTACGGCTTTTTAATGAAAGCTGAGTTTTTTTTCATGCTCCCCGTTCTCTGAAGCTGCTACTTTGAATAAAACTGCCATCCATCATGAAACTAGTGACACGACCACAAAAGTGGGCAAAACTGCTCTTCTGCACACTCTCATAGCTAATGGAAGGCATTTATAAATTCCTTAATATCAGATGGTTTTAATCTACATGACTGGTAATTGAGATCCCTACTTGGCATACATTCATCCTGCACCTCATCTCTCTCTCCTATGTATATCACATCACATCTTAATTAGAAAAGTGAGTAGGTCTGCCTTGAAATAGGCTAGAAAAATGCCTTTGAGGAAAAAAGCAAAGTCCTGTTTCATACACCATTTCTTTTGACTGCAGAGGAAAGATCAGCAGTTACAGCATGTACCTCATAGCCATGAATTTTTCTACCTGGTGATACTGGATATTCATTCAAGAAAGAATGATCAGCCTTTTAATACCTAACTAGCAACTTGTTGAAATGACTGAGGAGCTGAGGTTTTGTTACACTCCAGCAAGTCTGGAGTTGCATTTGGAGCACGAGTCAGGCGAGCTGTCCAACACAGGGAAGCAGATGAAATCAGGCGTAGGTTCGCAGCCTGAGACCTAAACCTGGGAAGTTACAGGCCCCCAGGGGGATCTCAGCATAGCAACACAGCAAAAGTAAAACATTCCAAAACAAAACCCCTTTTTCCTTCTGAACAGGTCTTCAGCACTTTTCCTTCTCAAGACAAATCTTACCTCTTCTTGACCACAGCCCTATGGAAAAGGGGTGGCCTTCATTAAAAACATACTACACATCATCAGATTTAGGATCTGCTTTTCAGGAGAAATTTGAGTCAGACTATTTACCAACCATAAAGGCAGGATAATTAAAACTGATTAGACTCTGTGTACTTCCATACACCCAAATATACGGAAATGCAAATGCTAACACTCAGCCTAGGACCTTGAATGGCAACCAGAATTTCAACAGGAATAAAGCTGAAGGAAAGAATTGATCAGACTGATTAAGGATTAGTGAATCTGTCCTTAAAGGACAGCTGTGACCTTGAGTAGGTGTCCTCAAGGAGGGTAATCTGGGAGGAGATCACTGTCTAGCACTGGCTCCTGTCTTGGCTCATATCAGCAGAACGTGGATGGTCTCAGCACAGTCAACGGACTTCCAGGAACTGCTTGGTTGTCTCTACAGTGGGCCAACATAAAGACTTCTGCACCACCTAAGTTCTATGTGGACAGCATACATGGTTGTAAATAGCCTTGTGCTGGCATTGCTCACAGCAGTGGGTTTCATTTCATGAAGGCAAAAGCAATCCCTTAAAGCTGCATAGCTGCTAGTAGGTACGATAATCTCATTCAGAGCACTCCTCCCTTGATCTCACTTCCACCACTCCTGCCTTTCCTTAGGCATGCAGAAAAAGCCTGTGATTTTTTAGTTCTTTTATTATTTTTTTGAATGCCCTGTTTTCGGTAGGGCACATTAAAGGTCAAGTAAGACATTTGATATATTTTAACACAGGCAGCTTTAGAGATGAACAGATTTGACATATTTAAATAAAACATCTTAATACTATGTTCTGGCCTTGAAGGCCTCAGGCAGCATACATTGTATTTGTTAGACACTATGGCTTAATTACTCTCATAAATGAATTATACCCATTTCAATTTAAAACCATAAGTGTTGCATTTGAACTAGGGTCAAATTAAACTTTCTGTCAATTATGCAGATTACTTAAGCAATTATGTAAATTGTTAATAAATTCTTAAATGGAGTGAATTTTTTTTCCTTGCAAAAATATGTATTTTACGCATTACCGAGCTTAAACACTTTTAGAGGATGAAAATATGGGAGGAAAAAAAAGAGATAGTGTGGCTTTAAATAGCTATCTTGGGATTTGCTGCACTATCTCCACCTTGCACACTGGTGGGTAAGGGTCATCTGCTCTCCAGCTGAATCAGAAGAAGGGCCGTGGAGTTAATGCTAGGTGATGGCTTTTCTTTCTCCAGTGGTATGAGAAGTGCCACTGGGCTTAGGGCAGGGTGCTGTGGTGGTGACAGTCAGTACTGTCACAAGGATGTCAGAGTAAGCTCCCCCTCTGTCCCATACTATGTAATGCATTTCCATAGATAGAAAGCTTTTGGAAGTAGTGACTATGTTTTCCTTTTAATTTCCTTTTGCTTTGCTGTTTGAGATCTGTCTCCTTCAGTGAGAAAGAAGCAGAGTTTTGCTATGGATAGGAGTATATGTTGGTTAAAGTCAAGAGCAATGAAAATAACAGTAAGCAATAATCAAAACCCTTGCCTTCTCTAGACTTGTATTTCCGTCCATACTCTGACCCCTGAGAGCAAAATCCTGATCTTGCTTCCATGAGGAAGAAGGTGGAATTACACCATTATGCCCAAGGAACAGTCCTGCAGAATTTAAGCCACTGCTTGCTGGATGTGTTTTGATGCAATTACACTGCATTTAGTTCAGTGCAAAAGTGACTGCAATTTTCAAGGTCCAATTTTAGTCCTGTTATTACAAGGCTCAACTCTCCCAAGACCTGCTAGTTCTCTCACATACACCAGTTTTATGCTAGTGTAACTCTATTGACTTAATTAGAATTACTCCTGGCAATGAGGGGAGAATCAGGTCCATTAACTTCAATGGGAACTTTCATTAGGACTCAGTTTAGTTTCCAGGGATTTCTAAATGAATTAAAGCCACCATTTTGTGCCCCTATAGAATACCAGAAAGGTGCAAGTTACATTTATGTGTCACCTCCACCCATTTTAACACTGACTTGCACATTGTTGTCATTGAATCCTGATGATTTGTGTTACTCCCAGCCCAAATTTTGCTTGTCAGAAAACCACCAAGGTTTCCAAGTTTCTTCAGAGACATGTATGTGATTTATCCGGGTCTGGCACTCTACTCACAGCCAGTCTTGTTTCTGCCGTGATGCAAGTCGTTCCAGTGCCGGGTGGGGTAAGAACTGGAAATCCCACCAGAAAAAACAGGAAAGCAGACCAGTGGTTGGGTCTAGGAGTTCAGGAGCTTTTGCATCTCAGCTTTGGCAAGGGCGGTGTTCAAACCCAGAACTTGGGCGTTCCCAACTTGGCCCGTGACTAATTGAAATCCTAATAAAGAAAAGGCCTCTGCCCTCAATCCTCCGGGCCACTTACCTTGAGCAAATTAACATTTTAACATCAGTTATAAAATGTGCTACACCTCTGGGAGGTGGGTGGAGTGGGGCATGAGGGAGGGGGAAGCATCTAATGCAATGAAATATGCATATCAAAGCCTAAAAAGAAATGGGAAAAAATTCAATGAATGCTAAATTATGGATCTACAGAGGGCTGTCTGTTAAAATCTACATGGTGGTATCTTTAAACTCCAGAGTATTAACCAAAGGCATGGGGGGCAAACATACCTGGCAACCCTTTACTTTTTATTCTTTGTGACACAGAGAAAATACTTTATAAAATATTAGATGAAAGGGCCCTTTCAAAGCTACTTTGCTTTTATGGTGCCTTTCTCTTGAGCTGTTCTGCATACTTAAAAGTCAGAGCCACCTTGAGTGGATTACATTAGGGGTTTTTTGAAAGTGCATTATAGCTTTTTTTTGCAGCAGCCGACGTAACAGCCACCCGACCTGCGTTCCCAATGCCTTGTTGTCATCATGATAAGCATTTACTGTGATAGGAAGGCAAAGAAAATCAACCTTTTTAAACACACACAAAACCCTCGCTGCTTTGTTGAAGCAAACGGCAGCCCTAGCTCACAGGGATACACAGGGGCTGTAGACAGAAAGCTATTTAGAGCATTGAAAACAGGCTTATTACCCTGCTATTTTTTTGTGCACAGGATTTTTCCCCCCCTCCCTCTTTCTCTCTCTCCCTCTCTCTCCCTTTTTTTTCTGTGACATTAGAGAGTCCGAAGTGACATACATTTTTTATAGCTTCATAAAGTCGTCTCCTGACCGGGTCACCCTTCTCATAACTAGGGAGCAGAACGCTTGAAAAAAGCCATTCATCAACGTGAAAGGAGCCGCTGTCTACTGGCTCCAATATGCACACAGTCTGGCAAGATTCAGCTCAGTGCAAATGCTAAGTTACTCCTTTGCTAATGCCAAATGACCCGCTCACTTCTATTAGCACACAGAAGGGGACAAGAAGGGCATGGCTGCTGTCCGTGTCTGCATAAATGCCTCTCAAGACGCAGACCGGGATCAACACTTCTTGCTAAATGTACTGAGCACATAAAAAAATTAGTTTCATATTTATACTAATTAAATATTCAATTAAACAAAGATAAAATTATGGGAAGAAAATTTGTTCTTGCCTAATGGGCTATATCCCGTTTATTACTTTTCCACACATATACCATTAAAATCTCTGCACAGGGATGCAGGATTGTTACTCCTGGTTTACGTCTTCCCCTTGCTCCCCCCACAGCTCTTTGTTCTGATCCGAGCCCACAGGACTGCATAGGTAAAATCAGACAGAAGGACAAACAGACTTCCCTTCCTGCTGCAGGAAAGCTCTCCAGTTAAAGACTGTTCTGTGAAACACAGACATTTGCAAAGGACTTGCATGCGGGAATATACTGATACACAGGGAATAGGGAATGATTATCCCGGATAAGGCCTCTTTTTGCTATTAATGATGACCAAGACCAGATGCCTTCAAGGAACACCCTGGAGACCCTCTAGTGGGCAACTCTGGGATGACCTGCCAAGAGAAGAAGTTTCTTCCTGACCCTAAATAATTAGTTTAGATTTCTGCCAGGAAGCCTGAGGGTTTACCCCAGCCCCTTGGAAAAAAAAAAAAGTATATTAAAGATGCTTAAAATTCACAATAGTTTTTGTCGTTATCAAAATAAATGTCAAATGGCTCTTTCAATCTTGCTATTGATTCCAAAGAGACTTTGTGGAAATGAATCGCATAGGTTAATAAGCCACTGGTTTAAAAACCATTAAAAGCAACACCAAGGAAACTATTTACTTTTTCAAATTTAAATTTGCCTCTTTGTCCTTGTGTTATGGGGAGAGTGATAAATCATTTCTTGCTTTATCTTCTCTATGTTGTAAAGTTGCAAAACTCACTTATTTTCTCTCTGACTCATCTTCTCTCAATGCTAAAGGGTCCTCATGACTTTTGTTTGTGATATGAAGTATTTCACTACTTTCCCTACCTTTTCAGTACCTTTTTGCTTTTGTAACATTTCTATGAACTCCTGTATCTACTTTGTATATGTTTTGCAGAGAAATGGATCACAAATTGCTTACACAATGAAGTGGTATCACTTAGCAAGCTTGTTACAAATCTTGTTTTATTTTGTCTTCTGCTTTCACTGTTGCGATACATTTAACCCTGTGTTTATTTAGCTTTCCCTAATGCCCAAAACATTTGTGTCTTCTATATTTTTTTTCCCCTGAAAGTTTATAAATACCAGGGAACTTCTAGAAACTGTGTCCATGTAATCAGAGCTATGCGCTTATATGGGATTTCCCTTTTAACGAACCTGAAGTTTTACAACAGCTGCAGGCTTGTTTTGCTTTTGAAAGCAGAATGCTTTTGCAGGATGAATGCAATGAAGCTCTTTACCTAGGGAAACCTGAGTTCACCATAAAATTTCATTTGTAGGAGTAGTTTGTTGAGTACTTTTTTCATTATTAGCCAGAACTAATTGTCTTCATCTTTCTCCTGGACAGGGTAGTAACTTTTACAATAACATTTATCAGAAAACAGTCTTCTCAGAACAGATTGGGAGTGTATTGGCAGCAAGGCGGTCCAGAAGAAAATTAAAGTGCATTGTTAGCACTTCCTGGATAATGTGCTTTCCAGAACCCACCTAAGCAGATCTCAGATATTGAGTGGAGGAGGAAGACTAGTCAAAAGAAACTCAAAAGCTTTTATTTCGAGGCAATCATCATGGTGTTTCATGTGAGCTTTACAGGAACTGTCAGTCAGAAGCAGCATCCCAAACTGAACAGATGCACACAGTGTTGCAATAAGTCTATGCTATGAACTTCAGCGGTGCAGCTGAAATAAAAAAAATAAATCAAGCTTTCCTCTTCCCAAGCTTTGGGCTAAAAGTTCCAATGGAAAATTTTGAAGGCCTTATTAACCCTTTTTCTTTTGTTGTTGCTGTTTGGGAACCTTCTTTAATGAATAGTACATCTTTCTTTCAAAAGCAGTTTTCCAGTTAGATACACAAAGGTCAAAGAAAGGCAAAAAGTGTGGGGGAAGTTCAAGTATGGAGTAAGTGGCTATACCCAAACCGATGACCCCATTCCTTAATGCACATAAGCTTCTGCCTGCTTTAAACTGCCTGTGCAGGAAATAGAGAATAACACACATAAAGATACTTGGGTGTCAAGACAGTCAGGCTGTAATTGCCAATTATAAAAGGAGATGGTGAGGCTGCAATATTGATTGAGTTTTTGGAAGAGAAACTAAAGTAAACATAGTACATTCTGCAAGCATCACATCTTCATTGTGCCAAGTTAGATAAAACAGGGCCAGAGAATTTGTGCTATAGAAGTTTGTCAAATGCTCCCTTTGACAACTGAGTCTTTCTCAAAATGGTCTTTAGAGGGTTTGCTTCTTTTCCATACCATTTGCCATGAAGCAACAATCTCACAAAGATAAAACAAAGAAAGCAACCCCAAAAAGTCCTGGTTAGTGTTAAGAGGGAGATTCTCTATAACATTCCAAACGGCTTCCAACTGTTTCAGATTCAATGTATTTCCAAGTATATGTGGAATTTAAAGCACATATACAGTTGGACAGTACGAATGGATGGAGTTTAAGCATCCCTCATTGCTTTTCTGCCATCATCGCTGTGAATGCAGTATGACACTGAAACCACGAAGACGGACACTACCAGCCTTTAGGAAAGGTCAAATGTCTGCTTGGATCAGCCAGGTTAAAATTCACCTGCAGGCTGCCTATGCCATTCTTGTGCTTCCCCATCCTATACTGGTTCCAAATGTCTCCTTGTCTTTTTCTGAGCATATTAAAATCACAGCAGAAATCAGTAGGCAATGGAGGCTCTCAGTCCCTCAATCTAATCTTAAAATACAAGCAATAAAGAAGAGTTATTTGTGAAGCAGAAGGGAATTTGGGGTTTCTTGTTCATTGCCGAGGATATCTTCAGAAGTTTCAAAAAGCCGGTTTCCCAAAGCAATGAAAATGCAGCTCCTTTTGCTAGTCCCTGTGTTTTCCTTGCTAGATTTTTTTTGAGGATGTGTTTTCTTGTAAGATTTGCTAAACAGTCTCGTTACAGCCAGTTTCATATTTGCAATTTCCTTTGGTTTCACAGTGACTTCCATATGAATATGTGGGCAGAATTGGATGGCTGAGTAATTTATAGAGGAGGTCAATACTAGATTTGTGTGAATAATTGATTTTTCAGCTTGTTTGTGATTTTTTTTTAAAATAGACTGTTTAGAGTCCAGCTGAAAAAGAGCCTTTGTTAATGTCCTGAATGCCTCCGTGAGGCAAAGAAAAAAACAATCCACACTGAAATAGTGAAATATTTTATCCTTTGGAAGTCTTAATTTTAATCAACTTAAACTGTACTGAGAACAGAGAGATTCAAGTTGAAAAAGAAAATTAACAAAACATTTGAGCTTTTCTTAGAGTTCTTCAAAAGAAACAATTTGGTCAGTTTGACTTTTCCTTCTCTTTGCTCTTAAACCAAGAAGGCATTTTGAAAGAAGCTTTTACAACCAAAATATTTGTCTAGTTTTAACTATTGCTGAAAATGACTGCCAAGCGTGAAGAAATCGAGTTTTGTCTTTTCTGTAATTTGTTATTCTTAAAGTCTTTGGTTTTGTCTATCAGATCTTGAGTTTTTAACTTAAATGTCAGATTATATTTTGTGCGCTATTTTGTGAATATAAAAGTGAGCTGAAAGAAAACATTGTTTGGGGTCTGAGCAACCTCAGATACACTAAGGGGGACTATTTCTGTTCGTTTTAATACACTCATAGTTTTTTAAGATTAGCTGAAACAAGCAAAGAAAAACCCTTGCAAGTAGAGAAAGAAGTAGCATTATTTGCAAATAACTCCTTTTGTCCCATTCTGCAGTCTCTTCTCTTTTTAAAGTACACTGAAATATGCCCATTACTTTCAGGTTTCTATCCACCATGTCCCACCTAGGTTGTGATATTGCCACCTCTAGCTTCTATACAGTTTTTCAGCCATGTTCTCACAATACCTCTCACGTCTTTCAAGCATACATACCACATCCTTCTATTTCTTTCAACAGCTTTGCCCCAATCTCTCATTTCCATTCTTTTGCAGCCTGCTACTTTTCTCTCATTCCCTGACACATTGTCCTATGTTTTGCCTCCCTATCGCATCTTGCTGTTGGATCACTTCATGCTGCATCCCATTTGCATACTGACTACCAGCAGAGACAAGGTACCAATGTCGTGGGACATGACCCGCAACATTTAGATTGAGACGCACATTTTTGGATCACTCACCCTAATCCCAATTGAGATGAAATGCATCTGAGCCACAACTTTGGCAGATGGCTCACAAATCAGGTGTTTGCAAAATCCCCCCCAAAAGTGGGAAGCATTTGTGTACGCTTTGTAAACTCCAACACTCCCCTGGTGACAGAGACTCTCCTTGGGCACCCAGGTGGGGTTTGGTTTTCAGGGGATTTCCCAAAAAACAGTCTATCTAAAACAACTTGAATGTTTTGGGAAAGGATTTTAGAGGGCCTTTGGGGAAGTGTATTTTTGTCAGGATTTTTTGCCTTTTTTTTGTCTCTTTTTCCTATTTAATTTTTGGAGCTCACCTAAACCTCTTGCTCAGTCTCCTGCAGATAATTAACTTGAATGCCACTTCCATCCGTTGTGCTAATGTGAAATCAGACAATGTCAGGAACTGGTAGAATGGCTTTTGAAATGAAATTGCTTACTTTGTAGGTGTGCAGAGGGGATTTAGAGTGTTTTTTTCTCAGGACTTGGGGAGCTGCTGGGGAGATTGCTTCAGATATCTTTCCACTTGCTTTTATTAACTACATTGAACAGAATCTGCATCAAGCCAAGAGCAATACACAAACGGCTGTGAGAAGGGGAAAAAAACCCCATTTGTTCTCTTCACTCAAGGCAAACATCAGTGAGAGGGTTACAAAGGGTAGTTATGAATCATTCAGAAACTCTTGTTTTGCAACTGTCTTTTAATAGTTGCTTGTCCCCTGACAGTCGCTGCCTGCCCTCTTCCTGGTGGTATATGTATCAGGCAGAGATGTGTTAATCAGCTTCATGAAGTTTGACCGTAGCAAACCTCCTGCCTATACTCAGTCAATCAGCGTTTGGCCTGATGGTGCAGTTCTCCTCTTTGCTGTTCCACTGGTTGAGTTCATTGTTCAAATATCCTTGGTGGAGTCACCCGGGAAGGGATTCTGCACGAGGTCAGGATGTCTCTGGTTCATCCTTGTTGTAAAGTTTGAACGAAGCTCAGCTGAATGAAGCTTCTTAAATAAAGTGGCTGTTATTTCTTTTTCTGATTTGCCTCCAGATTCCGGGGAACAAGGGGCTTAAGTTTTGCCCAGTGTTGTAAGTTGGGAGGAACAGCAAGAGAGTCACAGATTTACACAGGCATAAAGCGAGTGGAAGTGAAACCAGAGTCTCAAGTTCTTTTATCCTGAACACAATGCCCTTTTGCCTTTTCTCTGCCTTCCACTGAAAAGAAAGATCCCTACACCCACTACCACATTGCTTTCCTACCACCTCATTACTCTTCTCTGAATGCTTCTTGCTTTACCATTTCAATGGGGAACGGGTCTGAAAAATTTACAACAGCCCACTTGTCTCCAAGGGAGGACAGGAACCCTGTGAGGTGCTGGGTGAGCTCCGAGCCCTCCCATTTCCTAGGGAATGTGCTTAATATCTTCTAGGCTGAACCTCGTCCTTAAGCTGTGATCCTACAGTGACATGTGTGGGTCTCTGCCCCTACACTTGTTTGAAGCCCTGTACCAGAGCATGTCAGTGCCTGTCCCTTGCCCATATCAAGGCTGCAGACATGGAGCAAGTGTAAACCAATCTTCAGAGGCGCGTGATGCATGCACGGCAATTTGTTAAATTTCTACATATGACACTTCCTTCCCCCCGCATCCCTCCCCACATCTCCTCTCAGCGTAGCTGAACTTTAAAAGGCCCAGGAGAAAAAAGAAATAAGACTTTAAATAATTTATTTTGGAGAAACAGTCAGTGAAGAGGAACAAATAATGTTTCACTAAAAGAAGCGGGACCTTTGACACTCCCCTTTTAGCTCAGGTACCTGAAGGCCTAGCCGGATTGCGTTAGTGAAATTTTCATTTGATGGCATTTTAATATTCTGCCTTGATGACTTTTTAGCAACATTTACTTTCAGAGGTCTTGAGTGCTCCCTCGGAGGAAATGAAACATGTCAAAGCCCATTACAAAAATCAAAATTTAAATACCTCGGCCACGTTGGGGCTCACACACAATCCCATCAGCGCTTAAACTGCAGCTCACAACTACTCATTCACTTGCTCAGTTGGTAATGAGTACATTTGATGAAGCATTCTGGGGTCATGGAACATACGTTAGTGATCTAAACTTAACCCATTGATTGCTTATCCACAGAGGACCGGAGGAGGGGGGATTTTATTGAAATGTAATGTTAAAATAATTTCCGCCAGTGCTGAAATAACTTTTTTCTTTATTTTATTTTAACAATTGCTTTGATGAATTGGAATGTTAATAAGCATGATGGGAGGGCTTTATTTAAGGTGGGAAGGAACGAGCCAGGCTGGGAATACAGAACAGTTAGCTGAGTTCTTCAGCCATTGACAGGCAAGTACAACACTGGGGTTCTCTTCCTATGAAACCTGCATTTGGGTTTCACCAGAAATCTTCCTTGTTCTGTAACTTACCTTCTTTTATTACTGATATATTGATTGACGTGGTAGAGACAAATGGAGATGTCCAGTGTGGGATACAAGAATGGTAGCAAGAAAGTGCTAAATTCTAAATATCATAGCTAAAATTTATCAACACAATGTCTATAAATCACCTGCACTATGTAAGTCAATCTGTACCTGTACTTCATTTGGTTCCAGTGTAGAGGTTGCATTTTTTCTCAACCATTCCCCTTTTCTTTTTATTTTTCAAGATTATCTAACACAAATGTCTGAGAATGTCTATCATCCTCTCCTTCCTCCTCTCCTTCCCCCCAAAATGAGACTCTCTTTCTGCTATATGTTAACCTAGTCCACAAGATATCCATGATGTCAACATACCAGTGTCAGATTTTTATTGCTGCTATCATCTTGAGCGTATGATACTTAATCAGCAGCTCAGCAGTGGTTCCAGGAGTTGCCCCAGCCTATGTTTTTCCATCCCCAAAGAAGGCTGGCTCCAAACTGCTCTTTGGCATCCTAGTGCAATCAGCAGAAGTCTGCTTGTTTCATCCAGCTATTGGTGTCCTTTCAGTCAGATAGCTTTTCTCTATCTTCATCCTTTCAATTGCAGTGGTAAAATCAGCAGTCAGAAAGCAAATGTGATGCAGAAACCAGGAGTTCATTAGGATCCAGAATAATCTCTTATGCAGGAAAGGCCAGATATCACAAAAATCATTAGAGACAACTTCGCACCCATGAAAACCATTTTGTTCCAGCCAAAGACTTGTGCTTTAGAACTGAGGCTCATGTTTCACCACTCAATTTACTCCTGTTCCCATTTTAAATTTGTCTCTGCTAAATTTGTCTCTGCTAACAGTCCTGATGAGCTGCTCTACCAATAATTTTGAGCTGTTCTTGGCACCGGGGTCACAGAAGGGACAAAAAATTGTCTTCATAGAGTAATTTGTTGAAACAACCATTAGCAAGCTCCAAATTGCTCTGAGTTAAGGTCAGCTAAAAGTCTAAAACCTGGGGAATGTTGCAAATACACTGAGCAAAATTTAGACCCACAATGAAGTTCACAAAGGGCAATCACCTTTAAAGCTGATTTCATGTGTGAGCGATAAGATGCCAAACAGCCCTTGAAGACGAAGGAATGATCAAAATTTGGAAAACAGCTTGGATCCCACCTGAATATCAATGACCCTTTGAGCTGATGGGAGACTTTCTCCCTCACACACAATTAGATAGAGATTAGGCTGGGCTGGAAATTCCCAAAGGCAAAATACAATAAAAACATTGTACATGGGGAAGGTTGTAACCCTTTCTTTTTGATGAAAGAGTAGCATAGCTCTAAGGATTCATAACATTAAAGAGTTGTAGGTATTGTGAGGAGACCACTATTAAATTGAATCAGGCCCTACCACTATTTTGTTGTGGGCTTTTATTGCTAGGAGAAACACAGAATGCAGGAAGCATCTTGAGTGTAAAAGCTCTTTCTGGGATTATGAAGGACAAGTGGTTCAGTGCAATTTATACATGCTATAAATGTTGTCAAAAGTCCAGTTGCAGCTTCTTGCCAATTACTCTGCTTTGTACTAACCATCAGCTGAGGAGGGAAAATGCTGGTTGTAATAAACAAACTTTAGGAGTTCCCGTTATACTATCTTGTCTTCTCTTAGGATATTACACAATTCATTGTGGGCAAGGCAACTCTAAATTAATTGGAACTTCTTTTATAGTCATCTTTCAGAAATGTGCTTGCCAACAATTTTTGCAAGTAAGAATAGTTAGCAGAAACCAGGTTTAACCACATATATTTAGATGATGTCAAATAGCATGGCAGGCAGTTAGCAAACTGAGGAAATTCTTCAGTGGATTTGTGTAATGAATATTGTTTACATTCTGCAAAGAGAAAAAAGAGGCAAATTCTCAGAACTTGTTATGGATTCTTCACTGAGCTCTGTTATTAACTAGGCAAAATCGATACAATATGAATGAGGGATCCTGAAATCAGGTAAACAAGACAAATATAAGGAGGCTTCTGCAATTCTTATTCTCAGCCAGAGGCATCAAACTTTTTGCCTTTGCAGAATTTGTCAGTGTCTCCATTTCAGAAACAGGGAGCAGAAATTGATCTGAGAGAGCTGTCCTCATCACATAGTAAGAATGCAAAGCAAAGGACCTCATGTGTACTCCAGACTTTGACGTCTTCATACTCAAACCCATAGAAAACAGCAGCTGAGCAATTTGACTGTGATAGTCACTCTGAGACAACATCACTATTGAAAAGCAGCCTGGTTGCATTTGCCCTGGTTCTGCCAATCTGACTCAAGACCTGTCTATGAATTTGTTGACCCATTTCTTCCTTGTTCTGGTGCCCACCCTGCACACCACGTATGCTATAAATCCATTGTGCGGTATGCTGCACTGCTCTTCTGTAACATGAATTTATGCTAATGGCTGTCTGCATATGCTTATATCACATATCTATATTAAACTTAATAGTCTGTTACATTGCTTCTTAACCCTGTGTCCACACATGATTAACTTCTCTGATTTCTTTCAAAACCGTTATTAACACAGTGTAGCATTTCCCTCAACATGTCACTAACTTTCCCTGCCTGGTGCGGGAGTTGGGGTAATTATGCAGCCCTATAGCTCTTTCAAGTAACACTGTACACAAAGAGTTATGAGTTTATTCAGAGCTTTGGGGATCTGTGCGGATGTGTGTTTATGTATACTTGCCTTTGTTTAAAGATAAGCAGTGGTAAAGGATGATCCTTCAAAGACTGCTTTTCACTTAAATGATTCCTAACTAAGCTCGGTCCTTTTGGGGCCACATGTCAAATTCAGAGGAAAGATCATTGGCATGCCTGTGTTTGTAATGATATTCATGAAAGTCACCTGAAAGTTGAAGCTGGAGTTTAAAGGATAGTTCAGTTGATACGGAACTCGTTTGCAAAACTTTCTGGAGACCTACAAACAGCCAGACTTGAACCACTTTGACAATGCAATGATCACAATCATATATATTCTTTATACTTAAATATTTAAGTATTCTTCTTTCTTAACAAAAATTAATTTATTTATGGCATAAATATTCTGTTTGCCCATAGATGTGTAGTTTCATGGGTACAGATGCAGACTTCATAATTTCTGCTCAAGAGACCACCAGCACATTTTTGTACCTTGCAAGACAAACGGTTTCAAGAAATTTTTCACACAACTTTACATTAATGGGACCACAAGTTTTTACAGACTTTTCTAATAACTGCATGCTAATTTCGAAGTGGTTTTCAGATTTCCTGCTTATCTTGCTTTAAAGCCTTTTGGCATCACAGTAAAGCAACACAAAATAATAATAATAATAGTAGTAGTAGTAATAACAGTGGGGATAATTTTAGTGGCACAAAATTAGACTAAATAAGTCCCTGTGGATGTTTAACTCCTGTCCGCTTTGCTCACTACATTTAAATCCTATGCTTATGAAGATAAAGGTTTCTCATAATTCACATAAGCAAAAGGTTGTTGACTGGGCTAATGGGACAAAGCGGTTTCAACCATGCTGTAAAGTATCACAAAAAGGGTCATTTTCATCTGACACTAACCAGAGATAAACTCTCAAGTGAGCGTTTCTGCTTCACAGGCAACTCGCTCTACGAAACTTTCCATACCCATGCCTGACCTCCTACCCTTCCACAGAAAAGTAGATCCACCTCCAGCCACAGATCTGGAATGTGAAGCACCCTCCACCATTATTTCCACTGCTGCAGTACTCATTTCAAGCTCAAATAGGTATTAGGAACAGCACAGGAACCTCACTAAGGAATTTCAGTGTAAAACTGACTTTTCATGGATTTTCAAAATCTTAACATGATGGAAAGTAGTATCAGATGTGAGTAGATTGGATATCCTTACTTCATGTATCATTGCTCTGCAAGTTTTTGATTGAAAACTGTCATCACTGTCTTGTGTAAGGACAACACTGAACCCATGGAGCAAGTCAGTGTCTTAGTGTTGATGAGGAATAGGGATATACGTCCAGCATGAACTGCACATTTTAATTACAAATATAAAGACATGGTTCATACTCTGACGAGATTTCAGCCTTGGTAAACTACATGGGAAGAAAGAGGCAAGGAGAAAGGGAAGCTAGTGGAAATTAGTTCAAGTTGTTGTTCCCATGCTCTTTTCTATTTTCCTGATTAGCTCAGTTTGTGCAGAAGTTTTGTGAATGTTATTAATGACAGTGTTATTCAGCCCAATTTTGAAATCAGAAAACTAGCTACGTTCAAAAGATGAGCCCATAAAGAGAAATCTACTCCAGTTTTGCTGAGCAGAGTCTTGAGAGGCCAGCTGTAATAGCCTCTGCCAAATACAGTTTCCAGGCCGTGCTCAAATAAAGCTTTCAGATACCCTGAAAGGTAGGAAAGACAGGGGCTCCTCAGTTACTTTGAAGGAAACAGCACCCATCTTGTGGCAACACTCTCTTCTTGCTGAGTGAGGTGGCATTTTTTACACTTGCTGAGTGGACAGGTACATCATTTACTAGCTTATGTGCAAATGTATTTCCAGCTTCTGCTGGATCAGTTCTGGCTCACAAACTTCTGCTCCAGTATTTGAACTTCCTTTATCCTTTAGTCTCTGGCCAATAATTTTTATTTTTACTGGATGACAGTTCAAGTGATAGAATTATTTCTCTAGCATTATGTATGGCTTAACTGGCAGCCATGAAGCTATGAAGTCATTGTAATTATGATGCAAAATCACTGTATATGTTGTTTTTAACACCAGTTCGCTAAACAGAGAAGCTTGCCAATGCCATTAGAGATAACCTCCATTAAATTGCTCAGATCCTGGCCATCTGAACGCTGGGAATGTATCTGATCCAGCTCACTTCCATATTTAAATGTAAAACAAGTGGCAGCCAAGTCTATATGAGCTCTATAAAATGTTGAGCACTCTCTGATGTAATATACATGGCCATCATGAAACAGATTGGGCACTGGGGGCGCAAAAACAGAGTGAAATACTAGAGTGCTCTTGGGATTGATTGTATCACATAAGCGAGCAGGGAAAAGGAAAGGACTTTTGCTAGTGGAAAAAAATGTCTTGGCAACTCAGGGATGTGTTGTAACAAGAACTTGAATAAAATAAATAGGGAGCATTTTCGGGCTGTGGGGGCTGAATGAGCACAATCAATCTTCCCTGGGCTGGAACTGCATCACTCTTACCCACAGCTCTCTCTGCTGAATTAAAATCTCATAGTAACTTAAGTTACAGAGTGAGACTAACAAGGGACATTCACCGGGAACTCCATGGAGTGTATAATCATATATGGGATTTCTAAGTGGAAAGTTTGGAGGCGTTGCAGCCTCCCATTGGTACCAACCCACTGGCCATGTTTTGGGGGTGGCTTGATATGGGCATGTTCAAGAAATCCAGCAGCCTCCCTTTTCACACTGATTTTACGTCCAGGCCATGGCAAGAGAATAAATTAGTCACCAAGCTAATATTGTACCATAATTTTCCATGCCTCCTCCTGGCAAGCCTTACTCTTACCTCGAAGTTCTCCTTACTTTCAGATTAACACCTTTCTTGTCCCTTTTAGGACGCTTTTGCCTTTCCTATTTTAGAGAAACCATGAAGTAAATAACAGAATCTTTATTGTAGTGCCACTAATCCTGTGGCACAATAAATAACAGAATCTTTATTGTAGTTCCACTAATCCTGTTTTTGCTTGTCTTATCACATCACAGTGATTTTAAGGTCCTGACTTTTTGGTGGAGGAAACATTTTCCTCCCAAGTTCAGAGCTCAGTAGGTAGCTTCTGAGCAGAAAAGCTGCAATCAGGGCTTCTAGGTGCTTGTTCATCCAGGTAGCAAAGAAGTTATGATATTGCAGTTTAGGGAGTTGCTGTGCCCTACTTTGTGCATTAACTAGTGTCATGTGGCTCTTTGGCTTTTTAATTATTATTATTGTGGAAACACCTAATATGAGCCAAATTCATGTGAGACTCTTGAATAAAAGATTTCATTAAAAACCTTTGCCTGGCTATTTACAGTGCTGTTGATCCCTGGAAATACAGGATGTCATGTGCACGAGTCAGACCTTCAGCTCTGTAGAGTTTCTCCTAATTAAACTGCAAAGTGTGTCTGTTATTAGGGAAACCACAAGAAATCCAGAAAGGAGAGGGAGGGAAGTGCCCGTCTTGTCCTTTCTCTGCAGAGCAGCATTTGGCTCACCCCGACCTCCGGGTCTCAGAGAAGCTGGTTTCTATCCCATCTTGGCCAAGGAGAGGAAATGAGGACAGGCAAAGAGTCAGAGCTGGGGGACCATGTGGCCAGGAGTTCAGCTGGAGACTTTGAGGCAAAACTTGCCCTCCTTAGACACACACTTCACCCTCTCCTCCCCCAGCAGCCCTGCGCATCTGACATTTCTGTCAAAAGATACCCCAAGTCTCCCCTCCTCCTTCCCCCTCCTTTCTCATCCCTCTGCCGTTTTTTTTTTTTTGCCTCCTCTTCTTTCCCCTTATATGTGAATAGTGAGAAAATGACTGGAAACAATGTGCCAGTTTGCAGCACTTTACACTGAGGCCCTTTTCTCCTCTCCCCTGACTTGCGAATGACTGAGAGTTGTTTTATTGTACAAAGATTCTCAGAGAAAAGAACTTTTATTTTACCCAATAACACAAGAATGGGCAACAGGCAAACAGTTAGTGCCTTGTTCCCAGCTGCCACTCAGGCCGCGGCGAGGGAATCACTAATGGGGTCTCTGTGCTGCCTCTCTCCTCTCCTCCGTCTCTCTCTGTCTAGTTTGGCTCGCGCCTCAGTTGGCTGCCTGTAAGCGAGGGTGAAATGCTTCCGAGATAAGCGTCTCCACTGTGTTTAATAACTCCACCTTTAGTTTTTCAGGGCAAAAAGATTGTGAATTTTTATCATCAAGACTTGGAAGTCGAGCATACAAGGGGGGAAGGCCATAGATGTAGTGACACAACTTGTGATTTGTCCCCTTGCACCTTGAAAAAGTGGAATGTAAGAAAGAGAAGAGCAAGCTGCAGCAGAGGGTGTCTACGTTAGAGAGAAAAAAAGAATCATTTCCACTAATACTTTAGCTGTTGATTCATAGTTGATATCTAAATGTCAGCCTTTTACAGCTTAATCATGGCTTTATTAACCCCTCTTTTTCCTAGCTGAAAGGCAGGCAGACTAGAAGGAAAGAATAATAAGGATTGGAGGATGGGGAAGCTGAAATGTGAAAAGTGAATTAGACTTGTTTAGAAAAGAAAAGACTAGACAAGAAAAGACAAGCTGGGAAAGAAGGGTGTGAAAAAAAACCTAACAGAAAACATGATGCCATTGGCTGTCCAAGTGTTTCATATTCTCGGCAGCAAAGTACGAAGCGTAGTTGTTGGAGACATTGAGAATTTGGGAAAAAAGAAAAAAAGCTTCTACTTAATTTCGTCCATAATTCTCAAAGCTTGTCTGTCATTTAAAATCCTTCCAACTTATTATACACCAAGTCTCTGATTATGGATAGGATTTTCAGATTCTGATGAAGTTAGGTATTTAAACTCAATGAGGCATGAATCATCACATTTCCTTCGAAATTCCCACAGTTTGGGGTCTGTTTTGATTTGTTTGATTTAGCATGATGATGCTAGATTTGTAACAATATCGGGGCCAAGGAAGATTTCATGGTGGACTGTTTTCCTGAGACCTTCTAGCCATATACAACATAAGGAAAACACCTTACAGCTAAAGTTATGGGACACTTTTTTATTACAATATTTTTACCTGTTTATAAAAACTTCATGCTCTTTTTAAGTATACCTCAGGTTGAGGTATTAATTTTTATTATTTATATTTTTCAGCGAAAAAAAAAAAAAAAGGTTTTGGTCATTTGGAGAGAATAAAAGAAGTTATGTTGCTTGCCCAGGTTAAAGAATGTGCACTACTCATCTCCACCTAGACACACGAAAAACAAGAAGGTTTTTTGGATGCATTTCCCATTATGATTGTGATGTATCTGAGCTTCCTTCTCTGATGGGAAGAAAACCTTAATGTTATTCTTCTGTAGTCATATACCCAAACATGACATTCTGCCTTTCCAGAGGATTCCTTGGCTTCACTAGCAGCCAGGTGGAGAGAAGTAGACTATTATGGAAATTTTGCCAAAATAATAAATTACTTCTAATTATTATATCAAATGACTATAACATCCTTTACATATTAAGTAAAAAATAATTGACATGCATTTAATGTAGAGAATTTTAAATTAGGGTTAGATCTGTCTGAATGTCTTTTCTAAATCCTGGAAAAGCTGAGATGCTATTACTAGGAAAATCCAGGTGTGTGGGAATCAAACTTGCTCTAGGCCAGGTGAGACTCTTTCTTTATAGACGCAAGATCATTTAAATATCTTAATCCATTTTTGAAATATAAAGTAGGTCTTCACTAAAGCCTCTGTGTTTCAGGAGGTTTATTTCCAGGAGTGTTTTAGGTGCCAAGTATGAAACGTTGCATTTATCTTTCATCCCATTTAATCTCATTCTCCCTCTTATTATGGATAGGAAACACTTATTTTTTAAATTGAAAAGATACAGGCTGATATCTTTGAATTCAAAGGCAACTTTGCTAAGCAAATAGATAGCCTGTATCTACCTGTATTGATTCTGCCCTATTTTTCTTGGCTTTGCAGAAAACGGGAATACCTTTCATAATTATTGATGTCAAGAATTTGTGAAATGCCATCTCTGATTTCAGTGTAGATTTTCCACAGAATATATTTAGTGGCAGGATTCTGTACAGATTTCAGTAAGGTCTTAGAGAAAGACTGGGAAAACTTGAGATCAACACCTATATAGCTGAATTCCCCAATTTTCTGAGTTGGTGGGCCACAATATAAATTCAGTTGCACCTTGGTCACAGCGCAATGCTCAGCACAGTCATAGACCATTTGGCATCTTCACATCACTCATTTCAGGGATGCAAATTTGTGGGAACAAATAAATTTGATCCTAGTCCATATATAAAAATAAGGGGAGTGGCAACAGCTCTATGTGTATAGAGCTGCTAAAGCCTGTGGAACCCCCAAAGTCTAATTAAATCTTGATGTTCTGCCCATAAATTTCTCCAGGTAAATGCTGTACATTGGCTTAGTCTCTCTTCCTTTCCTGCTCACATTTGTGATAATCTCCACAGTGAGTGTGGTCTTAGTTAACTGTTGCTCAGGTTGTAACTCAGAGAAGCAATTCAGGCTGCGAGAGCAACATTTCAATTATACGAATAATCAAATTCAAAATGTTATTTGAATAATCTGAGTTCTTAAATTAAGCAAGCACTTTTTTGAAAGTGGTCTATAAATTACATTTTCCGCTACATTGGCAGTAAACGGGTAATTAATATCTCAACTTTTCCTTCTTAATGTTGATTTAAGAAAAATAAAATAAGCTTAGAACATAAATGAGCTTTGCTTTCATAGCTCAAACATTACAGTCTCTGCTCAGTTAGCTGTGTAGCTGTGCTATATTTCTCTTTCCCATAGCTGGACAGATCTGTAAGTATGCAGATCCTTCTGTTTAATTTAAACAGAAGAATCTTAGAACTAAAAAAAGGACAACTAAGTTGTAGTATTTTTTCTGTTGATTTCAGAGAAAATATGCCTTCATCTTCAAAACGAAATCATGTGATTTGTTAACCCCTACTGTAGATATTATGATATTTATAAGAAATACATTTGCTCATAGTGTGAAGGTTAAACACTTCCTGTCCCCTTTCTAGGGTCAAATGTAATGAAGTTTCGCCTGAGTGGCAATAAGATATACAAAAGACAACAAGGGAGACTAAAGGGGAAGGGGGGTGGGGATGTGGAAGAGACCGCATGTTTCCTAAGCTGCATTTAGAAATGGTAGAAACAATGCAGGAGAAATAAAGTTATCTATTTCAAAAGGGTTTATAGTTTTAATTTTTATTAAACCAATCACTTTCTTCGTACACTGAAATGGCTTTGAAAACAGGTATGTTTCTTCTAAACTGTGAGGAGTGCATAGTAGGCTAATGACAGGCATCCTTTATTTGTACGTTCAATTTGACCATCCTTCCATCTTTTAGGAAACTGCTCTTGTTTATAAGACTTGTTAAGAAACTATTCAAATCCACTGAATTCTGAAATTCTTTCCCTCACAGACTCTGTTTCCCCAGTGTCTGCCTAGAGCTACAAGCTGAGCCAGAAAGGTGGTGTGAGACAAGTGAAACACCAGAGAGGGACAGTGAAATTGGTTGTTTTAATATGCAGCTTGGGAGATGAAGGATGGCAGAAACTGGAAGGGGTGTGTTTTTGTCTACATAACTGCAAAGAGGCTTCATAATACATGAGAAGCCCTGATACACACACAGCAACACAGAACCTGTATGTGACCCAAACTGATGTTTCAAATCAGACTTTCATATAAAAAAGCAGTTTCACATAATCGCAGCTTTAAACAGAACTTGAATTCAGCATTTGTTTGCCCCAGTGCATCCCACAGGGTAGTGGAGGTCAAAACCTGCAAAGACCTTGGCACAATCATAAACTCCTGCACAATTTGCTGCAAGTCCAGTGAGTGAGCTACTCTGTGCTTCCAGCTGACACACATCTCCAGCCCTCGGTCTTATGGAATATCGGAGACTATTTAATTAGATGATTTTCTACCTGTTTCATCAACCTAAAGAGATACTAGGCATGAATGTTTTCTGCTACTTGAGAAGATGAATACATGATCAGAAATACTAGCTCCATCCTTTCCTACTGGTCAGAATCGGTAGTTGGTTAATTATTCAACAGGCTCTGGTGCTGCTGCCAAACCCATGCTTTCTTCTCAGAGACTAACAGACAAGCTTGTTAGAGCAGCTTTCTTTGGACTATCACTTTAATGTTGATATGGGGTTTATTGAGATGCCAGCACTTTAATTTTAGTTTATTCTTTTATTCTCTCATTTCTATCATTAAAAATGTACAACTTTCCCTGCATATTTGTGCTGTCAAGCTAAACTGTATTAATATTACCTTCACTATATAATGCCATTCTTTCATAGAAATTACATGCATGGTTTAATGTCTCAGAATTTTAGAATTAATCTGTACCTCTTTTCCTGGTACCGTATGTTGCTGTTTTCTACTGGTATGGAAATGCAGGTAATCTTATGCCCTCTGTGACATGCGCAAGTGCTTTACAAAAAAGCATCTTTGACAGTTATCTTTTATACTTTAACATGACCAAAGAGTTAGGCTCTTAACCACTAGGCCTTGTACTACTTTGGGATTGGACAAAAGGCAGAAGTCTTGTGATAGCAGTATCCATTTATGAGTTTGCATTATCATTTCATAAGGCAAAACAGAAGGTGATATAAGCCCACTGCCATTCCTTAGTTTTTGACGGAACATATTCATCAAAAAAGCATGCAGTCCCCTGAGCTTGCAGCCATATGCTACAGGAAAATGTCACCAGTTAAAGATGTATTCATTTGCTGTTTTGAAAACTCTGTTTGATATTCATGCATTCCAAGTGTTTTGACCTAGATTTCTGTAGAGGCATTAGATCCAGTACTGAACAGGAAGCTAGACAGCTGTTGCTTGTGTAGTCAAAGGAAGAATTTAAAGTGAGGGGGGAAAAAAAAAAAAGAATAAAAAAATGAAAACATTTATTAATGCATGCCAACATTTTGCACAGCCAATATGTTTAATAGTAGATTAACTAATATAAGCATATGGAGATGCATTTGTTGCAAAGCTTTAAAGAAAAGAACAAAGAAAAGAGTTGGATGTATCTAAAGTTCACATAGAATAGAATTTGCACTTTCTCCTATATATGAAAGCCTGGTGAAATGGCAACATACTTTAATTATAAGCTACTTGCTAATGTCACAACATTTAAGTTTGGGGGCTATATTGTAGTACAAATCTCTCAGCATATGCCTTCCCTAATCCAGAAACCTACAGGTAATAAAAATCCTTACTGAATTCTGCAGCCTTTGCAGTTTATTTTGCCCTGAAGTTGTATAACCTGTTTGTTTGTTGCAATTGTAGATTCCTTTCTAGTAAATCCAGGTACAAAACAGATACAATGTAAATATACACATCTAATTATTAAATGCTAGCATTCATTCTACAGCTGTAGCAAAGGTGCTTCACTTTGTTATCGGGTTTATACAGGTATAGTTCATCTGATGTTCATAGGTTCCTTGGTAGTTGTGTAACAACTGTAAATAACATCAGAAACAAATGTTATCTTGGGCTGATGGGACTTTATGGGGGTACTCATCTAAGCCAGCTTTAGTCAACCAAAAGCCAGATGTCAAAGTTACTTGTCCAGGGTGTTTCTCTGTAGCTCTTCATATCACCTACTGCAGACGTCTTGGGATAGACAGTCCTGGAAAGGAGTCTGTTTCTTTCCTTTGGCTGTCAAGAGAATTTGTCTGATTTGCCCAGAGCAGGTGCTAAACCTTAAGACAGCTACAGACAGACAGTCCCCCTTAACACTGATAAACACAACCAACTAAGTATTAGTGGAAAAACTTTTGAACTATTAAGCTCAAACAGTAATCTGTTACCAATTTCAAAATTTTCTGTTAATGGATTTTATACTGAGTCAGTCCAAAAGTAGAGGAAAAGGTGCAAATGTTTCCCCTCCTCCAAAAATGGTTTCCATTTTAGCAGTGAAAAATACAAAGGTGGATTTTTTGCCCAATAGCTCTTTCCTAAGTGTTTATCAAATAGTTTATGCAAAGACATTTCAGCTTATGGTTTATTTATAGACAGTTCAATTTCATTCTTCACAAAGGTGTGGAATTGGTTACCCAAGCCAGGTGCTGGTTATTTATTTATTTACTTACTTATTTATGACTGGGTGAATGAAACTTTTTAAACAAGGGAAAAATGAAGGCAGAATAGTAAAGAAATGATGCTACAATTCAGAATGAATAAATCAACAGGTCTAAATGTCATGAAACTGAATTCTTCAGTATCTTCATGAATAGTCAGTCAGGGTACTCATGAAGGTCTGTTGACAACTAAACGGTGTGGTTGGAATAAACAACCACATAAATACATGTAGGTTTACAGCCTCGAATGATGTCCCATATGAAGGTTCTGCCCTTCTGTTCGGATGTGCTGTACGTGCTGTGGGCATACATCTACACAGATAGATCTGTATAGAAAGGTATGTGTGCAGTGATAATCACTCTTCTCAAATCACACTATTTGCCCTTGAGATAGAAGAACTTCAAATGTAATGACAAATCTCAGAACTCTAATGAGATTTGCCTTTCTAATTCATTCCCCTAGTGAGGCAGGCCTTCACCAATAGAAGTGATGCTCAGGCAGTGACTCCTTGCACCCTCAGAAGGCAGTTAGAGGGACAAGGGGTTTTGGGACCACAAGCCATCAAATATTTCTGTCACAGGATCGGCAGAAAATTCACTCTACAAACCCAGGAAATTGAGTAACACTTATTAAAGATAGCTAAGAAGAGCAGTGGAAACATCATGGCTGTGACGGGAGAAATTGAGCAGTGGTGAGAAAAACATGCTTTTGGTGGTTGGGGTTATAGGAGTTTGCAGCCAGAATAAAAAGAACAAGAAAAGTCATGAACACTTGCTTTGCTGTTGATATATGAAAACCAGCTGAAGTATCTTCCTGGCTACTAGAGGAATTTCTTCTGTTAAGTAAATGCATCAGAATGAAACACTGGACCTCTTGTCAAGTGTGTAACATCTCTGTATATGGCCCTTATTTCCACATCAGTAGCATGCAAATATGTTTCACATAATTCTGTTCTGTAGTGATTACTATTGAAGGTGAAGTTTGATACGTGTGATACTTCCTTTTCCCAAATCAATCTTCAAGGTCAGAGGTCTTTCTAAGCCTAGTTGACCCACTGGGCTTGGTTGGGTGCACAACAGAAATGCCTGGTTAGTCTGACATCTGGTTAGCTTTGACACCCACCCAACTGTCCATGAATTCATTTATGTCTGGATCATCTCGGCACAGGACCAGGATGAAGCTTGAGCTCATTTGTCTGGTAATAAGATGTTTCAATCCCTCCACCCTTACTTTTCTAGTCAGAAGACACACTGCATCTTAAACTGACATATTTTCAGTTTTTATAGCCTACTTTTGCAAGATCCATATGGTTAAAATTAAAATTCACAGAGGCTATAGATAGCTGGGTCAGCCTTTGTATTAATCCAAAACGTTCTGGTTGAGTTAGGAAACACTAGCTCTGCACAACAAAACATGAAATAATAATGGTTTAGTTCTTTGCTAGTAGCATACCTGACACAAAATATCTTGTTATCCAGTCTGAACCACTTAGGAATTAGCAGAAGCATACTGTACTATAGCCAGTTTGAACAGATGGATTTAGAAATGGAGAGTCAAATATATCCCTTTTTGGAATTTGTCTGCCTAATTTACTCATGTTACTGTTACAGAGATACCAAGATAGCTGCTGCTGCTGATCTGCACTGTATTTACTCGGCTGCATTGCCACACAGAAATGTGATTCATAGACTCACAGGAATTGCAGTTGGAAGAGCCTTATTAGATCATTCAGCCCATCTCCCTGCTGATGCAGAATTGCTCACTACAGCGACAGTATATTTTCTAGTGTTTTGTCTGGTCTAGTTGTGAAAGTCCCCTGACATGGGACTTCTACTGCTTCCCTTGGGAAACCAATTCACAGCTCATCTTTCAAAATTGGCACTGTCAGAGACAGGCTAGAGAACTAGCAGGACCATTGACCTGCACTCAGTTGGGAATTCCTCCCTTCCTAATCACTAGGTGACCCTGCATGAAGATGCTGCACCATCAAAATCACATGGCGCTTGTGGACATATCACAGATTTACAGTAATGGACATTTTTACTGATTGTTTGCAAGATACACTTTGCTTTTTCAAACCTACCAACTTCTGTTGCCTGTTATCCCAATCCCCCTGGTGCTTCTGCCAGTCCCTAATATAGTCTAAGCAAAGACTTGACACTAAAAACCCATCCAAAAATTCTGAGTTGCTCTCTGGATCCCTGCACCATCATTGCCAGTCTTTTCCCTCCTACCAATGGTATGTTCTTTCTTGAGGACTTAGGTTGCTTGTTTACTGCTACAGTAGCCTCTGTTCTATTCCATAAGAGTAAGACAAAGGAATTTTCAGTTTCCTGCTTGTTCAGGGCAAGTCTGGCCAAGGAGGTGGGAACTGTTGTCAGTCAACACCAATAAACAAATTGCCAAAAATGTCAGCAAACCAAGAAATCAGAAAGACAAGAAAAGAAAAACAGCCTTGTTTGACTGAATGTAACGTTACACTTAAAAACCTGAGCACACTGTAAACATTGAAATAACCAAAGGAAATACTTAAAAATATAATTTTTGTGGGCATCTTTTGAACAGAATACTTTATGTATGTGACTGCTTCCAGTAAGAAAAAAGGACCAAGAGTCAAAGTTCACACAGACAGTTCCAGTTATCTGTAGTATTCTGGTTTTTCATTCTCTCTAACGGGGTGGTACGACCATCCTCCTGTCCTTCTTGATTACTTACTTTTACTATGACTCTTACCAAAAGAAGGTAGGCCTGTGTCAAAAAATTCCACTGGAATCGGAGGACTGTCTGCTGAAAAAAATCCAATTTCTCTACAGTTCAGGAGCAATTAGGAAATGGAGACTGGAGAACGAAAACTAGAAAAATGAAGATCAATTCAAATTTATATATAAAATATATGTATATTTTTGGTCGCCAATACTTCTTGCCTAGATTCTGAGCCAGAATTAGATACACCAAATACCAAGCAAAAGGGCAGTTATGTCAGTAATTCTAGTCCATCTGGAAGCAATAACTAGTCAATCACAGAGTAAATCCTTATCTGATGAGATTTCCAGCCCAATTTTTTTAGACACAAGAGGTTCAGATAGTTCAGATAAGGTTTGGCAGCTGAATTGGTATGTGTCCCAAGCAAACCTCCAGAGGTTCACCAGTCACTAGTAATAAATGAAAGTCTTTATAAGGTTATGGTTATTTTGTGGTCAACACGAGATAAATTGGTGGTGCCAGCCAGGGTCCTAGGGGACATCTGTCTATATCCGAATGCCGTCACCAGCTTGCTACACATCTCTGCAAAGATACTGGTACCTGAAGGTTTTAATGAACTTTCCAGCAAAGCAGGGTGGCTTTCTCTTTTGCCCTGAGATAGAGTGGGAACCCATTTGTTTTCAAAGAGCAGCAGATCTAGCACAGTCATTCAGTGGAGCAAATGGCTCTTTGAAGGAGATATGAGTAGAGAAAACAAGCTGCTTGGGATGCAATACACACTGTGAAATCCACATCCATTCCATCTCTTTCCTATTAGCTTGTTTGCCTGCTATGCCAGGTGTTCTCATTAGCCATATGTATAAATATTTGTCTAACTTTTTTTTTTTCTATCATTCTGGTACTGTATGTATAGGAAGAAGTGGAGCTAATCTGTGTGTGAAAATCAGTTTGGATATTTCCTTTTGGCTGCTAGTAGCTGGGGCCTCTTTTAACAGCCCCTGTTGCAGTTGGCTCTTATCTCAGAGCCACTTTTCCAACTCTTAGGAACCAAATTAGGAAAAAAGAAAAAAAGAAAAGATACGGATGGGATATTGACCTTCCACATGTCGTACATTTTACCAATAAGTATTAATGACAAAGACACTAAGGAGTGTAATCTCCCATCAATGAATCAATACAAATTCCATTAACACTCGATGAAGGGGTAAGATAGCCTTCAAGAGTTTCACCGTGCTCTTTGTATAGGACTCCCTCTAAAGGCTCTGGAGGTCTTTTTTCCCTCAGGAACATCAGTATATTGTGATTGTAATGAAATTAAGAGGTTTTAAGAGGCAAGGAAACTCAGCAGATGAATACACCTTACAAATAACAAGTCTGGTCCATACAAAACTTGAATGATTATTTGGTGTGCACTGATTCTGCTAGAATGTGGAAACTGAGAGGTCCGTAACATCAAGCTGTTCAGGCTGGCAGCAAAATAAGTGAAAATCAGACACAGTTAAACAGTCATTTTCAAACTTACTAGAAATAACAGGCTATCAGTTTTGAGTCAGCTTCTCCCTTCTTCCTCACTTCTCTGTTTTACCTTGTCCCTCCAGTTTAAGAAGGGATACCGAACACCCACCCTTGACCTCTTCCCTTTGAGATCTACAGTCATCTGCAATAGTGATTTAACGCACAGTCCCTGTACTGTGCATTTTCTGCTTCTGCTGAAGCCAAAAACTGAAGCTAAACTTCATGGGAACTTAGGAGCATCTTCAGGAAACAGATTTAACTAACTGAAGATAGCCAAGGACAAATTAGTTAAAGAAGGCACTGATGTTACTCAGGGTAATTGGTTTAAATTAACCATTAGACCTACTGGGCAACTTTATCAAGTTCTTAAAATGTTTTTGACAACAGTGTTCTGGGAATAAGAGGAGAATTGCTTACAAATATCTAAATCCTCTGGGCAACATTTTCATAGCAAACAGTATTAATTTAGGCTGATAAATCAGAGAGGGAAAAAAAAACCCAACAACCTTAAAACAGATTTTGAGTTCTATGTGTTGGTTTGGGGGGGGGGTGTTTTACTTTTCTTAAAGCCTCTGAGAGTGATTTGTGTTGAATATTAATTTGGGGGGGGGGGTGTCTTAACTTGTTTTTGCTCTTCTGAAAGCCTTTCAATAAATCTAAAGTAGATTTAGGTACCATGGTATCAATGAATTAAATAAAATCTTCTTCTTTAGTCTTATTTTTCCCTTTCTTCCTCCACTATCCTGTATTTATGTCTTTGAAAACATGAAACAAAACCCTGCCTGCAGTTCCACTCCTTATTCTCTGGTTTTGCAATTAGATGTGCAGTCTGTGTTACCAGTATCATGGGAAGACAACTGGACTGTCTGCCTCCTTCCTGGCTGCCTCTAAATTGCTTCAGCCTGCAAAGAAAACATTGTGTGACTTTGTTCAGAACAGTAAGAAACTAAATATTTATCTTCCCTCTTATAATTTATGCAGCATGGGATTAATATAGAAAGTACCAAGACTGAAAGGTCAAGTGAGCTTCCAAACAGTGTTTCACAATGATATATCATTGCACCTTTACCGTGGCCCGCTTTCTGGAAAATGAAACACCAGTAGCAAAGATGCACCTAAAGAAATCATCTTCCCCATGCTATGGCCTGATTTTCTGTTACGTAATTTATAAGTTTCATTTACATTTCCTGTAGGTATCATTATCTCTGCTGGAAATTTTAAATCAGCCTTAGTACCAAAAAAGTCTACATTTGTGAGTTACCCTTTAATTGTTTGCAGGCACCTGCTGATGTTTTAATTACTCAATGGACTGGCTATGACTTGATGACAGTGTAGGTGTGGGGTTTTCTGGTGCTGCACTAAATCAGCACAGCTCACATCCCTACTGCCGGTCTGGAGCAGAGCAGGGAGTAAAATATCTTATTGGGAATACCTGGGTTTCCTCTCAGCATGGAGGTCATATAGTAGCAAAACCACATTGTCCTTTCTCATGAAAGGCCTTTCAGATGGACAACTTCCTTCCCTCACATTTATGCACTAGGGACCTTTCCAGTCCCTGGGATTTCCATAATACTTGAACCATTCCCTTTTATCATTGCATGGCCATTATCATAGGGACTTCAGGTGAGCCCAGTGCAAGCCATCAGGCACACTGTACACCACAAAAAAAGGGATGTACCTCTGGTAACTGCAGCTTCCATCAGTTTTAAGTTGGTTGAATCAGATAATATGACTCCCTACCATGTCCTTTATACATCTGCTTGGTAGAGCTACTCACTTAACTGTGCTCTTCTTCTGAAGCCGGAAAAGGCATGTCTATGAGATTGCACCACCCGTCAGAATCGCACACCAGTTTCTACTCAGAAGATATGTTAAGTGCTTTCTGAAGTTGAATGACCATGCTACTAACAGATAATGGTGAGTCCTCTTGAAGTCTTCAAATCAGGAGTTGATGCCTCTCTGAGAGATATCGTTTAGCTGAAAATGATTTATTTAGGCTCACTATAGTGGGAAATGGGTGAAATCGTAAGAATGGAATTAAAGAGCAGCTTCGCATAGGTGACCTGATGACCCCTTCTGGCTTTAAAAATCTAAGAGCTTAGCTAAAGATCTAAGAAGTGAATATGGCTTTTTTTATAGGCATGATGTAAACAAGTTTATGTGCATGCGTGTGTGAATCAGGACTCAGTGAGGTTTTGCTAGGTCAGATTTGTAGCACTTCAGAGCATAAGTCCCGTTCTTCACAAGTACAGCAACCATTAAAGAGTGATTAAAAAGAAAATCATAGGTAAGAGCTAAATAAAGCAATGGCATTGTTTTCCCTTAAATGTCACCTCCTTTGGAGCAAAAAGAGGAGTGGAAAGTTATAGGTGTCTGGCCAAAAAAAGGGAGGGGGCACAGCAGGAGGAACATCAGCCATCAAAATGCAGATAAGAGGGGAATGAAAGACTTCCTGCACACAGGGAACAGAGGCCCTGGGGAACCTGGGGGCTGTGGCCAGCTGGGAAATGCCCAGAGCTGTGTATAGAAACCCTGGCAAACAAACAGCTCCCGCCTGGCACAGAAGTGAAGAAAAGCAAAGAGGCTAGCAGGGGCCATTGAGGGGTGATGCTCCAACCCCTTTACTGCCCTGATGGCTTTAACAAGTCCAGCAGCCACATCAAAAACACCCTGGGCCTTTAGATGAATGAGCTGTTTGTTTTTCTTCCCGATGGCTTGATAAGAGGTCACAGGATGTGTTCAATTTATTTTTATTTTTTTTCTCTCTTTCTTTTTTCTTTTTTTTTTTTTTCGATATAATGAAACAATAGGTTAAGAGAGAAGAGCCCCAGCCCAGTCCCAATAGATCTCTCCGTCCCCCATGCTGCTTCATTTCCTGCCTTTTTGAAGCAGACATCCCCCTTTTGTTTTCCTCCAGCCCAGTCAGCGCGTGTCGGTGCGGCGGCCACCGAACAAATAGGTTTTGGCCACCATCACCTCCTCTCCTCCGCCTGCCCGCCTGCCGCCACTTGCTCACGGCTGACAGCTTCCTGAGGCCCGGCAGCCGCTGCCGACCCGCCGCCGGCCTCGCAGGAAGAGATGGAGAGGCCTGAGCTTTTCCCGACGGGAAATCCCTGCAGCCGCCCGATTGCACTCCCGCGGCCGGCGGGACGCGGCTGGGGCGTGCGGGCGCACGGCGAAGGAGCCTTCCTGTTGGCCCGGCCACGGTTCGTCCCCCCCTCAAGCTGGAATTGGTGGCATGGCGGCTCCCACACGCACGCCGGGGGAAGTGCTGGGAGCTGGAGATAAGCCCTCCCGCTGCTCAGGCTGCCACTCGGCTCTGCCGCCGCGGTGAAAGTGGGAAACAAAGCCAAGGCTCCCGGGAGACTCCCCTTGTTCTTACCTGGAAAGGAACACTCAGTGTCTCCAGCTCTGGTTTATGGGAAGCACAGGGACCAGGCAACGCGCTGAAGAGGAGCGAGTGAGTGTGGTGAGAGCCCCCAGCCTCCCGGGAGATGCATAGAGGAAGGATCATAAAATCATAGCATCAACTAGGTTGAAAAAGACCTTTAAGATCAAGTGCAGCTAGGCTCAAGTATTGAAATTTTCACACCAAGTCTGTCAGCCTGTCCTAAAACTGGGGTACAAATGGGTTGTTCCACGCATACATAAAATCCATGGGTTTCTCAGGGTTTGGTCGCTACCTTCAGCCAGGCACCAGTCTGACACCAGACCTCCAAAGGAAATATGCCCCTAATCACAATAAACAGGGTTGGAATTCAAAAAGCAACCACCGACTTCTTTAAAAGTCCACACACCCCGTGTCTGTGCCAGAGGAGTTGAGCAGCAATGGGAAAAACAAGTTTTCCCTTCTGTCTGGAGCTGCCCAGAAGGAAGGATGATGGCACACGCAGGCTCCGGCAGCCCTCAGGTGCTGGATGTCTGCTTGGTGGAGGGATGGGAAGCGCATCTTTGGGGATGCGCTGCTCCTGCCTAGACCTTCCCAGGTGACCACAGTTTTTTGCAGCCGTGCTGCAGCTCTGTGTTTTGCAGGAAAAGAATGTGATTTATAAATCTGTTCCCTCCCAGGCCAACTTCTCATTTTGGCTTAAAATCATGAAAATTGAAAAAAAAAATTGTGAACTCTTAAACTGTTTATTAAGATTCTCAATTTTCAACCTTCCATCTGATGACCTCTCTTTATAATTCCCCTCATACAGGTGACCTTTTCTTTTGAACAGATGCTGCAGTGCTCATCTGCGAGGCAATGCAGGAGTTAAAAATATATTCATATAGGCAAATTTGAACACTGAAATAAAATTGTCTTCCTGAGGTCATTGTCTCTATGGACCAAAGTGAGGGAGGAAGTGCAGGAATGTGATGCTGATTAAGATACCACATGCTGGGCAGGTATCAGTTTAAACACTTTAGACTGTTACCTGCTCAGCAGGGGAGACCTGAATCCACGTTTGATGATTAGGCCATATTTATGTCTCAGCTCAGCAAGTCCCTATACATTGGCCTGATGAGCAGAGTGTATAAAACTCCTATCAGTGTCTCCATATTAATCAGAGGGGTGAAAAAAAGTTTCACAGGTATGTTGGATTTCTAACGACGTGGGTGTCCAGGGCCCATTTACCCCAGGCTGTATTATGGGTAAATGACAATCCACCCACTCTGCCCCCTTTCACAATTTGGATGAATCATGCTCTAAGCTGAATCACATCAAATTAATACACGTTCAGTGGCAAAGGCAACAAAACTGATAATGTGCTGCCTGAAGAAGGGACTTTCTAGTGCGTGGAAGACTGTGCGTATATATATATACACACACACATATACAAATATATACATGAATATCTATAAGCTAAATACATATGTATAGACCTATGTATGTATATTTTGCAACTTTACATGAAAAGCTGTAGCTATATTACATCATACAGTATTTGAAGGTCTCTAACTGATTAGCATTCTTGATGGGTTCTTTCAGCATGGTTTACTCAGGAAACAAGGCTTATGCAATCACAGTCTGTGTATGTGTGTACGCGTCTGTCACCATTAGGCATCAGATAATTTACACAAGAGAGAGGAATTATGAATGTCCCTAGACCAGGAAAAGCTTCCCAGAGAAAAAGCTTCTGTCAGTATTTTCATGTTAAAAAACACAGAGAGAACCCAACTACAAGACACGTATCCACTCAAAATCTTCTTCGTTAAAAGGCTTCGTTAAATCCTATACTTGTGGAACTGCTTGCTCCCTATCTAAAGGATTATTGCAAACAAGAAGTCATAAAGGATATCACCAAAGAAGCAAAGTGTTACTCATTTTTCATATTAATCTGCTACATTTTTCACTGCAAAATATATGTATTTTTAAGGGTTTTATATTGCAGTTTACAAAATTCTTCTCTTGGCCCTACACAAATAGGTTTGCAGCTCCGGGCAGAGCTCAGCTTTCAGGATGTTGCACTTCCACACTACCAAAACCATCTCATGTGGCACACAGACTAATATTACTATTTGGAGTTAAAGCTCTCCTCCAGACGTTTCAAGAGTGATGTGTGAGAGAGGTTTTTACCCGTATGCTCTGCATTATAGAAGTCCACAATAAGGTCTGATTAGTGCAACTTCTGCTGATGGTGCTGAGTATTCCTTCAGCTATAGTCCATGAAAATTAAACCTCATAAAATACGGTTATGAACACAGCATTTAATATAGAATAGCACCTTAATTATTTTTTCTTCTGTTTTTTGTTTTAAGGATTATTTTTTGGTTTAGTATCTATCTATCCAGCCTTGGCACTGAGCTTCATACAAAGAACAAAGAGTTAGGCTGCAGTATTGCTTACACAGAAAGTCCAGCTCAGACAGCTGTGATTGCATGTGGAGAAGTCTTGGCTCCTGCCAAAATCCATCTCTGACTTGGAGAGCTACTCTAGTGCCCAGTTAGGCATTTATACTCAGGTACATGATATTCCACTTCCTCATCTCAATGTTACAGTTTACTGAAGTTCTTTTGGGGGCAAATAATCCAGTGATATAGAAGCCAGAAAGCAAAAGGGAATTAGGGTTTGAATTGCTGATATTTCTAATGGAAAAACACCAGTTGCCATGACAATAAAAATGTGAAATATTCAAAGAGGTCAAAATTTAAATTCATGATTTATTCTTCTTGAAGAAAGTGCTACACACACCTCATGGATTTTCGTTTTTGAGATTCCTTTTACTTATTTATATATTTATTTATTTATAGATTCAGGGCCATCTCTTAGAGCATCCATCACCCTTCATACAGCCTTCAAACTGACCTCTGCTGTGAAGCCTGTTTCTGTAATAGAGTCCTTGTGCTTTCTAGTCATTCCCAGAAAATTAGAAAAGGTGTCAAAACACCTCTTGCCCATCTTTACATCTGTGACTAAATGGGAATGAACAGGCCTGGAGAGACGGAGAATCCCAGCTGGGAAAAGATGAGAGCGCTTGCTTCTGTAATATTAATATTTTGGCAAAGAGAGATGCATTGGGAAAGATAGACCCACCATCAGTGCTTTGTGTTTCTCCCTTTTCCAGTTCTCTGGAGAGGGAGGGCTGTTTTTTCTCTATTTTTGTTTTGGTTTTAGCCTTTCTATGGCTTATTTCCAGTTGCAATATAGCCACTTTGGCACCTTCCTTTTTCCTTCTTTTAATGCTGTCTTAAAGAAGACTAGCCCTTACCAGAAGCTTATTTCAGTAGCTACATAATAAAACTGTCCAGAGGCTCCATCTAAAAAAATCCAATACTCTCTTGAGCCCTCAAGATATAAAACCAGACTTTAATTCTCCATTACCAAAATGAGAGAAGAGGATAAAAGGAAAAATCCCCAGAAACTCCTCCTACCAGGCTGGAATTGATCTCTGTTTACCTCGGGGGTTGCAGACAGGCAGGAGAACCTGCCATCTGACCACGGCATGTGCCAAGTCTTGCAACTGAGTCCTTGTGCTGTAATTTACTTTCCATGGAACAGGGATGCACCCAGAAGGATCAGTGAGGTGTAAACATCAAAGTGTACAAAGCCTCTTTTGTTCTGAACTAATTATGTTGTTACTAGTGTCTGTGCTAGGTTGGAGATGTCCAAGGAGGAGCAGCCAAGAAGTCTCTACTACTTTCACCCTTGGTCAATGTTCAAGCCATAGGGGATGTAGGTGGTTTTGCCCTCAGGGCAGGGAACTTCAGGAATTCACAAAACCAATTAAAAGTAAGGTCGTACATGGGGGGAGAAGGGAGGAGAAGGGTTGGAAGAGGGACTTTGCAGTCTTCCTATCATGTGGGTCTTGCTCAGTGTGGTGTAGGTAGAAAGGGGAAGGAGGCAATGTTTTCTCAGAATCTCTCTATTTACTGAAATAGGTTGAAGAGGTTGAGCCACTTAAAATCAAGTTAGCTTCAGTGACTGTTCATTTGCTGTGCTTGCTCAATAAATGTCACCAGTCAACACCCTTATTCATAACCATATTCTGAAGACGACATTCTGCTCTCTGTGACGCTGCTCTAAATCCTGACTGCATTAATTGTGCCAGATTCCCTTTGTTCATATCCTTAGCAAGTTTTTCATGTATCTTATTCACTAACAGGTAAAAAAAAATTGAATTAATAAGTAATGAATTTGGGGCTTTGGCTTTTTTTTTGTTTTAGTCATGTAGAAGGCTAGTTCCTCCTCATTCATCCTGCTCAGCATACAAACATACCTAAAATGTCCTGAGAGAATCAGCATCCTCATGGAGAAGGGCTGATCTATGACTTCCCTGGGCCATAGAACAAGCCATAAAAGAAGAAATTTTATTAAGAAAGTAAATTTACATCAGAAATCTTTGAATGGTACCTTTAAATTCTTGAATTTGGGGCAAAATATTATTTGCACAAGAGACTTAGCTGTCCTGATCTCCATAGCCTGAAGTATTCCCAGTGTTGCTAGCTGCACGCTGCATATCTCATTGCAGTACAGGGTGCTCTGAACTGTGCCAAGTAATAAGCTATAAAGAGAGAAGCAGGACTCAAGCAACACAAGGATGCAAAGCAATATTTTCCCTTGACACCCAAGGTCATGGCATAAAGAAACGTGGAACAAGGGAGCGTCAATTTTCATTGAAGATGCAGGGTACAGTGCTGCTGTACCAAGCTAACAGAAATAAATTAATGTGATGGCAAACTTACAGTGTCCTCTTAAAATGTGTTTGTAAGTGTGTGAGTGTGCATATGGGGGGATGATGCTACATTGCTCTGTATATTTTCATGGCTAGCAGAAACAGGCACCACAGACTTAAAAAGAAACACTTTTTAAGGATAATCTACTCTGTATATACTATAAATACCAACACACAGTTTTGCAGGGAGCTCTGGGTTAAAGAGCTGAGGAGTAAGTATGCTTTGCTGCCCAGTGAATTACTCATCAACAGGGTCTTAACTCATTACCAATTTCTAACCAAAACATATACCCAAGATGACTTTTCAGGATTGATAATACATTTGTGCCCCTATGAAGGTAGGATAACCACTGTTGCATTCTTCCATTTGTTTGCCTCCACAGTAAGAACTAAATATGTGTATAGGGAAACAGAAGAAACCTTGTTTGTCTGTTTTGCTTTTTCAGTGGTATTATGCAGTGTAAATGTAAACGTAAAAGACTTGGGTTTCTGATTGCTCTGTGCCCAATTTGGAATCCTGTGAATTCAATGGAAAATCCTCCATTGACTTAGATGTGGTTTATATCAGTCCCTTGAACATTATCTAGCCAGCAAGAAGGATTCATAGCATTCACCATATGGCTCCAACTTACTTTAATTCTTTACCTAACATTTCTGAAATGCAGACTGTAAGGGAGCATTCCTTTATAGTTAGGAAAGCACACGGTGCTTAATTTTAATGGAAAACTCTTTTTTAAACACAGACGGATCCTGCTGTGTTTGACAAATATGTTCCAGAAAGAAGCTCAATCTAGATGTTATGTGTAACTTTATCTTATTCCCTTTTGAGCACTACTGTTCTTGCAAAGTGATCTCTCAACTGCCCAAAGTCATTACACTTTTTCCCTTTCACATTGTACCTCTGTAAATGTCAGGCATAACTACATTTTTATTTGCAGAGATACCACTGCTATGAATGAGTAAAAATTTCCTGCTCCCCCGCCTCCTTCTCTTTACCCTGTGCGCTTTCTGCTAATATGATTTGTTGAACAAATTGTTCCATTAATCTGGGGCTGTTTGACAGAGTGAGAAAATAAGTGCCAAAGTGAGAAGATTCACAAGAATCGGAAATCTCAGTCCCTCTTTCTCAAGGTAAATAGTTATTATATCAGGGTGTCAGACTGGTGAAATGGATGTACTTTCATTCTCAGTTTGTAAATGTCACTTTTCCTCAGCCCATCAGGGTGACAAATGAGGTGTGGGTTACAGTAAGAGTTCATTCCTTGACAAAGTTCTTGCTGGCTTATTTCAACAGGAAGGTAACCTCCCCTTTCTGCCCCCCACCCAAAAGCAGGGGGAGGGGAGCACATCTTTAGTCCAGAGAGGAGCAAGAAACAAGGCAACCTGGGCTTGAATAATGCCCAAAATTGGTTCCATTTGCTGCTAAAACTTGCTAGAGGTTTCTTCAAAAAACAAATCATGATCCACTTTGTTTGCCTTTCTCCTCTTTTCTTGCTTGTTGTTTTTAGCGAAGATCCATATGACATACTTTTACTGGTGCTTATGTCAATATTTATTGAACAAGTGGTCAAGGGAGGCCACTTTTTAAGCCCCATGCTATCTGGTTGTTAATTACCACACTGCAATGTGTTAATGAAGAATAACACCCTCTTCTTTTGACAGATAATTGATAAGAGATCAGGAGGCCTGACGCCTGACAAGAAACATGAAATGGCTTCTTTGATTGTTCTGCAGATCACTGCATTTGAGCAGTCAGAGGACTAGCAAAGAGCCCACATGGCTTACAGGGAAATGCAGTCCCAGGGTGAAGACCGTGGTAACAAAAGAGCAAAAGATGATCTGAGTGGTTTGAGCACAGATTTTGATTTCTGAGTCTATAATAACCCTATGGTCTCTCAGGAAAATAGGATTTCCAGTAGCTCATGAAATGTCCTCACCAAGGCTAAGACTGTGTCTTGAGGACATGGACTTGTGCTTTTTTTTTTTGTTATTGGTCTAATAACCATGAAAGAAAGTCAATGCTGCCTGGATTTGCCATAGTAGCGATTAAGAAAAATATTTGTTTGATGGATTTAACCCTTTTCTTTCTGCTTGTAGCAGCTCTTGGTACTTTGAACGATCTGGTAACTTAATTCAGATTCTCATCCTGAGAATGGTTTGTGATGGAACTGTGTTTGGTGCTCATGAACAAAACTATTATGAATCAAGCAGATGTGATTTTGCTAGGAATTCTGGAGGACACATTAGGAGAAAATAACTGTGGAAGGATGTTTTTTTCTTTTTACTTTCAGAACGAAACAGATTTTTCTACAAAAACTAGGAATAAAAGCAATTTTTCATAATAAAATTGAACTCAGAAGCCAATGCACCAAATTAGTAGGTCTGTTTCTAAGACTTCCAGGTATTCAAGGATCTGAATCATGAATGAAGATTTTCTGTTTCCTTGGTGGGGGGGTGGCTGGGACCAGATCTCACAAATAATCAGATCACAAGTCCAGAAAGTTCAGTACTTGCAGGTCCTCAAGCAAATCCTAAGAGCTATCAAGCAATCTGAATGGAAAGCCCACCTGTGTTTGCTTAGAAGCTCATCAAAAGCAATATATTTTCACATAACATTTTGCTTTTGGTGAATCAGCATTTTCTGGTGAAAACAGATTTCATTGCAGAATGCCTGCCCCAATGGCGTATAGTCTGTCACATGTCATAAGAAATGAAAAGGGTTGAGGGTGAATGGGAAAAGGGACCTCCAGATCTGGATCTACTGCTTGAACTGAAAGGCTCCTAAATGAACGGCTATCATAGACTCGTGTGTGTTCAAACCCTCAGAGGGACATATTAATTAAATGCATGTTACATGTTTCTTTTCCTGACTGATAGAATGTCAGGCTTTGAATTAACTTGACAATGACAATGCTACTGATTCAGAAATGGAAATTTGCTTTTCATTGTTAAGAAAACCACTGTTCTCCAACACTCACTTAAAAGTAGCTATTTCTACAAACACGTCTGCCGCTAAATTCCCATGCTAGAATATTTGTGAGAAATTAACATTAAAAAGGAGACAACACATAATCAAAGCAAATCTATCTAATTTTTCTCTCAGGGTGTGCATTTCCAGTGTATTTATCTCTGTGGAATCCAGGCAGCAGATAATACTGAATTTTGTATGACATCATGCCTATTTTGAAGGTATCACAATCTCATAAGCCTGCAATTATGCTTTACCTAACAGGTCAGGGACTAAAAGACGCTACGGAAAAAGAAATTTCAGAAAGTAATTGTACACTGAAAAGGAAAAACAAATCACTTCATCCTGCAATTTTAATTGTTTTAAATGTTCTTCTTTTTCCCATCAAGCTTGCTCCTGCACGTAAATTGCTCTTTGAAGATCTGTTTTCTCCAGTACTGGCTATAATAAGCAGAACAGTTACAGTCAACAATATTCTGCCCACTTTGCCAGAGCCTTTATAATTTATGTCTAACCTGGATAGGAAAAGCCCTTATAAATTTCAACAAATGTCTCATTAATTAACACCCCATCTCCCTAAGCCACAGAGCAGCTGGTGAAAAGAATTGTGTAGGTTGATTCTGTAGATATAAACTAGGTCAACAAGAGGGATCCATACTCACTATTGCATGCTGATATTTCTCTGGAGGGTATTAATAGTTTCTGGGATCTTTCAGCTTAGACTCAAAACTATTCAAAGTCAACAGTATAAAGCTGCTCAGCATATGTACTTAAATTTAACAAAAGAATCCTAACCCACAACACATTTTAAGGCTTCTGTGCAATGAGATGCAGTGGGTCAAATCCTGAGATCCTTACTTAGGCCTCTATCCAAGACAATCGGACTCTTTCTGTCGATTTAAATGAACTTTGTATTATGACCTTTTTCTGGTTACTGCTTGATCATGCAAACTCTTTACTGATTACGCTATATATTCATGGCAGGTCTGAAGTCCTGACTCAGGCAAACTCTTTCTTCTTGCCTGCATGATAAATTATCTATAAAGCATTGTTCTCTGCTCATTTCTAAATAGTCCTTAGCCTATTCAACATGCTAATTTTAGGGTAATTTATTTTTTCTATAACTGTGCATAACTGTAATAAGATCAAATTAAAAATATAAGTCTGGACTGTGAGGAATTAATATTGGAGGTTTATCTAATGCAAGGAGTGAATACAAGGTGGAAAAATTAGAGGGAGAAAATGCCTATGAAGTATTTCTCTAACTATAGATGTCTCGCATGTGAAAACCTTGTCTGAAGTCATCTGAGGAGGCAGGCAGGCAATTTTCACCTATTCTCTCAGTTTTAGTATAGCCTATATCATGATCAGATGTAGGGAAGGGAGAGGAGAATGTCTAGCAGTGGCTAGCAGTGAGAGATTAGTAGTACAAAATTTAAGCAGGATCTGATAGCAGGAGGAGGGACTCAATGGGCAGTCAGGGCAGAGGAAGATGTTTTCATGCTGGCAGACTAATATCGAGAAGGGGCAGAATTAGACATGTAATGCTAAAAATAAATGAGAGTATGAGGGTGAGCATTTATCAGTAAAAAAGGGAGAGCAAGTAGGGGATACACCAGGGTGTAAAACCAGGAAAGCAGTCAGGAACAAAGCCATAAAATTCCTTGGAGGAGGTAATCCTGGTGCTGGTGAAGTCAATGGGAGTTTTGCCATTGACTTCAACAGGGTCAGGATTTCACCCAGGGAGTGTTAATGTGATGTGGAAAGAGATAGGAAGACAGTGGAGATACTCAAGAGACAGAGCAACATGGTCATAGCATATAATATTAGCATATTAATGGCTATGGTTGTTTTATTTTACAGCTCTGTATGAAGCATAGAGACTATAGGAACTTCAAGAATACTAATATGTCCCTCATTATTAACTAATGCAATGTCAGGAATACAGTATAGATTCCCCCCCGCCATTTTCCCCTGCAATATCTCATAAGGTATGCTGAGTCAGACTAATTTTGGTATTAAAGGAAGAAAAGTCAGAGCAAATATCATCATGTCCAGTAAGCCTAATGTATTGATTGAATCCAAGCTGACCACAGAATTTAATTGCAGATCCATAATTATTTGAGGTTAGGGAAAGTTACATTATAGTTTCTCAGTTAAGCTAAATAGATCAAGACTTTTTATCTTGAAAAAGAACATCTGAAGAGGGGGAGGAGGAGGTCAGATATAGGTCTTTAACATTCTGGCTGGCCTGGTAATGGCTAATAGATAATGAGTGTTCAGTGTCTCTAGAAATCTAAGACTTAAAAGTCATCAAACGAAACTAGCAAGCAAACAAAACGAAACTGTATTCAAAACAAGCAAGACCTCTAGCACAAAAGCAATTTGTGAAGTTCCTTGCAACAATATTTAGGGGTGGTTGAATAGTTTCAAAAACAATCTGTGGAGAATTTCATGGCGGAAGACCACACTGAGGGCTATTCAATGCATGGAGATCTCTTGTTCAGGGAGTTTCTAAGCCACAGGTCACTGAAAAACAGCAGAGTATTTTAGAAAAATATCTTTGTATTGTTCCCGAGATATCTGCTCCAGCCAAATCCATAGCACATGTTGGGTTACACAACCCCTGGGTCCAACATGGTGCAGCAATTCTCAATTCTAAGGCAACAGAGGCTAATCTATTCAAGTAAAGCCTACATCTCTTTTCCATTTTAACAGCATTTCCAGGTAATATATTTATTTGTTCCTTCAAGCTTTCATCAAATATTCTGGGAGTTCCAGGTGAGGGGTAGAAATGTCTGCAGGTAAAGGCCTTGTCAGAATAACTCCACTGGGCAGTTCTGCAAGGTTTGGCTATGCCACTGCTCACTAAAAGGAGATGAGTGTGCCAAGAAATCGACAGCTTTGTTGGCTGGATTTTTACCTTCTACTGGAAATTCACTTAGGAGCTAATCCAAAGCCAACTAAGTCAATGAAAAACTCCCATTAAGTTTAATGGGTTTGGGATCAGGCCCTTAAATCATATGTAGGCAGCTAAATCTGCCAGTTCTTTAAAGATGCATAAATTTACCTGCTATTCCCCAAAGCACAACTGCATCCCTCCAACACCTGTCTGACAGAACTATTGAGTATAATAAGAAAACCTTACAGAATCACAAGTAAGCTGTGAACACCAGACTGCCACCAATCTCTTCCCATGCCGAGGTAGTTGGTACCCAGGACTACTAAAAAACCATAATCAGGGATGGGGCTGAGATATGAAATACAAGTATTCCATCTGTTTAAGCCGAGCAGCTCACAAAACATTAGCCAACTGCTAAGTTGCTGCTTTTCTACAAACTGAGTCATCCTCATCACACATTCCGCTGGGTTTAAAATGATTGACAGGAAAAAAAGCTAAGAGAAGCAGCTATTTCTTTACATTTAGCTGGTTTGTCAGGGCATTTGAAAACTTCTGGATTAAGGTGAAAATGCTGAAGGATTAAGTGGGGAGTGAAGGGAAAGGGAATGAAAACATTTTAGTGCTGTGAATTTAGAAGTCAAGCAGACAAGCTCAGGAGAGCTAGCAAGACCTTTACCAATATGTTGTATCTAATCAACAGTATCATTTAGAGTTTTCCACTTTATGGTGGAAAAAAAAGTAATGCTTGAAGGTTTCTCTCGCCAGTGCTGTATCTCATCAGGTTCCTTAATGTACTCAGCATGTGTTTTGCAAAATGAGATTTTGCAAAAATCAGGGTCGCCCCTTGCACCCAGGCAAGAGGTATTAAAAGATATTAATCTTTACAAAGAGTGTCCTGAAATGATGGAAATAAATATGAGTCTCAAGAACTTTTGAGAGTGTTACCAGGGTCTCAATTGCACCAGACAGTTGTGAATCATAACAAGAAATGTCTAGGAATGTGTTATTCAAATGGAAGTGGTGATATTGACAACATTCACATTTCAAAGACTATTTTGAATTGTTGTAATGTTGTTAATTACATGAATAACAAGCAAAAAGGGGATTGCTCTCTCTACTCCAAATTTCTCTGCACTGTGGTAGGCAAATGGTGACTTGAAGTGGTCAGGAAATAATTCTTTCATTCCTTAGCCTATTGCAGGTGTCCTGTAGTGGTTTGAGTACTTGGTTTTCTGTGTTTATTTCCCCATGTAGTATTTTTGTGCAGGGAAAAAAAACAAAACAAGGAAGAAAAACCAGATATTATCAATTTTGCAGAGAAGACTGGAAAGTCCTGTCAGGTAGCAAGAGATTAAAATGATTAAACTGTGGAAACTTGATTTGGAAGAATATAGGAAAAATGTGGCAAGTTCTTCAAATACTTGAAGTAAGTTTAAAGACCCCATGGAGGAAAAAGACAAGTAGGAGGAACAGGAAGATTTCATATTATCGCTTGTAGGAAGATGTTTCTTTTGCGGAGACCCCTAGAGCTGAAAAAAACAGAAATAGTGAGTCATTAATTCTCAGTTCAGTTGTTTTCTTTGATGTTTGCTATTCAGAGTTTATGTCCATTCTGGGACTGGAAACGCTTTTATACACTGTAGCATCATCATCATCATAACTGAATAATTTATATTTTAAAAAGCCCTTGCACACTTTATAAAATAGGATACAGCCATTGCTGCATTAGCTCTTATAAAGGACCACACCACCTCTCTTCCTTAGGAAATGTCCCAATGCTTAGAGAAAAAAACTGTAGACAACCAAAGCTAATTAACACCTATGGAAACAAAAGTTGATGTATTTTCAGTTTTATCAGCAAAGGTTGATTCATATAACACCCAAATGTAGCAGCTATGATTCAGACATCTATCCATCACAGCTCTAAATATTTCTGAACTTTCTTCTTGAAGCAATATCTGAAAACTACTGGGCCGGCAGCTCAAAACCAACCTAAAACTATATATGTCAATGAGTTTGTTGGATTTAATTTGTTGAGTAGATATACACTTGTCAGGGACCCTAGACACATACTTATAAAAAGAATAAAAATACTAGGGGCTTGAAAGGTCACATAAATCTGATTTACTAATTAGCTAATCTGTACCCTTCCAAGCCCTGTAAAATACATGTAGGTATCTACATGTATCACTTAAAAATAGGTTGGGGTTTTTTTTAAGTGTGGCATGATTTTTACTGAGTATTCCATTCACCCTGCATTCTGGACCTTAGAAAATATGTGTAAATAGCATAATGTCACTTCCTGGTGAATGTCACTTGGCTGCAACTATCTATCACGTTCTCAGCCATTTCCAGTTCTTAGTAGAAAGGATTTTCTCTTTTTTAAGTCTGCATATGCACTTAATTTTACACGAAAAGTTGCATGCATAGTTAGGCTTAGTGACAATAAAACATCCACATTTGAAAGTGTCCTGCCCAAACTCATACAATTCAGTGGACATTTGATACCAAGGTTTTCTAGTAGATGGCCATCCGTTCTCTGTTAATTTTCAATCAACTCTTCTGTTAAATGCCCTGTTTCACTTAGAAACTACACAGTAGGAAATTAAAACATGTTGATAGATTGGAAAGTTATTAAGCTTCCTTGCAGTGTTAAACAAGAATTTACAAGAATTCGCTCTCCAGATTTATCAGGGATATATTTACAGTACTTGAGTAAGTGTGAATATTACTCACTGGAGATATTTAGTCACATACTGTATCTCTCTGAAGGGAGACCATATTGCATTAAATGTCTCCACCATGTTCTGTAATTTGAAAGATAAATCCTTGAGTGCTGATTAGTCATATATTGATACAGAACATCTATTATTTTGGGTCTATAAGAAGATTTTCATCTCTGTAATATTAATTTCTTGGCTATCATCATGGTTTTTCTTAGCAACCATCTTTCATTATCATAACTCAGGCCACTCGATATTGTTAAATTTCCTCATGTACAGTGCCAGAAATGACACTGAAGGTGGGGGAGGTAAATCTTACTTAAATTAAATGGCTTGGTGTGGGTTTAAAACAAGAACAGACATTGCTAAGGTTTTGTGTGAAGTTTTTCCAGTGACACATTTTGTGGCATTGGGGAAAAAACACGGACTCAGAGGGGTTCCATTTCCACCTCTGAAAAATGGTTTGTAGTGTAACTTCCTGGTAACATGGCGAGATGTTGTATTTATTTCCAAATTATTATGTAATATATTAGTTAAAACAGGGTCTAATAGCTAATATCAAAACCAGTATTTAGCAGCTCCACTCCCATTGAATCCAAGTATCTGGTTCCCCTGGGGGATCCAGTGAAGAAAACAACTAGGTACTCTGTCTTGTGTGTGTATTCTCGTTTAGCAGCAATGGTGACCAGAATGAAATCTCAATTTAACAAAAGAAAAGGCAAAAGAATTTTGATCATTTTGTAAGTAGTGAGAAATATCAGCTATATCTGATACATGAGCTTTACTTGATACTCAAAGCCAAAATAATATCCCATAGCTCAAAGTTGAAGATAGGAGCAATTTTTAAGCATTGATTTTTGACTAACCATCAGTGTAGCACTAGATTTTTCTGTCTTTAAATCACAGTTGGGAATGGTATTCTCAAAATACTGTGGTTGAGTAAGAATCAAAGCTCCATGGAAAGTTACTTTTCACAATGCAATATTGTTCCTATACATCAGAGAAATATCGGTTCTCCTCTTCTGTCTTCAGCCCACTTGCCAGGAGAAAAATTGTCATGTTTTCATCTTTTCTCATTTTTTTTTCCCCTTTCCACTAAACACGAAACAAACCCCTCAGTAAAATAACTCTGCCCACTAACAGTGAAAGTTAACAGAGAGACTCTAATTTACTTAACTCCAATCTAAAGATTGTGTATTTCAGGTTGAGAAAGATTTATTTTCTTCTAGAGAACAGATGCAGCAAAGGCATTCAGTGCCAGATGCCCCCATACTGCCCTCTTAACATCTCTCAGCTGTGGGGCAGAAGGAGTCAGACCAGGGGATGACACAGGATCTCATTCCTCTGCCTTTTCAGCCTTGTCTCTCTGAGGTGGTAGTGGTCACTGTAAAGTAGGCAGCTCCAATGTCTTTTGTGATCAGCTCTAACACCAGCAATTAATTTCTCCTGTTGGGACATCAGGGGCTTCAAGCAGTTCACAAGCACAGTGAAATAAATGGCAAGACTCCAATTTTCTTCCATGAACTTTCTAGGGCAGAAATCAGGTTTTAAGGGCATAAGAGATCATACTGTCTGACTTGCTGCATAGTCCTGGAAAGGAGGCTTGTCCTAAGCTGACCAGCTTGTGAATTGAGACCACTGTGCTTTTCCTTAGTAGATCCTGCAGAAAAACACCTTTTACTTTGGGCTGAATGCTCGGGAAAAAAAGGAAACAAAGGGAAATGTGAAGAAAATAAAAAGGGAAGAGAAAGGGAAAGGGAAAAGGAAAGGAAAAGAGAAAAGGAAAGAGGGGAAAGGAAAGAGGGGAAAGGAGGAAGGGGAAACAGGTATTTCTACTGCATTAAACTCAATTGGATATAAACCTGCCATAATTTCACACACAAATCCTAACCTTTCCTCCTTCAGCTCAGCTTGCTCCACTGTAGTTCACAAAATATTATCATTGAGCTGAGCTGGCTGCACAGTCACGACCCTCCGAGCACTCAGACCAGGATGAGACAAAACAGCTGTGTCAAATCCTGAACTGAGGCATTGCCATGAGGTTCATCTGTTTTAGATCAAAGGGCTGTGGGGTGGCTTTCAGCAGAAAGTGCTGGGAATAAGAGACCTTAAACCTTTTGATTCCCACAGTCCCTCAACCTCCAGATACATTAAAATATTTAATTAAAATCTAATGGCAGTGATCTTGTTTGTACAAATACTTTATTATCCTGTGCATTTTAACCACAATCTGCCTGGTTCCTAATGCAACCTAAAGAACCAGTCGGCATTTATTAGAAATGCAAGGCAGAAAGCTTCTGGCTCAGCGATTAATCACTGACATAGAGGAATTTCTTCTCTCCAGGTGGGGAACCCATCCAAAAACTAAGAAAAATAATCGGGCTAATTAATTCTTATCTGCAAAGAGCAATTAGATAAATGACCTAAAAACAGGCCTGTCACCCCTAGTGAGGTGCTCAGCTTCTAAATAGAATAATGTCTCTTTGCCAGGCCATCTCTGCAGTGAAATGGAGATCACAGAGAGGAAGGGGAAAAGACGGCATGTGGGGAGGGAATGGACTGATAGGGGAGTAGGTTAATTAGAGCTGAGACCAGCCATTGATATAAAAAAAAAATTAAACCAAAGCTCTGCACTCGGGTAGATTTGATATGATCCCATCACCTTCACAGCTATGCCTTTGTGCATCCGGAGGTACTAAAGAGAGTAAAGTCATGTCTCCAAGCTACTCTTGTAGAGGAAAACCACTCACCAAGCTTGTCCACCATTGTGTTGCATTTCACCTTGGCGAGCAGCATCCCCGACGCTGCTCTCTATTAACTTTGAACTGTGCGGCACCGGCACAGAATGATGGTGCCAAAGTGAGATGGAGAGTACTGTGTTTCAATTAGTTTGCTCTGACTTCTTTGGTTTTAGTTAGGAGATGTACAATGCATAAAGCTTCATGAGTGAGCCAAATTAATTTAAGTAGCACAAGTGAGAAGGTAACAAGAGCATATGCACATCAGACCTTTGGTCAACTGTGTATCACCAGTAAAAGTCCTGCTATCCTTTCAGATGTCTCATAGCCAGACGTAAGCCAGAAAGGGGATCAAAAGAGGAGAGAACGACCTTTGCGACAGTGGAATATTCAAACTAACATTGCTTTTGCAACCTTTCCTGATTTTAAGGTTTTCTTTTTGAGAGGCAATGAGCAAGAATGTGAAACATCCTTCTTCGCATATGAGAAGCCATCTTCCAAGGTCTTTTGTGTTAACATACATCTTGATCAGTGTGCGCAAGGTATCATTTCCCTAACGCTGCTGTTCTGACCACTTATGTCATGACACCATGCCATTTCTGATGATAGGAGACAAAGGGAGACATTGGAATAATTGATTCAAGTTTATTTAAGTAAGTATTTAAGTAAGTTAATTTATTTAAGTATTAAGCCTAAATGACCAGACATAAAGCACTACAGCAGTCAGACTAAGACAATCCACTCCAGTTATACTTAACCAGGGTTTTAGCCTCCCAGGACCTGATTTGAGACTAACAAAGTATTTTCCAGCTCCCAACACCCATGTGAATCACATTCTTCCTGCCTTGGAGCCATTAACACGACACCAAATACAAATGTAAATAACAAAGCTGCAGGTAGTTTTACTGTTTCCAAGATCCAAAGCCTCCTACAGTAAAAAGAAATCACAATCCCAAAAACTACAGATGCCGATAAAAGACCTTTGCCTCTCTCTGAAAACTTGTGTGACCAAGGTTCCTATAATTTATACAAAGCAGATGTCTGCTTAAATGCTTTACTCAAAGCTGTCATGGCTCCTACATCCAAGCAGTTAACAATAAATTATGAGGACTAATGGATTAGATCAAGATGCATGAGAACACTGTATATGTTCTTAAGAATGATATTTCACCTACAAAAAAACTGTGAACATTTTGAGACGAGAAGGGACATATATTCCAGTTAAGTACTTTGCTGCTTGCATTGGCTGAAATGCGGCGGCACGACAAAAGCAACCATCTGTGTTTAAACACAAAGGAAGAGACAAGCAAGTCTGTGTCAGTTTAAATTTATATTTCTCCTCTATGATGTTAACGTGAGGTTTAAAGCAGACATGAGCCAAAGGATGCCTAAGGATCCTTCTATAAGATGGATGAATGTGTTGAACAGGGACAGCTCAGGCCCAGGTCTAAGCATCCACAGGACTGAGGATGTTCTGGGGAGAAGCCTTGCTGCAGAAGTAGGGTTCACTGCAGAGCTGGTGTCTACTTTGTAAACCTCACCAGAGTTCAAAGCAATAAGTTTCATTTTAGACTTTGTTGCATATATCAAAATGGACAAGATTCCAAGCGCTGGCTGTAGAGGGTGGCTGATTGGAAGATTGCTCTGATAAATGCCCTCTCTTCATTTTTTTGCTGTGATGCAGCAAAGTTCTTGAGAATTGTATATTCAGACAAGAATGCGGTCTAGAATGGATATTTGCTAATAATGCTGGTTCATAATGATGCTGGGAAAATCTGAAAATAACACTGGAAAAGCTGAAAAACACACTGGGAAGTCTGCAGGAAGGTTGGTGTTTTCAAATTGTGTTGTTTCAAGAAACGCCAGTGGTACATTCTTCAGAGTTGCAAATAGAAGGATTGAATAATGCAAATCAACGATATAATACCAGAACAGTATTATATATGTATGTATCTCTATATATTTCTGAGCTTACTCTAACACTAGCAAGAAGGGCCAAAACAAAGTCCATTCCTATGTTATGTAAAGTACATTGACTCCAAAGCATTGGTAATATTCATGCCCACAACAGATTTGGACATTCAGAGCTACTTGGAATTGAAAATTATGAGGGCAGCTGGTTTGTAAGGGTTAGTCTCCAGTCCTCTGCAAATGTCTACAAGTGTTCAGTTTCTTCCACATTCACACTGTACAATGATTTGGAGGTAGGAAGAATAACTTGGGGTTTTTTTTTCTTTGCAACTGACTCACTTATGTTTAATTTATACAGAAGTAGGTGCAGCCTCCTCCAGCACCAGAGTATTAGGGTGTTTTTAATGAATAACTTAGAAGAAACAGTCACCTGCTAACGGGTCAGCCTCCCTTTTGTGTTTCATTCCAGTTTCATTAGTAAAGAAAAAAGGCCCTTGTTTGGATTAATGGAAATAAAACCACAGGGACTAAATTATAAAGTATCCAGCGGTTATTTCTAGTAGCTCCTACTTTCAGCTGGGACTGTGATTTTTATAATCCCAAGCTCAAAGCTTTGCTGTGTAAGTACAAATATCTTGGACTGCAACATGGAAAAGGTTTTGCTTTAGCAGAGATCACATAGCATCTTTCTTCATTGATGCAGCTAAACAGCCTCTGGTTTTAAGGATATCACCCCTACTTGATCCCTGAGCTGCTGGGATTGCTCTCAGCAGCAACTTCTGAGCGGACTCACTTCAGATATTTGCTTTCTTTCCTCCCCTCCACCTTTTTCCTCTTCACATCCCTTCACCGCCACCTTCCAGCAAGGATCTATTTTTATTTACGTATTTATTTCTTTTCGTTGAAACTGCAATATCTGAAGGTGGCTACGGGCAGAAAGCAGAACCATATGCTCGGCCTAACTTATATAAACAGTGTCCTGGGTGACAGCCTTTCCAAGCCCATCTGCAGCTGCCAGGGAATCCATTATTTTTCTGGTCCCTGGGGAGAAAAAGTTCTTGAGCATCATTACTCCTAGGCAAATGTAACTGACTCTACCATGCACCCTAATTTGCTTGCCATAATTATAGGTCGCTCACCCCCCTTTGCTATTTATAAACCCTTTTTATTTATTTTTCTGTACTTATCAATAATGAATGGAGGCCAGTGAATCATGGGGCTGTAATATTTGAATATCATGAAAATGCTAATAACAAGGTATCATAGGCAGCAGCACCCAGGTCTTATCAGCTGGTCAGATGCTCTATTAAGCAGCCAGTGAGGAGTTCAAGCAAATTGGTTATGTTAATGTCCTGTAGTACTTGGGGAAGACGAGGAGGTAGCAATTAATTTTTTTTCCTTCCTCTTAACAGGCTGCAAGCCGACAGGGCAAATTTATATTCCTCTTATTCTATGGGACCCCAGCTCAGAAGGGGGGGCAAGGTGGAAATGCAAGAGGCTACCAAGAGCTTTCTGAGATCTAATTGAATGGTGCAACTGGAAAAAAACTGGCGGGAGGGCAAGGGGGGGGCAAGCAAGGAATAAGTAAATAAATATATAAATAAGCAAGCGAGCCCCAAAACAATGGGAACGCGGCGTTCTTCCCCATTCATTCAGCTGACAGTGCTTTTGCAACTTAAACCTGTTTTATTAATTATGTTTGACATTTCCTTAATTAGTTTCATTTACATCCCATCAGCCCCTACCAGACGATTGCCCCATACATCATTTCACTGGAGGACTGAGATGCCTACAGAATTACAGAAAACAGCCCTCCCCCCAGTCTTCAATAACTCATCACTGTATATTTCACAGATTTTGGGAATTAGTCTTTTCGCCTCTTATTTTTCTTAAAAAATAGACATATTTCATCATCTTTTTGAAGTGCTTATGACATTTTCAAAGGAGTGTAATGCTGGGCTAAATTTCCATTTTACTTCCGTGCACACAGTTTGCTTTGTTTTACAGCCCCTACATGTCTTGACAGTGACAAAATATGGACTTTACTGAAGGATTCCTTTCTATGGACCCTGTCCTGGCTCCACTGAACCCTGCAAGTCTGCCCCAGTGCTTCCCCAGATAGCTCTGCATACTCACAGTAGCTTTCTTTAATGGATAGGCAGGTTCTTGTTGTCCCCACCGTTGCTATGCAGTTTTCCATCTATTGATTAATTTCCACAGAAGCCATGACGGACTTTTTACAACTTTAGTAAGAATGAAAGGATCGTTTGGTTGTTTCGTGCCATTGCTCTGACTTAGTCTCTTGCGTGCTTGTCCTGCCTATTCTCCATTCTTTCCATGTCCTGGTGTACGCGCTGTCACTTTGTACATTGAATAGTCAGAGATAGGGCTAACATTAGAGGCAGGGATTTTAAAGGGCATAATATTTCAGACTCAGTTCAATGTGTTGTGCACTGTAAAGAACAGTGAAATCAGGAGAGACAGAGCCGTGAGCCTTGCAGTGGGGCAGGTCAGAGATCTCCGGGCTAACGCACGTTGTAGTTTAGTAAGAATAGGAGTGAGCGCTTTCAGCCTGGAAGCTGCATAGCCAAAATCCTACAGTGCTGCATCATAAAATCAAGTCTCCTGTGTGGAAACAGCTCGCTCTGCACACCCAACCTGAGAGCCACCTGGCAGGAGGCTGGACCTGGCAGCACGCTTCGGCTGTCAGATGTCTGCTGCGGAACCCGGCTCTTCTGCCCAGCACTCAGCACAAAGTGACTGACTGTTCCTGACTGGGGTAAAGTGACAACCTGTTTGTGCTAATCCCAGAACGTGCTACCAGGAGCTGTCATTTCAGAGTCATCACACTCTCTGTTGATATCAGTGAAGTTAATCATGCAGAAGGAAAAAGCCTGTATTAAAGCAGATAATTATTCCCCAGTTCTTTAATAACACATGCAAGGGAAATTGATTCTTATTGTCTTGGCAACCTATGATATTTCAGCACATTTTCTGGTTAGTATTGATGCCCAGGCATCCTTTACACTTCCTAGGTCAGGGTTGCACTGTGCAGCAACTGGCCATCCACACAAAAGAAAGAGAAGTTTCTTTATTGTGGACTGTTATGTGTCTGATACAGACCTCATACTCATTTCATAACATAAAAAAATGGCATTGTGAGAGCTTGTTGACAGTAAGTAACCTCCTTGTCTTGGTTGATTTGAGTAGTTCGTCTAATTAAAAAGATAGCTGAGGAAAAGTTGTCTTTATCCAACCATCTACTCGTCCTTGTAAGGGCAGTCTGGGTCTCTGTGCAACAGCACAGAGCTGTTATCTGCCAGCTCAAGCCCTCCCAATACAAGTACCAGATGGACTTACAAGCCTCAATAAAAGAAATATTCATGCAACATATGGAAATATATTAACCAAAAGAAACACACTCAAAGAAATATTGATGTGCGCTTTCACAGGGGGACTTATTTCCTAGGGCAAAGACTGCTTCAGTGTCTCTTAACCACATTTCTCAGCCCTTTTGGCTTTGGGACCAGGTCGTGTGAAGCCAGGCAGATATTTTGATGCCTGCAACAGGATCCAGATGTTACAGACGCTCCTGGTCCTCCGTCCTCTTGAATCCTCACCTGGTTGCATCTAGCCTGGGTTATACCAAACTGTCTCCTCAACTTAAGTTTGCCCAGACCTTTAAGAGTTTACTTTCATTAAATTCTCCCAGCACTTGACCCTTGGAAGAGAGACAGAGAGGAGAAGATGGGGGAATAATGCTCTCAGTTCACCTTAGAGATTATTACATCTGCATTCTGGGAACTAGCAGACATTAGGGCTAGACTTCCACAGTTAGGCTAGACATAAAGAAAAAAATCTTGCAATTTGTTCTGAAACTAGAGAGATTTCATCCTGCTTTGGAAGCTTTCCAGGTAAAAGCCATGTCTGGGACCCTATCCAGATTTTCTGCAAAGCAATGGCTGTTTCATTTCCAGATCATTTCAATCCTCAAGATCAAAGGCAGCCTGATTTTAAAAACAGGAATTAAGCACTGGCGGAGAAGGACGCAGTTTTAACTTTGCTGTAATCATGCACATGAGTCACAGAGGAGTTTAGTCAAAAAAGTTTGGGGAGGTGGCGGTTTGGTTTGGTTTTGTTGTTTGTGTCTTACTTCTTCCTTCCCTTGTTCTCTCTTATCTTTGATCCAAGCATTTCCCCAAGACACTGCGAGAACGCGGGTGTGAGAGGAATACGAAGCAGATTGTAGGGAAAAGGTTGATAAGATGCATTCAATGGTTCCTGGTGGTTTTCTTTTACAAGAATGCAGCTCAGGAGCATTTCAGAGGGAATTTGGAGGGATGAAGACAGGGGGTGAAATACGTATCCCTGTGGGATCACTAACAACCTTGGGTGTTGCTCTGTGGGCTCTTGCGTCACACAGTGGTTCTATTGGAGCTAGGTTGGCTGATTTTAGTATTGTCCTCTTTGGCCATTGATGCTCTTTCATTGCATGTTAACCTCAAAGGGTTTAGATCATTTCCCAGCTTTCCTGTTTGGATTCCACTTCAAACACATGAACCTAAACCCCAAAACCTCCACTTCAATTATGCACATTTAAAAACTTCCATTGAAATAGTTTGGTAGATTTCTCAGATGCTGCTGGGGCTTCAGATTTATCTGAAATAGCATCAAATGGCCAAAAAAAAAAGGAAAATCAAAATATTTTTCTGTCACATGCTGTCATACATTGTCAGGGAACCTTGTGCTGTAGCTGCAGTGAAGTTGAATCTGATTAAAAGATCAGCAAACAAGGCAGGTTGAGGGGAATTTGATCTCATCATTGCTATGCCTGGAAATACCTGTCATCTTCTAGGTTGTCCTGCACTGTGACACTCTTTCTTATCCAGTTTGCCAATGGACATTCATGGTGACATTTGGTGCAAGCAAAAGGGAGAAAAATAATAATAAGAAAAGAGACCAAATCCATTCCATTTTTATCTCCAAGCCCTCTATTTTCATTCCTCTGAGATCAAGCCTAAACATAAATACCAATTATCAGAGCTACAGACAAATGAATAATTTGATGTAAAACAATCCTGCTTTATTCAAATGAGAGTAGAGGTGAAATTAGAGCTACGCAGGATATTATGTTAAAAAGCACACACACACACACACAAAAAGAAAGCAAAATGTCTAATTTTAACATAGTGTTGTTATCTGTGATTAATGATTTCCGTGGGTGTATAACTCTTATGCAAAAATGCCATGTAATCATGTACATATTTGATTAAATAGCTTAATTTGTGTTCATTTAAAAAAAAATAAAATAAAGCTAAATAAGCTAGATAATGAGTGGGCGTGTTGTAGGAAAAGCAGATGGGATTTGAGGCGCTGGCTGTGTTCAAAGGAAGCCACCAATTTCACTTCAAGAATATTTGCGTATGAAAGCTGATATTTTCTAGAAACATTCATGAGGAGAACACAGAAGGGAAATTTTGCCAAATTCTGATGGTTTTAATGAAGGGGAGAAAAAAAAGTTCAATTTCCACTCCTTGGGAAGAGCATCTTTATTTATTTTATTTTTCTATATTTACTAGGAATGTTTTCTTTCTCTGTGTCAATTATACCTAAAGCATGCTTTTGTTTACTTCCGAGCCTCTGACAACAACCTCCCCTTTCTTTGCCTTCACCTGTGGAATTAAATACTTATTTTTCCTCACATAATAAAAAAAAAAACACCTCTCCAGACTGGAAATAATGGGATTCTTTTGTGGGTAAAGCTGTGTAAATCACAGTGTCAAATGAACGGACAAAGCTTTAATGGGGCTAATAAACACGTCCCTCTGTATTGAGCAAGGGGAATTTTTATGAAAATGATCAAATAAAGTAATAAAAAAGAAGGGGCTTCCCCTCTGGGTTTATGAGCTCTCTTGTTACACATCATGTATGACACACTGACTGGCAGAATATATGATGGACTGTCATACATTGCAGAATGACTTCAATTAGGATGATAAGATGACAAGTTCCCATAGTTCATATCTGGGTTGGCTGTGGATTTTTTTTCAACAGGGCTCTTACTTTGACCTCTTTCTTTCTAATGTTTGATACGAAATTTAAAGGGCCGGATGAGGTCGTAGGAGACAAAATATGACTTATGTCAGGGGAGAGAGAGGAAGGCCATTTGCTTCTTTGTTTGCTCTTATGTCTATGGAGAGGATCCTGTAATTCAGTGTCCGTCTCACTATTAAAAATAATTAATGCCAACAGTTCAACCCACATGTGCAACTCCACAATAATAAACCAGCAAGTACAGCCTGCTGCTCGCCATCAGCTGCAAAAATCACACAACCTACAAGCAGATATGGAGGCACATCAGACAACACGATGCATAAGCCATCATCCACAAGTGTCATCATCAATTGCTTTATACCACCTAGTTCTGCATGTAGGATCACAAAGCAATACCTTTATTTCCATAAAGAGGAGGTTAACTTCAGGCCCATAAATACACGCTGGAAAGCAGCAGTAATTTGAAGGTAGTTCTGTGATTGTCCAGCTGAAAAGCATGGCTTGTCTCTCTTTGAATATTCAGTAGCTAAGAGCTGCAAAGCTGTGGGCTGAAGCAGGCAACTCTGCTTGAAGAAGGAGCTGCTTCTGAGATGGATGGTGAAGTGGTGCTGTCAGCACTTTGAACCTTAGAGAAGAAAAAAGGTACAAATTATGAAATATTTAGAACTTACTGATCCTTTTATGGACCTGGCAAACCTCACCTGTAAAAAAATTAAACAGAAAAACCACATGTACAAGGCCTTCTTTTAGGGATATTTTAGAGTTCTTCAAATGAGGATGTTCCAATGGTCATCAAGAGCAAATATTGCTCTTGTAGGACCTACGTATAATACTCCTGGGTCAGGATCAATCTCAGACTGCTTGTTCTGTGGCAGCTATAAAATAGACAGAATGAAGATGGAAAGCTATTCATCCTCTGCAAGACTAAGAGGACTTTGTGATATTGCTTATGCCTGAGACCATCATCTGTCTGACCCCAGGGACAGTCTGTGGCTGGACAGCATTGCCTCATCAACTCAGAATCTGACTCAGGTATTTTACATTGTCGCATGATTTGAGAGTGTCCACCAATCTGGAAAAGGGAAATATTTTCCAACAGATCAGATCTTTGCCAGGTGGCCTATTATGCAGACTCAGCGTTATTGCAAAGGATTTGCCTGCAAGTCAAAAAATTGCCTGTGTACGAGTCTCAAAAGCAAATCAGTAAGTGGAAAGAGAAGGATAATGAAGGCACTTACTGCTAAACAAAGTCATAGGTTTGGTTTGCATACATTCCAGTGGGAATGACTGTGACTTTGAAGAATGGCACATGTCATGGTATAGCCACAGAAAAGAATGTAACTCAAACATGATGAAAAAGAAAAGCCTCACTAGGTAGAAACTGAATAGCAAAGCTCACTTCACGTCTCCTTAGCTCTGCTAAGTCACAAATATCAGTAGCTACCAGGAAGAATTTCCTTGGCATCTACTTCTTGCGATAAATTGAGGTCTAAATCTAGAGTAATGTGCTCAGAAGCTCCTGTTGGAGGAAAAAAAAAAGAAGGAAAGAAAAAAAGAGAAGAATAAAGGAGAAAAATTCAGCTGAGTTTAATCTGAACAGTGTATCCATCACCAAAAATGATACAAATCAGCTATTACTGGATCATGCAAAAGCAACTCCGCTACCTGTGATCCTTCCTTTGCTTTCTAAACCTCTTTTCAGCCCAGCCTAATGAATTGTCAGAACTGTCAGACAGCTCCAAGGAATGACAAATGTCTATGATTTGCTGCTGCTACTTTGCTGAAAACACCTGATGTACATAGTCTTGAAATCCTCTGTTTTGTATTAAAGGCAAGGGTAAGCTGAAGCAATTGGTGTACATGTAGAGCTATTTTCTTCCATTTTACATATGTGTACCCTAATGAGAAAAATAGGATAAAAGAAAGTTCAGGTTGAATACTAAAGCATCCCTAAACCAGGAAATAACCCAAAGGAGGCAGAAGACGAAACCTCAACTGTCTTTTTTTCGATACTTTATAATCCCATATTTAGTTATATGATTTCATATTGTGTAAAATAACTGTCTGTGACCTGACATAAAACTTGCAATGATGTATCTATCTCTGTTCCTGTATGATGTTTTCCTAATCAAAATTATAGATAATAAAACACAAAGCATTCTAACTCAAAAAGAAATTATTTGACAGACAATAAGATCAATCAAATAATTAATCTGACAAATATCAGAGTTTGAGTTATACAGGCTCCAAACATTTATTAACTTGCAGCCAGATTCTGTGAACATTTGTCATTGACTTAAATGGGTCTAAGATTTCACTTCTTGACGAGTGACAGGCCCTGATGGGTATTTAGTCATTTCTGCTATACCAGATTGGCACTGTACTTAATACATTTGCTAATTCTGTCATAGAACTTACTCCCTATAACATTCCCTGCACCTACCCTAAAGAAACTCTTGTGAAGCTGTCCCTTCAATAACACTCAGACAAAAAAACATGGGTTTGGAAAACAGACAGTATGACTCTTGCCTAATTAGTCACTTGTCCAGCACTGTAATGCATTTTAAAAAGGCTCCTATTGACTGGAGAATACTTTTGCTGCTTCAGTGCTTGTTGGACAATATTTTCACAAGAGCTCCCAGGCAATTGGGTTTTTCTTTGTGTGACTTTTGTGGAAAATGACCCACGTTATGTAAGTACCGTTAGAGAACAGATAGATATACAACCGTGGTACTAACCATGAAGGAAATGGACACCGGGAACCTGATCCTAGTAAGATTAGTAGTGTCACAGATTGTGTTCCTCAGCTGAGAGATTGGAGGCAAAGAACTGAGGTGGTGGAAAGCTGAACCAACTGTGTCAGTGAACAAGGACCTAAGCAAAACTGATCATTCCCCTACCACAGGGTGAGGTTTACTGTCATAGAATGAGCTGCGTGTGGGGGCTGGTCCAAATTCAAAGGGCTGCTAGAAGTAGGAAGTTTAATGAAAACCATAAGGACATTTTGCTGTATTTCTTGTAGATCAACTCATTTCCATTCTGGGAAAAAAAAATAAATACAGTTTGTAGATCAAAAGACACTCCCAACTGCTCTTCTCCCAGTGTGGACAGTGAACTCCATGAATGGTAGAGCCAAGGGCGATGCTTCGAATATGGGAAATGAGGTTGAGCTAGATCCCAATGTTTTATCAATTTCGTTACCACTTCAGGCTCTCTGCAAGCCAAGAGCATCATCGAAACTTATTTCCGAATGAATCAGGCCTAGTCCAAAAATAAAGTACTTGCCTTGCCCCTGTGAATCTGATTAAAGTGAGGGTTGGGGAAAACAAACAAACAAACAAAGACCTATAAAATTTAAGTTGATTAATTGACTCACATGAAAGAGTACAAAATGGAGGGCCCCTGGGCTGTATGTCTTACAATAAAACACCATTGGCACACACTAGCACAGCTGCTACATTGATGTAGCCTGGCTGCAGATGATACTACATTGTCATCTCTCCAGATATCACTGCAAGGAACACATTCCTCCTCAAACCACTCCTGTGAGTCTCCCTATTTCACAGATAGGGAACTGAGGCACAGAGAATACAGGTAAGGACATTAGTTTGCTGGCATCTATTGAAATCAAGAACAATCAAGCCTCTAAAGAGGGGTTAAGCACTCTTTAAGCACAACCTGGAGAATTTGATCTGAAAGGCTTTGCCCTCGGGTCAGTTGCAAGAAACCAGGGGGTGAAAACAGGTCCCTGGTTATGAAGCGGCTGGCTAAGTGCTGGGATTGTGCATCCTCTCCCTTATGAACAGGGGTGATTTGGGACTAAGTGCCTGCCTGAGTGAAGAGACAGGGTTATCATCGCTCACTATGTCACATCTAAAGCAAGTTGATAGGACTATCTGAGGATCTCTCAATTCATCTGTGCTGGTGGATAACAAAGGGGGCCTGGTTCTCTCTCAGCAACGATTGCTGAGCTCCCACAAACAGCCGCAGAAAGGGCAGGAGGAAGCTCTGAAATATGTTGTTGGTCCCATAGATGTGCAGCAAATGAAGATGTGTATATTCAGACAGGAGGAATACTGACAAATAAATGCTGAGGAGATTACTGTATATTCCTCTCTTAGATTAAGTCTAGTTTGACAGTGGCTGGGGTTTGGGAACTCCAGTATGATTTAAGAATAAGAATTCTTCTCTAAGTGGCCTAAAACTCGTTCTATATCATCACTTGCTGTTGTCAAATAAATAATCATGCGAAATCAGCTGCAGAGAAAAGTCTCCTGTAGAACAGAGTTCATGCATGACATATGATATATCTTTTCAAAGGGACAGATACATCTTTCTTACAGCCATCATGCAGCTTCCTTCACTGCACCTTCCCTCCCATCCAAATCACCTCAAATAAATGTGAGTTCTGCTGTGTTCACAGTAATTCCTTCATTTTTAAACACATAATGGAAATGTATAACTAGTCCTCATAAAAATTTATATCTCAATTCGTCCCTTTAATTTATAACAGGCCCTCCAGGCAGTTATTATTCAAACATTAATAAAATGCCTATGGATCACCAAAAGCATCAATTTTCACATTCACCTCCCCTCGTATTTGTACATATATAAAGCCAGATTAGAGTTAATGCCACTTCTGTGTCTAACAACAATTACGCCTTTAATAAGATGGGAACAAATGATATATTATCTTAATTATGTTAGGAATTTGAGTTCTTTTCATGAAACAAAGTTGAATTTTTTATGCCCTTTGTGACAATTGTTACTTAACAGCCTATATGTTTGGATATTGCAGTTTATGCAAATGTTCATGTTCTATAAATTTTAGATTTATCTCCATTTATCATCCCACATGTTCTAATATACAGGCATTATGGTTTAGCGTGTGACTCTGAACACAGTCTAAAATATGATTAGGACACTTTTCATTTATTTATACCACAGCGAAAAGGAGGGAGGGGAGAGGAAATAGCTATTGAACGGGTAAGATCTTCAACTTCCATAAAACCATGTACTGTGCAGAGCTGCATCTTACTACACTGATATAAATCTACTGAAGAATTTGGTCTTTCATTTGCTAGCCATTGAATTTTAAAGGATTAAAGTTTATAAGGGAACCCTTCATTCTGTGCTGTAAAAGCAGTCACCAGCTCTTTGTACATCACACTGTAAAAACCCTTGCTCAAGAAAGTAATTATTGCTAATATGAGCTCTCCCATAGAGAGGCAAGGAGACAACTTGCATGCACAACGGTTTTTGGTTTGAAGCTCATTTAAGAAGAGCAATGATCATTAAGGCCATAAAGATTTGCAGGAAAGAATTCCCTGGGATTTTTCAGTTTTCTGCTGGGAAATTTAAAGCCTCTTGAATTTGGAGCAGAGAGTGGGAAAAGTAGATCCTAGGCCATGGTTTTATCCTGCATAAATCACTACAGTCATATCAACATCAAGGAAACAACAGCAATTTATGTCATTTGAGAAGCTGGCCCTTTCCATGGCCATGAAAAAAACCCAAAGAAAAAACCTCACCCAAAGCATCTGAGCTCTAAGGGAGATTAAGTCTATTTTTAGACTTCACTTGTGGGAACTACCAGTGGTATTTCAAATGGGTGCTAAGCTAAGGGGAAATTACCACAAATGGAGATGTCATTACAGTTTCTTTACGCAGGTAAGCACAGCATACGGGCAGGAATTCAGTTCTACCACTTTGCCTTCATTATGGAAACTCTGTTTGTAGCAGTGTTTCAAACAGGCATTAGCTGTCCAGGAAACCTGTCTCTTTGCAGCATGGGCCTGGAAGATTTTATTATGGTGTCTTCCACCCCTGCCAGTGGGAAGTTCCCATTCATTCACTAAGGTGCTCCCTTCATTTCCCATGCAATGTAGAAAATGCTGATGAAGACTCAGGGAGAGACCAAAACTAAAATGAACCCCATTAAGATGGGAGCTGCCTTCCTGTTTGTTTCATTATTAATGCTGAGTTCAATTACTCTGATTTCTTCTGTTGATGAATTAGTAGCACCAGAACCAAGTCCCTGGCTGATACCCATTTGCCTTTGCTTATAAGTGCTAATGTGATCCTGTTCCTTTAAAATCAAACTCTTGCTTCAGTCACTTTACATCTTTGCAACACTAACTGTCTTTTCACTAATTGGTTCTGTGTAAATGAAACAAGCTGAAAAACACTGTGGCACCAATAAATATTAATAAGTTATTGTTTGTTTTCTTTACCTTGCTTATGAATTCATACAAAGACAGTGCTAAGACATTAACTCCAGTCTATTAATTGCCACCTGATAATTGCCACCTGATACTTTTCTCCTGGATAATTAGGTACCCATTAGTTCTAATCAAGTAGTTACTTAATTATTGCTGTAATTAGTCTAATGGACTAGCAAATTGAAGCTTTATCACTTTTGGATACTTAATGTTCCTGACAGAGTACTTCACAAGTGTCAGGGTTCCTGATTCAGCAACCTGCCATAGATGAACCCCTGCTGCCACTTCCACCCCACCCACACTGCTCCCCAGCCACATGAAGCACAACTTTGATATGTGAAGCCAGAGGCAACAGAAATTTGAGTCCTTCTTCTTTCTCATTCCCCTTCCCATCTCCATCTATGCCTCCCCTCCTGTGCTCCTTACTGCTCGGCTCATTCCATGCCAAAAGAACTTTATTGGGAAATTAAATAACATCTTGGCATGGAGATCACATGCATTAGGCTGTACAGCAGCGTGATTCAAAAGAAGGAGCTAATGTTGGCAGGTGTGGGAAGAAAAAAGCAACTGTGAAGGGACAAATAATAAGGAGCGTTCGTGAGTACTTATATACAGCAAGGCATGGAAAGAAAAGGGAGAGGAGCAAAGCAGACTGGTGGTAAATGAAGGCATGGCTCCAAGATCTGGGACTCATAATAGATCTCTCTCCAAATTGGAGGTACAAATCCAACAGAGATTTTTAGCACATAAAACCCGTGGAAAGTCTTTTTCTGCCCATGGTCTCTGTACACCACAGAGTTGGTGGGCAAGAGGCCATAAGAATTTCTCTGCCCCATGTTTGTTAGTTAATACCTTACTTAACTCTAAAGGGCTGTTAGTCCCACACTTCCACAATATTCAATTCAGAAAGGCATGTGAAATGCCATCCTCACCCCTGTGCTCCATCAATATACTGGTTCATACATTGTCCTTGTGCATCATGCTTGCTTTTGGATACTAATGTGTTTGAGGTGAATACAACACACATAGACATTTAGGAACATTAAATGTGGATTTATCTCTCCCGTTGATCATCTAATCCAGATTCCCTCAAGTCTCTTCATGTCAGATTTGTATCAGAATCGATCATCAAGCCCTTTGGCAAGTGTCATCTGCCCCAGGCATTGCAATGTGTAACACAGAAGCACTTATTGTACTGGGAAGAGGGGGAAAAGATTGATCCTGACCAGAAATAAAGAGGCTAATTCCATTCAATAATGCTTGACAACTTGCTAATGGTTAAACTACTTCACATATGTGGTAAGATTATGTATTCTGAAATAGAAGTATTTATCTGTCTTCATCAGATAACTCATGTTTCCATTGCTGCTAACACTGTAGCACACTCTCAGATCTTGTCCAAAGAAACAGGATCTGGAACATGCCTTGAGTGGGTCCTATTGGAGGGTGCTGGATTTCCAAACAGCCAGGTACTTGGGTTTGCTTTCTGTGAGAGGCAAGGAACAGGCTAGTAGCAGTGAGGAGAAATGACTGCTAATCACCTGGGGTTTGACCTACTATAGAACTGGAACAAGGCCAAGTTGTGGGTCAGGTCTCTTATGTGTCAAAAGCTGTATAATTGAGGTTACCACACAGAGAAGAGACTCCTCTAGTCTGCCACATAATGCATATTCATAGACCAAAATAACCCCCACACCCCAGTATTAATTTACCTATTGACCTGTCATCAGTGTGTTCATATTAACAGAGCTGAGAAGCCAACAGTGTTCTGGTGGAAAAACCTAGTAACTCCTAATTCTTCTCACTGCATGAAAAGCAGTGTCCTTTTTCAGTTACTTTACACTCTTACCCAAAATACAGCAGATCATAATGAAAAGGTCACCGGCTCCTGAGTTTTCTGCCATGGCCCCACACGCATCCATCACACTGGCTGCCGATGCTCATTTCCTCTGAAGTTACTCTTTAGGTAACAGTCAATAAAGCCTTATGCCGCTACTGAAAAATCACACAACAAAACTGCTTAAACACCTGTGTGAGGCCACAAAGCAATAACAATCCCATGCATTGAAAGCGAAATTAGGCGAAACGTAGTTGGCCCATTAAGAAAACATATTGCTTGAAATTACAGTGCCTCAGGATGCCTAGATCATGTTCTTGGAGCTATGCTTCGAAGCAGAGGGCTGCCAGCCCTGTTCAGCATGGGACTTGTATTGACCTGACTTCAAGTATCTGGGATTGTCGTCTTTGTTGAAGTCTCCTAGTGTCAGAAATCTAGTAGAGAAAGCGTTTGATGGTATGAAACAGCTACATTCGGGTCCATCAATAGCTGTAAATTGTAACTGATACTAAAAAGTAAGCAAAGGCACCTAAGGAAGGCAGAAAACCTTGAAAAAACAGTGGCTGCTGCATCCACCTGGGCTCATGAGTAGCTTTGCTACTGCAGCCATCTAAGTCATACACGTGTCCCTCAGCGTGCAGCCTCATCTGATCTCCCCAAGTCCATGCTTGGAATTTTCTGTTGCCAAATTTGGTCCAGAGGCACCTCTTTGGACCGAGCTGGCACTCGGAGAAACAGAAAGCAGAGGGGCAGCAGGTTGGGAGACCCATGGGGGGGTCTCACACATACTGTGCCTGCACTGAGGCTAAAGAGAAACCGTCTGTCTCCAGCACTATTGATCCAACGCAAGCACTAAATTCATTTTAAGGATGCTGAGAGAGAGCGAGTAAACTATATGTGACAGATGTTAGTCACGTTGCTTAATGCACTACTTGGAGGTGTTCAGATGTTCTGGTGATGAGGGTGCAAATAAAACCAATGCAGAATAGAGTGAAGCAGGCAAAAAAAAAAAAAAAAAAAACAAACGGGGGGGGGGGGGTAGTTCTAAAAAGCTAAAAAGGCTTTTTTAGCTTGAGGGGGAGTAAATATCATAGTCTCCACATCATCGATTTTCCCTTTGGATCTGCCTTCAAAGCACTTGTACAGTTCTTCAGAAATGACACTGCAAGAAGCAAATCAGAAGACAAACAGAGAATACCTTTTATGTTGGAAATACCAGGAGAAACTGTCCAATGATTACTGAGAAAGATGCAGAACTCATTAAGGTACAATTGCTTGGAAAGCTTATGATAGTGCTACATGCAAAAGAAAAGTCAAAAAACCCTCAAACAGAAGCAAAATCCTTAGCATCCTTTCTCCACTTCTCTCTATGCACTTTCTAGCACTTCAGTTCACAGGCTCAGTTGCAATCAATTGTAGCTTGTAACAATTCAGCAGTTTGAGATCTCCATAATAGTTTAGACCACCGCTGTTCAATGGGTTGCACAGCTTTTGAAGAAGCCTGCATGTTGTGCTGGGGAGGGGTATAAGTACAAAGGGAAGGACAAATCAGGGATCAAGCTGCTTCCAATATATCTATCCAAATCTAAGATCTTTTTATGGGGTGTGGGTTATTATTAGAAAGATCTCAGTCTTCACCTCTTTGAGGAGTTCTCTGAGCACTTCTTTTATGCCTTTTATCATTTTCTTGCTTTTGCACACATGGAACAAATGCCAGCCCACAGGGTACAAGCGATAAGACAAGATCAAAGACAATCATTCAGCCTTCTGCCACTGAATGAAGCAGGGTTGTTTGCCTGTGTGGGAAAGTTAGCAGCATAATATCTACAGGGTGACATGCAGAACACTATGTGGTTCCTCATGAGCACTTCTTGGTGAACAGTAAGTGCAAGATACCTTGAACAAAGGTAACTGGAATTTTGACTAATATTAGCCAGGGGTAGCTAAATGAATGCTCAGTCTGGCCTTTGCTCCCATCTCCTGACTGGCACAAGCAGCTGCAACCTGGGTCCTGCTGATGAGAAGAGTTGGCACCCAAGAAATCCAATGGCAAAACAGCAGTGACTGGCATGCATAGCCTGAGGAAAGCAGAGTGATAATTAGGTTGGAAAGACACTCCAAGCCATAATTTCAACCTGCTGGCATAACTGGACAGAGAGCTGGGATTATGAGAAAATACACCCCTGGCATTCAGGAGATGCACCACTGGCCGGAGGGGAAAAGGTGTAATGGGTGGTCCACCTTCCACCACTCTTAAGAGGTTGAGGACTAGCCCAAGCACACCAGTGCCTGCTTCCTTGTCCTTCTGTAGCTGATCATTGCTAAAGTTTAGGGACATGGCAATGGGCAAAGGATATAATCTAGTTCGAATTTCTCATTCTGGCATTTGGGTGAATCCAGGTGAAGTAAGCATCTAATGCTTAAATGCAGTTCACCCTGCCTGATAGCTGTCTTTTAGTTAGATGTCCTCTCATGTGTCCTCTTAAAGCAGCAAGTAATCTGCTTTCCTGATAATCTTGCTTTCTCATTCTCATTTAGACCATCCTAGCGTGGGTTCAGCATTGAGATGATCTCAGGGTACAAGTGAAGAGGAAGGAGGACTGATCACTCTGAAGTTTGGGGGTATGGATGGTTGAACCTTGGATTTGGGGATCTTTGTTTTTAGTTGTTTCAGGTTTTTTTTGCAGGTTGTTCTCAGCTGCCTGTCAGACTGGGCCATGATGAAACCCAACATCTTGCAGAGACATTAAATGGAAAACAGGCAACTCATCAGAAAAGTAGCAGCTGTTTTACACCATCACAAAACAAAATCATCATACACTAAAAACTAGATTTAGCAGTTTAAAAGAGCTGCTAACACAAAATTAGCTGGAGACAACAGCGTGGTTTTGTAACTGACAGTGCTTCACTCAAACGCCCTAATTCATGTAAAAACAACTTAGGAAACATTAAACGGCTGATGCTTTTGGAAAGGGGAAGATCATTCAGACTTTCAACGGCTGCTTAGGAAGAACGTGCAGATTTATTGCATCATCTTTTTTTTTTTCCCCTTTTACGAATGTTAAATAAGCATTGTGTCAAAACTGCCACCTCTTAAATAACAATGATGCTATAGTCCTCCTGAGGAGGGAGACACCAGCTTTTATTGGCAAGTCATTTGTATTTACTGCATGCTGAAAGCCAGTAAAAAGGTTGTACAAAACTTTAACAGTGAATGAGATGGAATAAGAAGGCCTTGAGCACTTTGGATCATCAAATACTTCAATAACTGGATATGGCTGTTCATACAACCATAAATTCATACACATGGAGAGGATATAAAGACCCAATTGCCATATGAATGGACTTTCTGTTGCCTTCTGGAAACTCTTATGCATATACAATCTGTGCTAGTTACAGGTGCAATGCAAGCTTTCCTTTGGCTCAGCTGCATTTCCTATTGAGGATGAAAATTTTCCTGTGTTGTAGATACATGCTGCACATAACCAGCACAACTCCGGAGGGTTAGAAGCTTGCCTGGCAAGAGATTCAGCTAATTGATTTACTACCAAAGGGTATGTGGCTTGGTCAGAGGTCTGTCATCTTCTAACAAAGACAGGGGGTGATTCCTGATAGCCTGGGACTACATTAAATTTATCCCTACAATTAGTAAGATAAGAACTTGGTTTATTTTTAATGTGAAGCACTGCCCTACTCTACCTGAGGTGCTTCCACACCTCCCATAGTGGCAATTCCCTTCTTCTGTGTGTGATCTGACCTTGCCTATCTTAGGGGATTCTCCCATGAAGTCCCATCAAATTCCTGCCTGAAGGAATTCAGGGCTGGATACAGAGTAAAGGAGGAATAAAGTTTAAGCTGAGGTCTGGCTATTTGTTCTGAGCAGACAACTTGTGGCCCTGAAAAAGTCTTTTGTCTCCTAACAAATTTTGGGGGGGAGAGCATAAAGAGTGCCCTGTTGTTCAAAGGTATTTTTGCTTAGATCTTACTCTTTATAAGACTATATATAGAAGTAAGAGTGTTGTTGCAATCCAAAGTTTGAAGTTAGCCTCTTACAGTCTCTGATGGATCGGAATTTTTCAGCTAGACAACATCTATGCTCTTGACCTCAGACCTAGATTGCACATTTCAAGAATTAATGCATCATTTTCTAAAAGACATTAGACCAAGGCTGGGCTATCCAAAGGATGGCTTCAGGATTTAGATGAACACATTGTCATGTCAAGGAGACTTAAAACCTGACATATCTTGTTTCTGCTGAAAAGCCAGACCTAGTTTGTTATACCACATTGTGGCTTGTTATGTGCAAGAGGCAATGGAAAAGTGGAAGTTGTTCAGGATTTAACATCTCCTGCAGGATTGTCTGCAGTAACAGGGCGCAAGGCTCTGTGACCCAGGTGATCTGGCCTTGTCTGATATTACTCTCTTCCCAATTTATCCTAAGACTGTGCCAAAAACCTGCCAAAATACAAGGGAAATATTTGTGACCTCTGCCAAACTGCAAAGCCTCTGGATCTGAGATATCTCAGATGATTTAATTAGACTGAAAAGGTTGAGCCTCAAGAAAGAGGATTGTGAAAGGACAGGAAAGCTATTTCCTACCTGCACCTGCAAAGGCGTGTATCTGAGCACTCATCCTCCTTCCATACAGAAATCCTGTTTTTCCCAGGAAGGTGTTCGACTTGCTTTAAAGAAAAAGAAAAGGAAAACTGTGATGGGCAAAGGTAGAAAAGCCTTGTCCTTGAAAGAGCCGTATTCAGCTTAAAGGGATTGGAGCCCTCATCTTTCTCTTGCTGCATACGCTGAAATTTGGGTTGTATCTCATAGGTACATCCCAAACTGGAGTCTTCTAGGATCTGGGCAGCCACTACAATCACCCAGACATGCCACTGCTGCAGAGCTCAGGGGATGAAGAGAGGAAGGCACAGAGCCAGAGGAGAGATTGACTGATCTCGTTTCAGATCAGATGGATGGCTCTAAATGACCTGTAAAGACACTCCCTGAGCCCTGAGCCACAACATTAAGAGCCAAGACACCACTAGCGCTTCAGAAGTAGTTATTAGTGACTGAAGTAGCACTTGTCAACTGCGCCTTCAGTTTCAAGTAATAGTTTAACAGCATCAACTTGAAGAAAGGTTATATCTGTGTGTCTGGTGTGCTGCTGACACTTAAAGGAAATAATTGGTAGACTTAGAGCAGGGGCAGACGCCAGTGGTAGAACAGGAGAGGAGGCTGGATACTCAAAAAAACCCCTTCAACAATACTGTGTGAAACAAGAGCCAGGAATCCATTCTAAGCCCTGACATAAAGAGCATGAGGAAGCTGTAACCCAGCCTGCAGAAAGAGGTCCTCCCCACCATAAGCTGTTCTGCTGTGACATTTAAGGACTCATCTACAGTTGCAGTTTGCAGCCCTGTCCTAACAAGAGGACAAAAACATGTTGCCCCTTGCAATTCTTGGCCAGCTTTTTGGAAAGCACATGTAATGCTATCTCCAGCTGATTTTTGGCTTCAGGACAACAAAGCCCAAGAGAAAGTATATGTGTGTGTATGCATGTGTGCTGTAGAGAAGACAGGAAATAGTCTGGAATGAAGTGCAGAGTTTCATTTTACCTATAGTTTGGCTGTGTGATGCTAAAACAGGGGAATTAGCATGCAAATCCAGCAGCCCCTTGGCTGTCATCACCTTCCAATTAGCTGCATTTGATTTTGGTGGGCGCTGATGGGTTGTGTCAGCAGGTGAGGTAGGATGTCTGAAAGGTGCTCTGGATGCCATGGGCAGGAGAGGGCTTCGTGTGTGCATGTTTTTCCCCTGTGCTGGTTGCTGGAATGACGCTGGCCTGCCAAAATAAAAGCACTGCTGTCACTCACTGGCCAGAGGAACTGATTCTGATCCTGGTTTATCTTACCTTTCTGCAAAGGTTGGTGTAACAGCCAGAGCAACTGGAGTCAGATGGGCTGACCCACCAGTTACGAAGATCAAAGTGTGTGTGTCTCAGACACAAGGTTTGAAGCAGTGTTTCTGCTAACCGCCCCGTTCAGTTCCTCTACTGCCATTTCAAAGCCCTTTTCTGATTTATATTATTTATTACCAGCACTGCATGAGACATGCCACAATCCCATCCACAGAGCTTAGGGAGCCATGGTGCTTAGTGTTATAGAAATATAAAACCTTGTGCTTGTCCCAGGAAATGCACAAGGAAAACTAAAGGAAGAGGAACTGGGAAAAAACCAGAGGAAATAGCATGATAACCTGCATCAGCATAAGATACAGCTGCATCCAGGGAAGGAGAGCTTTGCAGACATACTTCTTGCTCTCATAAGGAGACAGTGTGTATGTTCTAGCCAGCCAGTATGGGAGGGTGGACAGGGCTTTTGGTCCTTGGCTGCCACTAAGACCTGCTGCTGACTGTGAGCAGCAGACCAAGCTAGAGTGGTAGTGTGTGAGTGCATCAGAAGAGTGTCCTCAAAGTGAAAAGTAGCTTGTATTTGTTGAAACAGAAGAGCTACCATGGAAAAAGGTTTTCCTTCGAGGGGAAGGAAGCCAAACTTGGTCACACCAATGACAGAGAAATTACGTTTACAGAGAAATTTTGAAAAGCAGGGATGTGATCCAATTTGTCCAGAAGAAAAGGATGTTTCCACACATAAAATGCAAGTCATTCTGAGCCTTTGTAAGTTTCAGCTGTGTGGAAGACCAGGAAATTCAGCATCTTTTCTGTTTGTTATAAATAAAACTCAGAAAGTCATAGACACATTCTGTATGTAATGAATTAGAGGGAGATGAGCAAGCTGAAGAAATTACTTACCTTAGAAGTCTTAGTAACTGTAAGTGTGGGCCCCAGGTCATGATAGAAAAAAGGAGAGACAAAGAGGCAGGATTTTGTACTGTGGAAATTGGAAATTCGTGGTCAGCTTAAGATGATGGTTCACCGTGAGTGAGTAAATGTCAAAGGCGCTGCAGTGAAGTCTGGAGCTGACTTCTGAGTCACTGTCATAGCTGTGATACTTGAGTTTGTATATGCAGATAAGGTTGCCTAAAGAAAAGAAGCCAAAGAGACTAAGGATCGGTATTTGTGAAGGCAACACAAAATTGGAGGGTGGGGAGATGATGAGGAGCCTTCAGTCAACGAGAGCAACATCAATGGAGGACTGAGTCACAGATGCTCAGAAGAACAGATTTCAAACAGTAAGCAATAATACTGAAAGCTGCTGATGGGTCAAGAGGCTGGGGCTGGCATACTGCTGTTAAGTTTTGCCCAAGAACTATAGAAAGGTTTTGTTGAGAGCTATTTCAGAAGGATGTAAGGTTGGGTACATAGAACAGAGAAGGTGGAGAAAGCACATTGAGCAAGACTAGGCATTTCCTATAGCAAGGTTTCCGGAGAGGCAAAGACAAAGAGAGATGCTTACAAAGGGAAGGAATAAAGTATTGTATTATGAGAGCTGAAGAAAAGAAAGCAGTGAAAGGTTCAGTAGTATGAGAAAAGAAATGAGAGGGGAAAGTGAAGATCAAGAGATGAAATTAGACTTCTGGGTTATAAGGGCAAGAATAGAAGAAAAATGTTTGTGACTGTGATGGGAGAGGAAGGAAGAAGGAAAAACCAACCTGATTCAGTTTTCTCTTCAGACAAATCAGCAAGAGCCTGTACACTGCTGTAAACAAAGACAAAGAGGGGAAAGTTGAGGAAGAAGTAAAAAATGCAGTTGGAAGATGTGAGAGATGAGGACAAAAGGCTGGATGTGAGGAAAAGAGCGAGCATCACCAGCAGAGAGGGGAGAAACTACTTACATGTGGAGAAAGTGAAGCTGGAGTAGACCTGGTAACTGTACTGACAGAAGGCCAAGACAGGACAACCTTGAGGAGGATCCAGGGAGCAGAATAGATCCCAGCTCCAGCTTGACCTGCAAAAGGTCACTGAATTTATTCTAAAAGCAAGGAACAATGAAAGAATTTAAGCTACTGCTAATAACACAGTGTTTAACTGTAACAATAATACTGATGGTACTCTGAGCCATACATCATCTGTTTCTGCTGATTTCAATTATCTTAAAAGAGAGCATGCCAGAGAAACTTAAAAGAGCACTGCCACCTTTGGCACCTACCCCAAAGCAGGCCTGCAAATCCACCCTGTGTCTCACTCAGATTGAGAGCTTCTGTCCTTGAAATGTTAAACTCATTATCTGGTAGGTGTGGACAGTCTTGTGTCTCACAGAGCCAGGAAGAAATTTGACATGAGTATGTCACGGGGAGGGGGGGGGGAAACAACTCCTGAGACATGTTGAGAGTGTGTGTATTTTTGGCAGAGGATACCAGCCAGACATGTCAGCTGATAGAATCCGTAGAGCTGGAAGACTGAAAATGAACTGCATTACAGCAAACAGAGATTTCACAACTGAAAGCGGCACACTGACATTTATATTAGCTCCGTTTGACGTGACCTGATGAGCTGGGCTGGAACAAAGCCTGTTGCAACATTCACCCAGTCCTGCCCTAGCCCATCAGCCCCTCTGCCCTGTGCCTTTCTCACTGTCCTAGGAAGGAAGATTATACACATCCTGAAGCTTTTTGTTGTAGAAAGGCCAGGCCCTGGGCCAAATGCTCAGCTAGCAAGCAAAGGCAGTGCTTTTACCTTGTCCTGAATGAGGGTACCTTGTGACAGGCCACGGCTGTCAATGCAAGTCAGGACAGCTTTGACAAGCTCCATCTATAGAAGAAACGTGGTGGGGTCAGGAAAGGTTCCCCTCCTCTAGGCTATTCTGCACTTTGACACTGAACCAGAGTGACTCCTTTGACCTCAGTGGAGTTACCCTGATTCACCTGAAGGTAGTAGGGAGCAGAATGCAGCCCAATAAATTATATTGGTTTTATAGGCTTTGCGTATGAGAGAAAAGGAAGTCCAGACCCTTGGTCCCTCGGGCTACTTTGGGGGCTGACTGTCAAGGTGTGTTTTTTATTGTGTGTACCGCTTGTCTGATGATAGGAACTAAATTGAGAAGAGGCTCATTTCTCACAGGCCACTGAGCAACCAGAATGTGCTAACTGTCATACGTAGGAAGCACTCAGGTGTCGGGATTGTCAAGAGAGAAAGTGCAGCGCTTTTTATTAACTGCAAGAGCAATCAGCTCTGTCTGGGTCTGCTCAGTCTTGTGGAAACACATAGTTCACACTGGGCAATGCTCAGAGGCTTAACACAGGTATCAACACTGTGCCTCCGGTAATAACTTCACATCAGAGCTGTTGCATTATGGGCTGCTGCATAGTCACAACTATACTTGTGGTGCTTGGTAGTCTGATCTCCTGAAGGCATTTGTTAAGTCTGAATAGGTCGAATACTGCATGACTCAATAGCGTGTTTAAACTGTATTTTGTCTTGCCCTCTGAGATCTTGCATGGTTTATGCAAAGACACCCCTTTTGTTTGGTATGTTGCCCTGCTCAGGGGCTGGGTGGGCTGGTTAAAGCTCAGGCCAGAGCAAATGTGGCTGTTACTGGGTTTCAGATTAGAAGAATATAACCAGGCAGCTTGGTGCATGGCAGAGGGACTCTAAAAAGAAAGAGGGTGATGAAGATAATTGCAGGACACTAGTAGTCTTTTCCCCAAGTTAAGGAAAGGTCCACTGACCCCTTCCCCAAAGGCTATGAAAATACCCTCCAGTTTTGGGGAGGAGCGGTTAAATCTGATTTTGATTTGAATTTGACCAACTTGATTTGGACTAAAATGGGTTTAAATTCAACAGCAATTTTAAAAAGAAAATCAACTCACGCTTTATAAAACTGTTTCTAGCAGCAGCATCAGTGCCTTTTCCAGTGATAAAAAGGTCACTTGTGGTCCAGGTTTCATTTACATTCTAACACTGTCTCACCACTGGACTCTGTGAGAGGAGCTCAGGGGCTTTCTTTCCTCATCTGGGAGACCTCCAAACACCAAAACCCAAAGCCATGATCACAAGTAGATCCATGCAGCATGCATAGAAAAGAGGCTAAATACCCCTCAAGTCCTTGAATTGCTTCCTGCCTTCCTAGAGGTTATCAGAAATGGCACAAAAGGTTCAATCTCTGTGAAGGAGTCAGTACCTGTGTGAGGGCTGTTACACCTGAAGAAGCATCAGAAGTGGGGCAATCTCTAACCTGTTGCCTCAGCTGTGAGTTTTCTGCCTGAAGTGATGGGTCTATTACATTTCCCTAGCAGAAAATCAGCACACAATTAAATATATATGTGTGGGCAAAGTTCCAATCTGTTTACTTCACTACTTCACCCAGGGAAAGCCCCAAGAATAGCATTAAAGCAGGAGGCCATTTGGGCCAACAGAAATGTTCACGGCTGGCTGCAGTGTAGTGCTTAGTTGCGAACACGGGAAATAGCCCACTACATCAGAAAGAGAAAAATGAAATCCATGAGGCACACTGGCTGAGTCGCTCTCTTCTCACATGGTCAGGGATGCTGAACATCCCTCTCTGATTACTCCAGAGTGAAATGCTGCCTTGTGGTGCTGTATGAACACAGAACCTCAGATTCCCCAGTTTTTCAGGGTGGGCTGCACATTTGGAGGACAAGTGAAGTGACACATCCTGTCTTCAGAGAAGAGTCGGTCAGCTGTACAGTGGCTTGTGCCCTTAGCAGGTGCTTCAATGTCAAAGGTATTAATGCTGGTTATTTTCAGCACTGTGCCAAGTGCCGTACAGGCTTGTTCCTCCCCTACCCCCATTGTAATTAAATTTATAGGCCGTGACTATGAGCTGGGCTAAGAGTTGAGCTGTCAAGTTAAAAGAAGCACCAGCAGAGCAAAACCCTCCAGCTGGCAAGACAGAGTTTCTGATGGTGGCTGTACTTTCTGGAAACTGTCTCTCCAGTCTCATCTCTCATATGTTCCCCGATATACCTAATCTTTGTCTCTCACATACCCAGGTGCACACACAACAGCGGCACATGCCTACTCTGAGTTATGTGCTATAGTGCCTTGCTTTGGTGGATTGCTCCTGTCTTTACAGGAATATATACAATATAGCTAAGGGCTCTATCCTTCTGTCAGCTACATCAGTGTAGGAAAGACTTGTCCAGCAGTGAATGTGCCTTGAGTGATTTAACCCTAGATACTGGCAGATATTAAGTGGGGCTGGTGAGACCAGCAGGGTTTGCAGATTTTAACTGGTGATCCTATGGCGCAGAGTTGTCCCAGAGTCTGCACCTCATCCACCACCGGAAGACTCATTATGACAGTGCTATGGGCATGTCCTAGATAAACTGGGACAGTCTTGGTCACCCCTTGAAGACTATCTTCCTTAGCAAGGCACAAAACAGAGGTTATCACCTGGTTTATGGTAAACATTTCCTACAGCTTTCAGCGTTACACTACATTACATTACTGAGGCCTCCAGACCTCAGTATCCCAAATGATCTCTCTAACACTGGCTGAGTAGTGCCTCCAGAGAAAAAAGCACCTCGAGGGATGTGGCAGCCCCAGGACCTATAGGATATTCTTTTTCCCCTCTTGAATTGTCCTTCAGGAATTCACCTAGCCTACCCCTGCCTTAGACTGGGAGATGCGATAAGACTGCAGCCAGCAGTACAGTGGCATCATGCCACACAAATATATTTCTACAGTCCTTTCAAGGATCATGTTAGGAAAACTACTTCAAGCTACGGTGTGCTGTTTCCTGCACACCCTGTTGAGAGCATTGGCTGGTCTCTGTGTGGCATGGCAGAGCGTTCATCCAGTTCATTTCCCTCTGGCGAGATCAAAGGAGGATAACAGTTCTGATGAAGCTATCCCATCCAGAGGCTGATCCCAAAACCACCAGGAAAGGGAGCTTGGTGGAAGTTTGCAATGTGGTACACATTCCAGTTGGCTTTGAAGCAAGTTAAACAAACTGGAGGATGATGCTATTCTGATTTCTACATCTCCTTGATGAGATGTTGGCATCGCAGAGCCCAAACCTGATCCCCAGAGTTTTCAGAAGAAAAATTCCCTCAAATGTCCCACTACCAGTGTGATTCTTAAGACAGTTTCCCAAACCTGAAAAATCAGACAAGGATGAGGGGAAAGACATTGAGGGACTGAGGGATAAAAACAAAACTCAAACAATGGCTCTCAGTGTTAGAAAATCTTTCTTTAGGCACCACTGGAAGTTCATTCAGAGAAGCAAGTACTTGTGATACATTGGTATCCTCTTTAAGCAAAACCAAAAGACTGGGGATCAGGGGCAGTTTAGGTCTCCTCATGAATGGGTAAGGTTTAAGATGCTCTAATATAATCTGGACAATTTGTCATTCCTTTCTCCCCCACAGAGAGGATAATTAACACTGTGAAATGCAGTAGGCCTCGTGTACCCCTTTCTGATGTCAGGGGCCAGTTTTAAGGTCAGTGATTGAAATGCTCTGATGGTGTCAGCTGAGCTTTTGCATCTGTTGCTAGGATTTTACTCACCAAGGACTCTTATGACAATGTATGTTCATTAGTTTACGAGAAGATATAATTACCCATCGAAACCATACCATGTTTCATTTTCTGCTAATCTTCTGATTCACCCAGGTAGGTGGCAACGAGTGCATTTGCTAACTTGTGATTAGCAAATTAGTTGCATGGCAAACCTTTTTGCACATACCTTTTAGGAAACAAAGTAAAATTAATAATGAGTTGATCTCTCCTTTCAGCATGCTGCAATTTTTGCTAATTTAACTTGAGCTCATTTATTTGGGGGGAGGGGGGTAAGAGAGGGACAGGGCTTGTACTCCTTTGAACTCATGTTGTAAAAGAGGCAAACGGGAAAATTTCTGAATGTAGTTATGGTTTTAAATCCACATTAATTATAAATCCACTTATTCTTTGTAAAGGCAGGGGCTACAGCCTGGTTGGGGGAGGGAATAGGGGGTCATGTATAAATTGCCTCCCAAGGACCCCACTGAAATTTCCATAGCATTCACCATATGACACTGATGTGTGAAAATTGACATGAAGATTTGAAAATTGGGACCGAGGGAGACCAAGCATAAAATAACTTCAATTTTGCACTCTCTCTGTCTCTCGGAGGAATAGTGCAGTGGACTGACCAACACAACACAAACAAGCGAAGGGGAGAGAAAAGATATTCAGGGAGAAGGATAGGAGTTATTAAAGGGAAAACACACTCCTCACTCACAGTGGGAAAGGATGATCAATGGATTTAGTCACAGAGAAATTCAAGCAGAAAATTGCTGCTGTTTTTTATCTGAGAGGCAGAAAGTTTAACCAAACCCAGAATTCTCTCAACTCATTCCAAGGCTAACAGTGAAGAAAACCACTGTATTTTGAAACAGGAGAACCGTATGTGTGTGTAAATTTTTGTGTGTGATTTTGCAATGTTATGATGCCAAATGAACTGCAAGGTAAAGTCCTCAGCACTAGAAGTCCTTAATATTGAAGATTTTATTCTAGCTCTTTTCTTTCTGTGGAATCCCAGACTCCATACAGTATCCTCAGGGGGAAGACTTACTTTCCAGCTATCTGTTTCCTCATATTCAAAAGTCATACACCAGAGTGGCCATAACTACAAGGAATCTATCATATAGATTAGAAATTCACTTTAGGCTCTCAGCTGCACCATCCAACCCTGCTGTGCCGTGACACAGGTACCCTACCTGTAAACCCATGGAGGTTTTGCAAAACCTAGATTTGTTATAACCTTGGTCTTAAAATACTACATCTGAGCTGGTCTGTTCCATGTAGACACTCAACACTTACCATCATCACAAGCATTGAACATAAGTCCTGTTGCTAGTGCTGCTATATCCTTTTCAGATCACAAGTTGATTGCAGGTCTCTGTTATCCCCAAGACATCTGCAAGACAATGGAAATGCAAGTCTATACATCTCTGCTATCTATGTCTATAGAGATAGCAATACAAATCATAGTGTTAGATTTAAAACTATTTTTTCTCTAGCTACTGCAAGTCCTAAGGTCGTTCTCAGTTTGAGAGGATACACCGTACAGTCCTGAACACTCTGCTGTCTCACCAGACTATTTTTCTCAGGCTTACTTACTTTATTTTATTTAGCTTTGTGGCACAGAAGGTTCCTTGTGCTTGCTGATATGATGATCTACAAGACCAGTGTTCACATGCTATGGATCTCATTTATTACGAAGTGAAGTATATAATAATGAAAAATAGCTACAGCTATTCCTTCTCTCTCTCTAGGGTATCTCAGCACCCTTATGGATGACCGCACACATAGTCAGCACCGTAGAAACAAATGGAGGGGAAATGGCAGTGCACTGCTCAAAGCTGGAGGACTGAGTGCCTTTGGTCTAGAAGCATACTTGATCCATAGCTTCTGTTGAAGGCATATTATGGAGGGTACTGAGAAAAATATATTTTTCGAAACAGCATGCCTAAATGTGGAGCAGATGGGCCTTGTAGGAACTGGGGGGGCAGGCAGAAAGGAGAATTCTCTATTATAATGGCCTGTAGGAAGCATTTGTCAATAAACACCTTGAGGATTTTCGATAGCATCCAAAGGAAAATGCCCCACGAGTCATAGACTAACACAAGAGCTGCCCATCATTGACTCTTAATGCTCTACTGAGCATGAAAACAACAGCATGGAAACAATATGAAAAGGCCTCGCAGGTAATTTCACAGGGTAACAAGGAATGCCAGGCTTATTGTAATTGCTGGCACTAGCAACAATGGAGTTAGTTTAAATTAAATGCTGGGACCTTTAGGGCAGCTTCTATGTTTCACAGTGACTGTTTTTTGTACATTCTGCACTTTGACTCATTTGAAAGAGTTATATAAAATCAGATGGTTTGAGTTGCACTCAAAAATATTATTTTGAACTTCTTTCTACAACTAGGAAAACTAGGAAGTTATATTTAAATAAAAGAAATATTTCCAATGATCGCCTGATGCCAGCAGCTGAGGCTTTGAGGAATACCATGAGAAAACAAGATTTGTCAGCACTAAAGCAACAATAATAATGATGATATTAATAAGGGTCAAAATTGGGATGTCAGAATATAGCCAATACTTTTATTAGCACTTTTAAACTACTCAGGAAATCATTCTAAGAATAAATTCCTAATTCTAATAACAAAACTAATTCTTATAATGTTTATATTTCCCCATTCGTGTTTCAAATACTCTTTAAAGTACTTGAACTTCTTGCCTTTAGAACTCGCTTGGTTTCTGTATGATCCTTGTGGACTTTTTCCTCTAGAAGGCCCACTCAATTCCATCAAAAAGGTGATTTTTAAAAAGATTTCTTTATTTATGTATAATCATAGTACAGATTGCATCAAATGCTTTAGAACATGCATATAAAACACTCATTGCTGTTTTCATGCAGTTGGGAGATAGCCATCTCCCTATGAAGTTTGAGATGAAATAATCAAATAATAAGAAATTAAAAAGGATAACACCTACCTTAAAAAGGTCTTAAGAAACCTTCTGGGGAGAGTTTGAGGAAGAAAGATAGAAATGATATGCTGCCATTTTTGAGAAAGGATGGAAGAATCACCTTGGTTACTACCAGGGAGAAATGTTTTCAAAGTTACTTTCAAGTCTAGAGCAATAGTAACAAACAGTTTGCAAGCTATCTGGAAGATTTTAACTAGAAAAGTGATATTCACAGAAGGAAAAAGACAGCTATAGGCCATCGGATGCAGCATAATTGTAACTCAGCCCCAGCCACAGAGGTTGGAACTACATCCAACCTTTCTCTAAGTTTGACACAAGGCATATATTGAAGTTGGAGGCTGTTTAGTGAAAGCTCCTTTTCTTGGACTATAAGTTCTGTCAAAATATAAGCGCTTCATGAGCAGCTTCAGAAGCAAAGATGGAAGTATAAAGTTCCCACAAGTCTGAAATGTTCACTTTTAGTAGCTTAGAAATAGAGTAGCTTCATGTTTGTGTTCAATTTTTATATGTGTATGTTTTAAATAGTTTATATACATATAAATCCCCATAATTTTATATATACAAATATACAGTTTGACATATGTAGGTTTATATATAATATATGTGTAGAATTTTCTTTATTGGAATTTTGGAATTGGAATTTTCCATTAGTGGAATATTTCCTTCATTGTAAAATTAGTTTAAAAGCCAAAAAACAAAATAAAACACTGTTTGAAGAATGGATAATCTTAAATTTCAAATATCTCAGAAAGGAAAGCAAATTGGCCTCAAATTATTTTCCCAAGTGCTGATCTGCGATGGATTAATTGAACTTTTCCATTTGGAAGGAGAAAGTGAAGGAAGAAACTATCCGGCTAATCTTAAGGTACATGCCATCAGTAAAATCAACAAAGTTTATAGAGTAAACAACCCTTCTTGCTTTGTAGCCATCACAACTTTTACAGGCAGACAAGGCTTCTTAAGGACATTCTTGGTATCATAATACCTCAAACTTCTTCAGTGTCATTCCTGAATGAGACCATTGTTGAGGCAACAGTGAGTTGCATAGCTCCATCAACCTCCTTTAATTTGCTTGGAGATTATGGGAAAATCTCTATAAATCAATTTTATGACCTCATGAAAAACTTACATTTGCATGGCATCACTTGCATGAATTATGAGATAGCCACAAAAAGGACCAAAGATGTCAAGGACACTGAAGTGAAGCTTTGTGCACTCTGCTACATAGCATCGCATTTCTCAAATCTACAGTTGGTAAAAATACTACAGTCAAACACAGAAGCTAAAATTCTTTATCCTAAACAAAAGGCCGTGATTTGGAAAGGCTGGGAAGGAATTGTTAAAATGGGCTTGATGAGGGTCATTAATCTGAAGACGTAGCAATTTAATTCTTCATTAGCATTATAAAAAAAGAAGTACACAGAAAAACATAAAGATACTTAATGAAAAAAAGAATGCAGGTCAGATACTCCTCTATTTTTTCAAACCAAGTTTGTTTTAATTTTACATAGTATCTTTCACTAGAAGACTTCATACAGCTGCAGTTGCAGCCACATATTTAGTATTTTCACAAAACAGAATTCCAGTTGCTCTTTCCTGGAATTCCTTCTGTTTTCACATTACATTTCAATATTTTGCTCATATTTGTCAAAACCTAATCCAAACTTCACTGAACTTTATGGTGCTTCATGGTACTGTAAGCATAAAACAAAGCCTGAATTCTGCAAATTTAGATAATAACCATAGAGATGAACGCCCAGAGGTCAGGTTCTCTTGTAAGAGATAGAGCTAGCCGTACATATCCTGACTACTAGATGGTTCCATCAACACTGAAATACTGAATAATACCAAACTGATTTTGATACTACTTCTTTTCGGATGAAAACTGCGAGAAAGCTTCTAACTGTGCTAAAGAACCCATGCTAGCTCTTTGAGGGGACACAGCAATATTTGGCTTTACATTTTAATTTTCTATCATATACTAGAGAATTATTTTTTTTTTTTATAACAAACCCAAGTAAAATATTCTGGTTTTGTCAAAACATTTCTTTTTCTTTTATTGATGGCAAATGTATCTTATGATGCTTCCTGGCATGAGTACTGAATGTTTCCATTGTCAGTCCTGTTCAGAATGGAACCAGGCTCCCAAATCTCAACCTCCCTATGCTGAATAAAATGTTTATCCTCCACCAATGGCAGCAATGCTCAGCTTAGGCAGCCTAAACATAACCCTGCTGTGAGTTCCCAGAATAGAGGAGGCAGAAGGTCGCGGGTTCAGCCTGTGTGTGCCTCAGCCAGGCTGACATCTTCTCACTTCCCCTCTGTCCCCTGTAGTCTTGTACAGAGAGGGGGCATAAATGCAGCTCTGTAGCACCTATAGAGGCAGGATATTGTTGCTGTGCTGCATCAAAGTGTTCTGTGGCCATTGAAAGTGGGGTCAGAAACTATCCACTCTCAACCCTGTTTGATTCCCACCTTCTCCCCCAGTCCTGCCCTCACTGCAGATATCCCTGGGACTTCTCTTACATCTTAGACCTGAACAGACTTTTACTCCAGGAGAGAAGCAGCCACAGGATACAAGATATCTGGGCCCAGTGTTGTAATTTAAATGAGCCCATTTTCTATTTTAACAGGTCTCAACATCTCTCTTTGACACAGAGACATGATGGATAGATAGACTTTCTGCCTTTTTACCCTCCTGAGGTCTTCTCAGCTTGCTGTTTCCTCTAATCCTCTTGCTCAGGCCCTGCTGTTCGAGTTTCTTCTCTCTTTCCCCCTCCCTGCCATTATTCCAGGTGGTTACTCATCCCATTTCACTTCCCCCAGAGTGTCACCAGGCTGCTGCCAAAAGCTCTTCTGTTTTCTCTCCTGTTGTGTTCACTCTTTCTCTTTTTTACCTTTTAATCTCAGCTGTAGGTGAGGTCATGATGAAGCTTTCAAGATGTTAGAAAGTAAACTGCTGGAAGAGGTCAGCAAGAGCAGAAACCAATAAAGCACAAGAAGGAAGTTTGATACGTGCGAACAAAGCAATTGGTAATGATGTGAAATAGTTGGGTCAAACAAGGGCTGTGCACAAATGAAAAGATTCACCTCCAAACACCTGAAAAGTTTACCTAACCTGCTTTGCCTTGACAGGAGATAGTCTGTTGCCATGAACCACTGCTAACAGCTTTACACCCTGCTTTATTTGCACATCTCAGGATGCACATGAGCATCTGGCCATCAGCAGCAGGGTGGGTTCTTTTTTTCAAAAGAAACTCCCTAAATCCTATGAGCCTCCTACTTCCTTTTCTCTTCCATTCATTGCTGCTTATTACCTGAAAGGCGTGATTTAAGACTAGTAGTCCAATACCCTTAACACCAGTAAAGCCATTGAATTCAAAGGGATGGCCTCTGATGTATGGGATTATTCAGTGCAAAGGTGGCCTCCTTGAGCTCCTATAGTCAGCAATCAGATACTACAGCTCCCATTAGGGAGGACAACATTCCCAATTTGCCAGCCACGGGAGGTTCCCTTACAAAAGGAAGATGCTTTTTTTAGACGGATTTCACACCTGGATCCTCCAAAATTACCCAGGGGGAAAGAAAAAAGAAAAAAAGAAAAAAAGCCTAAGAATTTACTGTTGCTTCAGATGAACCTATTTTTATGCTTAGCCAAAATTAAGGTTTTAAAAATAGATGGTGTAAACCAATAGCAATAGCAAGACATTTTGAGCGCAGTATTTTAACGACTGTCTCCTCTCCTTTTCTCCCTTCTAAGGTGGTGGCAGTACAAGAGGAGGCATAATTTCCCTCCTTTACCACTTGCAAGCCAAGGCCCTCCTCTGGCTTTGCTCTTGGTACAGCTCTGAGCAAAGGTTTTCCTGAATTTTCCTTAGAAAGCAGAGAACTCCCAGTCGGCCCCCACCGTCTCAGTGTCATCGCTGACCTCCTCTAAGGAAGTGTTCTGGTATTTCCACAATAGCTGCCATAGATTGACCTGAAGGGAACAAAATTCCTAGAGCCTTGCTCAGATGGCCAATTCGACACCACTTTTCCCTTCTCTGGGAAGTCAGCCAGCCTGCCAGCTGCAGCCCGGGCCACCCCTTGGTGGACCTGGAGGGCACTTTCCGATACCTCAATGAGGGCAGCCTTCATTAAAAGGAGAATTACAATATTAATAGGAAAATTATTTTTTCTGCTAATGACAAAGAACTGAATTTCTTCATACTTGGAAGCAGTCATATACCCAACTATGCCAATCTCAGTATTATCTCAGATGGGTACTTGCTCCCTGGAGGCCCTTAGGGGAATGACCTTATGTCCCTCTACCTTTGATAAAGCACTGCCTGCATGCATACAAATCAATTAACATCATCAGCTTATGCTAATTTTGAATTTAGATGGCATGCTGCAAATAAACAAGGGTGTTTATGCCTGTCTAGAAAAGAAAACACAATGACAAGCTTCCCTCCTTTCCATCTTACACACACAAATACACCCACACCAGTATGCACACACACATTGGGATCCTGCAAGCCCCTGCCCTGCACGGAGCCTTCATTTAGCTGCTTGTGCTCTTTCTCTTTTCTAGGGGGATTTTGACAAGCAGAGCAGCCAAAATAACACCGTGCAACATATAAACATCCGTTGTCAGCCATTTGCTCCCATTTTGCTCCTGTGTCATTCACATTCCTTGTTTTGTTGTTGTTCTGGTATCGCTTTCTTTAATTTAGGATACTCTGAGGGTTGTGGTGTTACCAGGCTGACATGGAAAAGACATTTAGAAAGGATTACCCTGTTAATGAAGACTGTTTCCTGTTATCATAGCCTGAATATCAACAACAAATAGCATATCACAGGCTTCCCCCATCCCACTGGAGAGCACGACTTACGGGTGTCAATGGTCAAGGGCCGTGCTGAAGTGTTGGGTTCAAACAATGGCAGTGAACACATCCTGGAGGGAGACCAAGCTTTGAGACGCAGAAGGCTGAAGAAGCCCCAGCAGCCTTTGTGATTAGACCTACTGGAAACTTCCCTCCTGACCTCTTCACTGGCAATCAGGTGAATAGTGGCCAAAACACACAAGAAACATTAAGGCCCTAGAAGCTCATCAGCAGAAGCTTCTTGCATTCTCATTCTGGAGGACTTCTCCTTGCCCTGGCTCTGTCTGTGTCTAGACAATGAGTTGAGTATGAAGGTGCTACCTGGAGAACAAAACATTTCAGTATATGACATGGTTTAGTGTAAGACGTGCAGAACTGTATGCTGAGAAGCTATTTGCTATCACTGACATATCTTCATCATAAACATATTCATGAACTAGGGATAATTTTTATCTCTGATTAAAGCTGCAAGCAGGCACAACTCTCCCAGTTGACAGCTCTGGGCAATGAATGGATATGGCAGAATTGTCTAAAATACAAGTCAATTTCCTTGGATCCTGCAATTCTCATCAACATGGGCATTTTCTGATGATCTGATTTACTTACCAGCAGTGCCCAGCCTTCTATGCCAAGGCAAAGAAAAACAGAGGACATATGCTGAAAAATTTGTAACATGGTCTCCTAATCAAGTGCTGGCTCCATCCTGTATCCTGTTATAAATTGTAATCTACACTGTGTCTACTGTACACATGTCATTATTCTTTCCTCTGGTACCTCAGACAGCTCTGCCTGATTGCATTTAAATACTTTTAAGTCATTATTGGTTGTCCTCTTATTTATATGTTGCTTGGCTTGGTGGTTATCTATCTCCTTTTCTTATCAGTACAGAGACCCAAGGCTACTTTTATGCTCTGTATCCGAGGAGCCAATTAACTTTCAGCATCCCCCAGTGCCATCCCAGTAAATAGGGGCTGCTCTAGCCATATTTCCTTCCACAGGGAAACCAGGATGTTTAGCCAATTCGGAATCCACTCTTAGCACTACTTTGTGGTTGAGATATTCAGAAGACGGCCTAAGCTGAAGCACTGACCGCTTGCTTGATTACTGTGTGTGCTGCTTACCTTGTCGCTTTTCTATCACGCTCAAAGTATCTGTGTATCCCTTCCACTCCCAGCCCAAAGAGACAATTTCTGAGCAATATTAGGGTGAGACTATCTCTTGTTGGAGGGGAAATGCTGAGGGACTGCTTTATTTTTAGCTTTGCTGACAGTATACATGCTTCTTTTTATCCCTTTGTGCAGCCTCCCTACTTCCTCCTTAGTAAATCCACAAAATACCCTTAAAATTATTCATCTTCCATTTAAAACTGCTGGGGGCCAGAGTGGCCGCTGTGCGGTCTGGAACTAGGAATTAAAACACTATAGCAGCTTTCATGGGAACAGCTGTCCTAAAAAGAGAGTGAGGCACAGGCACACCCTGAGCAGATCCCCTCCATAAATAACATGGCTTGAGCCCTCTGAAATATCCTCAATAAGTCCCATTAGTGGGGAGCCATTAAATTCATTCAAGACTGTACATTAGGGTGGCAAACTGATGGAGTAGCAGCAGTTATGGCGGTGTCTGCCTTTATGCTGTGCTCTGTCCTACTTTTGCTATACCTTCATCCTTCAGTGTGGGGGAAGGCAAGACTGTGCAGGTGGTCACAGTCTCCAGGACAGGGAGAGTTATGTGACTGGAATTTGGCTGAGTCCCACCATTGCTTTACGCCATCGCAGCTGGTAGCACTACATCATCCCTGAGAGCCAGGCAGGTGCCTCGGTGCTGGCAGAGAGGGAGGGCAGGGATCAAGCATGAGTCAAGGTCAGGAACACAAGCAGCAATACAAAAGGAGTGTGCATCATGGGGAGCCGGCTCCATGTTGAGCCCAGGAGCAGCTCAGAGAGGATGCTGTCAATATAGGATTACTCAGCCATGGCCATGAAACTGGACTTTCTTTGAGAAATGGGGAGAAAATGAGCCATCCTTCAGCCAGTTAAACAGTATTCTGGTTAGACGGCTAAAGGGGAGCTTGCTGAACTGGGAGGCAAAGAGGTTCAGGATGAGTGGCTGTGCCAAACATATAGTGAAAGATAGAGTACAAAATCTTGCTGGCCAATGGCAAGAAAACTCTCCATTTGCGAATCTAATAGGCATGCGACACACACATGGTGGTAGAATTTGAGCCTTCCCATCTGGCACTTCTGATTAATCAAACCAAGGAAACCTCTGAAAATACCCATTGACAAGAGCTGAGAGTATGAGAGAAAGTAAGACAACTCCAACTGTGTCTGCAGAGGCTGTGCTTAATGCTAACAGGTGGTGATGACCATCGTATGATTAAGAGCTGAGGGGAATAGGAATCTGAAAGATCATGTATCGTTCCAAAACACAGAGAGACTCTGGGACTTGTACTTTCAGGCTTAGTCTTCCAGGACACAGCTGAAAATGAAGAGAAGTGGAGAAATGGGCTCCAGATCAGCAATTATTGCCTTCAAGTCCTGTTCATTATAAATAGCTATAAAAGAAATTATTAGCTCGACTGAGATGCCAACCTTCTTTAGAAAGCAGAAAAATTCAAGTCTGCTTTTGTTCAGATCTTAGACCAGTATTCAAAACCCACTTCCTTCTACCAACAGCACTTTGCATCCTTTACATGTTAAATTGCAATGACACCTGTACCCATACCCCATACAAATGTTGATTGGCAGGATGAAGACTGGCAGAAGTAAGATCTACAAGTGATTAATGAATGCAATTCAGTGCCTCTTGTCAATATGCTTTATAAACAGCCTGGTTCGTTGAATTGCTGTACGCGTCATTTCTGCAGACATATATGCAGGTTTCAGGTGCTCTGCACTCAGCAAGGGTTCTGCAAAGCATCAAGTGAAGAAAGGTGGAGTAAATGAAGCAGAAGCTCTGGAGAAAAGAAGAATCATTTCCTAACAGTTGCAGGACTGAAGTTCAGCAGTGGAAGAAGCTCATGGCTTGGCAAGACTGGATTTTGCCACAGGAAAGCACTTTGAGACTCCATTACCACTGCCTCAATATCCTTAGCAGTTAACATACCCTGTTCTGCTCTAGCAGAGAACTACCTTGAAATTAGTTTATCCATCTTACAGTCAATATTAAGCAGTAATATTAACCAGCCCAGGCTCTCCTATCAAACTCAGTGTAAATGTGGTCTGAATTGGTGCTGACAAAGATTGGGTGGGGAGACTGCAGAGGGTGGAGAAGAATTCGTTTGCTTTTTCTATTGTGTCAGAATGAACCTTCTGAAAAGAGGACGGTGCAGCTTTAATAATAAAGAAAAAAAAAATAATGGGGGGAAAAATGAAAGAAGGAACGAAAGAAAAAAGAAAGAAAGGTGCCTCAGTTGTCTCGGCAGCTGATCAACAAAGGAGCAGTCGTGAGCTGTAACCTCTTGGAGCTGCAGTCTGGAACATGACACATGTCAGGCTATGATAAATGGTGCGGAGTGTGTGCAATTTCAAGCGCAATGCCCTTGAGATGCTCAGGACCCCGATCGCAAATGTTATTGTTAAATTAAACCTTAAAGGAAGGATTGGAAAGGGGAGGGGTGGGTTTGTGCGTGTATGTGTGTATGCGCGTGCGTGTGTGTGTGTATTTATTTATATATATAGAGATATATGAAATACACAGAAGAGAAGGGAAAAATGGCAAGGTGAAGAGAGAAAAACTTTGTATTTCTTTAAATTGAATTGTGCATCTTCTCGGTCCGGCTGAGCTATGGGAGAACTTCAGGCAGGATTTTCTATCCTGTGGGCATTTTATTACTTTTGCTCCATCACAATTTGATAGCTAGAGATCAGCTAAAGTAGGCAGGTGTGAGATTGGAAAATATATAAATAAATAAGTGTATGCCACAGATGTGCAGTTTCCCTGGCTCAAGTGTTCTGCATCCAGGTATCTCTGAATCCAAATGAGTGAAGTTTCAGGGAGTACCAAGTGCTGAGTTTTGGGAGCTGCTGGTCTGTGAGGGCTTGTTTGTTTTTTAGGTTGTGTGCTTGTTATGTCTGAGGCAAATACACTTAAAAGCTGCTCTGAGAAAGAGGCGGTGTTCACAACCATAAGACGCTGTGGGGAGCACAAGGACTTTGCAAGCCCTCCTGGCAGATTTCATCCCCAGTCTGCAAGAACGACCCCGACATGCAGCACACTGGTGTCAGCATCCTACTTTTTTCTGTAGTGAGAGAAGTGCCAGTAAGGACATGTTTTAGACAAACAATTGCAATAGCACAAGTGGTCAAGGGGTATGGAATAGAGAGGGAAACAGAATGAGTGAGTTAAAAAATAACCTGTTCCATATGCTGGATAACCTTTTGCCAAGAAAGGTGACAAGGAAGGCTCCATGAGTCTTACCCTTCGGCTTCTGCATCAGATGGGTGAAGTGGAGAGAAGGGACCAGGTCTGAGCTCTTACCTCTGCAGTTTCCAGGTCCCTCCTTGCTCCCTTCAGAGATGAGAACCGACATGTCTCTACCTTGAGGTTGTCTCTGGTCACCCCAGACCTGGACTCCATCTGTTCCTCTCTCCCCTTCCTTCTGTTGCCTATTTTATGTCTTCTGTCTTTCACATACGCAAAATCTCCAGTTTTAACTTACTCAGTTTCCTCAGAAGTCCTTTCTTTACCTTCTCCCTCTCCATACTCCCTCCCCCACTGCATCCATGCTAAGTGCAATTAGTATAGGCAGTGCAGGAAACACAGTGGAGAATGGAACTGTGTAAATGAGGGGGCGAGGTATGGGGTGGGGGGAGCTGGAAAGTGTTCAAGGGGAAATGCTTGCATGACTCGTATAATTGAAGGGAAGAAAGAAGCAAATCAGCAACATAAACTCTCCACTGGAAAAGGAGATGGGAAAAGCCTTTAAATTGTAATGAAAAGAAAATTCAAACAAGCAGTAAAAGGTAACAAAGGACTAACACTGACTCATTAAGATACATTGTTTGTTCTAATTTATACCACGTACAAGATAAACCCAGTAGTCAGGAATAACCAGTATCAGAGATCTCCGTGACCTATTTAAAACACTTAGGACAAGGAAAACATGTAGCAGAGGTATGGCTCCACCAGCAGTAATCCATCTGCTTATTGCTCCTGGGTGCCTCCACAGTAACTCATTGTCCATTAGAGCCTTTAGAGTGACATGACAGTATTATAACCAAGGCTTAGATTTGGGAAATATAATGAATACAAAAAGCTAAATGTTCTAAGATTATTATTTTTAGAAGGCATCTTACGAACATCCTACAGCTTGTTTTGTACTTTTTGGCTACCGTTGCCTAGCGTCCAGGAAAAGTCAAGTCCTTTTTCGGTTCTTTGGAACATTTTCCCCATGTTTCTTGTTATTAAAGAAAATAAACATTAGACAAAAGCGGACTTTATTGTATCTATAAATAATTCAATGCAGATGGATTCATGGAAAATACCAGCAGGCAGATTTTCAGAGAGAAAGAGAGAGAAGAATGCTCTAAGGTTAGATGGAGGAAAATAGAAAGGGTGAAGTGGTGAGAAACTGCAAGATCCATTGAGAAGAATAGACACAAACAAGAAAGTAACTAATGAGGGGTAACTGAAAATAAAAGTAACTTGGCAAGGCAACCCAATCCCTTTGAAAAGTTCATATTCTTCAGTTATGAACATGGATACTTCCTGACACCAAGGAAAAGAAGACATTTGCTATGTAACTTGGGAGAGTACCAGAGAATTGTATTTAATTGTATCTCATACAGATGTGTTACCTTTCCCCTTTGGGAACAATTGGTGGTTGCCAATAATGTTAACTTTCCTGGTTGGGGACAATGGGCAGTTGCCAATAATGTTAAGATGATCATTTAACAGCGCATCCCTCTATCTAATAATTGTTTTATGTGAATTTGAAGAAAAGAAAGCTTTCTAATGGTCACATTCCATTGGTATGGGAGTGAAAACCAAGTGTTTTCAAGGCCCAAACAATTCCCCTTTCCCTAATCTTGTCCTCTACCTCCTGTCCTGTCACTTACAACTCCCACTATTGTTCCCAAAGTTCCTCAACCCATTTATTTTTTCTCCACTGCTTATCTACCTGAAGCAGCATCAATACATGGCCACTGCAAGTCATAAGGAACATAAACACAGTCAGGAACTCTAAGAATGTAGAGAAGTAAACTGATGTCAGAAAAAAATTAACATGGAGAAAACCTTGTCCCATAGTTAGGAGGAGATGGTGAAGGAATGAGTGGTGGGAAGGAAGAAGAACATTTATAGAAGGAATGGAGCAGCTTTGCTTGATTGTAAACAACCATTTCAAAGCCACTACTTTTGCTGATGCTGCACAAGAAAAACACAAGGCTTCCTTGAGGTATATCTTCTGCTGGACAAAGTAGAATAAAAGCCAGTTAAGAACTTAGCTGGAATCAATAAAGCCAGTATAAAGCAAAACCCCACGGTATATGGGATAACTCCATGCACCATAAAAGACATGAGGCCTGTTTGTGATGTATTTTGGCACTTTCTGTGCATAACCAAAAGGCAATGAATACTGAAGTGGAAGGCAGAGAAGCTGTAAAACAGGTCTGTGAAGACAGCTGAATATGTCTCTCCTTCTCAAGACTGCTTTTGGGAAAGGTACTGCAGTGGTGAGCTATCTGCTGCAAACACAAGGCATCAGGAGAGGGAGACAGAAAGGTTTCCAGGGAAGAGAAACACTCACCTGGAGGTGGAAAGAAATGTTTACTTTGGACCAATAAACATCTGAGAAACAAAAGTAGAAGCAGAGGGAGAAATCATCTTCTTGCCGTTCTGCTGCTTTGCCACACACTGGGGGAACAGCACATTGTTCTCCAACTGAACAACGCCTCATTCCCACCACGTGCAACGGGAAAAGAATGCAAGCTTCACTTTGGTTTATTATCAACTCTGTGCAGTGTGGAGATAACTGCACAGGCTGGCTGGTCCCTGTAAAGCAAAGACGAATTTTGATCAAAATTGGATTACGGGGCATTTTGTTTTTACTTATGAATGGTTCTGAACTGATTTCCCATTGACTCAATATGCAAAAAAAAAATAACAAAATAAAAACTGTCAAGACTGAATAATGCTGCTGAAAAGAAAAATAAAGCCCAAAAAATTGCCGAAAAATAATTGGACTGAAACAGCTCCAAGACAGATTAGCTTTAAATCTTCTTAAGAATGATGAAGGCTCTTGCAACCAAAGGCAAGATATTTCATTAGGCTGATTCTGCATATTTAATTCTCAGACTGCCAACTTAATGCCATATTTTTTTGTTATCGGGCGCAGTTTTTTTCTTGATGTATAATAATGACACTGCATTTGGTTTAAAAGTAGCAGTCCACAATCAAGGCAATCACAGACTATTAAGTGCTCAGTCAAGTCCCAATCAAACTGTGTTCAAATAGGTTAAAGGGAGATGGTCAGAGCTGCCAATCCCAAAATACAACCCAGCCCTTCAGCCTATCCTGCGGCCAAAGGAATAGTACTCTTTTGACTTTAGCAGAGTATGTGATGGAAAATATTTCTGTCCAAAACAAAATTGGCCTGTAATCTGGGTAAGCTATTCAGAGCAAACAGTGGCAAATTTAGCCATTTCTCCTGTTTGCAAATCATCCATCTACGGACTTTGTTTTTTTAATGCCTTTGCATGTATTTGTCTGACAAATACTATATATAGAAATATTGTAGCAGCCTGCTGACATTGATTATGTCCTGTGTTATCTACAACAGATTGTTGTAAATGACTGGTCCTCTAGGTTATGGTGCAATTTAGCCATAGAGCAAATATGCTAAAATACCAGTGTAAAATGTACTAAATCAGATCCTTATGAATTTTAAAACCTAGAGTTTGAAGCTCTTCCTCAATCCGCTGCACCAAATCAGTGTGGCTGCTCTCAAATTAAAGTGCAGTGCCCTATAAGCAAGAAGATCAGAATTATGAGCTATCAGAATCCTACTTGCACTTGCAAATTGTAGCTGATTCAGCTGGAACCTGAAAGCAGCTTTTAGGACCACGGTATTAACATATCTGAAAGTTTACCCATCAACCTTCTAGCCTTCAAAATCGTCCAGTGTGCCAGGCTGTGGGTCCTGAGCTGAGCAAAGTGTCTGTCCTATGCTTATTGAATTGCAACAAAAATATTCCCTTTGTTTTAAAAGGCTTGGTTTCTAGCAACTCATGTTTATAATGTGTGTGTTTGTGAGGGGATCAGTTGAATATAATGTTACAGTAATCGAAAGAGGGAAATCTACATTTTTGCCAAACACTGTAGAAATCCAGTATAATAAGGTCAGATATGGTGGCAAATTCCATTTAAAGGCTTGAGGGCTCAGTCTGATGGCACAGAAACCTCTGACCATGATGCTACCCTGAGCCAAATTTGCTCAAAAATTGCCACTGAGGGACTTCTGGTTTCACCTCTCCATGGAGGAGACAATGTACATCTGGCTTATGGATCAGTCGAGTTATGGATTCACTTGAGTGCCTCATTATACCCATGCTAGCTCACTTCCCTTTCTTTTGGTGCCAAAAGGGCAAAGCCAAGGCTGTACACATCTCCCAGGACCAGACCAGTGAAGAGAGAAGGCCACCCTGTAATGCATAGTGGATCTCCATGCAGATGACTGGAGTATATCCACACATTCATCATATCCTGCATGAACATTCAGGCAGGAGAACAGTTGTTCTCTGCTTACAAAAACCTATTTATTACCTGTGAGATAATCCGATCCTTGAGTACGTGTTAGTGAGAGTATTGCATGGGTCATGTTGACCCCTCGTTTGATGCTTGCTTGTGTTTCTCCCCAGGAAGAAAACTTTTCTTGCTGATGTGCCAGTCTCTTAGAAAAAAAGACAAAAAAGACAAAAATTCCCCTTCTGCCAACATTCTGACATTCCCTTCCGAGTCTGGGAACCTCTATTGTCTTTTCTCTAGTAATAAATGATAATAATTAAAGGCAAATACACAATAATTAGTCACACTAGGTTTATCCATCTGGCATACCTGTATCTCATCACTGTGTCTTTGAAACAGATGACAAGCACCATATTGCACAACATCCTGCTAATGGGTCTGAGCAGGGAAAAAGAAGGTAAAAGGGTTACCACAAAAAAAAAAAAAAAAAAGAGAAAAAAGTTTAAAAAAAGGAAGAGAAAGTAAAAGAAAAACAGGTCAGCAACAGGGGCTGACAACATTATACAGCATTTAAAAAATAGTGGTGACTGGCTGTCAAGTTATAAACCACTTACCAGCAGATGTGCTTTCAAGTGGGGGTTAGGAACACAGGGAAACGTACATCTCTGTGCTTAAACTGCCTCCTGCTTAAAATACCTGTACCTGATGTACCTAGTGTTGAAATAAGGATCATTTTCGGGAAGATTTTAGCTGGGTATGCAGATGTATAGGGAAAATGAGCTATTTTAAGAGCTGTGCCTGGCTTCCTGAAAAGTTTGTGTTTCAGTGTGACGTTAACACATTATGGACAAAGTATCAGATATTTTGATTTCTGTTTCCTAGGTTGATTGATGCACACCTGGAGTCTCTCCTTCCCTATCAGGGCTGTCTGACAGAAGGCAGAGTAAAATTAATACAGCTAAAAATTTTCAACAAATATTTACTCCTTTAAAAAATGATCATACAAAGCTGGCATTTGATTTCTGGGAGCTTGTGGGAAGCAGAGATTTACTTGTATAAATAATCAGAGAGAGCCAATTTCAGTCACTTGTATTCCGATTTCGATTAAACCTCCACAAGTGCTTCAACTCTCTTTCAAACAGACAGCAGAAACTTGCATGCACTGAGAGCTGATTGTCTGGTTGTAATGATTTTCTGGTTGCAATGCAGTCATGCTCAAGACAACAGCCGTGGAGCTGGGCCCAGCTACGTTACCTAGCTGCGTAAAAACAAAGAGAACAAACAAAGGGAGTGCCTGACCGAAAGCCTCTACAACCTCCATATAAGATGAACATCAAGTTATTTTGTGCTTCCCTAGGTCTAACCTGCCTGAGCTTTGCATATCTGAAAGCTGTCAGTCAGCAGTCTCTAAAGCAAAAAAAAAGGTATAACAACAACAATTGTAATAACAACAACAACAACAATCATATAAATAGCTATAATATATTAAAAGATAAAAATTGGTAATTTTTACCATGACCCATGCAGGCTTCAAGGCAAAATCATTCTTCAGAAACATCAAGCTGCTCATCAAACTGCTCTGGTATCTGTGAATATTTGTATCTGGCTGGGGTGTAAGGAATATCTTAATTCTGTCCTTACAATGAAGGCACCTGTTCTGCAGATGTTATTGAGCTCAAATTCAGCACAAGTCATAAGGTGGCTGATGGGATGCCAGCAGCTGAAGTGGCCCCTCTTGGACATCCCAGTCTCAGGAAGAGAACAATGATGAACTTTGCCAAGTTTGTAGAAATTTTAATGGCAAATATAATGTAGAAATTTTAATGGTTAATTTTCATGCAGTATCTCGTGTTCATTAGGAACTCTGACCAGATGGGGAGATAAGGAAAGTAATAGGAAATGTATTTTGAATGCAGTTTTACAGCTGATGGTCACTTCGCCCCTCTTATTGGACTCTTCACCTGATCACGTTAACATAGGGAGAGCATCATTAACTTTGTTGGAAGAACAGATATTTTGTTACACCCCTGGAGCTTATCTGTCTCACAGAAGTTTGCATCTCAGAAGCAACTGCACTTCAGCCTAGCTAAGCCCACTGGCATATATCACACAATAAGCTGTGATGCTCTTGCATTAGCCTGCAAATGAATTGTCTCCCTCAGTCTGGTAAGCACTGTGAGACTCTGGGATAGAGAGCTTATACAAACATGCAGCAAAAGCCTGGAGTTGGTTATTAATTCTTCCTAGGTAAATTAACTGGGAACAGCTTTTCAAAATACTTCCTGTACATATTTTCTATACAAAGAAACCTTCTCTTGTTTGTTTCTCTCTTCCTCCGGACAGTCCCTAGTGATGATTTTCACAGCTCTTATGGAAGCAGCTCATTGTTCTGCAGAGACTTAATTAAAGTGTACTTCCATGTGAAATTAGGCTATTGTATTTATTTAATCTTTATGGTAATTGCTGTACAAGGGCTGTGGCTGTCCACATCCTACTCCACACACCCACATCTCTCCCCACCCCACAGTCACCACTCCCTGAAGGAAATGGCTAGTCATTCTGCCCTGGTTGAACTCCTCATCTACTCAAGTGATGCATTTGAACTTTAACCCATGGACAGCAATATTTGCTCACCATGCCAGAGTCTTTCATGGATGAAAGGTATGCTGGAAGAGCTCTGAAAAGAGAAATATGTGTTGCTTGTGGTTTTCTTCTCTCAAGCTTTAGGTGATACTGTATTGAGATCGTGCAGAGCTCAGGTGGCAGTTCACACTTTCTGTGCCAGTCTATACACCTCTCTCAGGCTGGTTTTGTCCTGAGACTGAGCACTCTATTGCCATGAGAATCTTAAAATTAAAAGTTTATGAGCTCTAACCCAATCACCTGCAATATTAAAGATTTAATTTCAATGAAAACACAATTGCCAGGTATCATTTATGTCCAAATATTGTGCAAGCAAAGCATAAAATAAAGCTCTGGCACTTGATTATTCTTTTGGGGAAGAAGAAATGGCTTCAATTTGTTTTTCAGAGCATTGCCACAGTGAGATGACTCTGTTTTTCAAAGCAATGTTAGCAAATTGAAAACAACATCAGGTTTCATTGACTCCACTGTGACTGGAAATGGCTGAATAGAGTTGCAGTGAGGAATAAAAATCAAATCAATGTAATTAAAGCCTCCAAATGGTCTGATGCCAATGTGATTGGCATTTATTATTTCGTCCTCAAAGAATGAGCTCCCCAAAAGCGTTTGTCCTGAGCTGCACCACCAGACAGGCAATCTGCCCCTCTCTGAGACCATATCTAAAGTTCAAGTCTGACTCAAGAGAGCCCAGTCGCACCACAGGAATAGGAAAGTTGAGATTTCTGGCCCATTGCTGTAAGGATGGAATTGCATTTTCTGTCATACTCCAACATCCTGTTTAAATTAATGGTGCTGCAACCCTCTCACATACAGATGCTTCATATTTAACTTTTTTTTTTTGATTGGCTGATTAAAACACAAGAGCCCAGCAGTTCATAAATCAGTTGTCTGAAGCACAGATTATAATCCAAGGCCTTTCCAGAAATTATCTTGTCTGTTTTCTGCCGGCTCTGTACTTTATGCAGTCGATAACCTAGACTTTCTTTTCATATGAACTGATTATTCTCTTTCATACTGTCCCACAGGGCTCCGTGCTGGCCATTGTGCTTGTGAAATTCTGAATTGGCTTCCTCTTCTAAATCAGCATGAGGAGTGAATTATTATTGCAACATCATATCACTATCACTCAGAATTACTTTGATTTATCTGCTGGCTGATCCCAATAGTCCAGCTCTCCTTTCTTGCTGAGTGGATGTGTTGATGCAGCTATTGTTTCAAATCTGGTAGTAGACAGACTGTAGCTGTGCTCTTTCTTTGCAGTTTGCCTTTCTGGATGATGGGCTGTGTAGCTCCATACTGACGTAGGGGACACGTCCACTACTTTGGAAGAAGATATGAGAAACCCCTCATTTGGCAAAAATGGAATAACTCATCCCCACTGTAAAAGTTTTAACCTAATTCTTTGGGCACAGAGAACAGTTTCAACTCAAGATTTTATAGCCATTCAAAACTTTTTTAATGTTATCTATTCCTCTTCTCTGCATAACTGTCTGATGACTATAGATCTCACTAAAGTCTGACTCTGGCAGAATCTTCCAGCAAAGTTGACTTTTCTGGCATTCTAATACCTGATTTAGCATTTCTTGTTCTGTTTCATTTTTTGTTGCAACCATAACAAGGTTAACAAGGATGCTGCAAAACTTCCGAAGAGGCATAATGTTCAAAGGGCAACATCTGGAGGCTCTAGATGGGGTTTGAGGACAACCTATCCTAGGTGCTACATTTGCAGGCTGAAGGAGACATATTGCAGTCTGAGAAAGCTTCCCATCTTAGGAAAATAGCAGATTTAGTAAGTACCTAGAATAACCAGAGACGTTAAAAAAGAAAATGAGTAATCTGCTTCTTTATTTGTTTTTCCCTGGGCCAGGCTCAGTTTCTAGGTAGAAGAGAATTTGGGGGATTTTTTGTGCAACTTCAACTTGACTTGGTTTTGCTCCATAGCTGTAACCTCAGCTATCTGCAATCTGTTCTTACACATTCTTTCTTGAGCGGGTCTGGGAAACTAGGGCATGAGCTCAGCATCTCAAATAAGCTTCCAGTTTCACCTGCACCCCCTCCTGCGTGTATCTCCTTAGATCCTTACCCCATTTTTAATTTATCCATTAGTACAATGCTTCCTCTCCTCAGAGACAGGATCTTTTACTGAGCTTATTTTTGGACTCCAAAGGTGCTGTCAAGAACGGCAGAGATGACAGTTCCCTTTGATGCAAACTCGGTAACATGACTGCGCTTGCTGGCATATTGTACCTACAGTAGTGTACGGGATGCATCTAAGGGGATATTTGATATTCCATGACTAGCTCTTATGATCCACTTTTTTCTAAAAGGTTTATATACAGCCTATCTGCGCCCAGGCAGTGCTAGACAAGGACTGATCTCAAACAAGACTATGGCAGTGTTTTAAACTGTCTGGTTTCACCCTTCAGCCCCTGAAAAATGCATGGGGCCACACCTTACAGGGCCTAAAAAAAAAACAAGGGAAAACAAAACAAAAAAGCCCAGTGACTACAAGAACAGGCAGAAACTTCAGCTCCATTATCACTTCCCTTCATCTGCTCAAAAACCCTCGCTGCAGGGGTTGTCATGGTGATGCAGGTTTGACCTCTCACTTTTTACTCTTCCAGGAGCTAAAAAGGTAAAAATGAGCCATTCTGTCTAGAATGAAAATCAACCTCCCTCAGTCAAAGGAGGCCGAATCGCTTTTTCCCTTTGTCAAACCTGAATGTCTCCATAGGCGATATGGAAATAAATACATAACCAGCACCAGGCATTGAGAAGCATCCTTGGGTTCAGCGGGATGCAGCAGTGGTTGTGGCAGATGGGGCTTGGTAAGAGCGGTCCTTGCCCAAGTTTTCTAGAAGTCACAAGGCGCCACATCCCACATTTCCCCTTGGATGTCTCCGCCTGTCTCTGCAGCCAGCTCCTTGCTCAGCTGGTTTAACATGGAGTTTGTGTTTGTGGCAGCTCTAGGGCAGAAAAATCAAACTATTGATTGAACTGTGTAGCAGCCTCATAAGGCATTATTAGCAGCCTGCTGTAAGCAGGACCAGAAAGGGTAAAATCTTTTATTTTTATTAATATTCTCGAGAGTTGGGCTTTAGCAAATCTGCTCCTTGGCCAGGTTGGGAGCAAAGTGAAAGCATCATCTCCTTGAAGCTGGTAACACACAGGGAGGTACGTGCTTGTGTTTGTACGAGCGGGTGGCCTAATTTATTGGGATAGAGCCCTTGTCTGGACTATGAGCCAAAGTAATCTCCTTCTGTCGATTACTTTTGAATCTAAGTCCTCTGCTTTGATAGCCAAATCCTTCCCTACTTGCTCATTCCCCCCATCCAGTCTGTTCTCCCACCACTTTCACACAGTGCCAGGGTAGCTTGACATGTGAAGCCAGCATGACTTCAAATCAAATATTCAGGTTAACGACAAGCTGCCCTTGAATGAAACATCTGAAGAACCTCTGATGCAAATTCCCCAATGCTTCGTGCAGCTCCATCAAACCTTTTCCTGCAAGAAAGTCTCCCCCAGTTCTAGCTTAACAGAGAGCTACTGAACTTATCTGACAGAATCAAAAAACCACTATATATAGGCCTATATATAAATACACATGCACACTCATATATATATTTTTTTGTATGTGTATTTATATATGCCTTGTATATATAAAGTGCCAGCCTTAAAATCATGCTAAACTGCAACTGAAGTCTGAAGTCATCTGAAGTTCAAATGCTTCGCATGAGTTTGGTATTAAAGTTCCTGAGAAGCGTGTTTCTGGAGCCATGTACCACTGTAGAAGGTCTTCACAGCCATAGACAACATGAATTCAGCCATCTCCACACACTGTTGCCCTCAGGCAAGGGATCATCTCTCTGGAGACCTTTCATTGACACATCCTTGCTTCTACTTTTCTCTCCTTATAGATGAGTCTTTAGTGAACCAGACTCAACAGATGAGGGCTGGTGATCCTTTCTCCCACCCCATGTGCACTCAACAACCCCCAGATACACCCTGGTGTCTGGACCATCTCCCTTAGAGGTGAGCTGTTTCAGCAGAATGAAGGCACTGCTGCCTTCCAGGTGCTTCAGAAGCATGACTGTGCTGAACACTGAATTGCTTTGGGCCCAAGACTATCTCCCAGTCCCAGCCGTGGGACCACAATGACCTTCCAGACCTTCACTTTTGCTCCTTTGCAAACCAGCAGTACTCACTGAGGCACTAGATGTCCCTACTTTTCCACCATCCCAATTAACAACTTCAGCTTTTCTGAGAGATGAAGAATATGGGCAAACCCCTGCCATGACCTACCTTTCTCCTTCTCCAGCCTCCCTGGTGCCTGCAGACCTTCCTCTCCTCACCATACACTGCAGCAGCCCGGGATGTCCTTGTCGTAGGTCTCATGCTGCACCCTCTTGCCCATTTCTGGAAATAACTGCATCTTTTCCCTTCGATGCCAGAACCTCCTCCAGCGCCAGCAGTGACCATCACTGCAAAAGTCACCACGACCTCTACATTCATTCAGTGGAGTCACGTCATGAAGGGACACAGTAGATTGCTTCTTGATCTCAGCTAGTAGGCCACTGATGCCCTGAGTTATGAAGACAGATGGTATTAGTGCCAATACTTTGAGAGTATCTCGTGGAAGGGCATTCCACAGGTTAATTATACCTGTAAAGCTTTTCCCTTTACAACATTAGAGCCCAGTGAATCTGGTTTGCCTCTATAAATGATGGCTGTCATATTACATGCAAGCTATTTCTCTAGCACAGACAGGCAGGCATTTTCTGAGATTAAGCTTTACGGGGGGGGGTGTGGTGTGGAAATAATCTCAGACATACCCCTTTGTCTTAATTTCAGCTATACCAGAAGCAAATCCAGCTCTATTTAGACTTACTTTGGGGATCGGGGGTGAGAGGGATGGAAGTATATAGTGCCCTAATCCCATTGTTTTCATATTATAATGCTCTGGAAATAAGATAGCGGAGGGATGTTAGGTAGGTGCTAACTTCTGTATATTTATGATCCTGTGTTCAGCCCTGAAATGCAAATTAAAAAGAACTTCCCCACCACCACCACCACTTTCTCTTTCTCTGTTATCCTGCATTTTCCACAACCTGAAAGATGTAAGTCATTAGATAAATGACTGCCAGTGGAATGCTATAGCTGCAATGTAAACTAAGAAGACTAAATCCATAAAAAAAATAATAATACATCCCCCAGAGAAAAGTTCAGCTTTTCACATTTAAATGTACTAGTTATCAGCTATTCCTGTTCACAGGGCATTAAAATACATGTTGTTTCCTAAGCCCTGATGCAGCTCTAACCAGACTCAAGCTTGGAGCTAAAATAGAACCTATTTCACAAAAAGGTGTAATGTAAAACTGTTGTCTAAATGTATCTCCTCCTTACTCAGTCTCTGTAGGGCTTTCTCCAGAGAATCCTGTTTCTTCTTTATAGCGTCATCATTTATGTCTTTGTTTATTAGTGGAACGAACTTGTCAGTAATTATCTTCCCACCAGCCAACTCTTGTCCCAGCTCCCTACATGCTCATCTCTCCAGCTTGGGTTGGACACAATGGGGAGTGCTCCTGCCAAAGTAATTTCAACATCAGCCATTCAGCATGCTGCAAGGCAAGGAGGTCACTCCTGGAGCCTTGCCGATGGCCTCTGGAGCTCAGAGTTCACTATCAGGCCCAAGGAACAGTGACCAGGGCTGCGGTGGTCGTGTCCAGTGGCTCTGCTCTCCAGAACTGGATGATAAAGATAGAAGGAAACTTGGCAAGCAGGTTACTGTATTGGCAGGGTGCCCTGCACACACACACACGTGGACCCGACCCAGACATGGGGCTGGAGGAGGTGTCTGATACGATTCCCAGGATGGATGGATGCTGTGTGGCTTTACAGAGCAAAGTCCTGTGGGTTTGCTGGGCTGGGCTGTAAGGCTCTGGAAACAGCTTTAACACCAAAAACCCTGAGACATCAGAGTGGCTTTTAAATGTGAGGACTCACCTTCTGATTCCACTACTCTAATCCACCAGTTTAACCCATATACTGCTTGGACACATCCAGTTTATTTCCTCCTGATCTTTTGCCTTTTACTCTCAGATTCTGCTTTCAAGGCTGTGAGGAGACTCAATTCTGATTTTGAGTCCTGCCAGAGATTTGCTTCTGAGATTTTTAGGTAAACCACTTAGGATCTGGCCAGCTGGAGGAATCAGTGGCTAATAAACTCTTGCCTAAAGTTGCAGGGGATTAGCCACACAGCACAGCGCCCTGTGAATCTGCTCCACTCCTCTGAGGGGATTGGCCATGAGAACAACTCACTGCGGGTTAAGAAGTTGCTGCATGTCAGCTGATCCATGGAAACTGTCTGTCCATGGCAAATGTGAGATAATTTAAAGGAGTTTAATCCTTTTTCTTTGCCAGTCCACATGATGAGTTCGTGCAGGGCGGTTAGTACACAGTAAATGCACACCGTAATTTACTGTGTACTAATTTCCCCAAGCTTTTAATTTCACAGTGTCTCAGTTTCCTCATCTGTAAAAGAGAGATAATAAATACTTTCCTTTCTGGCAGGAGTGCTCAAGATCCTTCAGCAGTAAACATAAAAGCAAACATTTTAAAATAGTTGCTTACAGAAACTTAATTTTTGGTGTAAGCAGTGATTTGTGTCTGATCTGACACTACAGCAGCATGGAAGCAAATCAAATTTGAGAAGTAAATAACCCTACTAATGTGTAGAATAACTAGAAGCCTGGCCACAATAATATTTATATGCAACTGCAATTGCAGACATTATTAAAGCTTTCTGTTTCGATCCACCTGTGATTCCTTTTAAAGAGAATGAAACCGAGATGATGTATTTGCAATAAAGATGCACTAAACTGTTTTCTTTAACAAGAAGCAACATGTGTCAGGAAGGCCTAAGCCGTGCGTTTCTTGGGAAGCCCTAAACTTCTTTTTTTCACCAAGTGATACATGATCAGACCCAGAAAACAGTGTGGTTTTTATTTCAGATTTTTCTAGACTCTAATAGCCCAAGGGTATGTGCTATAAACTGAAGGAGTTGGAGGAGACCCGTTTTTAAGAGGAGCATGGTTAGGTTTCTGTTTCTGATTGGAATGTTTGTTTTAAACTTTTCTTCTAAGGGAATGTTTCCAAACTAGTCACAGTTTCAGTGATGGCTATATTTACATCGTAATCCCAGTTCTTGAGAATTGTCTTATTTTTCTGGTACAACTGAGATATCAAGAAAGGAAAATTTGCCTTTAAAAATTATTCTCCATACCGGAATTATGAGTGTAGTACTCAAACCTAAAGACTGTTGAGGGCAGGAAGCAAAAGAGAAATCAGGAACTTTTTTCATTAGCATCCATATACTGGATATTCTGATTAACACATGAAAAGGAAACACTTGAAACTTGCGTATATGGATATAAGATTCTTTCTGTCCCCCTTAGCTGCTGAAGCAAACTTTTAGATCCGCTCCTGCTCCACTTACAAAGCAGTTGTTTAAATTGAAAAGATTTCAATTTCTTTCCTTTTTTAATTCTTCAGGTATTTCGAAGTGATGTTTCACATAGGCAAAGAACAGCTAATTTCAATCATCGGTTGCCTCCTGGAGAGTGTTACGCCGCGGTGCAAGACAGTTTCGTTCTGTATCGTGATGCTTAACTGCCCTCCACTGGATACGAGACGCAAAGGCAGGATTTCTTTTCCACTATAAAAATCACGGCAAAATAAAAGAAAGTAGGATCTTGGGGTGTATTTTGTTTATTAAATGTTTTCTTGCATCTCTGCAACAGAGACTCCCCGGGGTTAGAGGATTGGAGTTAATAGTTCTGAGAAAATACAACTGCCGAAAAAATAAGTTTTGCTGTGTCTTCTTGGCCAAGTGACCATAATAATGACTATCCTCTAGCCACAGTCTTTAAATCCAGTAATTCTTAACAGCAACATGAAAAGAAAGGAAGGGAGAAAGAAGAGAAGGAAAACTATGTTTTGGGATAAGTACCATGATTTAATACAGTTAGGATCCTTGGAGTATGGGCTTTTACACTAGAAAGCACACAGGAATCTCCTTTAATGTGCTTATACAAAGGCTCATTTCTCAAAAGCTCAGTGATTTAAGAAAAAAATGATTTTAAGAAGTCTCAAAGTGTTGAATGCAATAGCCCTAGCAGCAGCAGAAAGCAGGCTGGCTCCAGCCAAAGATCTTGTCCATCTGCCCGACATTTTGATGCCTCAGCTGACTTGAATTAGGAGTGAATAACTTGGAAGATTTTTCCATCCAGCCAGCCCCAAGTTAAGAGCGTCTTCTGAAGCAGTGACTTATATTGCTTAAGCCCATGCAGGGAGCTCCTGGTTATGCTCTTGATGGCTTTATTAGAAACGCAGTGGTGGATCTCTGAGATATAAAAACCATTCAGGGGAAGAGCTGCAGCACCTGACCTCTGTTTGCAAGCAACTGAAATCTTCGAGTGCAAAAACAAAGCAGCTGAGAGCACTTCACTGCTCCTCATACCTGACGTCACCGTGCCCTTTCCCCCCACAAAGAAGCATGCCTCCCATGCAACACATGTTGGAGTGAACTTTTGCTCCTCAGAAAATGGGATGACACACTTTCTCATGCAGGCGGGTGAGGATGTTTCCCTCCGATTCCTGCGGCTCAGAGCTGAAGGCTGCCGTGTTCGATAAGGTTTAAGATCTTCAGTGCCTTGAGATTTAGCTTTTCGCTTCTGGTGAGGCCCTTGACAGCTGAGATGTGCGGCTCTCTGATTGTTGTTCTCCATCACACTCAGGGAAAGCAGGGCTGGGAAGCTGGGTAGAAATACCTTTCATTACCTTCCCTTCTGCAGGAGCCTGACTTCTGCTTTCCTAGTTTTCTGCAAATGCTGCAGACCTTGCATAGACAAAACCCTACCAACTTGGAGATTTAGTTTGCCTGGCTAAAGACGGCAGGGTTTGACCTCTGGAAGCTTGTGCTAAATCCTTGCAGTTTCCATTCTGAGCTTAAGCTTTGGCCTGGAATAACAATGACTGTGAGAGAAGCAATAGGTTATGAGCTGGGTGAAATGATACCTGCTTCTTGCCAGAAAGGCTAACTGTATTCAAGCAACTTCCATCCTCGTTTTCCTTTAAATAAATATATAAAGATGTTCAAACTTCCCATCCGAGCTGCAGTAATGAAAATCATGTGCACATTAATTTGTACGGGGGTCAGTGAGTCTCCCCAGCTCAACGGTTTTCAAACAGAGTGCGTAGTAAGCCCATAAAACATTTATTTTTCATAATTTATGGAGCATTACATATTGTGAGTCCACAGTGCCAGCTGACGTAATATGCGATAAATTTGAAATAACAAAACATTTCTCATGTATTTTCCTCCTGATGTGACAATGTGGGACATAAATTCAGAAGAAAGTTGCCTTAGAAGACAAAGAAAAGAATGCTCTTAAATCAATAAATGCTTCAATTCCACCAATCATTTAGTGAGCCATTCCTCCACTCATGGCTGGAGCTCTCATCTTTTTGAAGCCTTTTGCTACCCTTTGCTTCAAAGCTGGAATGAGAGGCTGCTAAGGGTGGGTCACTCATACCCTGCCATGAGCCAAGGGGCTGGCACTGCCTGTGAGAGCCCTGCCTGCTGCCTATCCCTCCTAAGCCAGCCAAGATCTGCATGGAGCAGGCTGCTCACTGTCCTGCACTGAGCAAAACCTACCAAGTAATGACAGGCAGTTGGGAAAAAAAGTCAATACTATGTAAAAATAATTTTCCTCCTTAACGATTATCATTCCTACGTTCTTAGGAAGGATAGCAGTGACAGTCTTTGCACTTTTGAAGATAACTTTCTGGTGCTAATTGAGTAGGCAAGTAAATATGCAATTGCAGGAGTACAATACAGAACACATAGCATTGCAGAAAAGACTGAAAACTGACCTACATGGCTATGAAAACCAGCTGATAAATTCTCATATTACAGAAGACACCTTATGGGCTGAAGGTTGAGACTTTCAGCATCTGCAAAATTGCCAAGTGACTTCTACCAAGCAGCAAGGACACAGTGCTCAGTGTTACTTGGTTTCATTTGGTCTTGGTTTTGTTCAATTCAGTGCACCAAAGCAACGTCTTCTTCAAGAAAATGCTGCAGTCGAAGGAAGGGAGAAAATGTGGAAGTTATTTGAATGCATGATGCAGAACAGTGTAAAGCAGTTCAGGGTTTTTGTCTAGCGTCAGTACTCTGGTTGCCCTGTCATTTATAAATAAACACAGAACTATTTATTGGTAGTGGAAAGAGTGCTTTGCAATGTGAGAATGAACTTTCTTTTTAATTTCATCTTTTGAAATTTGTGGGGCTTGATTAAACTTGACACCAGAAGCCCAAATAGGAGGAGAAAAAAATAAATAATCCATATTAAATATTCCCATCAGGAATGATGTGAAGTTCAATGTGTTGGAACTCAGTTTTCCCAGGGAAGACACAGGACATCTACCACTGCCGTGTGTGCAGAGACATCTACTGGCAGAACAGCCGGAGCTGGCCCTTCCCTTTGCTGAGTGCAAGTTTGGCTTTGCGCAAAAAAAAACCCCATAGGTTTCAGGGACAGCAGAAGGTTTGGGCCGATCTAGTAGGAAGAATGTATGTGGAAAAGGGAGAAAAAGTCACTGGCTTGACCCAAGGGAACATAAAGCTTTTACACAGCACATCCCAGGGTAAGGTGTCCTTGGCCGAGCAACCCTGGCTGCAAAACCACTCCAGGCATGCAAGGGCTCTTGCCTCTGGAGGCACTTCTGGGGCATGCTGAGCACATTATGAATCTCCCCCTTTCCAACACTATTCCTGAATCTCCCTCCTGCTGATTTGGCCCTGTGCATGGAGGAAGCAAGCTTCAGGTTTAGACCCAGCCCCACCACAAAGTTCTCCAGCACTAGCCTTGGGTACAGCAATGAGATTTAGCTGTTCTTTCTTCCCTCTCCCCCAGCAGTAGATACCTCAGGCACCCAGACAAAACACTGTCAGAAGTAAAAGGCTTCTTGCCTCCTCTCTGCCCTTTAATAAAACCACAGGAGACAAGACTTATTTAATCCCTACTGCAAAGATACATACACCAAACTGATTAGATAGAGCAGGAACCAGCCTGACCCTACCATTTGAAACACTGTCTATCCTTCTCAAGACAGGATGAGGATCACAAGCCAGGCAGTCTTACTGTGAAAAGCTACTCAGAAGTGTTTTTCTCATCTCAAATCAAGAGAAATTTCTCAACTCCTTGTAGGAGTCCTGGTTCTATAACTCATAAATGGAAATCAGCGAGTGCCTTTCCCCCACCCATGTCGTCTTCTCCACATACTGTTTTCTGCCCTCAGGGTATCTGTTCTATACTTCCAAAAAATCCATCTGGTTATTTTACTGTAACACACTTACCAGAACTGTAAGATCATAGAAAAAAACATTTAAAAAGGACCTCCGGAGGTTTCTAGGCCAACCTCCTGCTTCTTGAAGTTGCATTAACATCAACACCAGATCAGATTGTGGATGGTTTTGTGTAGATGATCCTTGAAAGCTACCAAGGAGAGAAATCCCACCACTTCCCCGAATGACACGTCCTAATGTTGCACTGCAATCCAGGTGAAGAAGTTTAGTTCTAGTTTTAAACATAAGACATGAAAGTAGTCTTGAAGGGAAACAGCCATCCTTGGTAGCTAAACATGGTACAGAGCAGGAGGAATGGTCTGGCAGGTCTTTTATATGTTGCTATACTATTATTTAATGACACATGTTGGACATTAAGTCTCAGCCAGGCCAGACATTGCTCCACAGACAATTCAGTGCATTTTAATATATAGATCCCCAAAGGCTTCCTTTGTGAGGAGTGCTTTGGCAATTAATTTCTAGTTGAAGACATATAAACAAATATTATATTTTGAAAGTCAACTCAGATGTTATATGTCATAAATGAAACAAATCCCCTCCTAACCTGTCCATTTTGTCAGCTAGAGATGCTATTTAAGTTAAAAACAGCAGGCAGAGCTGGGGTAAAATGGGTTAGACCTGCTGTAGAAGAAGCTATCTATCTGCCCTTGGCTATGACTAACCAAGGTTTGAATAGTCAAGTTGCTGAGAGAATAGAAATGGGACTTGGCAATAATATTCGAATGCCAGTATGTACCTGTATTTCAAAACCATCCATTGGATTTCAGCTTCAGTTCAAACCATCTTTTCCTCCAGTGCTCCTCCACAGAAAGGCCACAACTGGGCTGAATCCAAACTTCTAGCAAACCTCCATCAAGCAGTGTGGGAGTAAAAGTTTAGAGGGGATAACAGGGCAGGAGAGTTGGTAAGCAAGGGAATGTAGTGATGTTTTGATGGATGAATTGGCAATGACATATAGTGCTAAGATGGGACTCCTATAAATACCATGGACATGTGCTATCTCTAAGTCCCATTTCGGTATCATCCACCCCAGATACATGCACCTTCCCTTTGATTAGACATGGGGTTTGCAGGTTCTTCCCAAAGGCAGTTGCTGAAATCCAGGCAAGTGAGTCTTTAGAAGTAGAGCACCTCCAAAGTCTTTCACTCATCCAACATTATGAAGATCAGAAAATGATACATAGGAAGGTATTCCTTACATTTCTATACCTCATTTAAAACATTTCAGCTGCTTTTATTTTTTCCCAGTCATTACACAACATCTGAAAGATAAAAGAGGGAAATCATTTTGTTACTTTAAATACTTATCTCAAGCTCTCATTTTGACTACATCGAATACATGCACTATGCTAAAAAATGCACAAGGGAAAAAATCCCAAGGATATAGCTAAAAGATTGTGAGAGGAAAAAAACAGAAAACAACAGCAGCAGATCATAGAAGAAGAAGTGTGTAAAAAATGAGAAACGACAAAGAGAAAAAAGAAGCACAGAGCTATAGCATGGTAGAAGAAAAAAATAAATATACCACATAATTTATTGCAGGGAGAGTTCTGAAGAAAATGTCTTGTGAAATAAGAGGAAATCATAAGGACAAGAGATCTCATTCATATCCAATCTGTCTTGTGTAAAGAACTAGGCAATAATGTTCAAGTAAGTGAGTCACTGCAAGATCTCCCAGCTCGGCTGAAGATTGCTCAATAGAAATAATAACAAGCTATGGAAAAAAGACAGTGTAAGTACAGGTGGGAAAGGGATACAAACTCAGAGCAATAAGTACATACAAAATACTGAGATTGCTGTGGAGAGTAAAGGCATGATATGTGTCCTTCTCTATCTTAGAGACTACTTTTCCTTCCGTGCCTCTCTGTGAGAGTTGAAGGGCTGCTAGAGTGCCCAGGATGACAGCCTCTCTCCGGCCGTGCTTGAAACAGCACAGATGTACATGAGTTGAATAGAGAGGGATCTATTAATGGATCTGGAATCAGGGCCTTCTCAGTGAAGAACCTTAAGCTTCATAATCTGTTCCTCACAGTGAGCCATGAACGTCCAAGTCCCAAGAAACATCAGGTGCCCTTCAATGCCACCACCAACCTATTGGCAGAGGAGCAGAGGATCTGATGACAAGTGGGTAGTTCAGGACTCTTTCCAATCCAGGATTACAGGGCTAAAGCAGGAATATCTTTATGACTGCTGGTTTTAGCTGGTACAAATATTTGCATAGCCAGACTAAAATGCAGTAGGAACACTGTTTTGTCTGTTCTTGCTTCCTTTTCTACCTAGTTGCTGGAGGTGAGGCAGCAAGGAGACAGTGACAGACATAATGCGAAAACCAGCTATGGGGAGAGGGCAGGGAGGATGCGAGTGATGGGATAGGACTGAGAAAGATGAGGCATCAGCCTGCAGCTGACACTTGCAATGAAACCATCCTCTCCCTTGGCAAAGCAAATATACTGCTGAAGAATGTGTCCCAGCTCTGGCTGCTGGGTGGTCCAGCAGCTCCCAGTTAGAGACTGAGTTGGGAACTTGAAGACTAAGAATTTCTGATAAGCCAAACTGTTTTGAGAGAAAAAGGCTATCGACTCACATTTGGAGAGATGTCCTCTTGTCTACACAGCTCTACATATTTCAGTCTAAATTTGGAGTTTCGGCTACTGTGATTTTTTCGGAGTATGGGGTGTGGGTGGGTATTTTTGTACAGGATAATGTATATCTAAAACGATACAGATTGTCGCTAGAGCCAGAAAGATGTTTACAATGTCAGATTTGTGAGGAGAACAAAATATGCATTTTAAATTCCAAGACATAGAGAATACCATCACCACCACCACCACCACCACCACCCGTGTGACCTGATCAAGGTTAGAGCATGAGTCGGTTCACAAAGGCAGGCAGGGAACTTGCTCCTGTGCTCCAGGTCACAACGCCTGTGCCTTGGATTCCACCAGCTGCAAAAACCTCACCAGAAAGGATCCTGGGGAGGGCGAAAAGAAGCAACAAGTATTCCCTTTTCATGAACAACATTTACTGAAGCAGCTCAAACTGCAACCATGGAAAATTTTACCATGGTCTATGGGTGCAAACAGTATAACGGATGATGAAAAACGGGCAAAGAAAGTGCTGCCTGTAGGTGTGCCCATATCTGCTTTAATTGCTGAGCTGGGCTCCCATAGTCAGCTGAAGGAGTCAGCCTGGGGCTATGCCTTCTTGGTGACACAGGCTGCTCCGGCCAGGGTGAATATAGCAGGGAAACGTGGTGGTGGCAATTAAATGGACACACCAACATCTCTAAAGCACTTGCTAGCAAAGGAATGCATTTACAGCTATGTAACTGCAAACACAAACCTATCTAAACACTGGATTTTTAAATGCAATTAATAGATTATTTTTAATTTGATACCTAAGATCTCCCATCCCATTCTTCCCTGGCAGGGGATATATTGCTGTGCTCTGTACGCAAACTTTAGCTGGTCTTATTCTTTTAAATCGCATATATTAGGGCACACACCTTCAGTTGTTGTAACATCTCAGCTGAAGTCAATGGAACTATGAAAGCCTACACAATAATTAAGGAATTACCTCACGACATTAAACTTATCAGCCTGACTCCTGATATCATGGAATTAAATGAGAGAGAGAGAATAAGCGTTTGTGAAATCTTGTTATCAAAGAGGTGTTTCTGACTTCTACTCATACCAAAAATCCCAACACCACCTTACACAAATGACATGAACCAAAAAACAGAGCAGAAAAGCGAAAAGAAATAGCATTCATTTTTAACATCCTGATTTTTTTCAGGCTGACTTCATGCTTTTAGAGAGCTCTGTGATGACAATACAAACAGTAGCTCATTTCTCAATCAAATTCCACCCACATCAGTGTGTCACACTTGTGCCTGACAAGCAGGAAAGGGGTGGTGATGGGGTGTTATATACCCAGAGGCATGTAGACACACAAAAATACAGGTACTGCAAGCCCCTTCACAAGCTTTCTTGTCTCTGCTCTTGCCCTAGATATAGGGTTGGACCAGCGGAAAATCAGGTTACCAAGTTCTTGGTACAAATACCACAATATTTCAAAACTTCAGAGGCAAACATTTAGCCACTTGCATATTTAATTATACTTTCTGATATGTTTCTGAAATAAATCCAGTAACTGGTGATTTCTCTCTTGACAGTAGGTAAACCGAGGCTGACTGACCTGGTCTGCACTGATGTGACTTCTGGAACTGAGCTCCAAGTCCCTTTCCCCTTGCACAACCAATGCACTGCTCTTTTCCAGGGCGTAATTACCACATCAGTAATGATGAGAAGATTTTATTTGACTAAGGGGCTGCTTGAAGTGCCCAGCTTGCGGGTTACATCTCACCTGCAGGAACTTAGTGGCTATATGGACATTTGCTTTCACGATTCATTTAAAGCGATACGAAACACTGCTTTGAAGCCCCCCCTTTCCTCCTTCACATCTGATGAGTGCACAGGGAGTGGAATTATACTCAGCATGTCACACTTCAGTGGACAGAGATGGTTTGTAAAAGCTGATAAGCCTTGTTAGGGTTTGCATCTTTGTATGAACTTCAGTGATAAATACTGTGTTCGTGAAATGCCAAATACTGCTGGAATGTTGGCGTGAGCACGACAGAGATTACAGCTAATGTGGGAGCGCGTAGGTACACTGTGCAGTAAATTACAGTGATGATAGGCATCCGCTTTCCGTGAAAAATATAGGGGTTTGAGCCAGGGGTATTTCCTATAGCACAGTACACAGGGATCTAATCGAGCTAACAACTTGGATTTAAATTAATGAAGTGAGAATGATGTGACAAGGATCCTGCATGACTACAGGGGGAAGTGGTTGTCAATATTTGTTCATGGCTCTTACTCAGCTTTACCTGCTCTGGTTGAGATGTTATGGATACCCCCAGCCAATGGCTAATGACTAGAGAGACTCCTTTTCCCTTGATTTTAACAAAGAGATGACAACCCCAGCCACTACCAAACTTTCAAATTGTCTTCCTTCCTTTTTTTTCTAATTGATCAAAAGGAATTTCAGAATGATGTCCTGCACACAGATGAAAGCAAAGTTTGATGTTCTGAAGTGCTAAACTTCTCCGCTTTGACCCACAGGATTAAGATGAAGGAGAATTTTGTCTTTAGTAATTAACATGACAAATAACTGTGAATAGGAACTTGCTGTTCTGAATGACAGCGTTGTCTTCTGCTTCAGGGTGAGAAACCGGGGCCAGGATCCTGGGGATCTATCCCTTGCTTCAGTCTGACTTTTAACAGGTTTGAAAATCTCTGTCTCTCACCTGATGGAGACAAGAAGGGAGGCTGGTCTCCTGCAAGAGCACAGCACCTTTGAATGCATGCTTGCTACATCCTGTAAGATACTGGGGGGGGGGGGGGCGGGGGGAGAAGATAGAGTTGATTGCCCAGAAAAAGAATAATCACCGGTGGCTAGATTAAAGGTATTTCATGAACACTGCCTTTCATGCTGACAGTTCTTCTATAATCATTCCCAGCATACTACTTTACCTCTGTCAGTATTCATCTGTTGCCAATTGCCTTGTAGTTACTTTGTGAGCGTGTTAGTTGGGGACTCTTCTTTTGTTCTTTGCTTTTACAGCCCTCAAACACAAGGGATCCTATAACTGTGATCCTGAATGCTTTGAGGCACCTAATAAATAATTGTTAGCATTCCAGTACCAAAACTATGCTTTGCAGTATTGGGAAGTCTGCATAGCAAGAAGATAACTGGTATTAGCTAATTGCTAGAGTGGCTTTCAGGTAATGGAGCATGGAGGTTTTGCTTTGTTTTCTTGTGGGTTGGGTTTTGTTGTTATTGTTGTTGTTTTTGTGACAGAATGGAAATGCATTGCATTTAATCACCAGCTTCATAGTATACGGCTCCAGCAGAGAGTTCTAAAACTTACCAAGCCATAGAAATAGGCTGAATTGGGCTAGCTGTAATAACAGTGCGTAGGGGGACTTGTACTGCTGTCTATGCCACATCCATTCTGTGCAAGGCATTTCTATCTTCAGACATATCATTTTGGCTCTTCTCACCAGATCTGCATTATCTACAGGAGATACTCTTCAGCAATGCCCACCTTATTCCTCTTCCCTTTCTGCTAGCTCATGTCTGGTGGAAAGCAAACAGCTTCTGAAATCCTGCCCCAAGCTGCTGGCAGCTGCAGCATCTGTATAGCTGTGCAGGATGAGAGCAGGATCCTCCTTGTCCTTCCCCAATTAAAACTTCATCACCAGCTCCAAGATAACAATGCAACAGAGAAAACACTGGAAGCTGTTCTCACTGGTAACCAACATGACCTTGGAGCTCAAAAACCCTAGCGCCCTGTTCTTCTCCCACTATTCCCCTATAGCCTCACCCACAGCGCCCATCAAACAATCAGTCACAAGCCCCATCTGTCAACATAGGGTCTGAAGTTCACGGAATCTGCCCGACCGTGGTGTTCTATTACTGAGACTCTCTGTAAACAGAGGTACTTTGAATGACTTGTCGTCTCTTACAAATTGCACAGGGAGAATGAAGGCTACGGGACTGAGTGACATAATTGTAAGACAAAAATTACAAAGGCTCTTCTTTCACTTACCCTGACAGTCTTAGAACTAAGTTAGACTTTCACATACAGTGCCAGGGCCAATCAAAGCTGCCTTATAAAGGGTTTCTTTCTTGTTATTTGCTAGGCATCCTTGATCCTAAGCAAATTTACATCAGGGTTACTTTATGCATTGCAGTCCTGCATACCGTGATGCCCAAGTATTCTCCCTCTAATGTAAGTTACAAATCTTGAAATTTAGTGTGAAACCTGACAAAATACAAACTCTTAACATTATACTTTGTTTTTATTTTGTGTTCACATCTTCTCACCTGCATGTCTTCCACCCTTTTCTTCACTTTACCCTTGAGGCTCATGTGTCTGACGATCATGGAGAAAATCTCCACTCTCACTTTCAGTCTAGCCAGTCACATCCTCTTGAAGTAGCTCTTCTGTATCTCAGTCCTGTCCCTGGGAAGCAGAGGTCACAGTTAGACTAAGTGTCCAGATGTCAGAACAAAGGGACCACATTTGTTTAATGGAGTATGGAGTCCAGAGAGATATCTGGGATCTAGTGATACTTCCAGTGGGCCACATATTCCATGTATTTGTCATGTTATCTATCTAAACAACATACAGTCTAGCTAGATGCCACTGTAACAGGTGGCTGATAGCTGTGTGCAATAATAAACGACAGCAGAACACAGTAATGTTAACAAGAAATTACACTGGCTTCAGAGGTGGTTTTTGTGCCCCAATGTGTAATGCCATAACAACTTTTTTGCTTACATGAAAAAGATATGAGACTTTAGTAAAGCAGAAATCAGCACCACCAAGGGCTTAATTATATAATGAAACATTCTTGAAGCCCTCACATTAGCTCACTGATGCTTACTGGAAAAGGCATTACCTAGCAACAGTCACTAACAAATCACAGGAAAAAGAATAGAGATTATATGCTACATCACTCTACGGAGTAAAAACTGGTAGCAGGATGTGCTTGCCCTTCCATTTCATGTGAAAAAATCCACTGTTTGCAGGTGTGAGGGTGTAAGGGATGCACTTTTAATGAAGGGCCCATTGACCCTTCATTAAAAAGTAGTCTTTAGAAGACACCCAAAGACAGAGTGAGATGCATTAACCTGGTCAGAGACAGCAGACTACAGAGAAGGCATGAGAAAAACAAATTACAATGACCATATTTTTAGTTTTCTTTTTTCTTTTGTTTTTGACTCCTCAGAGAATTTGCTCTTCATGGGTCATGGGATGAGCCCATTTTTTAAGAATTTGGGGAACTCAAGCCAGAATTCCCAACCACCAATGTCCTGCATGTGACTCAACAAGTCAGCACTACCCTGAGAACCAAGCTTTGGGGGATATTGCCTCAGTGTTTAGTTTCCATCCTAGTTCTGTGCATTACAGTTGCAAAAACTCTTAGAAACTGCAGTAGAAAGAACCACATCAGTATATAAGAGGCAGAGTTATTAGAACCAACTCCATATTGCAAATGCAGCTAGCAAAGAGAGCTGGGTTTTATTCCGAATTATGCTTTGTTAACAAGTTGTTAACTAAGTTCTCACTCCAGAATATTTAGAGCCAGCTAAATAATATGTGTCAAATCATTGATCTGACAAGTTTCACAACTTTTTTTTTCTCCACTTTAAATTTCAAATATCTATTCAAAAAATAGCATGTTCAGTTTCTTCGCTCAGTTTTAATTACTGGCGACAGCAGGGGAGGGAGAAAGAACAAAGCTGAATGCACAGATCCCAGAGGGAGTTTGCCATCTCTGACCATTAGGGGAAAAGACAAAAAAACAGCATCTTTTCACTTGGAAACTGAGCCCATTTAGCGTGGAGGTCCTGGGAAGAGAGGAAATGTGGAGTCCTCCCAATGAAGGAATCCTTTGCTTACACTTTGCTATCACACCTGTAGCTGGCTGTTGAGGCAGTAAACCTGTGAATTATTGGACTGAGGCAGAAGTTCTGCAAGGGTGCAAAGTTTGTTGGATTGGGCATAATATGGCTGATACTGGGACAAAGGGAAAAGTTTCAGCATGGTGCTCTGCTCTTGATACAGAAAGCTGTTCAGGAACAGATGACTTTAATGTACAGGATTGTGATTTTATGGAATGAGACTTTGGCTTTTGTGTGTGTGTATCTATACAGACACATATGCACACATCTATCAAGATTTGTTTTAAACAGTAATGAAAGTGTTTCTGGTTTCCCTGTGCAATACTCAAGCGGGCGGCTGTAGCTCTGAGCTGTAGCTCAGAGCAGGCACGTGTGAAGAGATTCCCTATCTTCCCCATCTTCCCTCATCTCTCATCAGCCCCAGACTCTGATGATGTTGTTAAAAGCCACGTCCATGAGTCTGCGCTCAAGATTACGCTCTTGGAGTCCTCCCATATCACAGAGGGTGAAGCAGGATTTCTATATGGGGCTGGGAAATAAAGGCATATTTTCTAAGTGAAATGCCTCCAACTAGCTTGCTTAATAAGCTGAAAACCCCAAGGCAGGCATAGCCCTTTAAAAGGTCCAGGTAGACTGAAGTTTAGGTAAGGCCATAACTTACTATTCATAAAGACTTGTGCTGTGTGACAAGCTTCTTTCCCTCTCTCTGAGATCTCGGAGCAAACAGGGCTGCTGTGAATACGATGCTGCTCAATGCGTGTTCAAGTAGCACAACTGGATTCCTACCAGCTTCCTAGTAATTATCAGGTATACACGAAAGAGCTAATCAAGCACCCAAAAGGACAGACTGCCCTCTGCTCCCCCCGGGTGCAGCTGGCTCCTTATTTCAAGCACCATCTTAAATTACAAGGAAAAAGAATTTGCTGCAGAAGCAATGTTGTTTGCCATCAAAAAGATTCCTCCTTCCTTCTGCCACCTCCCCCCATCTGCTTTTCATGTTTTATACAAAACTTGCTGTTCTGAACACTCCTGGATTTTCTCCCCTTCTAATAATAAAGATGTGAATCTGATGTCTCCCTCTGATGGCTTTCTAACCTTCAAAAGCATGTGTTTATCATGAGTTTCAGCTATCCAAAATAGTTTTGACCTGAGGTTACAATGCAGGCTCAGACCGCTTCGAAGCAGGTTAAATGGATGATAAGCAAACATTTCATTACAGACCCCCAGTTGTTGTAAGGATGTGCAAATCCCCGAGAAAGATTTTCAGCATATCCTCCAGAGCAGCGTGGTGCTTTGGACCTGGGAGGTTCACTCAATCAGAGCCCTGCTGTCACTGTGCAACTATCTCCTCTGACTGTACCCTTTGCGAGGCCCTGGGCAAGCAGCAGGACTGGGGAGAGATTCCTCCCACCAGATGCACTGTGAGGGCTGAGATTTCTAAGTCTTAATTGAAAACACTTACCTTTTTGCTGCCCTGCCCCTTCTCTGGTTTCTGCCTGAGTGGAAGAGTGTGGAGAGGTGCTGATGGAGAGTTGGGTGGCCCTAGGGGAGATCAGTCCTCCTCCCAGCCCCAGCCTGCTGCATCACGAGTGGCTTGGAGCTACATCCACCCCACAGTCAGCAGTTTCAAACCTCCTGCCAGCTACACCCCAAAATTGTTTTGAGCAGCACCATGCCAAGTCCACTGATTTATTGCTGGGCCACTTCTGTCTCAAGTGTGAATGGTCCAGACTGTCACACAGCCTTGCTCCACTGAGATGGGGGGCAAATAGGTACCATTGTGAAAGCAATGCTCATTTTGCATCTTCCTTACAATAAAAAGACAAAGAGATGACAATACTAGTGGCTAAACAGCACCCCATGCCAGCTAGGCACATATACAAAACATTAGGTACTTTGTCCTAGCTCTGTGTCTCCTAATTTAATCCAAACAACAGCAGCACTTTATGGACCAGTGCTGGCATTAATCCTAAGCAGGATGCTCAGACACAGCTGCCCAGCCAAGAACCATGCCCCATTTTCTTCGTTACTATTTGTCTTCTACAACCACACAACATAAATGTTCTCAGGGTAAGGGCCTGAGCTAATTAATGGTAGGGAAAGGTGAAGCCTGTGAATTTGCAATGTAAGTCTGAGATGGGCACTCCCTTATGACTCTGGTTCCAGCAGTGCAGGGGATGGATGAGTATAGACCACTATGTGCTCAGTTCGTGTGCTCAATGAGACATCCAACAGCTGCATCCCATCTCCAGTCAAGTCAGGAGGTAGGTGCTGGCCCAAGGCAGCATCAAATTTGGCTGCTTGTGGCCAGCTTGGTGTTCAGACAGACACACAGACTGGGACTTTCCTTCCCTTGATGAAGTTAAAGTTGCTGCCTCAAAATGTTAACACCCACTCTAGAACGGAGAGAGAAGCATGAAGGTTTTCTTCCCTTCTCTAAGTCAGCTGGCAATTTAAGGTCCTTTAGCTTTAGCTTCCGGGTTGGTTATTCAACCAGAAGAATTTTGTACTTATGTCAGTGAAGTTTCCCAAATCCGTAATTCCAGCCTAACTATACCAAGGCAATCAGTACCTCTGCTCTCTAACTGCATGAATGACATGCTGATACAGCTGTGCTAGCTTGCTTAGTTTTGTCTGGCCTCAGAAGCTATTGGCCTCCACAATTCTTCTTCAGCCAAATCCTTCTTGATGTAGGGCTATACACAGCAGTGTCAAGTACAGCCCTTTAATTCTATGGTATCACTGGGATTAGCATGGATTTACCTATTTTTTTAAGGAAAAGTGTGCAGGAATACATCTAATTATGCTTTGCTAAGTATGAAATGTCCTTCTATTTAGCAGATGCTTGGGCCCTACTTTGACCCAACACTGAGTGTTTCAAGTAAACTGCCAGCAGCCCCGTCAAACTGTTGTGGGTAATTTGGAGTATGAAATGTGTTAAATTATTCAAAGAGCTGAATAAGCATAAACAGGCAGTACAACAGGAGAGATATGCATACCCAGCGATGCTGGTGTGACATTTAATACATCATATTAGCACTCCTGTTGGTACAAAGAGCTGGATGCCTAGCACAGCAGCCTGCAAATTCAGAGGCAAAACACAATCTAACTGCATTTTGTTCCACATATAGTCTTCCTCCAACTGTTTCCCTTTGCAAAGCTAGATACTGCTCGCCTATAGCCAAAGGTGAAAGTTGGGAAGCAAAATTTGATTCCTTCTTGAAATGCAAAGTGCACAAGGTCAGTCTCACCCACCTTTGCTTCAGGCTGGCATCAATCATCCTGCTGATAGCAACTGTCTGATTTAAAGCAGTGGTGTAAAACAAATCAGGATCAGGCTCAGAACTGTCTGATACTAGAAGGTGGACCCCTAGACAAACAGGCTCTGCTTAGTAATAGAGACAATGCGGCAGAGAACACACGCAGGATCATAACACATGTCTAGTTCAGAAATACATATAAAACCCCATGTCCTGGTAAAAGCTGACACTAATTCAAGACAAAACCCTGCATTTTCCCCACTGTAAAAACAGTCCATTATTTCTTATCTTTCAAAACAAAGAGTGTTTTCAGGTTATGGAGTATTTCTGAGTTCTCAAGGGATGACAGTTCAGGGGATGAATGAGATGCTTCTGCAGTCAGGGTTTCGTGATGGTGAGCAGGAAGGGGGAGGTGATTCTACATTGAAAGCTTTTTCCCATTCTCAGTTAAACCCACCCCCCCCCAATCTCCACTGTGGAGAAGTTTGGGCCTGGCAACCCAACCTTTATTGCTTGGTTTGTCAATGAAAATAAAAATAAAACTTAAAAAAAAAATTCATACAGCCAACTCATAACAAATAAATGGAATGATCTCTCCTGAGAGTGGATGGAAGCCCTAGTGATGGAGTTAAAGTAGCCTGGACAAAGCACTCATGGATGTGAAAATACTGTCAGCAGCATGCCTGGATCAACAAGGGATGGACTAGCTGACCTAAAAGGCTTTTCCTTGTCTTTTTATTCCCCACCTTGTTTTTTATTTTCCCTCCCTACAGTTTTAAGTAAGGAAGTGTGGCACAGTAGGATTACTTTGTGCCAAGGGAAAATCTGATTTTAAATGGTTCTGATGCTAGTTTGCTACTCCCTTGTTTTAGAGTCACTATTTTCTTTCTATTGATTTGTCCTGTTTGGCTTAGTTTAAAAAGCGATTTTCTTCTAACATTCTCTTAGAAGGCTAGAAGAGACATTGGTACATTTTCCCCATTCCTTTGGGACAAATACATCGTAGGGTGTCTCTTGGCTCTCTTATACCCGCTTCTGAACTCCATGTAGAGATAACCTGGGATTGATGACTCTAACTCCATGAAAAATGTTTACTAGTTTTGTTCTCATGAGTGCTTAGCAATAGTATAAGGACCATAGCTCAGTTTTCAAATGGTGAATGGGAACTTGTAGTATAGGCACTTGGAAAAACTCCATTTGAATTTGCTATCTGAGCCAATTTTTGTTCCTTTTGGAGAATGAACTAGAGAAAAATATGAAATGTCAACTTGCCAAAAACATAACCTCTGCCTATAATCACAATGGAGATGGACAAACATTGTGCAGGGAAATGTCAATTCAAATTTAAATCTTAATACAAATTTGAGGTTTGCAAATATTTTCAGACATACATTTTCCCAGGGAAATAGCCAACTTGTATCAATTATTTAAGAGTGTTTGTGGAAAGCCGGCTTAGATTCATAACAAGAATATCAGTTCAAGAAATATGAATCCAAACATCAAGTCTTTTTAGTCAGGGAACAAGAACAAGCCCTGTGACCTCTCAATCCAAATTAAACCAGATAGGCAACACCCAGAACCTGCTACAGAAATTATGTGATAACCATTTGAAATTATGAGTTGACACAAAGAATGTTTTGCCTCCTCATAAATGTCTTAAAAAGGAGGGAAAGTCTCTATTCTCCATTTCCCCTGTTGTTTACACCAGCCTTTCTGATCTAGGGAGGATCACTTCTCTGAGCCAGCTCCCCTTCCTCATAAGGCAGCTGGGAAGAGGGAAATGTAGGCTGTGTCTATATTTGTGTGTGTGTGTTTGGATTAGAAATGCGCCTTTATCTCCCAATCACCCCCACAGTCTGCACTGCAGTGCATGTTACACATGGTCAGATAAAAATAACAAACCTTGCACCCAAACTGTTAAAGGAAATTCATTTTATGGGCCCATAGTAGAGAAAGTCAAAAGCAAATCCACCCCCAGATATCCATAGCCTAGAAATCAGGCCCACAGCATCAACTACTGCCCTCCTAGCTCTTAAAGGGTTTCGCTACTTATTGATATACACACAGTCACGCTGTAGGCAAAAAGGTCTAGGGAAAGACTGGGAAAGGCATTGAGACCATTGAGGACAAGTTGACATAGCCTGGGATCCAACGTGAACTCAAAGATTCATCTGCTTCCCAGCACCACAGCGATAAAAATAAATCCTATTAATTTCCATCACAATTGAATTCTCATTCAATTCTGCCACAGTAGCCAACTCTTATTAGAGAGAGGGCACATCAAGAGCGTACGTTTGATCTCTACTCCACATTTTATATGGTACCAGTTGACATGCTCAGGTAGTGAGAGACTCAACAGGCCTGATAGTTTCTGGAAATCAAAAAGGTTGGAGAACACTCTTATGAATCTAGCTGGCTGCACACAGAAGCAGAGGCCCTTTTCTTTGCTGACTTTATATGCAACAAAAATGTTATAGAAAATGCAGTAGATTTAATAAAAAATAAGTAAGTACAGATTAATTCTTCTAGAATAATGGCTTGATGTCCAGCTGGAGACCGGTAACGAGTGGTGTCCCTCAGGGATCAGTGTTGGGACCAGTCTTGTTCAACATCTTTGTCAGTGACATGGACAGTGGGATTGAGTGCGCCCTCAGCAAGTTTGCTGATGACACCAAGCTGTGTGGTTCGGTTGATACGCCGGAGGGAAGGGATGCCATCCAGAGGGACCTCGACACACTTGTGAGGTGGGCTGATGCCAACCTGATGAAGTTTAACCATGCCAAGTGCAAGGTCCTACACCTGGGTTGGAGCAATCCCAGGCACAGCTACAGGTTGGGCAGAGAAGAGATTCAGAGCAGCCCTGCAGAGAAGGACTTGGGGGTGTTGGTCGATGAAAAAATGAACATGAGCCGGCTTCAGTGTGCACTCGCAGCCCAGAAACCAACCGTATCCTGGGCTGCATCAAAAGGAGCATGACCAGCAGGTCGAAGGAGGTGATCCTGCCCCTCTACTCTGCTCTCGTGAGACCTCACTTGGAGCATTGTGTGCAGTTCTGGTGTCCTCAACATAAAAAGGACATGGAACTGTTGGAACAAGTCCAAAGGAGGGCCACAGGGATGATCAGGGGAGTTGAGCACCTCCCATATGAAGACAGGCTGAGAAAGTTGGGGCTGTTCAGCCTGGAGAAGAGAAGGCTGCGTGGAGACCTCAGAGCAGCCTTCCAGTATCTGAAGAGGGCCTACAAGGATGCTGGGGAGGGACTCATCATCAGGGACTGTAGTGACAGAACAAGGGGTAACGGATTCAAACGTAAACAGGGGAAGTTTAGACTGGATCTAAGGAAGAAATTCTTTACTGAGAGGGTGGTGAGGCACTGGAATGGGCTGTCCAGGGAGGTTGTGAATGCTCCATCCTTGGTGGTGTTGAAGGCCAGGTTAGATGAGGCCTTGGGTGGCATGGTTTAATGTGGGGTGTCCCTGCCCATGGCAGGGGGTTGGAACTAGATGATCTTAAGGTCCTTTCCAACCCTAACTATTCTATGATTCTATGATTCTAAGCATTCTAAAATACCAGCTACACCAGATCAATTAATAAAAGCTAAAGATGACAAACTGGCAAAACTTCTTTGACAGAGAAAAATAACTTTAATGATCACCGCCATGGTTTAAAGCAGAATTGAGAGGGTCAGGAGAGATTGCTTGAAAGTTCCTTCATCCCCCAAAGAATGCGACTACTGCTATATTTCTATGATTCTATGTTTTTTTCGTGATGCTCATTCTCAGAAGGCCAACTATTTTGTAAGTCACCTAGAACTGGTTTGAAATGTTAAATATTACAATGCAGAAGCCTTACTACATCTGGCCTCGCTGCAGCTCCATCTCAGTTCTACAGGACTTTGCTTTGGATTGGGTTTTCTAATCTCTTTGGGGGGGGGTTGGGGTGTGTGTGATCCTTTAAACAAGTTCATAAGTCTCCCTGCAAAGCATCCCCCCAGTGCAAAAAGTCTTGATATATATTTTTTTTTTCTCATAGGTATCAAACTATTTCTGGCATTCTTGGGCATGCTACATAAAATAAGAGCAAACAGAAGTCCCACAGCTAAATAAAAAAATCATTAACTTTCTCTTTTCTTCCTGCTTTACTTAGGAGTAGGATTTTGCACAGTTAGTTTCTCTGCAGTAACCAAGCTGCATTTACTGTTTCCTTTAATTCAGCAATAGTTGATCTCAGTGATGTCTATATACACACTTCATCTTGACTAGAAGAGCACAGTAACAGCCAAAACTGGACGAAAATTATTGAAAGCTTTATAATAGCTTTTATTGAGCAAGTTTCAAAGAGGGCTCATTTTGCAGTTTACCTGTATTTAACAAAGACTATTTCAATGTTGAATTGTCCTCAAGGACTTTCAGTTTTGTTTTCTTCTTCTCACACTCCTTTCTCCTTCCCCGTCAGTGAACGGATACAATAGCAGTAGGAAGCCAAAATAATCATTGTGCCCTTTCAGTGGAATGTAATTATGTTGAAGGCTGCATACAATATTATGCAATAGTGTAAATAAACCTCTCCTTTTATATAATAATCTAGATTTTATGGGTCATTCCTGAGAAAACTGTACACGCATCTGTGCAAGTTTTCCACAGGTACATACAGAGCTGTTATCATTTGGCAGAACTTTCTCATTTTAGTCCTAGAACTGTCATTGTCAAACCATTCCTGTGTTTCCTATTGACTGAGAGGTAGTACGAATCCATACTGAAAGCTCTCCAGGGGCTTTAAAAGGGTTTTGAGTCTGTAACAGCACATCTATCTAATCTGCAATGGTCTGCTCACTTAAGAACACTAACTGGTAGAGATAAGCACAGGTTTCCAGTTTCTTACCTAAAGGGCAGTGGTTAGGCAGTTCATAGGCAAGATGACCTCAGGTTGTTGCCAACTTTATCTTCTTATTCTGGGCGCTCGCATAAATGTCTGAAGTTGTACATGTCATATTAGCAGCCACATGAAATGCTGGACACGCTATCCATTCACCTCCTCCACAGGAACGGAGTGAAAGCAATGAGAATGTATTCAGTGCTTCCAGCAAGTGCTATGGGGAATGAGGAGAACAAGCGAGCAACACACAGTAACTTCATTAATAGATTTTAGTGTACAAAACCAGTTTGCTCTCAAGAGTCAAGACTAGAAAATCACAAGTATCATGCAGGAAAACACAGAGTCCAGCTCAACTGAAGGATTTCCTGATAGTATTAAAGATATTTCACATAGTCTGTTTAGATTATTTGAGTTTGATATATCTGATATGTAGGGTCTCTAGATTCTCCACTGTTCCTTTGTCCATCAGTCCCTTCTACCATGGTTAGCGTGGCTGCCTCAGATTGCTTGTACATCACATAAAAAGTTACCTGATGTGGATATGTAAAAATATACACAGGTTAAACTGAGACCCTTGAATCCAGCAGCTGGAGGACTCTGCATTGCTGCCAAGCCTGGGGCACAGTTATATTTTACTCAGCAAGAATGTGGCCTGTTGGCACTTCAGCAGCATCACACCACAAATGGGTGAACATGAGGCGAAAGAGTCGTATACCTGGGTGGAAGAAAAGAGTATATCTGGCCATCAGGTACAGATTTCGTGGTTTTGACCCCAGACACTAATCAAGCCCCACACCGTTAGTAAATGAAAGTTCATCTACAACAAAACATGCCCTGAAAACAGCTTCGTATAGCAAACCTCTGCTTTGCTAATCAAAATAAACAAAAAAAGCACTTGTGGTTAGTCTGGAAAAGCAAACAGCAGGCAGGTGAATATGGTATGTGCTTGACATATTTCCCATTCCTTCTCTGCCACATGATGGAGACTCTCTGTACTAGTAAAGGAAGGTAGTATAAATGAAATACCCAAATTTTCCACCATGCCAGCAATTGTTTCAAGCCTGCTTCTTTTATCTCTCTTACAAATCTTGAAGGGAATAGGATTCATCAGTATACAAATGGCCTTTATTTCTGGCTGTTAAAAACCTGATGATGAGCAACATTTCCAAGGAAGAAAAAGCAGACAATTTCCGAAGCATGTGCAGAGTTAATGTCTGCAGTAATTGCGACTAAGTACGGTAGAGCAGAGATGCACTGCCAGCTGGAGCCAGGGATTAAAAAGGAAACATCTGTGCTGAGATTATAGGAACAGAGGAAGCTGTGGGAAGGAAGGAAGCAAGAATGCCCATGCAGGTCCACCTACCTCATTTGAACTTCTCCTTTTCCCCATGGTTTTGTTTTCCTTTAACTAAATTCTATGTATTTACCATCCTAAGTGCAAAGAAAACTTGGCTAATTTCTCTGCTGAGTGACCTTTCCCTTAGACTAACCTCATGACCACACACATCTTACCAAAATGAATTCTAAGCAGTGGGATTTGAGCACATGCTTAAAACTGAGCAGGCTTTTAAGTGATTTGCTGAGCAAGGATACCTTTGAGCATAATGACTTGAAACGAAACTTTGGGCCTCAACCAATAAAGTACTTACAGCGAATCTAACTTTAGGCAGACAAGAAATTCCCTTATTCTCAATGGGACTATATACAAACTTAAATTTACACATGTTTAATTATTCAGTTAGACTGGGAGCTAAACAAACAGGAAAGTTGCAGTCCAGTAGCCTAGTATTGCCCATTATATTAGAATCCAAATGCACCATTGTAGATATTGAATACAGAGTGTATTCTTTAGTCTGCTTTCAATAAAGTGTTCTGAATCTAATGACAATTGTATTTTTTCCAAGTATCAGACTCTTAAAATCTCTCCTTCCTTTAAGAATCTGTTTCCCTTCATTCCTACTGAAATAATGAAAGCAAGCTACAGGAGATGCATTCTAGTAAAACAATAAATACTCTGGTGGCTAAGGAACATATTAAAGAATATGAGACACACTTAAAACAACTTTAAAAACATAGCTAGCAAAAATTTATATACACACATTTTGCTAGTCAGCTTAAATTCTAATGAAACATCATGTGTTGCTTTTATCCCTCGCAGTCTCCCAGTACTGAAGATTTACAAGTTTGTGTTAGATTTGCAGAAATTGCCTGTTGTAGCGGACAGGTCAAAAAGAGATTAGAGAACTCTTTGCATTTGCAATATTTTTATTACTCTCTTTTTTTTCTACTCCAATAGCCTTTGAACTCTTGTTCCTCAGGAGCTCTGGTGAGGTGAAAATGCAGGGATGAAGGAATTAAAGGTGGAGAGAAGGAGGGAGGAGAGGAGAGAGAAAAGCTAGAAGGGAATTACTCCTTTCAAAAATAAATCAATCAATAGAAAAGGCACAGAAGTATTACTTTAAAAAAAAATAATTCCCAGAGCCAGCACACACACTCCATTTCTACTAATTGGATTGTGATGTGTGTGCCTTTAATATGTGCAGCCAGCCCCTATGCCCTGCCTTGTGCACATGTCATGTCCTTTCAACATCAGCAGCCACTGGCCTGATTCTCAGTCCTTGATAACATGTTCCCAAGTAGTATCGTGTAACGAGGGGGGACGGAGTGGGAAAGGTGGGGGAGAGCAGCCAAAGCTGGCACAAGCCATCAGTGGCTTTGTTGAAATACTACAGAAAATTCCCTTCTAATCTCCAACCCTTTCAGTTTATTTCAATTCTTTGCTCCTTGTTGATATGTCAAAGAGAGGCTTCATCGGCCATAAAACAAAAGGATGGATTCAAAGAAAGGGGTTTCCTTAATCCTCTCTTCTCCTTTCTCTCTTACCCTGCTTTCAGCAGATTTTCAGTATCATTAGTTTGAGTGTATGCAGTTTTCTTTGCTTGTTTAGAAAGGGAAAAGCTGTCAGACACCACAAAAACTTTAATGGGTTAAAACCAGACAATTCTGAAGAGCTACAATAGCATTGATCAAATCTTAAAAGAAGATCGGGGCTAAGGAAGACCAGAACTAGCAAAGAGAGGACACCTGCAAACTCCATACTCTCTCAGGCCAAGTTCCCATTTGCTGCCAGACTTTTGGACTATTTTATCTATTTATTTTAAGTAAATCTTAAAAACAACATTCAAGGATCCCCTTTGCCTACCCAGGGGAACACGTTCTCCATAGAGGAACCATCTGCGTTACACGGCTGCCAGAAAAATCAGAAGAAATTTTGAGCTGCACCTCCAAAATATTTTCCTTTCTCTTCATACACTGCCTCTGTAAAAGACACCATATAAAGGTTTAGATGCAAGAAGTATTTTGCCAGCCACCTGGGGAAGGAAGCAGGTTAGCTATTTAACTGCTGTTTGTTAGGGCAATTATCCAAACAGAGCTTTTAAAAGAAAGGGTTTTGAAAATGACTTGTTTACAACATCGTTAAAAATTAAACACATCTGAATAATATCTACCTTCTTTTAAGCATGTAAATGCTTCTGCACAGGCTAAATGTCAAATTAAAACCTGCACTGACTTCTTCAGTGGCATATGAGCAGAAATCAGACAAGACCCAGAGACCATGGAGCAGACTATGCACTTATTCTGGAGCCATAGATGAGTGCCTGACCATTTTACCTGATTTTTTCCATTTGATCTGTAGAAAGACAGCAGTGAAGTTTGACTGGGATACATCAGACTGCAAATTACACTGGACTTTGAGGTCCCACTGGTTGGCTCTCCAGGGTTTATCTGAACTAAGTGCACATTGGGTTTGCTCAATGGAACCTTCTCCTAAATGTAGTTTCTTACAGGGTTCCTGGTGTGTCCATATTGGTGTGAATAAGAGATACCTTCTGGTTCAATGAAGGTGCAAGTTTGCCTGAAAAGTTACTCAGTCAACATCGACAATGTTTACCTTCTACTTTAAAATTACTGTGAGGACTTGCTGAGTATCTCAGGAACATTTAACTCACCTATAGTGGCTTTTCTTGAAATCTGAGATCCCGAGCGATGCTTTGCTTAGGGATCAGTCCTTTAATATCCTGTTATTAAAAGCACAATTTAGTAGTTAATAAAAGCACAATTTCATTCAACAGGGACCAAAAGAAAAAGCAAGTGTATAAACTTCCTCATTGAAGTTATAACAAGTAACAAACCCTGTATATTCCAACTCCTTCAAAAAAGTCTTCCTGGCACTTTTCTGTGTAACACAGGTGGTGGTGGTGTGTGTTGGCTAATGCTTACAGGGATCAACCTATCTTTTCTGGTTTGTGTCCTCAAGGACCCCGATCAATAACGAGGTGTTAAGTAGCTGCCTTTAGCATGTTTCATTATGTTATTGGTTAAAGACAAAGCCACAGAAGCAGCAGCTTTAAAGTTGGATGAAGAGACATCCTATGGATGGCCCTATAAATAAATACAGGTCCAGCATTTTAGCCAGCACAGCTTTTATCACTTTACACAGCTGAGCCAGCTGGGTTTTTAAACTGCTTTGACCATCTCTGTGAGCAAGACAAAGTAATCCAAAGCTTGCAACTAACTAATGACAGACACTACAGAGAATAAAAGTGCACCAGCATGGACCATTTCAAAGAAAACCCACAAATGTCAACTTATAAATATCCTTGGGAGGGGGGGAAATACGCTAACACACGGGAGCTGAGCACTCAACTCTCTTTCCTTAAGGAAATACTAATAGCAATAAAAATATCAAGCCACTGGGAATTACAGAAGGAAAAAAAACCACATCTAAATCCTTAAAACAGCAAGGATCAGGCTGATGCAGCTTGAAACATCACTTAGGTCCACCTTCGACCTGTGTTTGACTGGCAGATGTACACATCCTGAACTTCTAAACCTCTCCTGTGCCCTATGTGTGTGGTGCTCAGTGCTACATCCAAGTTCTACTACAGTGGGTATAAGTGACATTGGCACAAGCTGCTGATAATCACGGTACCTGCAAGCTGAGCCTTTGCAGTGCCATGCACTACTCAGACGTGCTACTGCGAGCTAAGCCCTGTAATGTAGCAGCTTGGCAAGGGAATAGTTTCCCTTTTATCTCTTATTAAAGGGGATCAGGTGTTTGCCCATGAGAACTGCACTCTAAGCTACATGCCTTTTTTTCTTTTTTTTTCCTGGAATATGCCCATAAACTAGATATGTGTCTGTTTAAATAAGCATAAAATTATGAGTATCCTGCAGCAAAATGAGACAGCAGCATTCAAGAGCAACGTGGATGAAAAAGCCCATTCTTTTCCCCTTCCATGACTTTGGTGGTGAACTTTGAGACTGTTGAGAATATTCAAGGACACAGAAGAAGAGTCCCTACAGTTGGCAAAGCCTTTTTAGAACAACTTTTTCAATGTATTTCGTCAGCAAGTAGCAGTATAAATTATGTGATTTGTATTTAAGTGCACATATGACCTCCCCAGGACGCTGGCAGCTTGCTAGGTTAAGGAGCAGCATCTCTCCCCAGGATTGACAGTATACCCTCTCTACTTTTCCAGCCAGCAGAGAGAAGTTTGCTATTCCCTGAGTCAAAACCAAACAGTGTTATTAGCTGCACCGGCTGCAGGATTCTCCTGTTCTTGAGCCTTCTTATTTTAAAGCCTTTCATTTCCCGAGACAGCAGCAAGGTGTCCCTTCAAGGATTTTGCTTTTTTGATTTATACTTTTATACACTCAAATCTCAACTGAGATATCCCAGCCTCATTCCATTTCTGACCTTACACTATCTAACTGGACTGACCCTCCATCTCTCAGGGCTGGGCTGGATTCCAACCCAGGTTATGGGAGTGCCAGGGCAGAGCAACCCATCAACTGAATCCCAAGGAGACACTTCACACGGAGCAGCTGCTGGCCAAACGAGCCCGCTCAACTCTCCACCCTTTGAACTCCTGACTCCACTCTTGTTTTCAACAGAGGGTTTGCTTTGGGTTCGCTTTGTTTTGCTGAGAAAATCCTGTCTGCGCTGAGCACGGTGACCCTGCAGATGGCATGGAAGTGGATGACAGGGGACCGAGATCTGCAGACAACACTGAAAATTGTCACCATTCTGGTTGAAAAAACAGCAATTTCGGCTAGAAGTGAGCTTGCTGGCAGTGAGTCAGAGTTCCTGAGGGCCAGGCACCTGCTTCTGGTCATTGTTCTCCCTCTACCACACCTGTAAGCATGAGGATATCCAGGTATTTGATATCCTCCAACCTCAGCCAAGAAGATGCAGCAAGACAACACCCAGCAGCTGACACTTTTGTGTGATGAATCTGCAAGTGAAACACACCCAAATGAAATAAATACCTTCTCATTACATCACTATTTTTTCTTATAAAAATAGGGAAAAAAGAAGGCTAAAAGCCATAGATACTTTCCTACAATAGCCTTATTCCTGACTGCCAGACTGAGACTGAAAAACTGCAGCTGCCGTAAAGGTCCTACCAAAAATCCTTTCACTGTCAGAAAGCCCCTGCTCTGCTCTGCACAGATACTCTGCTCAGATGGACACCTTTAAAAAATCGGTAAAAGTAAGAGAAAAGCAACTTTTATTCAGGAGAAACTGAGGCAATTTGAGCCTGTATAGGCTGGATTAGCTTCTAGCTTGGAAGTCAGTTAAATAAACCCCTAAACAGTCCTTAGTACTTGCTTAAATAATAAAGGGGGGGAAAGAATCCCAGAGGTTTTAAAGCTGGAGATCTATAAAATCTCTATTCCTGTCCTATTCAAGAGCCACCCTCAGCTGCTGCTGCTGAGAGCAAAATTGGGAGCAAATAATACTACAATCCTCCTTCCTCAATAATGCCTTTAAAACATATAAGTGCCAGTTGAATTAGCCTATTTATAAGACTTCTTTTTTCCCCCTGACTGTAAACTCCTAATGACTCTCCGTTACACAATGCAATTCAATATGACTCAAGCTTCCAGGGGTCTTGATCCCCTCTGCATAGTGTACCACAAAAGTGATTTATAAACTACAGTCTGAGAAAGTCACAGAGACTGAAGTGATTTGAGAAAATAGTTCAGGCTTGTAAGTGAATACAAGTGCTATGAATTCCAATGACAGAATAATACCCCCTCCCTAAATCTTTTCCTAGCCTCATTTCATACGACAGAGAAAAAGGTAGTGTTGAAGGAAAGGGAGGGGGGAATAAAAAAAGCCGAAAGGGAATATGAAAATGGAGAACTGTATGGTGAGGGCTAATCAGGCATACACCAAAGTAAGCCTTCTTTTTTCCTTAGTATGAAAAAGTTTAATGAGAGCCTGTTTGCATTGCAGATCATATCTGTGAAACTGAGCAATTTTGAATGGAGCACTCTGGCTGAAGGAGGCAGGGGAAGAGGTAATAAAAGCAGAGACCACTGATAAGCTGAACTCGGGTATCAGGTGTATCACTGGAGGAGAAAAATACATATTTGTCATCCTTCCTTCCCCCCTTCCCAAACAAGTGGGCAGTAAATCTATGTTCTTGTATTTTCTTTTCTTGAGAACGAGCGTGTATCTCAAAAGTTATTTTGGATTGAATGGGGGTGAAAAAAAAAAGGAAAGAATCCCTAAGCATGCAGTTCCTTCTTGCAACACAGATTTTCCTATCCAAATTTCTAAAAGGGGCTGTTATTTTGGAGTCTGTTCCCTTCCCCCTCCCCTTATCACCTCTCCCTGTCTTTCATACTGAGGCATTTGGTCTAAAGACAGCCAGGGAGCTAAATATATATTAATTAGAACTCTTGAGGCTGCCATCAATGAGATACAATTATCCCAAACTGTTGCTATTACAGGCTCTGATAGCTTCATTTAAATTCCTGAATAAAACATGAAATATCTTTAATGAGAAATGAATATAGTTGTCAGGAGGGAGTAGTTGTGATATTGTTACTAGTTGAGATATAGAAGATGAAGACATAATATGAATACCTTCAACTTTATATAAAAATGATGGCTGTTAGCAAAAGACAGATCCTCCTTCAGAGACTTCATTTAGGCTGCATATCAAAAAACACACAAAAAAGCAACATATCTCTTGAAAGGAAACTGCTATCCAAAAGGCAACTGGGACCACCGTCTTGGAGCAAACCGTGTCTGTCACAAGGTGTAAAAAACACCTCACCATTAAGGAGAATGTAAACAACTCATACGAAGCACAGTGAAACATTCCCATTGTCATGTTACTCAAGGGCTGGCCAGGGGATTCGGTGTAGAAAACTGTCTCTCCACCACTCAACCACACACTCCCTGGGTTTTCTTTCTTTTCTTTTTTATTTATTTATTATTTTTAAGACAAATGCCAATGAGGGAGCAGAGACTTGTTTCTTTCTCCCTTTCAAGGCAACTGAAAGACACAAGGCCAAGCCAGCAAAGAGCAGTTCTTTAAATCACACTGTCAGGGAGATAGGAGCTGCAGCACCTCTTCATTCCTCCACAGCTGCTTGATGGACTGCACTAGTCATACTAAAAATTCACCCTTGAGCTGCAGCGGAGGTCTCCTCACCTGCTTTATTTTACTGAATTTACAATGACACAGCTCCTTTATTTGTCCCTTTTTTGCTTAAAGTGAGCTTTTCTACATGTTTAAGTCAAAGCTCCACTCCGGCATCACTGCCGAAAAGTGGTTGACTCTGGGGTGGAGCATGGCAGCTATTTAACAGCATGTTCCTTCACTTATACTTCAGTGTAGGTTGTAAAGTGAAGATGATTATCATACTAATTGAAAGGGCATGGGAAACGGTAAGGAGGCAGAACATAATTATCCAAACTGGAAATTGCCAGGTCGTTCCCATTCTTGTGGGATCCTCTAGTGACCACAGAGAATGGTCAGGACCTCAATTTAAAGTCTCAGCACAAGTTTGTATCAAGCATTTTTACATTAAATCAATTAATATGTATGTCCTGAATATTATTTTCTTGAGATACTTGAAGTGTGGTGGCTCAGTTTCTTCTATGAGCATTGGTTTGCCCATATTCTCTAGACACAGAGACAGAAAATTATCTCAGGGATACAATTCAATTTCTCTTAATCAACACCTCTTTGCTTCATCGAGTAAAGCATGTTTAATCCATTTAGAGTTCGTTGTTAAGGAATACACACTCTAATTAATATTTTCCTGAAGATGTTTATGCATGACAGTATAACAAATTAAACAAAGAAAGTGAAGGAGTTCCTAACTGCCTCTGCCAGACTGGACCAGAAAAGATACCTCCATGGATTCTGTTTCTCTTACACCTGATCATCCAGGGAGATGCCAGCTTCAAGACAAGACCTTATAAGAGGTAAATTCATGTATCTAATGTGGTTTCTATTCTTGGCAGCTCACGGTGCTGTCTAAGGATGCTACAGTTATAATGATGAATTTCTGGGTCTCAGAACTTGCGCTTCCGGAAACGGATCAAAACTACCTGGCAGGTTTCCTAAGATAAGAGTTGTCTGATTTACCATAAAACTTATGTCCTTGTGTTTGCATTTTTGTATGCTTGAAGGCTCAAAAGCTGAAATATATTAATTCCCAGGATGTGAAATGAGTTACAATACAACCCTCCAAAACTGGCCACAAAAGACCTTGGAAGTAGATAAGTACAGTCACAGGACCAAAAGTACAATACAACCTCAACACAATCACGAGTAAAATACAAATACCTGAATGTCAACCTAAATATTTATGTCACATTCACATTCCTTAGATTTATGTGAATAATAACCATTCCAGGGATCAAAAGCCAACTTTAAGGTGAAATATTGCAGCCCAAAAGCAAAAAGTTTGTATTAACAAGTCAGTCCCTTTCTTTTATGGCAATTTTGGGATCCCCTTGAGATAGTCAAACTTGCTGAAGCAAACATTAGCCCCTCACTGCATAAGTCATCCTTAAGGAACAGAATTAAAGACCTCGGAGCCTGACACCATGAAAGTCAAGTGCAATTTACAGCCCTAGAATCCATGGAACTAGAGCGATATTCAATTATGTTCATTTTATTTATGTAGGTTATCTCCTCCAAAAATTAATTTTATGTTCCTAAAAATTGCTGGGTTAATAGCTGCAGTAACCAAACCCATCCATCAACACAGAATATACAACACAAACAGTGACTCTGCAGATTTTTTCCTTCTCTACTGTTTGTTTTAAAGCAGGATTCAAAGTGAGCACGTCTGGAGAGTGGCAGGATTCTCCAGAGACACATTCAATGTTTTTACCCTTTTCTGAGACGATGTCTATGATGTCAGCCAGCTATGACCAGTTGAAGTGGGAGTATTCCTGATGGGAGCAAGCATTTTTCCATGAGGCATTTGACAGCAATGACTTTTCAACAGGCCCCTTCCAGTCTCTCAAACCTTAACTGTAGATAAAGACGAAAAAAAAGAAGAAAAAAAAAAAATCATTAACCAAAAAGGTGGATATTTACTTCAAAATCACAAGTTGTTTTCTCCATTCGGTAGGTTTAATCCAAGCTCTCCCTCTATTTCCTCATTCCAGCTGCTCCCCTTGGCAGGATAGCCTCACAGCATTGGATCTTCGCAGGTTTGGGGCTTATTTCTGCTGTGCCCTGGACAAGGCAGGGAAGTTTTCGGTGAGAAAGCTTCAACCATATGCATGAGAAAAAGAGAGCCCCGAGCGGCTGGGCTGTGACACTGAGAACTCAAAGGAGGTGGTGGATATACAAGCTAGGATACTTAAGCCGTATGAACAATAGCAAATCTGAGAGCTTACCATTGGGCTTGGTAGAAATAATCAATTAATGTGTGCTATTTGTACCAAATTCTTGCCTTCAGCTATTCTCAAGAGTAAAACTTGCCCCCTCTCCTTCTTCCACCCCTTGCTCCTGAGGCACTCTGCGCTGGAAAGAGTGGGCAGAACAAACAGCTTATGCTCTGATAAGACACACACCTTTGGCCTCATCCCAGCAAGATGTTGCTTTTCTTCTCCTTTTTTCCCCTTGTTTTCTTAATTTTTAAAATAGAAGCCCTTTGACTGAAGGTACCTGTTTGTTCCTATATCCTGAGAAACCTCACAACAAAGCACTCAGAATTACTTATTGTTACGGCTTGAGAACAAGATTACATCTCTAACTTTATAGAGCAGCAGCAACATTTGCCACTAAATACAAATGATTTTAATAATCAGCATTATATTTGCTTCTTTCAGCAGGGTGCCTTGTCATTACTTTAACGATAATAATACCCGCTTTTCATTTGCTAAGTGTTATTATGATTATTATTCAGAAGCTTTACTATAATTAACTAACTGAGCCTCACAACACCCCTGTGTGTCAGGTAAAGAAAGAATTACGACTCCCTTATTTTTTACCTGGAATTGTGGCCATGGAGAAGCTAAGTATTGTAGCACAGAGGAGGCTTGGATTAAAACCAGCTTTTCTTGCCTCAAAATCCCATACACAACCAGCACCTTGAATTGTCTGCCTCCATTTCACCATTTAGTGCTGTTGTCAGTTCATATTCACCAAGATGTCATTTTGGAGATTCAAAAGGAAAAAAAGAAGAAGGAAGAAAAGACTTGGCAATCCCTAACAATGCTGAGCCACCTTGCGCTCTGCAGTTTAACAACCTCCTTTGGCAGCTCCTGTTCTCGGCTGGTGTCAGTTCCTGAATCCCGAGCACTCATGTTCACTGCGTGCATAACACACATCTGTATCTATACAGGCGACAGCTTCTGTCTATAATAGCCACCTGTGAGACCAGGGGAGAGGCATTAAAAATTAAAGAACTGCAGAGTAGATTGGAAGCCAATCTTAGGTTTATAGACAGGGAAGCGTTTGACAGGTGGTCTCTGCGAAAGAAGTGGCCTTAGAGACACATTTCTCTTGATTTTATTTTTTAATTAACTTTTATTCTCAGTATTACCATGCCCTCCCCACACACACACTTCCTTTCCTCCTCCTTTCCAGCCTGGAATGCTGTTTAACACACCAGACTCACCACAGTGCAATTATAGGTACCTTCAGCACTGCAGGCCAGCAGGGACGTTTTAAAGATCTTTTCTTCTATCTACATCCTAATGCTAGCCGTTCACCCAACAAGCCGGTAGAGCTTGATATACACACATAGTCAAATCACAGTGCTTATCAGCAAATTAAGGCAAGAGGGTTATCCTGTAACTTACCACAGTGACACGTCCAGCGAAGCTGGTAATTACAGGGGCTGCTCAGTGATGAGCAGCAATCCAAGCCCTGGATCAAGCATGTGCCTGTTAAGCTCTTCCACATGTGCCATTCAGGCCCTTCCTGTTTGGGTTTCATGTACTGGTTTTACACCTCTTGCCTCACATAAAACCAGATGACCTTAGAGAGACCAGGAGGGTCATCTCCATCACTGTCTACAGCATAGACTTCACCTCCTGCCATAAAAATGCTTCCTCACCTTCCCTCCCGCTCACCCCTGGCATTCCCACTTTCAAGTTAATTGGAATAACACATCTGCAGCAAAACAACAGAAACCAATGCATCCCCTCCAGACTCCTCCACCCGTTTCGCAGCCCCTCCCCCTGGCTTTGCTTCATTGACTCCTCCAAACCCACCACATTTAGATAGGAGCACTTAACCTTCTGCAGAATATCTTTATGCTCCATTTTCCTTTCCATTAGGAAGGAGATGAAAGCAAGCAGAGAATGTTTTTGTACAGCTGCTGCTGCTGCCAGCAGATGTGCTCCCCCAAGTCTAGATATGTTTTAAGCATAGACTTGAATACCTCTATGTGTAAGGGGTTTTGGTGTGGGAGAGATGTATGGATGAAGATTAAGCAATGCTGAGTTTAAGCCAGAGGCAATGGTTTATACCCAAATCAGAATAATTTGTACTTATGCTGTTCTCCACTTTCTCACCATACTCTGATAACCAAAGCTGCTGGACTTGCAGTATTTTGAGTCTGATTTTCCAATTTCTGTGTAAGCATAACAAGGCAAGACTCAAACTAAGATTAACTGGAGGCCTTTACAGCCAGAGGAAAAGATCCTTTATGAGCCTGCTTAGCTTTACTCACTGCTTTACTCCCAGATTGAAAATTACTTCTGTGGGTTTTTCCAAAACCCCATTCATGGCAACAATGGGAAAACATATATATTTTGAAATCCACTTTCTAAATATATAATAATAATTTTAAAATATAAAAATTAGAAGCTTCTGTGCTGAGAACTGAAGATACAGCCCATGCGACTGATGAGCACCACGTTCATGTATATTCCCTGAAGACCACATTGCATCCCACTGATAATCAGTAATGAGTCAAAGCTTGGGAAGATCCAAATGCAGAAATGCTGGCTCTAACAAAGGCCATCGATATTGTGTCCTCCCAGGAGGCATTTCACCCACTGCAAAGATGCCATCACACCTGGTGTAGGCAGTACCTAAGTATAATACAGAGGGAAGTGAAGAGTCTTTTCTGTAGTTGAACTGCCGGATGTATTTGAGGTACAAAGACCCTGTTTGGAAGCTCTTCAGTCCTGTGTCTAGTCTTCCTTATGTTCTGTGATTTAAAGCGTGCCTGGTTGTAACCTGTTTTTCATCTCAGGGTAGAAGGAGGAAGATGGTGTGGGGATGAGCAGGGGGTTTGCTCAGGACCTGAGTTTCCTAAGTTCAGACTTTGTGTACAGCTTGGGGCAAGTCACTTAGACTCAATATCCTGACTCACAGTATTACTGCAAGAGCAAATACTGCCAGGGCAGGGAGGAACCTGAAAGAAACAGAGAGACCAGAGCAGCAGCAAACACTCCCATTTATGATGGATTGGGGGGAAAATGTCTCCCGTTCCCCAGTACCTAACACAAATGAGCTCAAGATGGTGTTAACAAAGCTATAGAATATCCAGGCTTTGGAAAGGCGTGTTTCAGTTAAATAGTTCAGGCAGGCACGGGGGGACCTCTGTGAGCAGGGCACTCGGGGGGACCCATCTCTGCATGAGGGTCAGTCCACATGCAAACTGCTTTAGTGGCTTGCCCAACTCTGACAACAACAATCACTCTTCTCTCTCCTTAGTGCCATCAGGACCAAATCAAAGCTACATGAATTTCTGTCTTTCTGTCCCTTCACTTATTGCACCAGAGGCTCAGAGAGGCTGGCTCTGGCTTACCAGTCTCATTGTATTAGCTTGATAAACCACTCATTTACCTATAACTCAACAGACTGTAAAAATCCTTGTGGCTATTGCACAATAAGGAGAATAAATAATAATATGCCTTAACAAGCATCAGTTGAAATACCCAGGATTTGATGGACCCAGTGATAAACAACATATTTACTTTCCCAGGAATGCAGACAAACTAATCAGATTTAGTTGGCAGCTATGAAAACACAACCGATGGGAGGCTCAGCGCCGGCTCACACAATCCCTGCTAACGCAGAAGGGCATGAAAGCAAAGGACATTAAAAAGATATTGTACAGTGGTGTCCCTGTGCTGGATGCAATGCCCTGGCATGCTGACAGCTGGCTGGCAGCTTCCCATCCCTGGGAAGGGGGATACTGGTCTGCAGAGCCCAGACAGCAGTTTAACCTCAGGGTCAGAGGGCAGTCAGGCGTTATCTACTGACTGGGTGCATTTCCTCCGCATCTGTGGCTTCGATGTTCCCGAAAAGACACTGACAGCAGGATGAGAGCTAATGGGAGCTCCTCTGGTATTTAGAAATTTAAAGGCTCGCATTCATTTTTAATGACCTTGGAAACTCACTTTGAAAGGAAAAAAGAAAATAAATACCTGCACAAAAACAAACAGTCAAAAGCAATTTACATTGTGTGAGAGAAAGAAAATTACTTTTAGCCTTCCCTACCTGATTTTTCAGGACTTCTAGCTGTTGGACAAGGGGAGGATTGCTGCGTGCTTTCGTTAACTAAAGTGTAATTTTCAGGATAACATTCTGACTATGAGATGAATTGTACTGTTGTGCCTTGGATGTGCATTATTAAACTTTTATCACACCGGGTGAAAATAATTCCTACCTTAGCAAAGTAAAAACCATCATTATCTCCTCCCTGTTCTTCAGCACAGGTAGGGTTTGACAGACCCTCGTCAGTCTGCATGAGGTGTAAGGCTAGTTTTTGAGCTAAGTACTTATTTGACGCATCCTTGAGATATTTTAAAGCCACTCTTGGTTTCCGAGAGTGCCTTGGAGGTGTCAATGCTGTCTAAATTGGAGCAGCCTTAAATCTCATAGCATTTATGTTGCCTGCAAACCCAACAGGTAGCTCTCCAATACCTCGCAGCCAGGCAGGCAGATGTGGTCCTTGATTAGGTCCCACCTGCCCATCCCATACCAGGATTGAGAGGGCAGAGATGTCAGTAAAGTCTCCTTCACTGCCAGCAGCTCTCTGCTGGTGGGCGCTCCAGGTAACCAACCTTCCCACTGGGATGGCCTTTTTCCATCAGCCAGGGCTGCCAAGACCTGCTTCAGACCACAGGGCCAAGGTCTGTCAAGAGAGATAAAATAAAGCCACATACAATTACCTTGGTATAGTTCAGCTCCTTTAATTGATTACAGTATGGCATTAATTTTAGATAATGCTGCCGTGGATGGAGCCAAGATGACTGTCTCCAGCATAGGACTCTCCAATGCTTTCAGGTGTACTGCAATTCAATCTTTTCTTTTTTTTTTGCTATCTTTTGAGATTATAAAATCCAAACACTAACTGATTGAGCACTATAAATGGACCAGAGAGCTTTTCCCACATGCTTAGTTAATTATTATACAGACTTCATGAAAAAATAGTGACCAGAAGACACGTCATAAGGATTTTTTTGCCCATTCTTGTGAGTCAGTGATATTTACTGACTCCTCCTCACCCATATCACAAAACTATCCTTACAATTAACATCTTTACTGGCATTCTCTGTGGAAGGGTAGCCAACACCAACATAGCCTCTGCATTTTAAAGATGACAGAGATGGATGAGGTCAGTTTCCCATCCCTCATGTCATTTCCCTCCTCATCTCCAAGGCTGGTCCTTTGGAGAATATCCTAATGGGGGTTTTGTCTAGACAACCCTTTAATTGACTTGAGCGACAGGACTTCCTCCATTTCTCCAGGGAGATCATTCCACCGCCCAGCAGACCTTGCTGCCAGGAAATGCTTCCTGATATTGACCCTACCCCCTCCTTCCTCAGTGTCATCTCAGGAGCTGCACTCAGTTAATGTTATGTACAACCAGAGCTGTACATCCCTTCCATCTCAACAATGTACCACACTTGGACCACAGTTCCACCAGTCCTTCCATTTGTCAAGTTGTTAAACTTTTTTCCTTTCAAAGCCTTAGAGGAAAATAATGACTTTCATTTACCCCCTTCCCCACACATTAACTTGATTAGCTTATAGAAAAGAGTTTTGATAGCAGTGGCAGAAAGAACACAACCTTTTGGGAAGCCACAAAAAATAATTAATCACACGCTTTTAATTTACTACAGCAACAAAAAAAATGCTTACTTGTTTTCTTCAATAAATTCAAAATTCAGAATCTAGGAAAATTACTTTTCCAAATGATTGTTTCAAAAGAAATCACTTTAGATTCATTTACTGCCAGGTTAATCACATAAACAGTGAACAACAGGTTAATAAGGTAGTAATAGACGTATTAATAAAGAGTAAATCAATTGTTATGGACTGTTCAATACTGTGCTTATTAGCCAGGTTTATATTCATCTATGCTACCAGAACTGATGAGCTTTAAATAATCTATAACATGTTATTCATGACTTGAGTATTCTTCTCTATTAATAATTTACTAACACTTTATAAACTATTTATAATTGCATTCTTCATATAAAAACATGATCTTTGATTCAAAAGTGAATGATAACTTGAGACAGTCTCTAATGTTCTACTCTAGTGACACACATGAAACTACCATGGAGCTGCTGAAACACCATCTGAGCAAATCACACAGTCACCATAATTTGCTTCAACTGGTTTTGTGGCTCTTAGGGAACCTCACAGGTAACAAGAATTAGCTTGTAATTTTGCAAAACTCAGTAGTAAAAGATGCTTAAAGCATAACTTACAGTCATTGTGTTTGAGAATCCATTTTCAGCTGCTGATTTGGAACCGCCCTGGGAACAAAGACTAAGAGGGGATCACCTAGACTATCATTATACCGGTGGTGGTGGTGGTACAATTATAATAATAATAATAATTATTATTGAATTGTCACTTCTCTTCATCTTACCAGTTCCATTCAGGCACAGAAACAACCCCTGCTCTGCTAAGCTCATGCTGTTGAAAGTGGCCAAAGAGGTGTCAAGAACACATGGAGTAGTGAGACTTTAGCAACCAGCTAAGGTCAGTGGTACTCTGGCTTCCTCAAAGTGGAATTGCCACAGCTGTACTCATCCAAAGATCCGCCAAGTCCTGGAGAAAGAAATGTCAAAGCCTTGGAAAAATGTAATCTGTTAAATGCCACAGAGGAAAGAAAGAATCTGGTTTATTGGTCAGCCAAGGAATAACAAGATTGCACTAGGAGAGCTGGTTTTGTTAAAACCAAAAATTATAGTATCAGTGTTCGAAATTGTGGAAGCATTTAATCTAGTTCTGATGCCTGTATTTGAGATCAAAAACCTTACTGGGACAAGTGCAGAGAAGGGTATAAATACGTGACAGGAATGGAATGGCTCCCTTATGAAGAGGTTAAGGGACTTATTTAAACAGTTAAAGACTAAAAATATGTTACGATGGCACTTCTTAAATGAATTCAGGGTTCAAAATGGTGAGGCCAGGGGAACAGTAAAGAAAGACATTATTTAAATTGAAGGACACTATGAGAACAAGATCAGTTAATTATAGATCAACTATAAATAAACTTAACATGAAAACTGAAGTACCAGTATTGATTATTTGAGTATTGAAACCCTGTTATGGCTTTCTAAAATTAAGCAGCTATAGTAAGAAATCTGAACTGGAATTTGATAAGCCTTTGGAAGGGATTGTATTGCCGAGGAGACATGAATCCTGAGTGCCTGCACATCCCCAAAGGGTTGAAAAAAGACTGAATTGCTCTTTATTTGTATTATATTTGTCTTATGCATCAGGTTTCTGTGGTTACTTTCTGGAGTGCAAGAAGGATTTATCCCTTTTTCACCCTTTTTGTCTTCTGACATGCTTATGGGTGTTTGCTTGGATTGAGTTTTGGCCTTTCTTTGAAGTATTGCCAACTGGCCATTATGAGGAACAGGGTATGGAAAGATGCAGTGATATACTTACATATCCACACATCCCCAGCTTAGGTGGTGGCTTGAACTGATGGATGAACTCTTGGGAGAAGAATAAAGTTTGCTGAATACACCTAGATAACATAAACATGTTTTATTTCTTTAGATAACTCAATAGTACAACATATGAGTGATGGGGTAAAATAGAAAATGGAAAGAAAATTCTTCTGGGTATTTGTACTACCTAGATTTGATTTTGAACTCAATCCCCACATGCTTGCTAGATGGTCTGTCTTAGTTTGTGTCTGAATGGCCTTTGAAGGCTCGAATATCCTGGACCCTTTCGAATCAAGTTTGGGGCTGCAATTCTCCCTCTCTGGAGGAAAAACAACTTCAGAGAGAGCTGGAACAGAAGAAGGATTTGTTACGGTTTGTAGATTGAGTGATTTATCCAGTTTGGAAACAGCGACAAAAATTCCTGTTTCCCCAGAATAAGTCTGAATGGCGGAGAAAATTAGCCAACTTTTTTCAATAAAGTTTCTTTCTCCCCTTAATTACTATTATTGCCAGCTCAGCCCCATCACTCGACTACACTGAGGAGATTAACATTTTTTTTCCCCCTGCAAAGTACTTTCTAACAATACTTATTAATTTTGCCGGAGGAGTGGTCCAAGTAGCTGGAGTGTTCTCCTGTTCTGTCCTCCCACACACAACTCAATCTTCCTCTGCGCTCACAGAGGAACAGCAGCCTCCTCTTTCATACGTCTGTGCTATAAGTGGAAAGAGGATTTGACTTGAAGGGACACTGACAACTGGTTTAAAATCTTGAGTTAATTTGTTGTCAAAGTCATTTTTTTTAATACAATTTGGGGGTTTTCTTTTGAGTGACGAGAAAGCGAGAGATCTGTAAATGAAGGAGAATTAATTATTCCCAGCCATTACTGAAATCCAAACACAACCAGGTTGTGTTGCAGCTAATGAAATTGATTTTAAACAAAAGTGAACCTGACCATTCGTGTTTCGTTGTCTCCTCCGTGGTGCTGACAGCAACCCCTCTCTGAGGCACTTTGCCTTCTCCAAACTTCACTTCTCATTCGACAGAATTTAGTATTAATCTGGCCACTTTTAGAGAAAGCTGAAAGATAACCCTATTTGCTCAGACTGTCTCAACTGATTAAGTCTTGTTTCCCAACTGATTGGGAAGATATATGGGGGTGACAAGCTTTTGTCTTGCAGAGATCTCCATGTTTAAATCTTTAAATTCTCAGCTTCTTTTACCACCCCTGTTTCTCCCTTTAAGGAGGCACAACTTAACCAAACCTGAAATTTAGGAAGAGAAAGCTCCAACTTCTGGCTCCCCATAAACCTTTCTAAAGCATTTCTGGCACTTTTTTCTTAATCTACCACTTGACATTATTCCTTTCCTGCTAAAAGATGCTGGGCTATAGTGTTGTTTGTTTTTAATGAAAAACATACTATTAGATCCATTCGCATAGAAAACCAACACAGCAGTAAAGACAGGATAGGGGGTTGCTCAATGCTGATGATAGCTGAGGCGTATTAACCAGGAATAAATGTGCTGCTTTACTCTCTGGCTTTGAAATCACTGCTAAAAGGCTTCAAACTCTTTCTCTCACGGCCCATAACATACACAGAGTGGTGCAGAGAAATGCAATTAACTTCACCTCAGCTCTTCTTTGCCTTCGTAGCTGCAGTAGGAAGAATTGTGTGAGACTGATTCAGAGTTATTCTGTTAACAGAAAAAAAAGATGGCTAAATGAAATGTCTCCTGCCATGTGTTTCTAGCCCCAGGGTCTCTTCAGACCACAGAGGGACACAAAACCCCCATTCAGGGGGATGCCTGTGGCTGCAAGGTGGCCAATAGAGGAGATGGGGAAGTGGAGGGGCACAAGCCAGGAGTGGAGTGGGATGCGTGGCGTATACGGGACAACCCCTCTGACCTGGTAACCCTAGCAGGATGTTTGCCATCTCAACATTTGAGAGAGAAGACAGTGGTCAAGAGATACTATCTATGGCTACTGAAAAGCAGTCAGAGCTATTCAGAAGACTAGAGATGGCCTAATTTGAGTTTATGGTACATTGCTGGCATAACACCTAATTCAGTGTCCATAAAAAGAGCTCAAAGACATCTTGGAACCTGCATTGAGGCCACACTTGCCCCAGAGACAGAAGTGACAGCTAAGCTACCCACGTAAGACACTACTCACAAGCAGAAACAATCAGCCTGGATAGAGTATTTCACAAAACAGTTTCCATCAGGCGCCAGCAGCTTTTTAAATATTAACCAGATCTGATGGCTGCCTCTCTGGGATTACCGTCTCTGACACTGGTGATCCCAGTGTGTCAGTGTAATTTAGCAGCCAAACCCTGGCTCCCAATAGCAGCTTGCAGATGTGGATTTTAATTAAAAATATTTAATTTTCAGCTCTCACTTCCATTTGCTTTACCTGGCATTACGGTTTGTGGTGCTCATCACACAGACCGCTGAAATGCTGCTCCAAGGAAACCTCAAGCAGGTTCCTCCGCCTATGGCAACTCCATCGAATGGCCCCATTGAGCCTTGTTTTGTGTTCAGCCATAACAACCAAAATAGAGAGCTAAAGAAAAAACAAACTACATTAGTGGCCCAGGACCTACCTTGTACTAGAGCAATTCACTCAGAGATTAGCCATATGGAAAGTGTACCTTTCTGGCTCCACCAAGACACATCCCTGGAGAACCTTTTATTGTTTTTCCTCCACAAGTGACTGAAAACAATAGGCACTGCTCAAATCTAGGGGAGAAAAAAGCTAAGTTTAAATTGGCACCTTGGGGTTGTAGCATACAGTGTTTGACAACTAGCTCCAGAGCCCAGGTAATAGTGTGTCCCTGCTCCCTTGTGATGAGATGCTGCATTCCCAGAGCTCCTGCAGCCTCACGGGCTTCACCCCATATAATCCTTACATAGTTCCTTCATTGTGCTATTTTCCTCACAAAAAAGGTTAAGACCATTCTCTATTGAAAAGATGCTGTTTCACTTTTGATTAATCACCACTTAATTTACCTCATTTCATTCATGAGTAGCTTTAGCTTTATGCAAAATTTTCACTAATAGTTTTCTACATCTGCAAGCACACTCAGTGAATCCCTCATCAAACACCGTTGGAATAGGCTTGAGCGAAGGTCCTACTTATAAAACAGGTTCTACCTTTCTCCTCTGACTGCACAGTTCAAACAGCACACACAACATTCCTCCATAGACAGACATTTCTGAACTTAGCAGACAATTTGCAGTAAGTTGGAAGTTGTACATTATGGTTAATTAATATCTGGAAAAAAATATTTAGAGATTACCATTAAGGGCCAAGGTTTTTAGGGAATGTGGAAGTACATTTTCCTTATGTGGAAAAACAGAGCAGAAAGCAAGAAAATGACCCAAGGACAAATAAGTGTCACCATGCTGAATATCCAGATCACTGAATTTAGAGGTGTTGTTAATTATTACAAATTTTGATTGAAAACATTGAGTATGAAAGATGTTTTGAAACCTTATTTAGCTTTTTTTGGCCTGTTTTATTTCCAGTTAGGAGGTTCATACTTCTTCAGTGCTTTTGGGAACAGAAATAAGGAGTCCTACATCCTCTAAAGAAACTCTTATTAAAGGGCATGAACAACTCAGTGACCACAGTGCAGTGAAAACTCATCCACAGAGAAAGACTCTGTGAACTGTTTGGGGGAAGGACAGTACATGGTTTTATAGCACCTGATGCAAGGGAGGCATGACATATGACCCTTATCACAAATGGAAAAATAAACATCAACAAGACAGATTGAAGAACACATCAGAAAGAGTAAAAATACAGTTAAAAATAATCACTGATAACATTTAGCCTGGAGTGCTTTTTGCTTTGTTATTCTATATTGACAATCCCACCTAGAAATGGGTCTCTAAGACTTTTTGACTTGTAGACAACCCAGTTTGCTCTACAGACCCCAGTATATCCATTGTCACCCATGGGAGGGCCCCAGGGTCTTTGCTGTGCTGCATCTTGGGGATGGATCAAATGGCTCCTAGACGAGAACAGAACCAGACATTTTCCAACCAAATACCTTTCAGGTCACTGAGCAATGCTCTGGTGGCTCTGCCTCGCCAGCAAATGCCCATGTTGAGGCACATCAATAAGCAGCTTTGCCTGAGGAACTTTCCTCCTTTAGGGTTTCTGTGCTGATGGCAGAAGGAGATGCGTGCCCCTGCCTCGGCCAGAACCATGCATGTGCTGGCTGAAACCACTCACAAAGGGTGGGAGCTGAGATCCTAACCTGTGAATGTGGTCATTGGCAGAGGCTTTGATCCATCAGAACCACTAGTGAGGAACGTAAAGAGGGCAGAGGTATAACTGGCTGAGGAAGAGCAAACGAGAAAGAGAACAAGGCCCTTGTTAATTGCCATAGCTCCTCAATCATTGCTGATGAGTGCTACCAGCCACTACAGAGCAGGAACACAAGAGGACTCTGAGTGAAAGAGTTTCAAGCTGGTCTTTGGGGTGAATTGCATCAGCCTGTTGCTGCACTGAAGTCCCACACAGCAGAGCCCAAATGCCAAAAAGCCAAAACAAACCCTAGTCTTTGATTGTAACAACTTACAGCCTTGGGACATATAATTATTCGTTCAGATGAGGCTTCGTGTCAAGAGCTACTGCTTTACAAGACAATTGGGTACTGCTGCAGGTGATTGCTACAGCAAGGACGTTGGGGAAATCTCTCAAGATCACCTGGTAAGTGCTGCTGCAGGATCCAGAGCACAGCTGCTTCATCACTGTGCTCCTGGATGTCCTGTTGAAGGATAGTAAAATAATATCAGGTACTTGTTTCTGCTCCATGGAAATAAGTTGTATTACCTCTACAGGGGTCAATTCTACAGCTAAATCACACTGCATAAGTACATGTAGAGCAAGTGACTCTGAAGAGTTCCCCAGGAAAGAGCAGCCAGGTTTTACAGGGCACCAAATCTCATCCCCAGCCATCTCACCTGACAGACTGAACAGTGGTAACCACACCATGCCTGTGCTCCACAATAGGAGATCCCAGGCAGACCCTCTAACAACCACTGCTGGCTTTTCTTTGTGTCCTGGAAAATCCACCAACAGTGACTGGTGGATTGGAATTGCTACACTGGATGGGCAAAGCCAAACAAAGGATACTGTGGATATCAGGCAGCTTTTCCATCCCTTCTAAGCAACTCCAGGACTTAAGTAGACTCTGAGCAAAGATGAACTGTCCAAGTCCATCAGCATGAAAGTCTCCAGGACGATTTTCAAGGCTTTTTGAAGCACTGAAAGAGAAGTATATTGCGGTGGCACATATTGACAATCATCTTGGAGCAAGAACATTCCCTTTCCACTTATCTCTTGCCTGCCCCACCACAGCCAACAGCTTCAACATCTCTCCTTCCTCACCAACTATGCAATAAGTAACAGACCATGTTCACAGAAAAACCAGACAAGGGCAGATCCAAATCTTTGTCCGAAGCCAGGCGATTTCTCCTTTCCCAGTCAGAAATGGCATGACTTTAATATGGTCATGATATTCTGCATTAAACTTGCTCTCCAAACAAGGACCAATCTGTCATCAGACAGAAATGGAAAAGGGTCAACCTTTCCTGCCCCTTCTGCAGATAATTCCCCCTTTCAAAGGGAAAAGGCTTGAAAGCTCCAACTATCGAAGTCTGCTTTCCACAAAAAGCAACACCTCCAAACTAGACTCCTTTTTTAGGCTATGAACAAGTCCTTGGTGTTTTGACCAGGCCACTTTTTCAGTACAGCTTTTGTCCTCAAGAAAATAAATAAATAAAATAAATTTTTAAAAAAGGAAAAATCTGTTGTTTGTTTTTTCTTTTTTGAAAGTTCTGTAGATATTTTATACCCCCTTTCTTTTTTCTTATTTTGTTTTTCCCCCTTCTTACATTCACACAAGCAAAACAACAAGAGGGTCCTCTGATGAATGTGGCGGATCGCCATGGTTACGGTTCAGAGATGCGGCAAAAAGCAATTATGGTGGGACATAGTGAGGAAAAAAAAAAGGAAAAGAAAAGCCCAACAGAGAAATGCACCTCTTTGTCAGAATTTCAGAACAGCTGTAATAACACTTCTGCACCCCAAGCAGTGGAAAGTAACTGAAATATTGTGGCATGTTAAATGCCAATGCATTAAATACCAGGATTTCAATGTCACATTATTTAAAAAGACAGGAAGCATTAATTTCCAGCTGCACTTTCGGCTTGTTAAGTCATCTAGGGGGAATAGGGAAAAAGGAGCAAGTCCATGGCACAGGGCCTCACATTTTGAGGTGTGAAATAAAACACTGTTCAGCGAGGCAGTGGAATGCACTTGTAACAGATTTAATCTGACAGCAGCTGCGGTTTTCTATTTAAGCTTTGTGTGATTTATTTTTCCCCTTGGTGTTGGAGCTCCTGAAAGAGACGGCGACGCTCTCCTGACCTTTCCCAATCTGAGGATCTCAAAGCGCTTTACCCCCGTGCATTCATTTTCACAGCCTACAATGGGTGAGGGAGCTGGGTTGTCACTGTCCTCACAGAGTAGGTGATACTCGCTCAGGTCTGATCTTCCTAGCCCCGGGATCACAGGTGGGATGTCTCGGTTTGGGCCTCTGCAGTGGCTGGGAGAAGCAGGAAATTCCCATTTTACATGCTGTTATTTTAAGATTATATCAAAAATAAAAGCTGGATATCACAGGCTGGGATTATCTGTGAAGCTCATGTATGTCCCTAACACTTATTCCTATGTAGCTAGCTGAAGAGTAGGGTTCACCTCTGCTCTTTCTTATTTGTATTTAATCTTGAGGGTTTCTATCATCAGTCTTGCAGATCTATTTTTGGTGACAACAGCAGCATAAAGTATCTCTCTTCCTTCATACCTGTTGCATACTGCAGTCCCCAGCTGCGGTTCTTGTCTTCCAGGCTATGAATCACACCAGGAACAAGATCCTGCTGAATTTTAACCCATGGAAAGAAGTAGAAAGCGAGAAATTACTGAAATGGATCTGTCTCTCACCCTGTTCACCAAGAGGTTCTGGAAATTGTAGTGCAAAAGGCCAAAGGCAAACTGTGAAAGGTATAAAGGGCGATGTGTATGGTACACGCTGGGTCGGACAAAAAAAGAAGGATGGGAAGAGCAATACAATGACAAACAGACAAAACAGCCCAAAGAGGACAAAGATTAACCACTTCATAGATTATTTACCTCTTTTCTGAACACTTCCCTCCAGTTAATGCTTCCTGTCTCTTCAGGGAAAAGAGCTCTCAGATTACACATCCCAGTTCCAGCTTTCCTCCATCTGGTCACAAGAGCAAGTTCCTCCATCCAGCCAGCATCAACTCACTAATGGGCTTAGAATAAAAATTACATTTCCCAACTGGAGTAACGGCCAACTATTCCTTTCTTCTTTTTTACTATATTATACCCAGCAAAATCAAAGATCCAGGCTGCTTCCTCAAGCAAAAGAAATCTGAAAAAACCTGTGTATGAAAAGAAGATGCTAAATCTGAAAGAAAATGAAGTATTGCCAAGTCTTGTGGTTACATATCAATCACAAGACTTATGATATTTTTTTCCTTAGCACTAGCTTCTAAAGCAAAAAACAGTATGAACATCTTAGTATGAGAACAGGGGAGAAATCGTGAAAAATAGAATGAAAGGACTGCTAAAGGTTCAGCAGTGAGAGGGAGACTAAAAACAACCCCACAGGGCTTTAAATTGTTTTGCTTTTTTAAAGCAATCCACGATTTAGACAAACCTGTTGCAATCCATGTTGAGGACTGAGTAGCAGTGTTTAAGTAAGAACTGTCATGGGAGAAATGCTCTGTGGAGTGAAACCATGACCTAATGTTGCAGGTTGTGCCTTTAATGACAGCAACAGCAGAAGTCTCAAGAGCTAAACCAAACCCCAAAATGAACTCTCCTCTAAATCCAACAGCTGGATGCACAGGGAGGTTGTGGTTTCTCAGAGTACTCCTCTGCTAATGCACCTTCAAGGCTTGTATTCTTTCAGCACTGGGAAGGTAAACCTGAAAAGAAACAATAAGATAAACTGTCGGTTTACATTTGTATAGAAAAACAAAATTAAGACAGCCTCAGTTTCCCTAGGCAACTTGATGAAATGTGGTGTTTGAACCCATTAAAACATTTGCCTCTATTAAAAATTGAAAAGATGATCAAAATGCCATTGGAGACTGTTTTCCAATTAAATTAAATTTTGGCCCAGAGCAGCTTCTTTTGATAAACTCTCAGAGGAATTATCAGAAACCCACACCTCAGGGAGGCTGGTTTAGCTTTTCCATTGTTAATTCATACCTTTGGAGATGTGGTTTCTACCCGCTTTTCTTCCATATTATGAGCAGTCCCCAAATGAGAGGTAACCAGCCTAATCAATGGGGCAAGCTGCATGACTATCACCAAGCCTGGGGTTCCACCAAGAGTGTGGTACCTTGTCAGTGAGCACCAGAGCCAGAGTCAACTGATGAGGTACCAAGCCAGAAAGGTGGGTGAAAGTAGCTCAGCTCAAGCTGGGTGAAAGCAGAAGGTGTTTGCAGAATGTGTCAAGTGCTCAGAAGAAAGGCTGGAAGTACAAGCTAGTTTAGAAATTTCAAAATCAATCTCTCCTTCCAAAACAGATTAGAGATATACTAAAGACTGGAAACCTCACAAGTGAGCAATTTAGGAAGCTCTTGTTTTGAGCATGGTTGTACTTCAGCTCAGCCCCTGAGCCAACTATGGAGGAGGATCATTAAGCTGAACAAAAGCCACATTGCAGCAGCAGAGCTCTACAAGGTGCTAAATTACCCCAAATCAATAGGGTCTAGAAGCGCACAGAGCCATTTCTAATCAAACAGTGTCGAAGCTCACTAGAGATGGACTCTGGAAATGGAAAGCAGATCAAAACAACCAAAAGTGTCACAACCCTCTGCAGCAGCGAATACCATTGTCAAGGCATCCTTTGTGCTATCTGCACTTGGCATTTATATGAGAGAGAGATAGAAGAAGGAGTTTTAAAACAAAGGTTTCATTGCAGATTGCTCTTTTCTCATTGCTTTATTATTTGCTCTTTACACATGACAGAGAAGTGGACTTGCAAACAGCTTTAATTAGAAATGCAGATTACACTGGGCCAGAATACAGTGGACACTTTCTCTCCAGCAATCCTGCTGGGAATACACATGGCCAGTTTGCTAAGAAACAAACTGAAGTCAAAGTTAGCTTCATTTTTAGGCTATACAGTGCATGCAGTTGCTGTGCCCAGTTCATAAACCCAGCAGCTGTGAGTAATTCCTCATTCTTAAAAAATTTAATGCAAGAAAAGAACTGTGTTTCCAGTAGAAATGCCCACTAGAGAGACATGGAGCTTCTGGTAGTGGTTTTAGCCCTAGGTAGGATCAGACCTGATCAATGCTGAACTGGAGAGCTGCAACCAGAAAACCAGTGTGCTGTCTCAGACCTAACAACAGGCTTGAACACTTGAAAGCTTGTCTCCCCACCTACAACTGAGATTAGTTTATCAAATAAAAGATATTAGCTTTGTCCACACCCCTTGGCTTACTTGGCTTACTAACACTCCTCCTATGAGTGAGACTTTTCCTTCTGAGCATGATAAGTGTAAGCACTACTATACACAAGCAGGGCTGCAAGTTGTTGGAAGAAATGGCCATTTTAACTCCTAATGGCAATTTTAATTCCTAATGGCCATTTGAAGTTTTGCAGGGGAGTTCTCTGAGATTGGCCCATAGCTTCTTTTGATTTTAGCAATGCTTAAAATCCACCTTGTATTACTGAAGAGATCTGATGACCAGATGCGTGTTTCCCCATCTGCTGCTTTGCAATCATTATCAGGTTCTGAAGCAAGCAACAATGGACAAAAGGGATGAAAAGAAGATGTTTGACTCCACAATACATACATCATGACACAGGGCACTCACCTGCAGAATAGAAAGTGCTCCAGTCAAAGTGAGGTCCACATACTTCAAGGCAGAAGCTGTTTGCTATTGCACTCCCATGCACCATGTGGCAGAGCTGAAAGGTGGTACCACACCACAGTGGAGTCCTGTTTAATCTGAAGACTGAAAATGGGAAAAGAGCCCTAACAAAGGAGGTGTAGAAATGGTGTGTCTAAAAGAAAAGGTTGTTTGGAATGACTGGCTATGGATACCGATTTGGGGGATATTTTTGCTTTTGTTTTTTATTAATTGTTGTGACTTTGTTGTATTTACTGAAGCAAGTTAAGCGTTTCCTTTTGATAAAGAGAAAAATAATGCAACTGGTTTTAAATAAACCATTGAACATTTCAAGCTGAAGGGAGCTATGGATGCATATCCAAATAGTCTGCAAAGTTATTGTGAAGATCCAGCTCATTCTCACAGGTCCACATATATACAGGAATCCTCATTTCCACTAGTAATGCTTTATGTGCCCGTAAGTTGAAAAAAGGTCAGCAATCTGCTGAAAATGATGGTATCATGGTTACAGCACTGGGCTGACTGTCAGGAGGCCACAACTTGATCTCTAGGCGTGTCACAGCCCTCTTGCATGACCACAGGCAAGTTGGTCTGAGTGGGTTCAGGAGGGGATAACCCCGCTACATATCCAGCTCCTCAGACAGATATCCCAGCCTACAGTGAGCTGCCACAGCACAAGTGTACATAACGTTCTGATGCTTTCAGGTAAGGCTGAAAATCAGGTGAGAACTGCTGTCCTGATCTAATTTTACATGTAATTTTGCAGGCACAAATCAGAGCACAACTCTCAAGTTTTTTCAATGCAGTGGACTAAATTTCAGACCTAAACCTGATCGATCACACCTTGTAAATGCTTCATTTGAAGTAGCATCTGTGGAAGAACTATCAGGTATACAGAGGACGAAGAGGGAATTAGCAAATCATTTCAGAGTAGGAAGGAATACTGCCTGAGAGCGCTCAACAGTCCAGAGTGTTCTTCATGATTCAAAACACATCTCCTTCCATAATGTTTTGAAGGATATTTCTGACTTTAAAACTTTCCTCATTTATTTACTTATTACATTTTGTTGTCCAGGAAGATCTGTTGAGAGGACGCATTTGCTCCAGAGGGGTATGGAAAGGAAAGGACAGACCAGGAGAAGGGAATGCAACGAGCACTGGAAATGCACAGACACGTTATTGAAATGCTGACCTTTCTGACAGCTCCTGGCTTCCCGTCGGCATTGTGCCAGGGCCATGACTATCACGTTTCAGCCTGTGCATTGCCTGCAGCAGAGTGTAACAATTCCTTTATAATCAGTGGATTTCTTTTTCATAGCACCTGAGCAGAGTCTTGGGCAGGGGGAGGATGTGGCAAGCAGAGGATAAGAATGTCTGTTCTGGTGAACTGGGAGCTACTCAATTCTGGTTAAATAGAACTGTGCTTATTTATAACAACTACATTTCAGTCCAAGATCCACTGAACTTCTCCTCTCTGTTAATGCAAATCTTAAGGGGTTAAACATTGCTTCCCTTCAAGTCAATGATAAAACTCTCTCTGGCAATAGTGGGAGTAAAATGCCATTGAAAACGTCTAATACTGCCTCTAAGAAAAGGTTTGAGTGGGAAGGATAATTGTTGATTTTTTTTTTTCCATGATATCTTATATTGAGTTATTATCAGAACTATTGCACTGTTACAAAATATTTTCCAAAGTCCTGTAATGAAACATAGCTGGAGATTTAAATAAAACAGATTAAAAGAGCTTAGAAGTTTTAACTAAGTTTGCCACTTTCCGTTTTGAAAATGGCAAAAAGATCTTGGCATTTCAGAGCAATGTATAAATTTGTATCACAGTACTTACTATCAGGTTATGAGCTGATTTGCTCCTCATACATAACTGACATCTAGAAATCTAGGACTGAAAGAGAAAATCTAGAAGCATTACTGACAAACTATGCAATATAAATTTGAGATCTATATCTACAAACTCACAGAGATAACTTCTAGCAGCATATACCTGTATGTACCTAGTAATGATCCTACATCCTTACAAGCTCCTTAAAAGAAACTACTTATTGAGCAGTGAGATATGCTATTTCTTGATAATATTTGTTCTCTGATAAATTCATGAAGTATTAGACTTAGGTAAGGGTTTAAAACAATGTTTCTCAGGTATTTGAATTCACCTGAATTGCTTCAGTGGTGCTGATACTACTTTGGTGTTTCGTAGGGTCAGTATTACAGGGAAAGAATTTCATGTGAAGTAAGGGAATTTAAGATACTTTGAAAATATGAGTAACCATAAGTGAACATCAGTATCAGAAACATGATTTCAAAAGTATGATCAATATGCCAAAAATCTCCACAGGTCTACCGGAAATGATATGAAATGCATTGGAACTAGCCATGAACTTCTGAAGAACTTCATTACCTCCTAGGCCAGGACCATGACCTCCTCTCAGGTTGCTAGCAACAATTCCCTAGGACAAGGTCTCCATGTGATATCGTTCAGCATCTTAAAATGTTCATTTGAAAGAGTTTTGAACAATATTTTCCAATAATTATGCACAGAACATGTAGAAGAATAATCTCAATTATATTCAAAGAATTATTCATTTCTATGGACCATGCCAGCAAACCTGCATCATTCTCTCTAAACAGTAACACAGCCTCTGCCTGGAATGTGCTCGGTAATCCCCCTGTGAGCAACCAGGCCTATTTCTTTTCAAGAAGCTGTTCAGGTTTCTGAAGTCTAATTCAGCCACCATCCTCTTCTCCCAGTCTGACTTTGCAGATGAGCCCCATCAAGCACTCAAGTGTACAACTAAGGAAGGCAGACAACATCCAGCTGTGGAGAATCTCTGCAATCCCAAGGGAATGCTGGTTTTCTCGCTGCAAGAGATGCAAAACTCTTCCATCTCTCAGCTTCCAGAAACATCAGTTCTCTTGCACTAGAAAACAACCCATTAGTTTCTATGAACAAAAAAATTTCGTATCCCTATGTGCTAACCATTTATTTAAAAAATCTTTAAAAGTCACATAATTTTGAATGTCTTCCTGTCTCTACCCTTTTATTTTCTTCTAATCTGTGATTTCAGTATTCTAACATTTCACAAGGAAACTCACAGTGAATCTGAAGCTTTAAACAAGCTGTATTATTGCATTAAAGACCTAAGTAAATGTTTCTTTTGAGCAAGACGAAAACCAAGCAAACAAACATTTTTCTCCCCCAAGTCTCCTCTTTAAAGCAGGAAAAAAAGTGAGTTTATAAGAAGGAATCATTTGTACTTTAATGGTGCTTTTGTCACTTTTCCAAAACCTGAATGTCTGGTATAAGGCATCTGACCATGGATTGCTAAAGGCGTTAAAGTTTTACTTCTGAAAACTGGCATTAAACTTCAAAGCCATTTGATCAGGCAGCTTTCTCAAATTTCCAGTTTAATCTAAAACTCTATGATTAAGGTGGCAAACTGGCATAAATTTGGTTCTTAATGTTAGGACCATAGGATGTATCCAGTTCTGTTTTCAGAAAGGTGGCCTCACTTGGATGCGTGTTCATCAGAGCATATGTCCAAGCTTGTCATGCAAATATTCATGGACTTGGTCTAGCATTGAAGTAGGGGAAATAGCTCTTAAAGAGTAAAGGCAACTGAAAAAACCCCAAACCAAACCCCAAAGACACAAAATTCAGGTTCCAGGTTCCGTTTACAGAACAGAAAATAATATTTTAACCATTTCACACAAGCCCAGGTATGAATGTTACAGATATCGAGCAAGGAGTATGGGGTGACAGCCTTCCTTTGTATCTTGGACTTGCAAAATTAGGGCAAAAATACGGACTGATTCTATTTTCGGCAACTGCTTGGAACTCTGGCTCTCTAAGGTTTTCTGTCCCCACCTCTGACCATCTAAGAGGTTTCCATGTATTTGGAAAGTACAGTTAAAGCAAGAGCTGCAATGCTGCGGTGTGCAGTCCAGAACAGTGGTGATGTTTTAATGTATCAGACTGTGTTTTGGTGGCGGTGGTGGTTGGGGTTTCCGCCTGTGTTCATCATTTCAGTGGGTTTCAGCCCTCTGTTCATCACCCCACTTATGGGTCCAAACCCTTTGATCCCCCAGCTCCAAAGGACACAAATTCATTTCTCAGCAGTACTGCTTAAGACAAAGTTTTGCCCCATGAAGTCAGTCATTGGATTTCCAGACAACAGATTCCCACCAGGGGGTCAGCTGCTCTCAGCGCTGGTAGTTTACCTTTGTGGTGGATGGAAAACACACAAGCAGAGAGTTTGTTTTGGCCCCGCAATACAGGGCTGGTTGCGCTCTGCATCCAGCAAAAGATTGTTGTTCCAACAATGGAAAACGGAAGGGGGAAAGAGATGAACTCAGAGCACGCAGCACACCAAAGCCAAAACACACATTGCAGACGTTTCTGCTACAGTGGGATACACAGGTTAAGCCAAGTTAACACTCTGCAAGTCTAAAAACTCACACTCTGGCAAGTACCAGCCCTCAGCAGACCCTGACAAAGTAAAGGCATATTACTCTGGCAAGGCAACAAATAGATGGGAAGATTGAGGGTTTTAACAAGTTGCTCCTAAGACTTAGCATTATATCTTCTCTGATGCATTCCCTTCCTACAGCCTATTCCAAGGAGAAGGCTGTGCAGAGTTAAGTCATTTGGCCGCGAGACAAAGGAAGAGGAGGATAAAGAGCAACTGAGGGGGCAAAAGATGAGAGCAGTGGGAAGGCAGCACAGCTGCAAAGGAGAGCACTCTCCCAGCTATGCAAAGGAGCTGCTGAGGGCATAGAAGGGAGGGAGAGATCACACAGGAGAAGCCACTGGCAAAGAAGGCTGTCCTCCCTGGACTCCACAGACGAATTACAATGCAGGATGTATGGAGCAAAACCCACCGTTAACACACACATTCAGGTTCACTCGTGGCAAACCAAAAGCTACTTGATTGCAGCTTCCCCAACCTTGTCAGTGTGAGAAAATACACCACGCATAGCCTCACTCATTGCAGGAGATGTGAATAGCCAGAGGCTGTGTAGAGGTATCAGTTCAGCCACAGGCAGTGGGAGGTTGGTCAAGGCATCCTCACTAGGCAGATCAGGACCAACACATGGCATTTGCACACCCAGTTACATATCTGAAGCCCTGAACCAGCAGGACTCTTTGACTGCAGGGTATCCCATCCTCTCCCTTCCCTAGCTGAAGCTCAAGGGAGATAAGCAAAGCAGAAGAAGGTTTTTCCTTCATCTTCTAAGCTGTAGAGATACAAATTGCTTCATCCCAAACACCAAGGAGAGGCCTATGTGTGTGCTTTAGCACAGCACATAGCTGGGATTTCATACCATACCTCTTTCTTCACTTTTGCTCCCTCTCCTCCTCTCTCTCTCCCTCCCCTTTCACCCTTTCCACTGGATTAGGCTGAAATCAACTGTCCTTCTACCCCACCCTGTCTCAGCATCTCTTCTTTGGGCTGTGATCACTCTTTGTCCACTGGCTTTGCCCTCCATGGTCTCATCAAGCCCAATGCAGCATCCCAGCATCAGCTGAGCTCAAGATAAAGTACTCAAATATACCATTTAGGATTGGATGCAGACTCGAGCTTGGGAATTCTGTATATCCTCCGTGTATTCAGCTTGTACAAACAGCAGTAGATATTTCTGTCCCTTCTGCACAGGCACACACATGCTCTTGCTGCTCTCATCCCTACAGGCATTCCCCAAAAGCCACCTAAGAATTATTGTAAATGCAACACCACGTTATGTCTTCTGAAAAATAAAATAAAGTAAAATAGTCAAACCCTGGCATATCTCCAGAGAGGAAAGCGTCAGATCTCAGCTGGTAAATAAGATGTTACTGTGAAGCTTGTAAAACCAACGTTATTTCTCCTTTGTAGAGGCTCTACCTGCATAACATGAAGGGGGCTCAGTGACAGACACATTAAAACACCATTAAACTGTGAAATAGAACGCAGTGTGAAAATAGATTTAACCTTCACAGCATATTGATCTCTACCCCGCGCCGTGCCTAAGTTCTTGGACAACTGTTTTATAATAGGTTTTACTTATTTTCCTGTTGCTATTCTGACTTCCTCAGAGGAGGGTGTTATTTCTAAAAGCTCCTGACAGCTAAGGGAAAAGTGGGCTTGTTTCTTAGTCATCGCTCAGTGCTCAAGAGTTGCTGCTGCCAGCTGCTCCATAAACAGAAATCAGTTTTGTGTAAGTGAAGGATGGGTCTGGGCAGCAGTGATTGCGGTGGGATGGGAGGAGGAGGAAGGGGAAGCGGAAAGGGAAGAGGAGATGGGCTGTTTGCAAGGACTCTGCTGAACAAAACTATGCAGGATGCAGGCAACAAGGCTGAACCTGAAATGTCTTTTGAAAGGGACAGCGCCAAGATTTATTTAAGTGTGCAGGGACTTGGACTGTGTTTGTGAAGATAGGTAAAATAATTGTGCGCACATCTGCATATTCAGACGGGAAATCCTTCTGATGAATTGACTGCTAGGGGTCACGCTGCTGCCAGCCAGTTCTTATACTTTCACTGTGAGATAGGGACTCCTCAGTGATGAGTTATGCCGTAGGACCTTTGAACCCCCTGTCACCTCCCCTCTGACCATTCATCCATCTCCCAGAGCCTTATGCTAAGAGTTCAAACCTCTCCAAATGACCAAGTATTTTTCTTCTTCACATCGGTTCAACAAAAATGTTCCACCCAGCTCTACACTGGGATTTCCTTTCTGACCACCCCAAAATAAACCCAGCCGGAACACAGGACAGATAATGTTCAGCCACGTCCTGTAGCCCTGAACAAGAGTTTTGTAACACCCATGCATGAGCTAGATAAAAATTTGGGGGTGTGGAGGGGTTATTTTTATGGAAATGTTTCTAATGCTTTCCCCATCATGGTCATCTGGCAAATCTTGGCCTGGCTGGAGATCTCTAAACACATGTGAAGGCCAGGCTGAGCTCATCTGTCAGATATCCCTGACATACGGCATTGAAATCAAACCTCTAAACTGGCTGCTAGGCATGGCTGAAGCTGAGTGTTGGATTTGTGTAGCCAGACCTTGCAGTAAATTAGCACCATACCAAACACATTTGTACACATGGTTCATGGGCAATTTGCAAATTATCTATGAGGCAGCCATGAAACTGCCACAGAGGTGACTACCCAGCAATGCTGTTTGGGGTCAATTCCTGAACAGTGGGAGAGTTGCATTGACTTCAGGAGGACTAGGATGGTGCTCACTGAAATTAACTGCCCGCTTTGGTTAAGCAGTCCAGTTTTCCATAATATCACGTATTTCGACATAGCATAAATACCAACCATGCCCCAAAACCTGCAGTCAACCCAAATGTATAACAAGGTTAAATTTATCTCATCCACACATGACCTCTAATAATAATAATAGTACTAAAAGAATGGGAAGGCTGAGGGCAAGCAAACTGACCTTAAGACCTGGCAGTGGGAAGACTTACTTCTTTTAAAATTTTCTGGGACAAGCATATGTTTTATAGGAGTCTCCTGTTCTGAATTACCTTAATCCAAGTCACACTGTGATGATGGAAAAGTCTGAACACATCAGAAAACAGAAAATAGCTACTTGGAAATAAATTCCCTGTAAAGAAGCCTAATGCTAAGCATGTGGAATAGAAAAGTGCAACAGAAAAGCTGCGGAAACCCCACTCATGTCCCCAGACTCCTCACTTCCTCAGAATGATTGCACAGTGCACACATGGATGCTGACTCTGGTATCTCCATGATTCTGTAGAATCACAGAATGGTTTGGGTTGGAAGGGACCTTAAGATCATCCAGTTCCAACCAATGCCATGAACTTCCTTCCACTAGACCAGGTTGCTCCAAGTCCTGTCCAACCTGCCCCTGAACACTGTCAGGGACAGGTCAGACACAGCATCTATGGGCAATTTGTGCCAGTGTCTCACCACTCACAGTCATCCAATAGACCCATAGTTAGATTTACATTTAGGAATGCCTTCTGGTCTTGGAGACTTCAGTCCCTGTTGCACTTAAATGACTACCTTGAATTGAAAATACTTGTTTATTGTTCCCATGCTATACGCTGAATGGATTAACAATGCAAAAATGGATAATCTGCATGGGCAAAAGGACACACAGAAATACGCATCACCTAGATCTCACTTTAAGAATCAAATGAAAAATCTGAATAAAGTGTTATTTTGGGTGGAGTGTGCAGTAAAGGCACATAACCCGCCTTTCCTTTAGGTAGGGCCTAGGAAACCCCACTCAAAAATTGTAAGCAGGTGGGACAAGACTTTACCTCCTCTCCTGCTGCAGCACAGTCTCCATTTCAAGTAGCCTCCAGCATCAGTTGTTACACTGCCGAGTAAAGTACTTGCTCACCTTGTCAGATACAAAATATTATAGCACAGTAAGCAGTTAGTAAAGAATGGGAACCTGTCTATGGATGGTAACCCGTCGGGGAATGGGAACCCATTGATGGGTGGGTACCTGTCGGGCAGCAGGGAACTGTGATGATGAAAAAGTCTGAACACATGAGAAAACAGAAAATAACTATTTGGAAAGAAATTCCCTGTAAAGAAGCCTCATCCTAAACATGTGCAATAGAAAAATGCAATAGAAAAATTGCAGAAACCCCACTCGTGCCCCCAGAGTCCTTGCTTCCCCAGAATGATTGCACACTGTACCCATGGGTGCTGGCTCTGGTGAGCAGCAGCTCTGCAGAGCTTCAGGGCACAAACTAAATCCCTCAGAGCCCCTTTCCAGGAAGGAATTGACACCTGGAAAAGCAGCAAGCTTGAACGTTCTGTTGTACAGGGGTAAGTAAGGACCAAGTGCTGAAATCACCAAGGCTCTGCTGGCACGAGCAGTAAAGATGCTGTCCCTTCTACTAATAGTGGACAACACTGCAGTGGAGGAGGAAAACAGACCACTTCCACAGCACATGAGCTGTGCAGGAGCTCCCTCCCACCTGCTCATGAGGGAAGATATTTATGCCCTGCAAACCCCACCACCTACAGAGACGTTCTGCTGGTTTGCAATGCAAGCAGAAAACAGGCAGTAAGTTCATGTGGCCTTGGATCTTTATGGGTCAAAATTAAAGTATTTCATCTTGGCTGTAGCAGATCTGGGTGTGGGCTGTCCTACACTGGCACTGGGTAAAGCTACACCTGAAGTACTATCCTTGCACCAGCTTGGAGCTCTCAAGGATCCTTGTGCTTTTTGAAACAGGTGCTGCCCAATTCTTTGTCATTGAATCAAGGCAAAGATTTTTCTGCTCTTCAGAAAATGAGAACACCCTGGCGCAATGTCAGCAGGGCTGGCTGGTTAATCACCACCACGAAGCAAGAAGATGGACAGACTGCCTGAAAGCAGAGCACAAGCTCCAGCCCTCTTCTCTAAGCTGGTGCAAACACAGAGCATTCATAATCAAGTGAGAATTGCTCACAGCAATGTTTGCTGCTCCTTCCTCACTTAGTAGTGGCCATGTCCCTGTTACAAGAATCATTTCCAAGGCATGTCACATTTATGAATGCTCTTCCAGGGCATCACCATCCTCTCTGTATTAGGTGCACCTAGTTAATCAGCAGCAATTTTGGCCACTATTTATCCCTTTTACAGAGGTAGCTAGACTGATCCAAAGCCTTTGAGCTCAGAAGGCATTTGAGCACAATGCACTTCAGGTGCAGATCAAGAACACCTCAGTATAGCAATGCAAGTGCAAACCACTCAACTGTTAATTTCTTTTTCATGTAGAGAAGTGGCTCTATTTCCCCTACAGGAATCGTAACACTGCTTCTCTTCCCTGAAAGGAATTCACCTTTTCCTTGAGCCTTCCAGAGAGCAAACACTCCCTCCCCAGCACAGCTTAAGAAGCTGTTTCCATTTCTGATTATACTAGATCAGAAGAATATGGCCCTCAGCCATTTGACTGAAGGGCAGTGAAAATTAAGACCTTCACCTTCCCTCATCCATTCATGGACATCACTACTCTGTTTTTAAAAACATTTCAGAAACTTCTGTCTCACCATACAGTGTCCTACACAGATGGTCCACAGCTTCTGTTCATATACCCGAACAACCCTATATAATTTCACCACCATGCTTCTAGTTTACCCTGCTCCCAAAAAGACACCTTAATTGACTTTGTTCTGGTTAGCCTCTGTTTTAAGGGCTCTTTTGAATAATCCTGTCCTTCATGACCCATTGCAACTTTACCAGCTCTTACTTCTACAGCAAATGATGGGACTTGAGGAAACTGGGGTCAGCACACACACTTCTCTCGGCAGGACTCCAACACAAGGCTGTTGCTAATCCTGGTCTTCCCTGTGGATAGGACAGGTCACCAGGCAGCAGGGAGCAGCAGCTCCTGATGCCGGATCAGTGCCCCATGGAGGATGATAAAACCGGTTTGGTGCTTAAGTAGAAGAAAATGTAACGACAAGGCAAAGGAAAGTCTAAACCAAAACAATCCAGGGTGCTAATCCTTTTTCTGCAGAAGACTTGCTCTCTGACCTTGAATAAATGCTTCCTCAGTAAATAGCTCAAGTTTCTCCACTTGCCCTCTGATCTTCTGATCAAAAGGCCAAAATCTTCAGGATAGCACCTGAAGGTTACACTTCGTGCTTGGATCTCCAAGTTCAACCACTTAATAAACCTATTTAAATGTAATCTCAAGGGCAAAGCCTGAGATGCAAATATCTCGTTCAGAAACATATTTTGAAGCAATAGACTAGCCCATGACTATGGAAAAATGATGATAATAGTAGCTGCTTACAGCAAATGGTATTGCCCAAATTGATATCATATCATACTCAAAAGGTCTGAACAGAAGCATATGGGCCATCATGGTAGAGTTAAAAACAAGCCCATCGAAAATGGATAAACAATTAAAAATGTATTGAAAGAAGAAAGAAAAAGAGAAATCATTCCTAATTAATTCTAGTGCCCTGTACAACCTCAGACTATTTGTAATCCTACAGGGAACATCTTTATTGATCTGGGGGACGCTGCAGCAGACTTCTGATGCTTATCTCAGCATAAAAATAGGCTCTTGTGATGAGCAGTGATTTAATTACATGACAATCACTGCTAACAATGCATGGCGAATACCAAAAATATGCAGAGCAAGAGTGGCAGTGATAAATGCAAGGCAATGGCATTGACTTTCAGTAAAGTCATCTATTGCCAGAGATGGAGGAAGGCTTCACCCCCTTTCCCACCCCTTCTTCTAAGGTTGTAGCTGCTGTGAGTCTCCAGATACTCACTCTGTGGAGTGAGCCAACCACGGGCAGACAGAAGGTGGAGGGAGAAATCAGACAGCCATAATTTAACACACAAGTCCCTGAAACTAACAGTCTTTTTTTGTCTGTAGGAACATATGCTCTTTCCACTGCGCATCTCCACTTGAAGATGAGATTTTTTCCTCTCCTTTGGAAGGTGGCAGTACTGAGCAAGTGAATAATACATGGTTTTGCTGTGCATGGTCTCAGGGATTTAGAAGCAGTTGCCCTACATGATATTGAGAGATCAAAGATCAGTCAAATCCTATCTTTCACATACAATAGCTAGAATAGGAGTAGCAGCAAGTGTTTGCTCAAGAAATGAAAATAATGCATTTTGTTTTGTTTCTATCTCCTAAAAAAAAAAAATACCCACAGTAGGAATAAAGGGTAGTGTCACTATGGTAAACCTCTTATATTTACTTACCATTATTGAGAGTACAACAGATGTATTTGCCAGCATCTTTGAAGCCACTATAACAATGCTGGTGAGCAGATCTTGCACTTCCTTGCAGGAGTTTGGATTCAGCACCATTTTATCCCCACATCCCTTTGGTACTGAAGGAAAATCTAGGCTGACTATGCATTTGGAAGTGCAAGGCCCAAGTCTTTAGGTTTTGTCATCTCTGCTTGACAGATGACACACATTTAATATCCTTCCCATTATAAAAGTCACTTCGCAAATATGCAGAGATCAGGAGCAGAGAAATTCTTCATTTATCTGCTAGAAATTTGATCGCAACAAACAAAGGAGAGGAGAAATCCCTAGCTAAGCAGCCCCTAGGTTTCCTGGGAAAGCAGTCCCTAGCACAGATTCCCTACAAACACCCATTCATTCACCTCTCAAAATCACTGAAGCCCAGTGCCTTATCCTCCCTCCATAGACTGAAGGCCACTATTCAAGTGTGCTAGCTAAGCCATTCTAGTAGCCAATGATCACTGGTGTGAGGCACGATCTCTTGACCATCTGAATCTGACCATAGTTGGCCCTGGAAGCCCCAGAACCAGATATACGTGTCCAGTCTATGAGCTTTTCCTACCTTCCTACTGCAAGGAAGTCCTCAGGAGGTTAGAAGGCTGGCTGCACAAGGACATCAGCACAAATGAAGTTCAGGTCTTCCAGCTCTTACTTTCTTCCCCTGCAAGAGGCACATCATCTTGTTCAGCCAAGAGGGAAATTGCAGGTGTTCGATCCAACACACAGAAACCGATTGGCAGCGTTCCTTCACGTAAAATTTAACAAGAATCACCAGCCCTCAGGTTAAAGCCACGCTGAGAACTTGAACTCATGCCCGCCCAGGTGCTGCTGCTGTGGCAAGCACTGAGACCTGCATGCTGCCTCCTGCTTCCCCGTGCTCAGTTTCATGATTCATGTCAGAAGAGCATGTTTTTTATTCAAAGCAAAATGACCTTCTGAATCTCTTGAAATCCTGCACTGTTTTAAGTCAAAGCACCATAAAGTAAATTAAAAATGTTATAATCTCAAGAAGCTGGTTTTTTTAACTCCAACATTATTTCTAAATGCTTGTGAATATTTACATTCATCATAACTGTATCTTTTGCTCACATGGTCTTTGAAGTATATAATCAGTGCTGCTGCTGAGGGTCTTCCCCACTGATAAACTGTCAGGCAGACTGTCCCAAAATGAAAGAATTTCACCTGGTTTAATTTACCCCAATTTGAGAACAACTAAAACACTCCATCTGCAACACAGCAGATTAACAATCATTTATAATATCTCAGCTTTCTTCCGAGTTGCTAACTTTAAGGATGCTGAACAGCAGATATTCTTATCATGTCTCTGTGTGATTTGAAGGGGTAAATGCACCAGAGTCCTGACACATGTAGCTTTACAGATAAAATACATGTACCATATTTAGTCAGAACAGGATTCACTTCTAACACATGCCATAGTCTCTGAAGTCAAAGCTAACGTTTCTCAAACAGTCTATCAGCTCAGTTTAAAGGATGGGAAATCTAAAGGTTAAGGTTTGATTAGAATGTATTTTGTTGATTTTTTTTCTTAACACGTAAGACATGCCAAATTCCTTCCTGGTGTGAACCTACCCGTCTGATGGGAAAATAACCACAGTTCTATTTGTGGGAATGCTTGCAGGATCAGGCCCTCCAAATTAAAAAAGTAAAATAAAACATAGCCCCATGTAGAGTACAGGAAATTAAATGGCAAGTCTCTGTTTGCTAGTGGGACAGCCCAAATCAAAGAGTTAAGACTCTTACCCCAGGCAGTGAATTAGCAGCAGCAGTCTAATTTCTAGGGAAAGAATGCTTTCCCTTTCCCAAGCAAATGGGTTTGGGGTGGCAGGTCTGCTGGGCAGTGTTCTCCGGTGGGAGCCCCAATGTCAGCAGGACAGAGCTTGAGCTCTCCATTGCTTTGTGGGTGGCTCAAGAGACGACTGGGGGGGGAAGCAGAGGGAGGAACAGCTACAGCTGAAGGTTAAAACCAGAGCTTTGCAAGCAGAGGAAAGAAAAGGTGCGTGACATTTCCAAAAACTTTGCTTTATTCAGTTGTACACTTGCTTTCCACAATGTGCATTTCAATGACTGAGCTTTACTGACAGTGATCCATAGGGGAGCTGAGTCCTCAATCTTATTTATGATTATTCAAGAAACCAGCCTTCAGCAGCATCTTATGTTTGAGCAAACCTGAGTACATATTGCATTTGCACATACATCAAATGCAGTTATTTACACACTTACCTTTTTATTCATATTCCAGTATCTCCATGATTCTGTAGAATCACAGAATGGTTTGGGTTGGAAGGGACCTTAAGATCATCCAGTTCCAACCAATGCCATGAACTTCCACTAGACCAGGTTGCTCCAAGTCCTGTCCAACCTGCCCCTGAACACTGTCAGGGACAGGTCAGACACAGCATCTATGGGCAATTTGTGCCAGTGTCTCACCACTCACAGTCATCCAATAGACCCATAGTTAGATTTACATTTAGGAATGCCTTCTGGTCTTGGAGACTTCAGTCCCTGTTGCACTTAAATGACTACCTTGAATTGAAAATACTTGTTTATTGTTCCCATGCTATACGCTGAATGGATTAACAATGCAAAAATGGATAATCTGCATGGGCAAAAGGACACACAGAAATACGCATCACCTAGATCTCACTTTAAGAATCAAATGAAAAGTCTGAATAAAGTGTGCAATAAAAGCACATAACCCTCCTTTCCTTTAGGTAGGGCCTAGGAAACCCCACTCAATAATTGTAAGCAGGTGGGACAAGACTTTACCTCCTCTCCTGCTGCAGCACAGTCTCCATTTCAAGTATCCTCCAGCATCAGTTGTTACACTGCCGAGTAAAGTACTTGCTCAACTTGTCAAATACAAAATATTATAGCACAGTAAGCAGTCAGCAAAGAATGGGAACTCACCGATGGGCAATAATCCATCCAGAGGTTAGGTACCCATCAGAGGGGCAGGAACCCGTCAATGGTTTTTCAACATCTTTGTCGGTGACATGGACAGGGGGATTGAGTGCGCCCTCAGCAAGTTTGCTGATGACACCAAGCCGTGTGGTTCAGTTGATACGCCGGAGGGAAGGGATGCCATCCAGAGGGACCTCAACACGCTTGTGAGGTGGGCTGATGCCAACCTGATGAAGTTTAACCATGCCAAGTGCAAGGTCCTACACCTGGGTCGCAGCAATCCCAGGCACAGCTACAGGTTGGGCAGAGAAGAGATTCAGAGCAGCCCTGCAGAGAAGGACTTGGGGGTGTTGGTCGATGAGCAAATGAACATGAGCCGGCTTCAGTGTGCGCTTGCAGCCCAGAAACCAACCGTATCCTGGGCTGCATCAAAAGGAGCGTGACCAGCAGGTCGAAGGAGGTGATCCTGCCCCTCTACTCTGCTCTCGTGAGACCTCACTTGGAGTATTGTGTGCAGTTCTGGTGTCCTCAACATAAAAAGAACATGGAACTGTTGGAACAAGTCCAGAGGAGGGCCACAAGGATGATCAGGGGACTGGAGCACCTCCCATATGAAGACAGGCTGAGAAAGTTGGGGCTGTTCAGCCTGGAGAAGATAAGGCCATGTGGAGATCTCATAGCAGCCTTCCAGTATCTGAAGGGGGCCTACAAGGATGCTGGAGAGGGACTCTTCATCAGGGACTGTAGTGATAGGACAAGGAGCAACGGGTTAAAACTTAAACAGGGGAAGTTTAGATTGGATATAAGGAGGAAGTTCTTTACTGTGAGGGTGGTGAGGCACTGGAATGGGTTGCCCAAGAAAGTTGTGAATGCTCCATCCCTGGTAGTGTTCAAGGCTGGTTTGGACAGAAGCTTGGGCGACATGGTTTAGCGTAAGGTGTCCCTGCCCATGGCAGGGGAGTCAGAACTTGATGATCTTAAGGTCCTTTCCAACCCTTACTATTCTATGATTCTGTGATTCCGTACCTCATAATCCGGATAAATTAAAAGCATCAGCTCAACCTCAAATGTTTATTGCATTTCAAACAGCATTTATCAAAACAAAGAGCTCATTACAACATATATAGGTACTGGACCATCCAAATCCCTTCATTTGGTATATCTCCAGCATAAGAATCTAACACAAATTATTCTGAAATACAACATATCGACACTAAAAAGAAAAGACATCACCCTGTCTCCTGAAGAGAAATCAGTTCCACATGGAAAAATCTATAGGGGAAAAAAAATATTAAATTATCAGTCTCAACTTTTGAATAAATAAACAATTTTCCTGCAGTGGAATGTTTTCACTCAAATAAATGATCAGATCTCACATGCCTGCTTAAATATGTCTGACTTCGGTCCTTACAAAATGACAAGACCTCAGTATGATAAACCAGATGATAGTTTAAAGCGAGACAATGAGGCATTGTTTACAGAGAAGATTGAGAAACTGATTTAACAAAAGGGGTCCGTGGACATCTATTGTATGTACAAGAAGGAGATTTACTGGAGATTTTGTAATTTCTACAAGGCTCTTTCCAACCAGCTTCATTAACTTGAAGTAAATCAAATCATGCAGAGATCTGGCTCAGCCAGAGAGACATGCCGGGAAGGATACAAAATGAAGAAGAACAGACGCGAGATGATAAGCTTCAGAATCTTTGGCATTTTTCATAAACATCTTCAAGGTTTTTAAATCTGTATATTCACCCATTTTCCCCCACACACTCGCCTATAAATACATTATACATGTACTCTTCTTTATACACAACTTTGTATATGCATGGGTACACAAGCACACGTGCATACAAAGAGGTGTTTTTGTGGCTTTTAAACTAAGATAATCTTTTTCTATCCTTTCCACTCGCAGCTACACACAGCTTTGCATGAGCAAAATACATTCCTTCTCCAATCGAGTCTATGGAAATGTGCCTCTCTCATTCAAAGGCACAGTGGGGCTTGTTACTTTGAAAAATAAACTTCTTGAAAAATCACTGAATCTGAGTAATAATCCAGTGGAAGACGCTCTGGTGTTAATACGCCTTCTTCAAATTCACGCAACAGGCCAACAAGATTGAATTGCTGAACCACACAGCTAGAATCCATTTGGATCACTGATCCATAAGCAAGGTTTTAGCCATTTTACCTTTAATTAGATGAATTCCAAAGTCATCTTTGGTAAACATAAACCTGTCTCTCAGGATTCTCTATTTCTTCATACTGTGAACTACCCCAGGTGATTCTGGTAGTAACCCCTGCCTGGGAACTACAAGCAGCAACTCCAGCTCCTGACTTATTGTGGTGACAAATTGCTCCAATAATGTCCTACAGCACCTAAAGGACTGGGGGCTACACTCTCACCAAAATTAAGCAGGTTTACATAGGATTCTGTGTTTGTTTCCCTTGTCAAACAATATGAATAATGCTGGTTATCTGAATTATATGAAGCAGAAGCACAGTAGCCAAAAGACTGGTAAGCAAGCAAGAAATCACATTCTCTTCAGAATAGAAAATGGGGTCCTTTCTTCTGTCTTTTCGTTGCTCAGTTTCCACGACTTCACTTTCTGATCCTCTCCTGGTGAGCTATCAGGAAAGAGCCCAAGACATCAGTGATGGACCAAAGTCTGCACTATTGCACAACCACATTTTCAGGCATTATGCTGTCTTTCTGCACAAGCACTTGTCTCTTTAAGGCTATAATGTGTTTTTTCTCTTGGATGTGTAGTGTTGACCCCTTTGGATTTAGACAGAAAAATAACAGCTACACTGAAAATATCTGATGAGATGGAATTATAAAAGGCAAGTCAACAGAGTCTTTTCAGGTCAGCGAGTTAGGCTTTTCTACAGTCTCTTAATCCTTTTACAGCAGAAGGTTCTCATGCATCCATTGCCAGCAATGGATCTCTAATGATTCCAGTAGCCAAAGAGTTAACCACAGGGTGGGCTTTAAAAAAAGAAGGGAGAGGGTGAGGGAAGGAAAAAAAAGAGAAAAAAAACCCACAAATGCTGGATGAAATATTGAGATATTGTTGGAGCTCCTCGCTCTTTCTGCTAATTATGATAAAAAACTTCTTAAAATGTACACTGCTTGAGCAGAAGATGGGTATCAAAGACTTGTTAATTCAGAGCTTAAACCTTCCTAGGCACAGTGATTTAACTCCGAAAAGAATAGCTTTCATATCTTAATGTAAATCTGTTAGATATGTTAAAAACTGGTTCAGAGCATCTCCTCACATCAGCTCAGCTGATCTGCTACACTAAGCGGAATTATCTCTTCCTACATAAAACAGGGAGTGCCGCCACATCCAGCCTCTGCAACCAAAGGGAAAAAATAAAGTAGCGCAGTTGCACCATCCTCTCCCATTCTCCTCCCCACCCCAAAAACTAGTCCATACATTCCACCTTGCTCTTTTTTGGGCTGCAACTCCTTGCTCAAAAGGCAACCCAAAAAGGACAACCCAAGATAGGCGTTTATAAAAAAACCACATCTTCAAATAAAAAACAAACCCAAAAACCAAAGTCTGTGAGTCTGTTGCAGTGATTATAGTGTTGTTCTGAAGCAAGAAGGGGAGGAGGGAGGCTCGTGTTCATGCGTAGGGGGTACGGAGGGAGATGCTGCATTCCGAAATCACGCTGCATCCTATAGCGCGCTCCGCTTCTTCCTGATGGGACTGGAGCTGCTGTATGGTTTCAATTCAGCATGCTGCACCTGTAAAAACAAACAGACATGACGTTTGCAGTTAGGTAACTCTAGCTCACTACAGTGTGTGTTAATGGCTCCCTGAGGACAAACCAAGGGAAACTAAGGAAGGTTCAAAAGTAATGAATCATTTTCTAAACACAGGAACATGGGGGATTAATTGCAGGAAGGATTTGAGAAGTCATGCATCATTTCTTGAAATGAAAATATTAAAAGCAGATTTCTCTAATGAGATACATGGGGTTCTACCTGATTTCAGCAATGTAGGCTAGATCTTTTGGATTTGTTTTGGTTTGGGAGGTGTTTTTCTTATCTTTCTCGCATTAACCTGTAAGTTTAATGAACTTCTGTCAGGAGTTTCAATTCAAGTGGATCCCAATACACAGTAAGATGACAGTTGTCAAAACCGTCCACAGACCTCAGGATGCTGACATAATCATTTTGAAAAAGGAAAATATTTTCCCAAATAGAACCTGGACAAAGCTGCCTCCACCTTGCAAACCAATTTCATACACAATATAATGGTTAAAGCATGTGTTATAAACTGACAAGGATGGTGTAAACTCCAAATTGTCTGTTCTACAGAAAAGTATTCCCATTGAAATCATGGGGCAACTTCTGCTGAACATGCCCAACTTTTTCGTTCCTCTTTTGTCCAACACATGTGGGTTGTATACAAATGGCTGTAGCACAGACAGAGGTAATTTCTAACTCATCGCAGTACCACAGTGAAATGATGATGCATTGATACCATGTAAAAGCAGACAGAGGGACTTTGGATCTGCCATGGATGAGCATATGGCTGTCACATGAGCTCACTATTTTTAGGACTAGTGGAAAACTCTGAGAAGGTTTGTCCCAGCCTAGGAACTTTTATCATTCCCCCATAGAAAATAGTTATTTTCCTTGGAAAGCTTAAAGAATCCCCAAATGATGGAAACCACTCAAGGACATGTTATAAATGTAAATGTTAAATAAAGCATAAACAGAAAAGCAGCTTATCTTTAAGCATAAACATTAAAAGGGCATATGCAAACCATCACTGCAAAGCCAGCGTGCTTTACAAGAGCAATGACAAAAATAAAGAACACACTGAAGCTTAATGCCTCTATGATCATTTCTGTTTAGCTTTTTTCTCTCCCACCAGTCTATGGCAAGATTTCACTCAAGATCAAGACCAACCAATCTGATGGCCTATTGAAATAAATGTCACCAGAAGCCTTTCCAACCTTGTTTCTGTACCAGATGCCTCGACACTGCATGTCAGCAATTACTTTTCTGTCTCCAACAGAGTAAAATCACTATAGGCAAGACTGTGATCGCCTTATTCACAATGAGCAGCACCTCACTGTGAAAGTACCGCAATTCACAGAGGAAGGTACACCATAAGTGGGATCCAGGGCATCAGGATCAGGGCCTGGGGACACAGATTCCAGCTGATTAAAACAAAAAGAAGAATCCTTTATATTTTGTGGCTTCGTTACCCAGCAAGACTATTTTCCTTCCTCCAAGAGAAACAAACAGATCTTGACATTCTGAAGGACTTATTGTTCAAGTAATTCCCAGGAAGATAGGCAAGATTACTAAGATGCTGATGTTGTTTCAAAGAAATAGCAGAGACTTGACTGAAATTGAGGGAGGACAGACTCTGGTTAGATTAAAAGTTATAATTCCATAATGGTAGAAGATTGATCTGATCAACTGCAGAGTTTTTAATACACATCTCAAAGCTGTCTTTAAAGGAAAAGATGAGCAGAGCATTGTCCAAGGGAGGCCTGGAGCTCAAGCACAAAGTCACAGAAATAATGCCCTCCCCCCTTTTTTTTGAGAAAAGCGAGAATTCAGCAAATCCTTTTGGATGGTTATCTCTATCAAAGAGACTATTTTTCCCTTCCCTCCGTACAAATACCGGAGCAGAAAGGTGACAGAAACCATAGCTCAGTAACCATGCTGGGTGATTTTCCAGATCATTTTAAAGTAGGTCTTTTCAGGATAATTTTTCTGCAATCATTTTATCCTTCTGACAAAGGATTTTGGCTCCCCTCTCTTCTAACACCCTCCCCTTCCACCTTTGTGGATTTTCCTCAATTCCTTATCTTCGTTATTCAAAAGTGCACTGGCATCATGGTCCCCAAGCAGAGCACCAGCCGCTCTCAGTGCCGCTTGTTGCCTCTGTTGGCGGTGGCCATTCATTACCTACCTTTTGAACATCAGATGGTACCCTGGAGAGGAAATCTAGTAGCTCATTATTGTCGATGGCGTAGGGATTTCTAAGCCTCTTAGTAAATTTATTTATGCCTAGGAAAAAAAAAATAGGCAAACAAAATAATATAACTCTTTTCTATTCCCTCCCTCCTAAATCATTCAGGCAAGGTGAAAAAGGGAAGAGGAATTCACAAGTAAAAATCAGTGTGATAACAGCGCCTTGGACTTAAAGCCATGCACATGTTCCCTGTCATGTGAAATCATTCACAAGTGCCTCCTGGAGAAAGTAGAGGACGTTATTTATAAAGGTATTTCTCTACTTTGGGGATTGACTGTTGTCAACAATGTGACAAAAAGAGATTGCAGCATGCGTTTATTCTGGGGGATATTGTGGAGAGAATACACGAATTAAAAGCTGCGAATACTGTTAAATCTTCTCTCCTCCATGACCAAAGACATTTCCTCTCCCCTTGCCCAGGGAACTGGAGGGCTCTGAAAATAACTGGGCAGAATAAAGGCTTTTTTCCTTCCATTTCTTCTGAAAATGAATGCTTCCCATCCCCGCCATGTCTCCTAGCTTATCCTCTCTTTGCAGAACCAGATTTGACAAGCTGGCCATATTATGATGCTGTGTGAAACTGTAAAATCTTACTGCAAGATTTACTTTATCTTGATCTTAGGGTAAGTAATTTGGCTTACTAAGTGCAGCAACAGAGCTCCCTGTCTCCATGGACTTAGTTATGCTTCAGCTGTCAGAGGTGGTCCCTAATCTGGACAGAAGACCCATGGGAATGTAGAGTTCATATTATTGTGGTGTTCATGAGGTCTTCTCTTCTCCTTCCTTTGACAAAAGGCCCTCAGCCAGCACCACCTCAGTTGCATGGGCTGGGATGGTCAAGTGAGAGACCTGAGCATCCTTCCCAGCAATTCCTTTGTGCCAATGCAGCCACTTAACACCTTACTACCACTATTTCCCCACTGAGAAATAGCAACTGGTAGTGTGGTTACCTAAAGGTGTGGTGGTAGGAGAGCAAAGGAACAATGTTCCTTTCCTAATAGGTGAAATCAGCCAACCCAGTTTAAAGAACAGCAAAAAAATATCAGATGTTGTTTGCCTCTGAGCATCATAATACAGCAATCAATTCCATCATGCCCCTGTCCAGTAGTTTCTCTGAAAGTGATTTCAAATGTGATGCCTGCTCCAGCTTTTTCCTCTCTCTGAAATGTACCTGCTTCACATCCGAGATTCAGATTTTAAGCCATATATTTGTAACAAAATGCCAACACAATTTTCTGTGTACCTGATTTTTAAAAAACAGAAAATACCATAAGGTCTTTTGAGGCCTTGCCACAGGGTAGTTGTTTAACATGTATCGCATTTGAAGGCCCTGTCAGTCTAGATGATGTTGAATGGATGTATAGTTTTTATGTACTCACCGTGCCTTCCACACGAGCACAGCAGTATTTTGTTACTGAACTTTTTACTCCTAGCAATTTCTCTCCTTCCCTTTTGCCCTTTCTTTTGTTTTAATCCTTTATTTAATTTATTATTTTTGCCCAAGAGTGGCTCTTTGTACTTCCACCTTCTCATTGCCTCCCTTTTCTGCCTCCATGAGAGCCAATGCAGCACCTGATGGCTCAGCCCTGGTGATGGGGGGGTCCCTAGAGCCCAGAACTGCACCGATGCTGAGTACAGGGGAGTTAAGACCCAAAAGGCTTCCAGGGTCCAGCTCTGCAAAACACACCTTGTCCATTCCCTACCATTTCCCAAATGAGAGGCTCCGGCACTAGGAAGCTAATTACTGTCCTGCAGAACAACACCACTGGAAGTAGCTTATCTAGGCTAATGCTCTTGTGGTGCCCTTGGAAAATTATAAAGAACCCTAAGAAAAGCAAACCATTGGATCACTTGGGGGGGGAGGTGAAATGGCAATTTTAAGAAGTTCATAGCATATTTATTTACCTGTAAGCAACAGCACTTGATTGTCTAACAGGTCATTTAAAGCTTGTTTGACTTAATTCTGTAGATTTATATTGTATTTATCACATGCAAATGAGACACAGTGGAGTACTTACCCCATATTAAAATAATGTACCTCAGTGGTATGAAATACAAAATAACTGTGGCTGCTGCCAGGACCAAGCAGGCCAGGACAGAGAGGAAAGGCACCGTCCAGTTGAATGTGCTGTAAAGAAAAGTAAAAATCCTTCTCAGCATTTCTGCTCTTGGACATTATTTGTATTCTGCTACCCAATAATAACTTAATGACCCCTTTGCAGTGCTCAGTGCATTCAGATCACTTAAATTGCAGTCTCTTTGGAAGGTGGTTATGCAGATTCCTGCATCAGGATGCTATAACAGATTAAGGGAGATACCTAAGAAGCTGATATCAAGTCTCTGGGGAGCTCAGTGGACTTGTAAGGCATATAGCAGGTCATTTTTGTTTCTTCTTTATACATGTTGCACTTGCTACACATCTCTGCCCATCGTTCAGCTCTCCATTATTCATGGGCAGATTATCTGACCTGGAGATGAGGCCACACTGTAAGTGTGAGCTATCTGAGCTGGCTCCACTGGGCCACAGTGGAGATGACATGGGATGTGTGTCAGTGTACGACATGGCAGGCAGCCAAACTCAACCCCACCAACAACTTGTAATGGATTGATTATGACAGATGCTAAACCTTAAAAGAGCAGTTAATTTCTCTGTATCATATTAGGAAATAATATTCCATATAAACCTCTCAACACATATATATTTGCTTCTGTTTCCTTGCGTTTTCAGCAATTCCTTACTACATTGTATACAGGAGGCTGCCTTGGGTAAGCTAAAGTACGCTAGCAGTAGCCACACTTCTGCACACCACCAATCTGCATCAGATTTTTCCCAAGAGGAGCACTCAAGGAGCTTAGTTACTACAGTCTTTTAGACTTTTGCAGCACTGTAGCATAAAGCAGGACTTTTTTTCACTCAGACCCTTTATTTCTAAGACCATGGCAGGGGGCTTGGAACTAGATGATCTTAAGGTCCTTTCCAACCCTAACTATTCTATGATTCAAGCTGAGCAGCTATTGCTAACACATCTTTGATGTTACTTTATCCCCCTGGTCCCCCACAAGACATATCTCTACAGCATGCACCAAATATTGAGATACCTGGACTACATGAATGCCAGTTAGTCCACAGGAGAATTTACAGATCTGAGCATGTCTGTTTAATACAATCTGCCTGCTAACTTCATCACATCACAGTGATGGGGAGTAGGAAGAGGAGAGAATGAATGTGGACCCACTTATCAAGCTCTAAAATAAGACAAACTTCCCTTGACAGATAGAATTAATAGGATGCTAAAAGAATCACTTTTAAGCTTCAATAAATGTATTAAATATTAACTAAAGATAGGTGGGAGAGGACACACTGTTATCAATCAACGTAGCTTAAGTTAAAGGAAAAAAATAGCAAAACAGCTCAATTCAGTTAAACTATTAAAACTCCCTGTGATTGTATAACTGGAGTGACAGACGGAAACTGCAGCACAATTCAGTCTGTCACTGACAAAAAAACTTTGGTAGCAATTTGTTAACGGTACATTACTGTTGAGTTACAACGGAATTCTTCTGAAATTACATTGGGCATCTGCATTAATACCCAATGTGTTCTTTAAGATCATTGTTACCAAAATGAATACAAGAATTAATAGCACTTAAGCACTGCGAGTCTTCCTGCTATGCAGCTGGGCAGAACAGTGCCCTGTTCATAGGCTGGAATACATCTTTGGGCCACTTCCACCCAGCTGGGGTGTCCGGCGTGGAACCACAGCACATGCGTTTGCTGTATTTTTAGCTTGAACCCAGCTCCTCATTAAAGTGTGGCTCTATCACAAACCATCACTTTGTGTTCAAAACAGAAAACAATGTGGGTCAATTAAGATTGAGCTATAAAAGTTTGTGTGTGTTTGGGTTTGGGATTTTCTTTTTATTTTAGGTTCTTCACCTCTCTCCTTTGTGAAGGTCAGGAATATCCTATGGGCCTCCCTGTGCCACCCTTTGGTCTTCCTCATGGCACCAGCAGGAAGCAGAGAGCTCAAAATGGTAAAAAGAGAATAACATCAATGTGTTGGGTAGGGAAATAAGTGACTTGTAACCTCCTGTAACCATGGAGAGGGCATGGGAAAGGCAACACCAACCATCAATTCCTACCTACTTTCTATGAAGAAAATGAAAAGAAATGCCCAATACTTCTGTGCCCACATCTTCAAGCAATATTTTTCCCTTATGTGGCATTCACGACTGCCCATCCCATCACAGACAAGACCAGAAATCTAGACAAATGTGAGAGGTACATCAGTAAAGCACATGCTTCTCCTCTTCTAAGGAGATAATACCTAAAAAGGGCCTACAAGGAATCTGGAGAAGGCCTTTCTACAAGGACATGTAGGACAAGGGGAAATGGGTTTAAACTGAAAGGGAGATTTAGATAAGATATTAAGAAGTAATTCTTTACTGTGATGGTGGCGAGGCACTGACACAGGCTGCCCAGAGAGGCTGTGGCTGCTGCATTCCAGCAGTGTTCAAGGCCAGACTGGACAGGGCTTGGAGCAGCCTGGTCTAGTGGAAGTTGTCCCTGCCTGTTGCAGAGGGGCTGGAACTGGATGAGCTTTAAGGTCCCTTTCAATCCAAACCATTCTATGAGCCTATGACTCTATATGCTTTGGAAAAGTTTGCGGAATAAAAGACTCTAAAGGAAGAAGCCGCTGTGGGACCGGCCACGTTCTCCTGCTGCACCTTGCAGTCATTTTCAAAGCATGATATCCGCTCCACCTTAATCCTCCTGGCTGTGCAAATCATGGCTAAGCAAGGAAAAAAATTCTCACTTACTTTTTAATCCTCTCTCCAAATGATGCTATTTCTTCTAGGATGCTTTGAACAGCTATGATGATCTCTTGGACCATGTGGATCCTCTCAATTAACCCCTTTTTCTCAGATTCCTAGCAAAAAAAAAAAAAAAAAAGAAAAAGAAAACCAAAACTTTTAATACATTCAGTATTTGCTAACATGTTCACAGATAGGTAAAGACAGTCAGATTCCCAGTACCGTGGACGCATTGATAAACTCAAGTATATCAGTGAAGGAAGAAGAGAATACACACTCTGGGTTTATCACATACAATCAACAGGAAGACATGCAGATCCCTGTATTTTCTTCTTTTTCTTAGCACACAGGCAGAGATTTCATCATCACCTAACACAAATCAACTGCAGGACCTCAGACCAGGCTTTCAGTGAATAACCCAGTTTCATACCAACCCAGAAGAGATGCTGAGCACCCCTGAGTCCAGCTGACCTGTAAGGGAGGGCTGGGTGCTCAGGGCTTCTCAAGAACAAGAATATTCTTGTGCAGAACTTCTGAATATCACTTTTCTGTGCTTTGTAAGCTCCCATCAGCCATGCTGTTTTCTGTATATAGATTAGCAGCAGGATAGTGAATGCAATACTTTTTGAACATTCTGTATACAGAGACTTATTCTTTTACTGGGGGGGAGGGGATCAAAGGAAAAAATGTCATTTTCCTTTTACAGCAGCCATCTCACAACTTCATTTCTTACTGCTTATTTTAGGCAACAACATTACAGGACATTACTACACATGTGCAGAAATAAAAAGGAAGCACAGAATGAATTAAAAATCAAAATTACTTAAATCAGCCTTGGAAATCAGTATACAATTATCAGCATTCAGCATTTCTTTGCCAGCAATCTAACACACATACAGGCATGCAAATTGGTGTGGTTGCAGATATTCTAGCAAGAAATCAGCAAAACATTCACTTATTACAAAATGCAGAGCCCTGGACACTGATTTTACATCACATTTAGACACTCAAAAATCAGCTCAATTTAGGAAAAAAAAAAAAGGATATTTTAAGCTGCATTTTAACCAGTCAGTGCCCAGAGAAGGGAGATGCTGGTAAAATGCACATTGGATCCATGTTCTCTGTGGTCCTCACTGGTTGGGGCAGGGGAAAGGATGGGTAGCAGTAAGGAGAAGATCCATTCTGCTTCTGTGCTGTGAACCCACACTATTTCTCCATGCAGGAAAGAGGGTCAGAGGCTACTTGAAAGTCACACTGGGCTAGAGAGATCAAAGCTCATTCCTACAGCCTTTTGGCACTACCATGCTGTGAGAGGGTTTGTGTGCATCTGAGACAGGGGACTGCACTCATCGTTGCGTGCTGGAATAATGTAGAAACCATCCTTGGATGCTGAGAAGCAGACATGGCACTACAGCACTTGCAACCCTTTGGAATTGCTTAATGCCCATTTCTCTTCACAGTAATTTTGGAGATGAAAAAGCCAGCCAAAACCACCAGAGTTATCAAGCTCCAGACATCTGAATATTTGCCTTTAGTTTGCAAGTGAGTGCACAATGAATAGAAGCAGCATTTTAAATAATCACACATTTGGGTGTGAAAATGAGTATTTTTACATTAATAAAACAACCAACAAAAATGAAACCCTTGGGGTGTGAAATAACCCCAGAACAAAATAAATAAATAAATAGTCAGTTTATGTGAAAATAGCACCAAAAAGTCATTTTCACACAACTCCAGTTATAACCTTGTTAGGCTCAAATTTAAATGACACATTAAGATTATATTTAACTATTCACTCACTAGAATGGTACAACGGTCCCTTAGCCAGAGCTGGCTTTTTTGCACCAAACTTGGAAGTAGAAGCTGGGGAGCAGTTCATGGAGAACCAGTCAGTGGGAATTTCATTCCGTTCAAATTCAGAGGGGTAAAGAAAGCACTTTAGATAAAGTGATATTCCAGGGCAAGCCTACTCTTGCTACCCAGAGCTGCAAGGAAGATCATCTGTCAGCTCTATCTGCATCATGCTGACTTCATTTACACGTCTTCGATTGAGCTTAGAAATGTGGTGATAATGCAATTTAACCAAGACAACATAACTTCTGCTGCAGCCACCAAGCAGACTAAGCAAACAGAACAGAAACTACAAGTTCCCAGGATGTAATGACAATTGCATGCACATTCTAACCTAGCATGCATGTTAAAATCACCCCTAGACAAAAGTGTTTTCAATTTATAACACAAAATATGCCCAACCAAGCAAAAAGCAGAGATAGACTAGGATTAGAAAGTCTTGTAAATGAAATCAGTTATTAGAGAGTAAAATAGGCTAGCAAGTGCCCAATGCAGTATGCACTGCAGTATGTGTGCAGAATCACTTGAAAATCCTGGAAATTTGTGAACATCTTTTCTTTGTTATTTATTTGGGGTATTTTGTTATTTGCTTTTTGGCTATTTGTTTTATTCTGGCAACCTGCAGTCTAAACACATCCTCAGGATGATTAGGTCATTGGTTAAGCAAGAGAGCAGCAGACAAATGAAGTACAGCAAATGGGATTTTCCAAATTATTTAGGTTTTTTGGGGGGCTGTTTATGCTTTTTGAAGCTGGCACCTTACAAAACACTGTTGAAAGCAGTAAGAGTTAATAGTCCATCAAGGTGACAGCCACCAGTCCATATTTATTAATAAGTGGGCAGCTCTCATACAGACAACTATATTTGAACATTTTCATATTTGTGGCAGATGTAATAAATAATCCTAAATGTGTCTTCCACTAAACACACTTTCCCATTTGTGCAAGGTCCCATCATCCAGATATTTTTTCTCCATCCTTCGCAGGTATCATCCCTTTCTGATTTCTTTTGGACTCAATATATTATGCTGCTTGAAAACAGGATTTGGATACCCACAGTTTAAAATCACAGCTCAGAAGCTTTTGCTTGAATTAAAACCAAAATATCCTGCCTGTTTCTGGCATTTTTTTCCTAAAACCAGTTGTGAAACTTCCATTCCTTCAAGGCCTTTTGCTTCTTTACTTCTTAGGTGATTACAGCACTGTGGGTGGACCAGAACTAGCCTTCAGCCTCTGGGAAAGAATTAACTCCATCAAAATGAGTTTACAACTGAGAATTAATTATATAATCAGTGTGTTACTTTAAATCTTCCTTGCATATCCTGATTTAGAAACCTTCATTTCTACATTAATTGCCTGAACAAAGCCACAAAAGGGGACTTAGAATAAGATAAAGCATGTCAGAGAAGAGGAAAAAAAAAAACAACAACCACCCAGCAAATTCAGAAATTAAGTCTTTTGTGCCCAGCTAATGCACATCAACTTAAACTTGGAAATGAAGACACCAAATCTCCGCTGTACTGAATGAAATGTGCTTCTAGATTTTTCTATTTCTGAAATACGTAACAGCTAATAAACAGGACATGTAAACGCACTCAAAGGGTTACTACGGCTTTGTGTTATGCCGCTGCCAGACATTCAGGGACAGTTGCAAAAGAATCTGCCTCACTACCCCAAAACTGAGGTACTTCCTATGTGATAGACCTTAAAAGCATATGAAATATGGGGCAGGCCAGGAGAGGACATCCTGAGCATTAACATGGCAATTCATGACTGGTGTGCTATCATTCTAAGAACTGGGCTTGCAAGGGAAAAATCACAAGATCTACAGAGAGAGAGTGGCTGAAGGCAAAAACTGTCTGTTTTTCAAACACCAAGTAGTGCTAGTTACTACTTCTGCTCTAAAAAAGCATTTGTTACCAAATTGAAAACTTGGATGGTGGAGATCTTCTAACTTCTTGCAATCATTTGTTTCAATGATTAATAGCCTTCATCCTTAATCAAAAGCTGTTCCCTATTTTTCCAATCTGTCCTTCAGATATTTTTCCTCCGGATACATCCAAACCAGTAAGCAACACTCCAAACGCATAGACAATTTTTAATGTTGTTCTCTAAGTGTACTTCTGATGTATGCTTCGAATATCATCTGCACACAACTGAAAGCTGAGTCTTGAAGCCATGAGCAAGTTCTAAATACTTGCTTACTTGGATTTCACGTAAAACACTTGCACAGAAAGAAATCTTCTATGTGACTTTTCAGACAAGTGGTATTCATCATCAGATCTCTGGCATGCCAAGGGAAACTCAATATACAAAGCTGAGCAACACTTGGGGGCAAGGATGAGGAAAAGGGGAGGAGAAAAAATAAATACCAATTAATGCAAAAGGAGAAAGAAAACAGGATGCAGACAGCTAAGGAATTAAAATATTGAATATTCAGGAATTCAAAGGAATTCAAAGCCCAGCCCTAGGCTGGCCTAACTTTCAGGATTAGGTTGGATTTTTACAGTAGCGGTTCTCATTATCCCACTGCTGCTGCAAGCACATTAGGTCAATGTTTTACCAGGATTTGCCCCACATACCAGATATGAATTCCCCAGTGCATTAGCAACAAACAAGATTGATGGAAAGGGTAAAGAAAAGAAAAAAGTTCAGGCATGCATGTCTCTGCTCCACTATTATTCTGTTGGGTTTAGGTTTTTAAAACAAAACAAACACGCTGTGGTTTAGAGAAAGGCAGACTTAGCCGAAATTGGATTTAACTTACAACTTGCTCTGTGCTAGACTACACAACTCTGACCTTACCAGTGTCCAGCAAAACCTGGGCCAAAACAACATCTTAAGGCCAAAATACTCGCTTATGAAGAACTTCTGAAACCAAACAGATTTTGTTGGCTATAAACAGCAGACCACTGGCTTCTATTGTCTGCAGGGAACCCTTCACTAACAGCTCCAGTCTAGCAGCAGAATGAAGCTTTTGTGGGAGGTGGCAGCCATGGAGTGACAGACAGTCTCTTGGTAGCTAAAATGAATTCCAGACTGAAAACAGTCACCACAGCAACCTTGAACTGGATCCTGCCTCTGATGGGAGCCAAAGGCAGCTGGAAGGAACCCAGCGATCTGCCTTGCTGAGTCACTGTCTTGCCCTGTGCTGCAGTGCCTGCTGCGTGGCGAGGAGACCTTCTCGGTGCTTCCAGGAGGATGGGTACCCGGAGAGGATGGCTGCCAAACTCTCAGCAATTGCCTCCTGCAGCCCTGAAACTGTGCATCACAGGATCTTTTTGTTTATTAACACCATGCTGCAAATGTGCCTGCCTGGCTGTGGAAATTTAGTGAATCTGAGCGTACTTGAAATAATTACCAAATAGAGGAAATGCAACACATACGGGTCAATTTATGCTCTCAGTTAAAAAGGTGTGAAATCTGGAATAATTCCACCAGAGCCAATAGAATCACTTCAGATTGATGTTTTGAAGGAGAGCACCATCGGCCTTAAAAGGACACGTTTTAAAAGCAATGGCACATCACCCTACAGCTAAGGCTGAGGGAATGCTGGCTAAAAGGCAGATGACCACTTCACGCCTTGTTCAGCAACACTTACACTTTCTTTGCTTACATGAGATGAATCTCATCTGTGTACAAGACACCAGCAAAACTCTTCTAAGCCAGCCCATAAACAAATTTATGTGGAGAGGTTTAGGTCATTAACTCTGTTGCTTTCTCTCTATACAGGTATGAAATCCTGGAGGGTTAAGAGGCGTTTTCTGTACTTGCTCATATTTTCACAGACATGTAAAGTAATCCAAAGTTGGGTGGCATTGCTACAAATTTTAAAGCAATACTGGTAGTCCCAACAGAATAAAACACTATTTAGGTGAGGAACACGAGAAGCAACAAAAAAGAAGCCTGAACGGAAATATGAAGTCATCAGTAAATCTTTGATTTAAAAAACAAAAGGTGAAAGAAGACAAAAAGGTCAAAATAAGTGCTTTCTCCTGGAAATACACATGAGACCTAAGAACAATGACATGGTGATTAGAATTAAACTACTGGATCATCATCTACAGTCTAGGTAATGATCTTTAGCAATTTGGGTACAAGAGAAAGATAGACCTATTCATACTTCTGGGCAATTTAAAATAAATTTTAATATTTTATATAGTTGGAACTTTTAAGGGAGAAGAACTCGCTGAGGTTCGTGTGCTTGGTCCAGTGACCTGCCTACTGCTACTACTTAATGTTTCTCTAGGGACATACAGAAGCTATGGTGTTGGTTTACCTACCTCCAGAGGAAGAATTTTAGACTGCCATAGGGCTGCTAAGGTTTCTATGTAAGGAGAACCATACCACAGTCCCCAAGATATCTAAAAGTGCTCTGCAAGTCCTTCCTTTCAGCATCTCTCTCCCATCACTTCTAACCCTATGAATTGCTAGGTCATGATGCTGAGACAAGCACTGTGACAACGTATGTGATGTTTACCAATAAAAGCAATCCTAAACAATGCTGCAGTGTAAATAAGAATTAACAACAGACCATTTATTTTCCAGTTTCTTGACGTAGGAGGCTCTCAAGCAAAGAACGAAGCACAACCAGAGAAACCCCTGCACTCTGTATTAACAAGTCTGATTGGGTTAATAAGAAGCCTGGAGAAAACTTACAGAAGCTGTAATTGTGTCTTAAGTGATACCTGGAAACCTGTATTACACTTCAGTCAAGATGGTTGCAAGACCAGATGATTATGTGTGCTTAGAAGTGTCACATCCTCCAGCTCTGAATCAAGCCTAGCTCTGGCAAAGAGCAGAATCTGTCCCTTCGGCTTCTCCATCACTGACATATTCACAGTCTGTGAATATGTTCACAGAAGCAAGCAGAGAGAAGCCACAAAAAGTCAAATGAAGAAAGAACAGCAATTTAAGGGAGAACACACTTATACCAACACACACCTTGTGGCTTCTTTTGTGGAGAGCCCTTGCTAGTCTGAACATACCCTGTGAACCATGGGGTATTTTCAAGTCTTTATCATCATCTCTCTTCAGCAATCTTAATAGGAGATGTTGAAATGCTATACTGCAATTGTTGTATTGAAAAGAAAAAGAAAAAACCTAATGAAATTATTTATACTTCCAGGGAAGAAAACAATGAGATGATATTGTCTTGATGACCTTTCCTAAGTATGGGGATATAGCATCTTACACAATAGACTCTTGGTTCATGTTTCAATTACTGACCTTTACAGTGGAGAAAATTAATGCAATTTTCATCGTAATCCACCCGTACAAATAAGATCCATACGGAAGGTTTCCACATGCTGAATCTAACTCCAATGGAAAATGTCAGCTGTTTGCTACTGGATGAATTTGACTGTAATTTGTTCGGCTGGAGTCTTTCTGAATCGTGTTCATAAAACTTTGTATATTTTTTTGTACCTATTTTTGACAGAGAATTTCCTACATTAGAAACATTGGATTTTAGGGGGGATTTTTCCCACTGTTCTTTTTTCCAATACATGAGATATTAAACATTTCTTGGAAGTTGCCAAATAACATGGCTTAAAGCCATGGTGTTGTCTGATACTTCCCTATTACATCCCATTAGCCAGGCAGGGCTATGTTGGCTCACCACTGGATTTAAACCATCCAAAAAACCCAAACCCAACCAACCAAAACCACCACCACCAAAACGCACACAAAAATACCCCTCAAAACACAACAGGAATTGTTGTTGATTTAAGTTTCTTTCTCTGACTTACTTTTGATTCAGTTACTAGACCTGGAATTGGTAATCATTTAAGTTTTGTCTGTTTCGGAACAGAAGACAACTTTTATCCATACAAATTAAGATCATGAGAAGACTCTTTAAAGCCGGGTGTTATGACACACTCATTAACCAGGGTAGCTGTCTGCTTTTGAAGCTATACAGTCATTGTCAAAAAAGCAGTAAAATAAATAGACATGGTCAACAATCAAATAACTTGCATTGAGCTACATGTAACTTGTCTATACCTTCCTACTGGCAGGCAAAAGATGTTTTGGTGATGTAATTTTAAAACAATCCTTATTCAGACAGCTTGACAGACCCCAGAGCTGACAAGATGCAGCTTGAACTCCATGTCCAAGATGGCACAAATCCGAGAAGGCATTCATCCACCGAAGAGCTTGTGCCAAAGGGACAGAGCTCTCTTATCTTTTGCAGTCCTCCATGCTGGTATTTGGGGAGGGCAGAGGGGGAAAGAAAGGGGGAGCTGGCAATTAAGCCCTGTCATTTAAGACAGATAGTTTAGGTGGAGGGAGTTAATCTGCTCTTGGGTTTTTGAACTAAGTGTCTGTGTATTTCTAATTTGTAAACAGTTCATCTCTTAGAGGGTGTGTTACAATTCCCAGAAGCATGGTCTGTTATGTCTAACATGCAGCAGAACCCAGAAAGGCTATGTGTGTGAGTATTTTGATACAGCACGATGATAGGAAACAGAAACAGTGACCTTGTATACCACAACCCAACTAGTAGATTCCAACTTTAGGAGCTTTTCTATTAGGGAGGAAAAAAAAATACACAGACTTCTTTCTAAAGTATAATTGTCTGTTTAAATGTTGACATTGCTATGAGATAATGTCATAAAATTACATTTTTCTTACACTCCCTAGAGAGCATTGACCACCCTCAGATTTGGAAAAGTCACTTGGAATAACCTAATGTACTTAAACATGCAAGTCATCAGAGTGCAAGCATGGTCCATTGGTGATGCAAAGGAGGAAAACATCCAGGACAGAATGAAGCCACTAAGGCAACGCTGCACAGCACTTGACATGGGACACGTGTAGTGGCTGGCAATTCTCTCTCCTGGTAATTCTGTGTCAGGATTCTATAGACCCATAACACTAGTATATCAATTAATACAAGTTATGAATTATTATTGCTGTAATGCTGGGATATGAAGTGTTATCTCGATGAGAAAGCCTGCTGGAAGTGTCTACTTCTTTAGCCAGTGCTACCAGCTTTCCGTTTTAAAGACTGCATGCAGGAAATTGAGATGGAGGCAATGCTGATTACAAAATGGTAGGGCAGCTCAACATTGACTCTCAGGAGTCTTCCCACACTGGCATACTTAGTTAAAAGAAACCAAGAAAGAGGATGACAGTGGAATTGCTTTGGGAGGGAAGCTGGAGGGGTATTGTGGAAAAATTCAAAGCAATCAGATCCATATTTAAGTGGCCCAGTTGTATTTATACATAGAACCAAACTCACTGGAGATATATCCAGGGTAAATGTAACTTAGAATATTTTGGCTTTGCAGCAATAAATCTCTTTCACAGCACAGGAAACAGAGGATTAAATACCTATTTAATACATTTTAACTTGTTTTTTTTCACCTCAGCACTTGCAAATGAGAAAAAGGCATACGAAAAAAGGAAGACAGAAAATGGGATTAGTTCCAGCAAATAAGTTACACCTTTAGGCATCACACAAATAAGATGTAGGCTCAATATTTACAGGTGTCTAACTTTGGGTACTCACAGAATATAAATTATTGACTTTCAGAGATACACAGTGTTCCTTTGGAAAAGATGCGACTTTCATTTAACAGCTTCTGGTGAGTCCCAGATATTGGTCCATTTAGTTGCCCAATTTTACGATGCAGAAAGTAAATTATAAATGGGAATGTTTAAACACAAAACCTGCAATTCAACTACATTGGCCTAAAGTCCACCTTATAACTTTTAAGGAATTTCTGGTTTCTCATTAAAATATAACCATAGAAGAGCAGGTTAAGCTTAAACAACTACTCCCATCAATTAGTTTGCTAAGCTTCAATTCTAGTGTCTGCAACTGAGAAGAGTTAAGGTGCACTTGCTAACTGTGGTATTGATTTACTTCTCAATGATCAACAATTTCACTGCAACACTTTTAAAACATAGAATATTCAAGAGTCCTATTAACTTAGTATGCAATTTGAAAGTTTCACATTGCCTTGTGAACATTTTCTTCCTAACAGCTAATGTTCCCCTGCATGCTGTTGCTCGTTAAATAATTCCTCACCTTTTAGCTTTAAAGTATTTATAGATTATCAGATCCTCCTTCACTTACTTATGTTTTTTCAAGCTGTATACATTAAGTTCTCTTAATCTTTCTTCAGATGTCATGCCCTCTAATCCTTTTATCATTTGTCACTGCGGTCTGATAAACTTGAAAAAAAATCCAATGAATTTTTCATAGTGAGAAGAATGAGTAAGTACACTCCAATAAAATACAAAACAGGCCTTGCCAATTCCAATTCTTGCTACATTTCAGCCAATGAACCAAACCTCAAGCTCTTAAAGAAATATTGAGAAAATTCTAACCAGTTCTCCACATATCACATCAATTCTGGTCAACAGAAATGAAAATGCCAAATCTTCTGGGGAAAGCCATTAGCACAAAATGTGATCCAACATTAGAAACTCAAGTGGAGGATTTTACATACACATGCGTGTCTCTGCACCTTGTCTACCCATACACACACCTATCAGTACACATACATAAACATGTGCCTGTTATGATTTCAAGCACAAACTGGAAACTGCTCGGATTCAGTTAATGTTCAGAGATCTCGCTTAGATACCACCGCTATGGAATGTTACATAAACCAATCTTTTCATATTTTCAAATTTGCCAATGAGCAAGCTAGTAACAATTGTTTTTTCCAGTTAATACACATAATACATGAAGATCTCATGGAAATAGGATGGTGGGTGTGTGCTCTCCCACATTCCTTCTGATTCTAGCTAACACAATCGTGAGATACGCTTACCTTATCATCTTCATCCTCATCTTCATCCAAGCCCATAAGCTCCTGCAAAAGCAGATGTCCACATTTCAAAATGCTACACTTATTTTTCAGTGACAGGCAACATTTGTAAAGCTTCTGATACTCCCACAACATTTCATTACACAGTTTTCTCTCACTTCTACTGCAAGTCATCAAAAAACCCCACTGCTTTCACCTTTCAGAAATAACATTTTTTATTCAAGGACTTTTTGGGTTTTTTTGTGGTATCCTGAACAAAGACTGCAATACCCTATACAAATTTTAAGTCTAAATAAAGCATTAGTGGCTGTACCCAGTAGTTTGAAGGCAACAGGCATTCAAATTCACTGACAACTTATACTGTCTGTAAACAGCTTTGTTCTTAGTCTGACAAATGAACCAGCTGGCATGTCAAGGCTGAGGACTCTACACTCAACTTGTTCCATCCTTGCTGCTACAATGACTGTTCCCTCCCTTTAGGGTCATTACTGAAACATTAGACTTTAGCAAATACATTCGGATGAACATAATCTCACAAATCACAGTCAGATTTCTATGCAGCATTATTTTCTCCCTTTAACTTTTATGCTGACAGGTAGGAGGGAAAACAAAAGACTTGGCTAAGGCTTGAAATTAGGAGCGCTTGGCTTTCAATTCAGGCATTCAATAACCTGAGCCTTTAACAGAGTCCTCCAAGTTCTTCTTGGTTATTTACTAGATACATTTGAATAGCTGCATTACATGTTTAAATACAGCAAACATGCAAAGAATGTGAAGAATCACAATAAAAAGATGGTTTGGATTTGTGTTTTAAAGGAGTTGCATCTAGTATGCTCAGATACTCAGATTTACTCTGTGGCTCTCCAGAACACCCCCAAACAGCTGAATTAACACTGAGCATGGTTTACATTTCCACAGAAACATCCCATCTGTAAATCATAAGCCATTTTACCAATATTCATGAATTTAGCCTCCTGGCAACTGCATCATGCATACAAAGTTAATACTGTTATTTTCATTATATAGCATAGAAATCAGAGAATTTAAGGTCCACTTTTGCAAGGAGTGTTACTCGCATTATACATGAAATGTGCGTGCTGGCACACAAAACCCAAAGGTAGTGCACATGCAGCCAAGGTCTAAAGAAGCAAAAAAATAAATAAATGACAGTGTAAAAAGCATTACTATTTTGAAGAAAACCTTTTCTCATCTGCAGGACAGATGTGACATGGGGTAGCACCTGATTGTCTATTTCTGACCTACAGATGGTTAGAATCACAAACACACATAAAAAAGAAATCAGGTAATATTAAAGGCACTTTGACTACTTGTTCCATATGATCCCAATCCTGCAAAGCACTTAGGCAGATGTGTAACTTTGCTTATGCAGAATGAACCCCTGAATCTCACAGCAATGCATTGCTCACAGGATGTATGACAGGAAAAGGCCAACTTTCCGATGGACCTTTCTTCAGTATTAGTACAATTAACCTGTATTTTTATGTATAGCCTTTTGTAGTATCCACTTAAATGATGTACTCCTCAATTTTGCTTACTTATGTGAAATGCTCCTTACTTGAACACGCAACAAACTCACCACAAGATGAGCGATGGGTGTCGGAAGGTTTTCTCTGTGTATTTTTTCTGGGTAGGTCGTTTGTATTTTTTTATCACCTTTTGTATTAAAAACAAAACCACCTGTTTGGCTGGGATTTTCCTACACACAAAGTTCTCATATTTTAGATGAGATGAAGTAGTCACTGAAGACACACAGTATCTTTCTATGTTATTCTGGACTTAGTTGAAATTGGAGATAAGTATTTCTTTCACCATGTTCTCAAATCAAGTCTATATTCTAGTCTGGATAATGCAACTTTCCCTAATTTCTAACAATCTTTCCACATCGGAACGGATGAGAACTGAACTAGGAGCAACTTTTCTCACTGAAACTAATAAACCAGCTATCAGCCTTTTTAATTCTAGGATATTATTTCTTTGTATAAAATCCACTTGATTCATTTGAGTACAGGTATTCTTCATGGGTACAAATGTCAATAATCTTTTTATACAAAGTTAGGAGGAAGCTATAATTCAACCTGTATTGCATTACTGGTTACACATTTTAAACTAGATTATTATGGACATCCATGAATTTATTTTCATTTCTAACTGTAATTACCATTGTTCTGTAAGTAAAGACAGCGGCCAACATCAAACAGCATTTCATACCGCAGCAGCAGCACTTTGCCATGCATGTTGTAATTATTTTTATATTGGAATCCTTTTTTCTCCCAGATCAAGTTAAAAAACTGAAGGCTGAATTTCTGAGGGGGGTGGAAAAAAAAGCATTTGTCATTTAAAGCAGGGCGGGAAGGAGGAATAAGGGCTTCCTAAAGTCTCAATCACAGGAAAAGGTTTAAAAATAACTTCTCCTTTGGCTTCTATCGACTTTCCTCTTCTGTGAATCGTGAATCATTAGTGTGACGCAAAGCGTACAAGTAATAGGGGCATGGGTCTTAGGAACTTGTCACTTTGTAAGTCTTTCTTATTTCAACTTAAAAACATTTGTAGTTATTTAGTAAGTAAAATCCCCGTCCTACACACTCTCGTTGTCTTCTCCTACGACTCTGAATGGATTATTGCTTGAACTGAATCATGAAAATTGAGAGAGTTGACATTTCTTTTCAGTAAATTCAAAATAAAAATGCTATTTAGCTGCATAACTTGCTCAATACCATTAAAATATGTAACATTTTGCTCATGGGCAAATTCCAGCTGAGGATGCCAGAAATTTTACTTCCACTTTACTTGCCTGGGCATCTTGGGTGTTGTTGATCTTCCCTGTTGTGATGAGGGAGAAGTTGTATGCAAAGAGCACCAGCAGAGCCAGGGGCACCATGTACAGTTCCACGGTCCATACGGTGACCACAAACACCTGGGAGAAATAAAGCAGCAGAAGGGAACACATACAAGTGTTTAAAGTGAAAGGCATATAAGCAAGCCTTTCAGTCATTATCCCTATGTACATTCATCCTTGAATCTCTGTTAACCTCATTCATATTATTATTTTGGCAAAGAAAATCTGCTCTCAAAGCATGCTCTCTTTCTATTCTGTTTGAGGCCATTAGGCTGCTGTTTCATAGCTTCTCATCCCCTGTATCTGGTGAAGTACAAGGCCATGAACATATAAAGGTAGTCTGAAGGCTTTATTCACTTTTCCTTGGATCCCCTCAAGCCTTTTATCCTTAGTGCTAGTGAGTAACAGACCCACTTACAGAGGTAAACCTGCTCCTCTTGATCAAACCCTAATTGCCACGGGGTCTTTCACAGGCTAGAGGAGAGTTTCATCCTCTTGTGTAACAGGAACCATTCAGCTCCCTTGTCACTCTACAGGGGACAACCAGCCAATGCATCTTCACCATTAATCCATCTATGTTCTTGGCATAGCAGCATCATTTCCTTCCAGAAGTAAGGATCTAGGTTGCACATAATTTTGGAAAGGGATCCAGGAAGTCTCCATTCTCATACCCTTGCCATTTTTCAGCATGGCATATTCCGATTTCACTGGGTGCTTGGAGACACTCTACCCAGAAACGGTAGGAGTCCGTGCATTTGGAGTGGTATCTGATCAAATCCACTCACAAGAAAACCAGAAACCAAGTTCTGAAGTTCTGCTCAAACTGGATCAGCAAGGCACATAACTAACATGATGCGAACTTAAAAATCACCTAGGATCCAAAAAAAACAATGATATCAAACCAAGCTGAAAGCTTATCTTGCAGTACCAACGATACCTGAACAGACAGCAAACTTGAAGTGGTTGGCAGTGCAAAGTTAATAAACTAAATCCAGAGCTGCCGTAAAATGCATGTTGTGATCCCATTTCCTTTTCTACTCAGACATAGTGTTTCCAGAAGAACTGCCTAATGCTGGTGGAAACCTGAAGCTATTTTAAACAATCTCCTCTAAAGACAAAGCACAAACACATTTAACTGCTTTTTCTTCCTCAAAAGGAACCTGGGTTGATCAGGAACAAAAATCACATTTTTGGATTAATACAAGTAGGTGAATATTAGTCAGATCCAGTTAAAGTATCTCAAACTGCAACAAAAGAGAAACTATGGGTAATCAGAAAGCTAAATCTCTACCACCCTTCATCCTTGGCCCATTAGATATTACATATATAAAAGCAACACTGGCATTTGCAGAATGAGATATTTATGGCAATGTATTTTTGTGTTATGTATCTGAAAGTCCAACTACACTGTACCAAATAAGAATTTCCCACTGCATGCAGCACGGTGAGAATTTATATCACTACAAAACAGCAGCTGTTGCAATTTTAAAACAAAGACTTGTCTGACATCAAGCAAATGGTCAGTTAATATCTACCATGGGCCAAACATAAACCAAGAAACAATGACTGTACCTGTAACCCTCCCCAAAACAGCAGTTGCATTTTCTAGAGTGAACCTGATTTTATGCTAGCTGCTGCTATGCAAGGAATTAGACTGTCATCCTGTTCTTGGCATTTGTGGGCCAGTAAAACAATCTCTGAGATACATTCATTTATAAAATGGGCTGACATCCAGACAATATATCCCCATACCATTGATTTGCAGCATAGGAATATAGAAGAGGATTTGTTTTGTTTTTCCTTTCTGATCCTGATTTTCAACAAGCTAAAAAGTTAGGAGTGATACTGATTCCAACAGCCACATTTTATATGTAAACAAGGCAAAAGAAACACAAGAATCCTGGCCAAGAAGACATGGTACTTGGTCTGTCTTACAGACATCTTGCATGGCTTTAGTTAATAAAGACTTCAAAAACTGTTATATTCCAACCTAAAAAGTCCTCCCTAAATGTAAAAGTTCTAGTCTGAACAAGTTCCTCTGAAGCTATTCCAATCCCCTTGCTTTGTAAGACAAAATGAAGCTGATACCAGCTCCTATCTTACTTTAAATGTCACTCTAAAGAACAAAGACCTGTTACTGTACACATCTATACAGATATCTATCTCAGGTATATATGGAGAGATAAAAACAGACACACACACAAATACATCTGATCCTTATGTAAACTACTTCATGGAAATTCATATTGCTAGGTATTAATTCAAAACATTTGCTTCAGCCTGTTGGAGGAGGTTGCATTTACATCGTCTCCGCGGGGTATTACAAACTCAGTCTTCTCTTAACGCAGCAAAAAGACTCCACCAGCAGTCAGCTAGGCAAAGTCCTACAGGAGTCAATGAAGCTCTTGAAGAACCTCTCTTCATTCATTCAATTGCAGGACTTGAACCAATTTTAGTGCATCTGTCACCATCCTATATGAACATCACCCTGCTCGGTTGCAAGTATAATACAACCTTGCAATCACAGGTCATTTAGGCAAGATACAAAATCAAGACCTTGGTGATTTTAGATCCAACAGTACATTTTGTGTATTATTAAGTTTCAGACCTTAAAACTTAATTACAAAATCTCACTGTAGTCTCAAATTGATAGCTGAGGCATACTGCTGCTTCCTTTCTAATGCTGACTGGTTAATCGGTTGCTGAGTTATATCTCAGGCTGTGATGCTTTGATAGAGCTCCCACATCTCCTTAAGAAGAGTTGCTTTACTGCTACCGCCGCAGTAAAGGGAACTTTCATTGCTGTGACACAACACAGACACAAGACAAATTGATTTAGCTATTCAGAAATTATTTAGCCTCGGAGGTATGGGAAATGATTGCTGTGAACACAGAGTACATAATAAAAGTTCAGAGGGTGTTTATAAAGCGAATAGAAATATTTCTGCATTCTAACAGCCTTTTGAGTAGTTCTGCAACATTGGTTTTCAAAGGAGTTCCCAAACAGACCCTATGTCCTATTTTATCAGCTCTCAAGCAACTCCCTGACACTGACTACAGCATCAGCAGCGCTGTGATATGGACACTCACACCTTGAATTACAACGATCTTGATCATGCATGTTTTTATTCTCTCCTCAGTGATAGCTTATGCCGGGGAGAAGCTCTGCATTCTCCTCCCTAAATTATTTTCTTAGCATAATTTTTTTGACAAAACTCAAGAATGGTTCAGCTGCTGACATACTGAATCACAGAATAATAGAATGGTTTGGGTTGGAAAGGACTTTAAGATCATTCAGTTCCAACACCCTGCCATGGGCAGAGACACCTCACACTAGACCAGGTTGCTCCAAGCCCTGTCCAACCTGACCTTGAACACTGCAAGGGATGGGACAGCCACAGCTTCTCTGGGAACCCTAAGCCTCATCACCCTCACAGTAAAGAATTTCTTCCTTATATCCAACCTAAATCTCCCCTGTTTAAGTCTGAACTCAAATAAATCCATATATACGTGTCTATAATGGCGACTGCAATACATAGACTGGTAAGGGAAGTCATTAAAGGTTCAGATCACTTGTTCAATATCACAAATATCAGGAACAGAAACCAGGCCTCTGTTTAAAATGATCCAGTTTTAACAAACCATACCTTTTTCTATGTTTCACATCATCGTTAGACCAAGTTCTGTTACACATAATCCATTACATCATCAATACCTTTTCTGCTGGGCTTCATACTGTGCATGAGAGAAGTTAAAAGGACAGAAGCCAATTTCTAAAATAAAACAAGTGCAATCTAGTTTTCTGCGTTACTTCTTTTCATGCAATTGGAGAGTATAAAAGCCTATTACAGAACTGAGCATTTTAATTCGCAGCATCATAAAACAATGACCAGAATAGAAACAGCAACGGGATAAACGTATCTAGAGGGAGGGGAGTAAGAGCTCTTGAAACTAATATTTAGATGAGAGTTGTACCTAGAAGAGAACAGCAATATCACAGCCTTGGAGAAAGGACCACTTGATTTCAGCTGATTAATGTGTTACTATTTCAAAGGGCCTAATAACTACAAGTTAAAGCTCTGGAGGTTTGGAAGCTGTTTCATCTGAAAATCATTGAAGAGGGGTCCAACTGTTCCTGTCAAGAAGCATGGAGTTTGAACAACCATAAGAGTGGCCCTTTTGACAGCAGTACAAAAGATGAGAGAAGGCAGTCTCAACTGAAAGTAAAAACAAACCCTTAGAAACACGTTTCAAATCTGTTTTTTCTGCCCCTCTGGTTCCAATTTAGGATCTGACTATTAAGAACAGATTTTAGACGGGTGTCTACTGAAGTATGCCCATAAAACATTTGTCACCAGCAAACCCACAGTCATGGGATGGAACACGTTTAAGAGGTTTAGAAACCTGGCATTAGATAAGATTTTTCTGTATAATTTTTCTAAGCAGCAATTATATAATTTTTTAAGTCTGAAAAACAAGCTGGTTTTGACCTGTTAAATCTTTGTGGAGAAGTAAAAGATGCTGTGCTGTGTGACGGAATAATTCTTGGAAAACAACAGTGACGGGAGAAAGAGAGGGATACATTCCATCAGATGGAAAAAATAAAACTGAAAGGAGATTAAACGCATGCAAGGAACCTGCGGTAAAAGGTTATTTTCTCAGCCCGTGTAGGCTCCAATGCTAATGAAATGCCTCATCAGTAGAGCTGTGAAAAATATGATTTGAAACTCCAAGTTTCAAAACCACACACAATTTATCCAAACTTTAAACTAAGAGCTTCCTTAAAAGTTTCTTTGCAATTTATGAATATGGCCTGTGCAATTCATGCAGCCCAGAGAAAAACTTGAGCTGATGCTGCTTTGAATGCCCAATTTATGTCTTGAACTAAACCAAAACACTGATTTCAATTTGAGACATAAAGACATGATCTCCTTTATTTACAGGGTAAATGAATTACATATCTTTAACTTATCTCTGGGTTATGCAGTCTCAAACTGCCGTGTTCATGCAAATGGATGCTATTAAAAAGGAGAAATTTCTGCAGCTCAGTATTCAGGGACCAACGCTCCAGCATTTTTTTTCCTAAGCTTTCAGTCCCTCTGCCCCAAACAAAATGCAGGGTATTAGCCAATAACATAAGATACTGGCTCCCCAAAAGGGCATTCAAATCCCTTGGAGGCAATAAGCCTGTCGACAACAAATTATTTCTGACAGATACTTATTCCTGCCCTTAGAAAGCGAGAGTAGAAGAGTAGAGGAGAGAAAGAACACACTCACATAGAGCAGTGTGTTCGTGCTTGCGCTTTTGGGCTGGTTTGTATGTTGGACTACTGAGAATATTACAAAAAGAAGTCTATAAGAATTACGAAAATTAGACTAATACAGCCCCAGATCAGGGCATGGCAAATACAGGTTGAAGCAGTCACGTTTTATGTATTTCCCACTACAGGCGCTCTCCAAAAGATACACTTTTTTCTTTAAGAACACAACCTCTTCCAAAGATGCATTCCAGAATTGCTTTTACTAATACTCTGCTTCCCACATCCAACTGAGAGCACTTCAGTGCCACTTCACAGTCACCAAGCTAGAGCTCAAGGAGGGGTCAGTTATGAGCAGAATCACTCCTTCATTGCAACACAGTAATGAAGAACATGGCAGGAAGAGAAATTATACTTAAATAAACCAGCACTGTCAGAAGCAACCTATTTATTTTTAGATTCAATTTTTGTGTCCCCAGCCAAAGAATGCAGAGCATCTCAATGGCAGCATGAAACGTGCTCTGTATTGAACAGCGACGACCAAAATCAAAAATGACCAGAAGGAACAGAGGTCTTTAAATATTTACGCCACATTACCAATTATTCCTGCATTGCTCCACACATCAGTGTACAATTTACTAATTTTTAAGGGTGTATCACAGGCAAAAAGCTTAGCTCTTCTACATAAGCTTTCTGTAGCAAATGCAAACACAACTGGAGTCTGAAAACAAAGACACAGAAAAAAAATCCACCTAAGCACCCCAAAGCCAAACCAAAAGATTAAATTGTGCCCCAAAATAACTCTGTCTGCATAACATGCACGACCGCACAGAACTGAGAAGCAAGAATAAAGGTATGTTTGTACAATTTGCTACCATGTAAATCTACCTGATATTTTTTCAGAAGATGCTTCGGGTAACAAACAATGTGGCCACATTTGCTCACCTCTGTTGTCTACTTAGGCTAAACGACACAGCTGCAAAGCCACATCTTGCTGCCAAACTCACATGTTCTTTCTCTGCTTGTCCCAGCTGCAGCTTGCTGAGAAAATGGTCCAGGATGAGGTTAATGGGTAGGAAACAAACCTGAGACATCCAGCTTGTGCTTGATAATTTACACTACACATGAGGATGCCACAAGTAAAAGGAATGATAGAATAAAGCCTTTGGAGGATACAAACTGTGGTCATCAGGGTAACAATTTTAACACCAGTTTGAACGTTCAAAAGGTAAAGAAAAAACCCGGTGTCCCCCACTCGCAACAAAATAAGACATGAAACAATCAACAAAAAAAAAAAAAAACAACAACCCAAAAGAACACAAAAAAATCTCATACAGTTTAAGTCAATGTGTGTTAGGGCCTTTTTTATCACTGTCTGGTTTAGACTCTTCAGGGGGATCTCATTTTCTTTTCTGCTGCCAGGAAGTAGAAACTCATTTGTGTTTTAAATGAAAGCTGTGATTCATGTGCAATCACAGGACTCTAAGAAATGGAGCTTTAAGAAAAACCATGTTATTCTGCAAAAGTAACAGTGAAATCGGAAGAGTTGACAATACTACAATCTGTTCTCCACCACCCTCTTGGGACACTGCTGCCGGTAACTTCATCAGAGAAGGGTGGGATGCTAAGCTGAAGACTGCAAACACTTAGAAAATGCTCACACTCTGATCCTGAATTACTTTTTGTCATTAGCATGTTTAATGGATTAATTCTTTATTCATAACAATGCCTGGAATCAGAAAGAGAGGAACAAAAATAAAATAAAATAAAATTAATTAAAAAGTGAGAGTTTTCCATTATTTTGATTATTTTGGTTATATTAATGAGATTAGCCAGCCTAGAAAATTAAAACCAAAATCCTTAGAGAGCTTTCTTTCATGACCAATCAGAAAAGAGCTGCTTGGTTCAAGCTTATTTCACTGAACTTAACTTACCTATACTTAACACCAGTTAAGTTTATGTAAGTTAAGATTCATATATTGCATTCCACATATTTAAAGATTATCTGTCAAATTGGTCAGTGTGGATGATAATTTTCAATACAAAACAATGTGTGACTGGAGGTGTCATCTTTGTCCTTTAAGACACCCACATTTAAAGCCGAAAGCCTAACAGCCTATCACAAGTCTAAGCGGGTGCCTCTATCCAGTCTTCTTATGGCTGATATTTACTCTTTATCCCTAACCCAAAAGAGCTTGATAAAGAGGAAAAAAAAAAAACAACCCAACTACAATACCACAAGGTTTGGGTTCTATATTTATGTACATACAACAGTTTCAGAGTAAAAGATTTCAAATCCTTTTAGGCTGCAGACGCTGAAGAAAGAGCTGTTTGCCAGCATACTAACTGGTCTAATTTTTCCCTCATGCTTTTATCTAACATATTTTACATTTCCTGTGCCAAGTAAAATACAGTTAGGACCCTCAAGCAATAAAGCTTAAAATTGAAAAAAAGCAGGAAAAAATATTACAACAGTTTTCTATCTTTTGGGGTAATCCGCTGGGAGTGGGTCAGGGGAATAAATCTGCATGTTATTTCTATCATGGACAAAGGCAACGGAGAAAATCCTAAAACAAAGAGGAGCTGGCATGCAAAAAACCAAACCAACAAACTTGTTTTATATTGTAGCTAAATTAAATGGTCATTTTTATGTCTAATGTTTTGGTTTGTTTATCAGCAGAGTCATAGTTTCAGTATTACTCTCCTGCAGAAAGTTATGATCTATCTTCAGGGAAGACAGGCATTATGCAAGTTAAAAGCCTGATCTTATAGTAAATAATTCTTCCCAAAAGTGTCAGAAAAAAAAATAATTGTGCTATTTAAAAGGAAGAAAAAATGTAGGTTAATTTTATTTATTCTGGATAAGGTGAACACCTTAAAAGGGTCATGAAAAAATTTATCATTAGCTGAGCTGATAAATGTCCACTTACTTTGGACACATATTTGTTAACACTGTGAGAAACATTAGCAATGAAGGTCACATGGTGACGTAATTGTGCAGGGGTGGAAAGAGGACTTGGTGGAAGCATTCTTTAACTTTGGGCTCTTAACAGTGGGTTCCAACTGGTAGCAAATGGGAGGCTTAAACGATATGTTTAAACTACTTTAATGACTTCCTCCTTCATGTTCATACTTCATATTAGATCTGAATTAGTAAGGGGAAAAGGGTTCTTTAATAAAGCAAGTATGTTTAATTAGACTTCGTTCAATGCTCAGTAGCAGAAAGATCACACATAAGGTTATTTCGCTGACAATCTTCAGCTATGGCATTAAAAAATATGTATGAAAAATAATAATTGGGTTCCAGTAAACCCACATAAATGAGAACCAGATGCTTGTACACACTAAGGCTGCAAAACTGTCCCATACCCTCCTTTCCAAAAACTTCCAGTCCAAAGGAAATATTTCCAGACTGAAACTAAGCAGAAAAAGTAAATTAAAATAAATAAAAATCATTAATAATAACAACAACCACCACCAAACAATAAACTTAGATCACAAAATCAGAAATCGAAGAACACCTATAAAGCACATTCAAAGCAGTAGGCCAATATCCTTTCAGGCAGAGAATTTCAGACTCTTCTCTTTCCTTATGATGTACATGGGATTCCCCATCACAGCCAAATACCAGAGCCCAGAAGCTCTCATCAACCCGAGATCCATTTTCCACAGTCAAGAGGAGAGCAAAAATAGTAGTTGAACTCCAACCCTTCCCACACCTGACGCACACTAAGAACAGTGACAGTGATTACATCATTTCGTAATCTGCAGTGTGACAAAATTGCTTCACTACAGAACAAATGCATGAAGATGACTGGGAGACTCACTGTAATTATACCCTAAATACGTTACTATTGTAAGCTAGCAACAACAGCAGTGACACAAAAAAATCCCAAGCATTGACAGCACGACTGTGTAACAGAGATTTTCCACTAGCAGACCTATAGCATCTTGTTTTCCAAAACACAGAACAATCTGAAAAAAGGCCAACTTGCAAGACTCTTGCAATTTCAGGCAGCTGTTCAGGTAAAACTACAGCCAGAAGATTGTTTGTTTTAATAAAGCTATTATATGGGCAGCTCCAAATTAGGAATGGCAGGAGACTAGGGGATGCCTAAACCATCACCACCTGTTTGCCCTGAAAATCAATTAAAGTCACACTATCACAGCAATCCCTTCTTAGCTAATAAAAGTTATACAGCTTCAATGTGCGACTTTAGGTGCTTTGTGGGAATGTGCCTGAAATCTAAATCCTCAGTCTCACGTTACTTTGGTACTAAACACAACTCTGAACTAACCATTGTAAAACTTGCCTTTTTGGGTTAGAGAGGGTGTTAAGGGAAAAGAGACCCCGAACTGCTGTTTTGATGCAGAGGATTGAACTAATATTCAGTAAATCCTAACAATCCAGCCAAGAACATAATATAGAGTTTTAAGTAGGAGAAAACTGAAGTCCTTTATGACACATGCCTGTTCAACATATTCTGTGCTGCAGAACAGATCCAACTTTACAAGTTGAAAGCAAGGGCAGTAGAGACATCCCAAGTGTTTTAGTAATTAAACGAATATGCATAATGAACCATATGCCCAAAGGGCCTGTTCTTCATATGGGCCAGATTTTTGCTTGAATTTTTAATTTTTATATACAGATGAAACATTTCATGTAATATAGCAACAGTGCAAAGGAACATGCTATGCAGGAAGGGAAGGAGGAACTACCCATGTGAGAACGATCAGGATACACTTGATGAATTCTGCTCCTCAATTTCCGATTCAGAGCCAAGAGGGCTTTTTCTTAAAAAAAAAAAATAAAAGGAAAAAAAATCCTTTTCTCCTTTGAACAGCTGTATTAGTCATCTGCTCAGAGCCGAGAAAAGAGGCATTGAATAGATGTATATTTATATAGGTCAAATTTATACATTTGGATGTGTGAAATTGATTATATACACCAACACATTTAGATGCTGCAAGACTAGCAAAAACACAGACACTATCAAATTAAAATGCTTCTGATCCACCAGGAAAAAAATAACTACAGGGTGGCTTCTCTGTTTAGCAGGACCTGTCATGTTGTGGGAGCTGCAGTGAAACAGGACGCACTCACATCTGTCTGGGAAACAGGAATGGACGTTTCTAAAGAGATGGGTCAAATTCCACTCTTGTTGCACTAACATTACCCTGCTGTGAAAGTGAGGATGCTGTGGCCCTGTTGCCCAGAATCTTTCAAATTCTCCTGGTGTTGAGCCATGCTTCTCTCCTTTCGCAGTAATTCACCTTTTTTAATCCCCTGCTTTTAAAGCAATTTGCCAAGCTAGAGAAGCATCCTTTGCAAACATAAGCCATTAGAATAGGCTAGTCCTCTAAATCAGCAGCAAAACTACTTGCTGCTGACTGTCAAATAGCTACACTTCAAAATAATAGCTCGTTCTTTTAATTGGTTTTAATTTGGCAAATTTCTATTTTGCTTCATAAAGCCAGTGATGGGGGTGAGGCACTTACCAGTGTGGAGATGGTGGTTAAGCAGCAGAAAAACTTTCCTGCATGAGCTTCTGAGTCAGCTTTTATATAGGGTTTAGATTCTATGAACCAAGGGAAGTCGAATTCTGATCAGACTTCATGAGGGAAAGGAAAATTAGTAGTAAACAGCAAACAGTGCCTCACAGTAGCTCAGGTTTAGCACTGCACCTTGATAAATAAGCAGTAATACACACAATGGCTGTGGCTGTTACATGCACTGACATGTGACCACAGAGATACGGTGAGGAAGCACCAGATGTGCTCTAAGGGATGCAGGCAATAATGTGATCCACTTAGAATTATTAAAAGGGTGACTTTTCATCAAACTCAATGAGTTAAACTTTTTGTGGGACTTCGGGAGCTCCCATCACCAGCACAGCATGTGAAAGCATCCTGTCCCCAACCTTAAAGTATTTAAAAGCTGAAATAACGAAGTTGTAAATAATAACATTCATTGCTCTCAGCCCTAATTCAGGTTTTGTGCTTTTGACATTGCCTGGTTTATGTGATGTAGTGGTCTCCACGGAAAGACAGATAAACTTCAACAGCTGTCAGAAGACAAAAATTGACAAAGAGCATCACCTTTCCTGCCTGTTTAAATCCTTTAAGGAAGTGTTGGAGCAATTAGGGAGGGAGTCTAATCTTTGCAGAGTGCATTAACACTCTCCGACCTCCCAGACAATAGATCAGACCTCAGACACATAATGCTTCCCTAAGGCTTTTTAACCAGAGCATTTGATCTCATAGTCACTCTGTATGTGTTACTATAGGTATCAGTGTGTGAGGCGGTATTCATTGGGCACTAAAGGACCACTATCTCTGCTAGGATTCATACAACTTTTAAAACAGAAAGCAGAAGAGCTACTGCAATGCATGCTGTTACAGAAGTACCACTTCCCAGAAAAAAAGGGGAAAAAAAAGATTAAAACAATCCAGAGTAGCTCTGCAAAATGCCCTCATTTTTATTAATCTCATATTTCCTTTCTACCACCACTGTTTATTTCCCAGCTTTGGAATCTAAATCTATTTTTAAAAAAGCAGAGATTAGCCTTTTATTCATAGAAACAGTTATCTGATAATAGTTTCAAAATACTTCATGTCTTAACCCCCGTGGAGGGACTTGAGGGAAAGGGAATTAGGAAGACGGGTCTGGTTTATTAAGGAAATTGAAATATATCATTGCAAATAATTTTCCCAAATGTGTACATGGAAGTATCTGGGGAAGTTTTCTTAACTGCTAGCACAAGTCATCATCTAATTCATGATGGGCATGTTTGGTTAAAAAAAAAAAGAGGTAATATCACTGTATCAATTATGCATTTCTCCATTTAATATTCTAAACATTTGAAGAAAATTTGCTCAGTGCTATTTTTTACATGGAATTAGAATTTCTTGCCATCATGTTCTGACAGAGGCCACATCTGAACTGTTCTCATATGGACAACGCATAATGGGGTTTTAAAACCACCTAACTGGATTCCCACCCACTGCTGCAGTCTCTCTAAGCAGTGGGTTTTCTTCCCCTCATGCACTCTATTCAAGGGACAGTACTAGCTAACAACACTTTGTATGACTCTATCAATGCTTTGCATTAGCTGCTGGATTTTGTTTTACCTTTCCAGGCCTCCAAAAAGTGCCTTTTGTGAAGACCCTGCATTACAAATAGTTCTTGCTGCTGTTTTAAATGGGTATCTCAGATTTGCCAAGCCAAGTGCATCACAAATGACAAAAAGGTCACATATACCTAGTATATTTAAAAACAAACAAGCCTTCAAAGTCAAAGTGTAATGCAGTTATTTCTAATCCGAACAAACAATAGAATACATCTAATGAAAGTTGACAATTGGCTTTGATACAGAGCTGTGCAGCTCCTCTGTTCCATTAAAAGATGAAAGCTGAAGGGACATACAGAAGACAGCGACTTCTCCCAAAAAGCAAGTAGAAAGTTCTGAACCTGAGCTAGCAGAATAAATAAAGGCTGTTTTAGTGGAGACTTTCGCTCACATATGACACTCCTCTTTCAGTGAACATGCTGACTTTACATGGGCAATGTTAAGGCTAAAATAAATCAGCGTATCAGACTTGTACAAATCACTACATGCTTTACATCCTTATTAACACTTCTGAAAATCACAGCACTGCCTTGAAAACAAACAAAAAAATCCCCACCTCAAACCAAGTTAAGCTTGACCACAGTGTGGATGTCACAAGAATAACAGATTTAATTTTCATGAAGTAAAACTCTATTGATACTATTGGTACCGGTATAATCCTTTACTGTGGCAGTAGTAAAATTTATTAATAATTAATAGTACAGATTTTGTTAATCAGATTTCTGGGATTTTTCAATAATCCCATTGCTCCAGCTTTATTTCCTAATGAATGTTAAAAAAAAAATAAATAATGGAAGGGACATATCCTGACTTAGGGTATTTTTGCTATTCTTGTTATCCTTAAACAACCCAAGAACTTCCTGGTTGCTTAAGACTAGCCTCTAAGTCAAAGCACATCTTAGCTGCTAGTGAAGGAAAGTAAAACTAAAAGAGAAGAGGCTTTTAAAAATGGATTTGCTCTGTAGCTTCTATGCTAATCCCCTTTTATTTCAGACCTTATAAAGGCTCCAACTCTTTCTTATTTAGAAAAAAAATATCAGAAAAAGCCCCACAAGAAGAGGAAAGTCTTAAGAGAAACCCCTCAAGGTGCATCTCTCTCCATCATAAACCCAAAATGTTGCATTACCTTCAAACAGGAAATTTCTTCCAGTTGTCACGATTTCTGCAACTAGTGTTAGATTAAGCGCTGGGAGAACGGGTGAATTAAATTAAAAATAAAAGAGTTCAAGCAAGAGAAAGAAAACCTGCCAGAAAAAGCTGACAAAAGCTTGAAAAAGCCAGAGCTGGCTCATTCGTGAGGGTCCATCGCCACCTACAGGATTTTCTTCCTCTGCAGAAAACCTGCTCCAATTCACACAGGAGTTGCCCCAAAAGGAGTATGGAGATTTTTAAGTGATGTTAAGTAACATCAGTTTTCTGAAAGCTATGGAGTTGCAGTGATTTAAACCACCTACAGATACATCTCTACTTATTCCCTCATAATAAACTAAAATATACATAATAATGATAAAACTTGCCTTTATGTTTCAAGGAAATGCATTGTTTTAAGCTTGCATCTGTGTTAAAATTAAAGGATTTGCCTTTTTTAAAAAGAAAAAAAAAGAAAAGGGAAGAAAAGAAACACAAAATACTGATAGGGTTGTTCCACCAATGACAAGGGAGATAACAGTCAACATCTACAACCTTCCTGTAAAACTCAGTGCTTTAAAGTACTTTCCAAGAGGTGCCAGGTCAAAGGAATGTGAATAATGAGACAAAATCAAGTAGATCCTGACTGAAAGAAAATCAACACACCTGGGGTGTATAGGGAAAAAGAGCACACTAAGTAAAAGAATTCTTACTTTTAATGACAATTCCACTTTGTAATACATACCTTTGCATAACAGATACTATGGGTTTCCTACCTTTATGATTTTTTTGGTTGGGCTGAGCTGAATGCTTTTTTCTATCCAGCTTGCATAGTGCAATTCCACGCCAAACTCTGGGAATTTTACACATAAGCTTCTCAAATTCTGGTATTTCTAATAGCGGTGGGTAAATAGCTTCTCTCTCACACCCCCGTTTTATGAGTCTCACACAGATGCAGCATTCTTAAACTTAGAATTCTAATTTCATCTTTGTTTATGCAATTTCTAATCTAGGAATAAAGTGAACTTTCTGGAAAGGCAACAGGAAAATTGGGAAAATAAAAATGACTAGATCCTGATATGGAACACGGTCTCTTCAGGACCACATAAGCTAGCAAATGGTTACAAATAAATTCCTCTTGTTTTCCAGCCTACCAGTCAATTGATAAGAATCACAAATTCAGAAGGTGTGCAAGACATTTAATGTGAAGTTCCTCTAAAGAATCTAAACTGCAAAAAGAAATGCATCACAAGAGAAAAGCCTGTTTGCAGGTACTGTGCATTTCAACCTTTTCCGCGATTTTTTGTACCAAATTCCTAACATCAGGATGTAGGCTTGTAAGGTAACAGTAAGAATCGTGAGTTAAATTCACCTTTGGCTTATGCAAATTATGCAATTGTATTGAGAGTAAAGGAACCAGCGCTGCCTTCATGGGTAGCGAATTTGATGTTTTATAAAATACTTTAATAACAGTCAAAGATAAAAATATATATATAAAAAATTAAATGCTAATCTGTGATTATTTCACAACAAGAAGAACACAGTATATCTACTAACGAGTGGTTAGAAACAGGAGTTCAGCTATTTTAAATACACAAATAAAACCAGCAACAGGCTTTTACCCTGCCAGACAAAGCAAGATAAATAGAAGATATGCAAAAATAAATAGGACAATATACAAAACAGCATAAGGGCAACAATAATCTATCACAAAACTTCAGAACTTCAAAAGACACAAGACGTTATATGTTAGGGGTTAATAAAAAAGGCTTCAGAAATCAAACAGCTGAAGTGCAAAACAATATAGGAAACTCCAGCCAGACCACAAAGCGGGTTCGCTCTTCATAAACATCAGATCAGGCAGCTAAAATTATTACCAAAGCTCTCTTGTAACTGTCACCTGTGGTGGGTATAATTACAGGCTACTGCTGCAAGCACGCCCACGTCATATGGCAATAAAAGGACCTACAGCTTGCCAAGACCAGGCAGACAATGGAGAACATACACCACCTGACGAGAGCCCAAAAAGATCAGCCAGGGAGACTAATACAAATGACAGCTTCGAAACAAATGACAAAGCTTCAACCAGGGGAGGGAAAAAAAGGCAATATCAAATTAGCTGGAAATGCAAGTGCCTAGCAGAGTTCTCCAGCAGGTCACAACTTGAGCACAAAGGCAGGCAGAAGTGTTTGAGGATGCCTTCAGTTCAAGTTTTACCTATAAAGAACCCTTTCACATTATTTTTTAATTAGATAAAATGTTTGTGTGTTTGGGCTTGGCTTTGTGGGCTGTCATTCAATAGCCAAACAGATGAAAACTATATATTTATAATCCAGTTACGGAGACAGATAGCTAGACAGATAATGTGCATTTTAATAAAGACACCTTATTGGGATACATCTATAGATTGTAACAAAGCTGAATTTCCTTCTCATTGCTTTAATTCTTTACTGGATGCCTGCATACACATTCCTGCTGACCAGCTATACTCAGGCTTATCCTCCAGCAGGACTGGGTTTTTACTTGAATATTTTGACTATAAACACACACAACCGAGGTATTAAAAGGCTTTATCATCAACTAAAAACAACACAATGCAACTGAAGAGTGAGAGGCAGTGATTTAGGTCTGTTTCATTACCAGGGCTGAGGGAATCATCTCTATGTGATGCATGCAAGTACACAGCACAGAAAGTACTACTACTGCTCAGAAATATGAGCACAGCACAAGTTTAATTTAAAAGAAAGCTCTCCAGCCCCAAAAGCAAGGGCCTCTCTATACAGACTAAGTGCCTTGTTAAGCAGGCCTGTAGGAAATGAGTATTAGTCCTCAGATGCAAAACATAGTTTTGTTTTTATTTTTATTTATTTTGAAACATTTCACTGGTAAAAAAAGCAAATCCCTAAAACCCCAGAGCTGGAAACATACAACCATTTATCCTTCTCAAAGTTAAAAGGGATATTTGTACTGGTCTCCGCTCAATTCCACCTCACCCCGACTCCTTTGCTTTTTAAATCTTGTTTATAGTGTTGTCAAGCTTCTAAGTGGTTATTTCCCTATTAACTTTGTCCTTGTTTGTTCTTGCATTTTTGAAAGAGCTGGAAATAACATGTGTTTACTTTGCTGTGTGTCTCTCAGCATCATCAATATCACTGTTGCTATTCCAGGAATTTTAACTGCTGCAGCAAAGCAGAGCCTGGGATCTCAAGCTTAAATCGTATTCCTCTCAACCACAGAAGAATAATACTGGAAATGGAAAAATTGCTGGGAGAAGGGTAAAATCAGCTCCTTTAATTGTCTAGAGAAGCCTGTTTCTCATCTGAGCAGCTACTCACATGTGTCAGGTAACGTGCTCCTAACGCTGTGCATGCACAAATGGTGCGTTCTCACAGGCACTGCCACGAGCAGTGTGGAGGAAGCAGGATGTAAACCTTCTCTCCGTCACTAGAAAAAATGCTTTTACTGGGATCTAATAGCTCGGAATAAAAACATCCCTCTGATCCAGCCTTTTCACTGCAGCCTGAGACAATAACTTTAAGGATGTGCCTTTGCCAGGGATTTACAGAAGGGAGGAAATGTTAGGGGCTCTGAAGAATTACTTACTAGGTCAAATTCCTGAAACCCTGCCTTTCACTGCTCCTCCAGCACCAGCTCTGGGCTTAAATATGAACAAATTTTTGTAGCAGAGTGTTATTTTACATCTCTCCTATTTAAATATGAGCTGCATTTTGTCCTTTTGCCGACTGCTTCTTTAAGACTGTAGCAAAACACAAGCTGCAAACAGGCTGAGAAAAGCCCTTAGCAAAAGCTCTACAAGTAAAGCGGAAGTAGAGACCATCTCTTTTGCATTAATACTTTTTTCTTCTTTTTAAAGCTTTTTCTTTTTCCAAGTTTCTATTCAGTGTTTGAAGAATACTCATTCTTCTCTCTTTAGGATTACATCTATTCATTTTATTTAGCTTTTTAATGTGGAGACATTTTAAACTACCATTACTTTAATGCTGTTCCCGAATAGTCTGAGAACAATGATTTATATTTTGTCTTCAGCTATGAGGAGATAAAAAAAGGGGGAGAAAAAAAGACTGTACCCTTGTCATCAGTCATGGCAGGGTGGTTTGCACTTTGTATCAGGGAACTTCTTGTTCAAAATTAGCAGACAATTCATGGGGAAAATAAGAAAGATCTTAGGGAAGCTTGTGTATGCACTCATCTTCCATCCCCACCCTATAGAAGATTGAATTAATCCCATCTATTGGTAAATCATAAGCAAAGTCTCAGTTAAAATTAACCTCTATTCTCTGCCTGGTTGGTGAGGGGTCCAAGAGATGCTTGGTGATTTGGCCTCAATACTAAGTTGTTTGGATTTCATAACTATTACTGCTCTCCCTGCCCCACTGATTTCCTCATATGCTCTCTTCAACTTTTGTCCCAAGAATTTCCCTTTACTGATCTATGATTCCTCTCCCATCAAGGAAACAAACAAACAAATAAAAACCAGTCTTGCAAAACAATGCAGGAGTTAAACAGGATGTTTTACCCATATATTGTTGTCATGTCCAGGGCTGAATTATGCTTAGCACAAACAGGACTGGAACATTTTGTGTTTTTCTTGGGAAAGTCTAACCATAACATGCAGGATACACTTGTCCATATGCAGAATGAACGGTTTACCCCAAGTAAACCCAGAAGACTGAGATTTCGAGTTAACAAACATCTTTCCTGAGGGAAAAGCACATTATCTTCTTACTGATATACACAATTAGCAATTTTAGAGGACACTGTCAACAAGCTAATTGCTTTCTGCCTGTAAATCATCAGTATAAATATAGCCCAGCTCAACATGGATAACAAAATTGTTCATGTTTAATAAGACAGTTGGTGTCTCCTCTACGAGTAGAGTTGAACAGGACCCAGCTCACATACTGCAAGCTTAATTTGCAGCATGTTAAATGGCACACACAGAAATGCCCACAAGTGCATGGGCATTCTAACCCATCTCTCTGCTGATATCCCAGATGAGAACTGAAGCAAACTGGCACAGTGATGCACACATAAGCAGCCTCACCCAGCTTGCCCCGTGACTTCTCAGGCTTCCAGTTCCAAAAATGGAGCATCTCCCACATCTCTCTGGGTTTAAAAAGTTTCAGAGATCTTAATGGAGAAGGTGCCAAAATCTCACTTCTGCAGCAAGGAGCTCAAAAGTTTAAGTTTGGGTTTCCTGCTGTATCCAAAACCCCCAGCAGCTCTGCTGAGCACCCATAACCCCCAGGCCTTCCCTGCTCTTTTGTCAGCTGGCTTTTTGGGAAACCCAAACTGCTCCAAGCCATCCTATGCCTTTAATTTTCCTCAGCTGCCCACCATTAAACAACTGCAGTTGGTTTGACCAGAAACTCTGTATTTCCAACACATTATGCTGCATCACCACATATTCCACGTATTCCTTCCTTTCCTCCCACTACTAACCATCATAAAACAATTATCAGACACACTGCAATGGCACTGCAAACTGTGCATGCTGCATTCCTTGTCTGGCTGGCCCGAGCTACCAGCTAGGAATGAGCCTGAAAAACAGCTCCCACCTGTACCCAACCCTGGCAGCAGCCTTGATTAGCAAGAAACCTAAACCTGATATAGTGGGAAATGCTGCCACTAAAAATGAAGCACATCAGCAGCAAGCATTGCCAGTCACTGGACGTGCTGAGGTGGCTGGTTTCCCATTGTTCCCCTGCTCCTGCCAATGTCCTTTGCAACTATAAAGCAAACTTAAAAAAAATATATATGATAGGAAAAATTGCAGTCAATATATCCTTTTAATTTGCACCAGATTATATTTTTTAATGCAATTACTGTAATTTCATTAAATGGCATAATTACCATTAATGCAGAGAAAACTGTCAATAGAAGGTGTAATTATGTTGTATAAAATCAGAAGCACAATGTGCAATGATGCATAATTCCTCAGGAAAATCATTCTGTGACTAAAATTAACTTCTATAATATTTTTAAAATACATATTGTGCAGCAAGAATGTTTTGGTTATTATAGACTTAACTTCCATGACCAGCAAAGAAGGGGAAACAGAGCAGGCAGGGAGTGTTAGCATGTGGAAAAAAGGACCAGAAATTTGGTTTCAAAATGATGAGAAAGAACATGAGTTTCTACATGCACAAGTAGAAAAACAAACAGCTTATAATCACACAGACGTACAGGATGACTTGGAGCAGACATTCCTCTAGGCACATTTCACCACGCAGCTCCAGCGTTCTGGACACTAGTAACACAGCGTGGAAGTGATGTCTCAGCGGAGAAAGGTGTGACAAAAGGAAGGAGTGATGAGGACGAGGCTGAAAACACAACATTCACCCTGGAAACTGGGACCAAATTGTCCAGAGTAGGATATGAAAAATATAAGGCACAGGAGCAGGAAACATACAGGGATGTATTAGATTATGTCTCTGGATATCTTCAAAATAAAGATACTTGAGAGACATTTTGCAGTCAAAACACAATGTATCAGGTTGAATACAGAGGTAATTGTCTCAAAATAAAACAAAGCAGGATGCTTGAAGAACTTTTTTGGTCTTAAAAATGTACAAATCCAACCAAATCCCGAACTGACGGAGGAGAACACATGGACAAAGTCTTTCACGATCTTTCCTAGGATATGAACTATTAACTCTGGAGGCAACACTTTCAGCATTTCAGAATATTCCCGATATTCCCAGGCATGTGCAAAAACATGTCCATTTTTCACACCAGACCAATGATGAAATGTACATTAGAGAGAATCCTGAAAACCTGTGTATGACTTTCCTCCACCCCAGGATGTTTTATTTGTGTGCCAATTTGCCCCAAACCCCGTGTGCACAGTGCAAACGTCACCAGAAGTGAAACTTTGCTTTTCACCTCACCTCCTTTTTACTCCTCTTTCTAAAACCTCTAAACCTGAAAAATTGCTGATTTTATTTGTGCCTGAGCAGGCCCAATCAGCATTCTCTGTCCCTATACACTTAACTCAGATTTAAAAATCATCAGATTAAAATCACAGAATGCTGATGAAAAATCTGGTTTCATTTTTACAGCAAAAAACACGTATCTACTCACATGTTCTTGGATTGTCTCATCTTACAAACTAATAAAGAAATTTAGCTTGGGATGATGTATCTTATAAATGAGAAAACATGGTGATAGCATTTTTCTCGTTCACTTGCATCCTGCGTGTTTCCTCCCTCTTTATCTGTTCCTCTTTTGTGCACCCAGAAGTAGTAGCTAATGTCCTTGTCACGCACACACACATACACACACACACGAGCTGTCAGCACTAATAGGGAGGGAGGTGCACTGTAATGAAGACTAAAACAGAAAGGTGTAAGATACCGTGTCCTTGCCTATTGCCATGCTCTGATGAGCTCACAAATATTTTCTTCTGTCCAGCAGTGGGTTTTGCCTGATTGCTTAAGAAACAAGGTTCACGTGATTATACCATCTGCTTGTCTTCCTTCTCCTCCCTCCCTTTATTCCCCTTTGGAGGAATGGTCAAGGGCTACCTCTAGAGGGAAACCAAAGGCAATACAACAAGGGGGGGAAGGTCCTAAGGACCACCCAAACTCTGGGATTATCACAGTGAAGATATGTGAAATATGTAGAATATGGTCACAATGAGTATTGCTATTATGGGTTATTGGGTTATGGCCCAATGGACAAAGTCTGTAAGAAAAAAAGACAAATAAAAGGGCATTTTATGGTTTTCAGGGCTGTCAATCTACCAGCCATTGTTTCATGAACCCAGCTGAAAAACTGGTGAGAAGCTTTGTGCATCTTCCTTGCCCTTGGTGTTCAGCATCAGCCACAAGTGGATCATCAATAAAGACAAATTTGGTAGAGGCTAAATTGATACACAGCCAGGTACTGAACATATATAGATGCTGTTTGCTGGGGAATGAAGATTTTAAAAATGCAGCATTTGGTACACCTTTTATTTAACCTGCTAAGAGTGGGTTTTACACACAGACTGGGGCAGGGAGGGATGCTGCACCTACCACGCTGTGTGCGTATTTTCAGTACTACAAACACACATGCTGGAAATAGGGAGAGGGAGATACATAATTAGCACTTCATTTTAAGTGCCAGAGCTGAATTATTTCCATGTGGAAAAAATCAGACAGACATTTTGGTTGTAAAAGAAACCTGCGGTAATTATTCTTAGAGTCATGTATTTTTATTCCTTTCCCATTACCCACTTTCTTTCAGGAAATCAGCAGTATTATGGTACCCAGTAAAGACGTTAATAATCTGGACTGTGTAACTTGTTCATCCTTCTTTTCACTGGGAATCAATTTCTTTTTCTACAGCCCCACTTTTCCACCTTCTTCTTTTATTGCCTCTCCACTACTTTCAAACTTTTACTGTCTAGAAAACCAAACTTCACAGCTGCAACTTCACAAGTATTTTGGTGCAAAATCTCTTAAAATGAAATCTCTTAAACATGTGCTTAGATTCTTGCTGTACAGTGATGGTAGGACATCGACACCGGCATTTTACATACATCCTTTCCAGCTCCGGTGTGGATGACCATCCCATTCCCTTGTGCACAACCATGGACCTCCCTTGCACAGCCATACCTGCTTCAGCAAGGTACCAACTACTCAGCTCTCTACCAGCTCTTGAACATTAACTTGAGATATGATCTAAATCAGCTTTGAGCAACAGGAATTAAAAAAATATAATGAAAAGACCCTCTCATCCTACCTACTCTCATGTGCCAATCAACCCTCTAACCTGCAGGGTGAAAGAAATCTCCTCTGCTTTTGCTCTGGACGTTCTTTCAATCAGGGATGGTGTGCTTTACTCATCTACAGCAATTACCCTGAAGTGTTTTCCTCAAAAGAACCTTTAAGCAACTTATAATTCACAGACAGTAAAAGAGGGAGAAAATCTTGGAGATGTGACTGTTATATTGCTTAATAAACACTCAACTCAGAAAACTAACTTTCTGCATGCTGGACCGCCACAAAACGATTTCGCAACCTTTAATGGCATGCCAAGCATTTCAAGCATGAAGAAAATGTCACACTGCAGAATAAAAAGCAGGCAAAACCTTTTTGTGCTTGAGTGGATTATGTGAAAACTGCGAATGGGGTGTTTACTACCGAGAGGAAAAAGGAGAGAACTGAAAAGTGGGACAGGCAGGTGGAAAACTTGGCTTTTTGTTTGCAGAGCGCAGCAGAACTCACTGACCAGCTTTTTCCTTTCAATTTTTTTCAAAGCGATGTATTATTACCATCAAAAGAACAGATCTGCCACAGGGACATAGGCATAGCAGGCATTGATAACATTTAGCAAATTGCTGCCTCATTGCAGTAGACGATGGAACGGACAAGACCCATCAGCTCACTGCATCATCCATATCAAAGGCGTCTCCCTGTATCACCCTTTTGGCCTCCACCTCCTTCCTTTCCTACCACCCAGTTGCTGTGTTTAAAAATAAAACAATTCCAGAGCCACTTCACAGTCACAGCCTTTGGAGGGTGGCATCACCCACCCGTGGGCATCCTTGGTGCAGGCTGGTGAACATCTCTGCACCAAGCAAAGAAAGGCTGTTCCTGGCAGTTTAATTTCCATGTCCATCAGGCCCAATGTGGCCCAAGCTGCCTTGAAACCCTCAGCCCTGTAAGTCACATAGCTACAAAATACCAATAACAGCAAATGATAAAGGGCTTTATGCCGGTGCAGAGGAAGGCATGGCAACACTCGAGATGTTATACCACTTAGCCTCATGCAATAAAAGAAGAAATCCACTTACCACAAATGCTATCACACTCTTTACCGTGGACTCCCAGAGAAAGCAGCTCCAAAGGAATTGTATTGTATTCCATATTGCCATGGTGATTTTTTTCACGCGATCAACATTTCTTGATAAGATCTGATAAATATTGAGTGGGAGGAGGGGAGGAGGAGAAGAGTTTAATCAAACACTCTAATATCCTACTATTGCTTCAAGAAACAGGGATAATTTAAGCTACAAATGCATGCCAGAGCACATATTACAAATAAAGCCTCTATTTCAGAGACACACTCCAGCTCCTGTCTGCTTTTTGATTACACCCAAAACCTTCCAGGTTTTCCTCATCCCTTATTGAAAAAAAGGAAAAGAAAAAGCACATCTTGATGCCAAAACTAAACAAAACACTAACGCAAACCTACCTTCATTCCCCTTCCATTCTCAAAACATAGCTATGGCTCAAGAAAAGGCCCCAAGAGAATGTAATCAAAACAATGAACCTCTTCTCTACATGTTTTGGATTAGTCCATAGAAAAAATGGGGAATTTTAGCCTGTTTATAAGGCACCTTTATTTAACAAAAGGATAATGGCCATTGTTCTAAAATCATATGGACTTTTAAAATAATCGAGACATGGTTTCTTCCCTCCCAAAGGAGGAAATAAGGCTCTTATCGAACTTCAGGTGCTACAAACTAAGCTACATCCACATCTATCATTTTCCCCGCTCTGAAGCACGAGGCAGAATGACTGATGCAAACTAGATCAGAAAGCAATTTCATGTTAACACAAACAAACCTTTTAATACATACAGAAATACGCAGAATTTACACGTGTTTGGCATTTTATGCATAAATAGGTTTCGTTCTTGCAACCTTGCTACAGCAATTCAAATGTTTCCGAAACCGATGCGAGAGCTTAGCCCAGACACAACTGTCACCTTTTTAGAGAATTTGCGGTTCTCCTCAGTAAAGCGCTTTTCTCGGGGCTTGAATGTTCTTATACTTGCTTTTATCTAAAAAAGAAAAGCCATTAAAATAATAATTATTATTAAGAAAATCTATTTCGTGTAGTTTTAAGTGCGTTATTTCAGCTTTGTATCTCCTGTGTTGGTTTAGGAATTTCAGAATCTTTCACTCCTTTCAGCCTCTCAGCAACTTCAGAGGAGCTGCTAGTAAAAATATGGATGAGTTAAACTGGGCAAGGCTGGAGCACTTCAGCATGAGCAGAGCTGTGGTGCAGCCCACGATGGCCTTAATAAATAGGATTTAACTTGGTAAAAGTCTGTAGGGCACAAACAATTGAGAGCGACTCAGCCACCTAAAAACCAAGCACAATGTGTCCATGCCTCATTAATTTTCCTGTCAACACCCTGGAAAGAGAGCATCTTGGGTCAGCTTTTTTGGGAAGGAAGGAGGTGTTAAAAGTAATGTATAATATGCTAAAGATTAAGTCGCTTTTTGGCTGTTGCAAATGAAGCTGTGGTGTACAGTAATCAGCACCTCCTTCCTAAGGCACTCATGGTCACTTCTCAGTCCAAAAATACCCCCATATTGTCCCATTCACTGGAGGGGCCATCCCAGAGCTCTGATGTCCCAATAATACTTCCCCATCACCAGATACAACCAGGTCAGGACTTACCTTGCTTAGCTCCCAGTGTTTAAAGCATCATCCCCCACCCTTGTCCTTGCAGACTGACACATTTCTTAACAGCAGCGATAAGCAAAGACAAAATATTTCAACTTACAGGATTAAATAGGACATCCAGCTCCAAGTAAATTACTCCTTTTGAAGCATGTTCCAAGTCTTTATTCTTCAGCGTGTAACAACTTTGTTTACCGTTTCTAATCTATAGTTGGGGAGGGGGAAAAGAAAAAGCATCGATATTTTCCCAGCTGTAATTCACAATATAATTTAAAGACACTACAAGCAAATAAATAAATAAATTCCCAAGCATACCAAAAAAACCCTCCTCCAAACCCTGATAATATACTCGGAGCCTGAAATACAAAACAACCGTTGGATTAGAGACCTATAAAATTGCAGATTAAATCTCTTATGGTCCAACTTTAATTTACAGACCTTGTACTTTATAGTAGAGCAGTGCATGCAATAACCAGTCGGAAAATTCTGCCCTGCAAGCCACTGAGTTGATGGGAAGTAATCAGCCTCCATTATCACAGGTTTAAAATGGGATTTTTTTTCATCCCAAGATCAGGAAAACAGCCACAAACAACAACTTACCTGCCTATTGCACACTCCAGTACACGAACCCGCTTCTTAATGCTTAATTTATTACAAGGTTGCCAAATTATTATCCAGGAAAGAAAAGCAATCCAAAGAAATTAATCAGCTTAAGTGGAGCAAATGCTAATGTAACAAATGCTCAAAATTAACTAATTTGCGTAGAAGACTTCTCTCCCCACCCCACCCCTGAATTTCAATACCATTTCTGTGCTCTAATCCATCTCATTATACATCTCTAAAAAATATAAATAACCAACAAAAACACCCTCCCTCACCATTTTGTAAACTATTTGGCTCAAATGAAAAGCATTCTCTCTTCAAAAAGTGACGGCAGAAATGTATTTATTATACACAGTAGGATATGTATTGATTAAACATTTGGCTTTTTAGGAAGCAGACCAGTTAATTCCAAACAGCAGTAACATAAAAACTGCAGCTTACCAAAAAGCTACATTCAGGGACTGTAATGATCAAAGATTAAAGATAACAGAGGAAATGTGGGGGCATGAAATTGCAACCATATTTAAAATGGCTATTGCTGCTCTGGCATTTAGAAGAGGCACTCATATAAACCATGGTAGAAATGAGCAGGGGAAAAAAACAGCATAATGGGAACCAAGTGATTTCATGAGACAAGAGAAAGGTCACTTTCCTTCCCAATGTTGCTCCACCCTTTCTGTACCAAATAGCTCATCAAAAGGTAGATGGGTTTTCTGGCTAATAATTAGAAGAGGGATCCATAAGGAACAACTTCACATCCTCAGTGGTATCCAACCAGGAACTCCAGCTTTTAACTATGCTCTTATCCAAAGCTTTACTTAACAGGATGCTGGCAGTTATGCAGGCATATATGGAATTTATTTAATAACAATAAATAACAATGATAATAGGCACTGCACTAAACTAATCACAAAGCACCTCTGCTTTCACTGCCAAAGAGTACACATGGGGCTGGAGCTGGCAGCAAAGGATGCTGCAGCTCCCAAGAAATGGGCAAGTAAAAAACTATTATGCAGACCAGCAGGCTCAGATAACTTGCAGCCCCAAGCCAGAAGAGCTGCTGAAGTGGCTCCTCTTCTAGGGCCAGCCAGTCTGACATCAGAAGGTCCTCAGGACAACTGCCATATACACTATTGTCAGCCAATCATAAAGAATCCTGATATTTCACCTGCTTCTTTTCCCCCTTAAGCAATGGCAAAAAATACTTCTAAAAGCTACTGATTGAAAACAAAACAAATCTTATTTGGAAAGTAAAGATCTTGTTCAATTTCCCAAATTAACTGAAAAATGGATTTACTGATGGCAGAGATACAGGGTCTGAAGGACTTGGTTTGGGGTTGTTACCTCTTGGTCCAAGGGGATGCCATCAGTAGCAGTTTTAGACTGAGCTTTGATTCATGAACCCCTCTGCAACAGGATTGAATATACATTGTTCCCAGTATGCCTGCAGAGATCTAGGTATCCAATATATATATATGTATATAAATATATAAGGATGCTGGGGAGGGACTCTCCATTAGGGACTGTAGTGATGGGACAAGGGGTAAGGGGTTAAAACTTAAACAGGGGAAGTTTAGACTGTATATAAGGAAGAAGTTGTTTACTTTAAGGGTGGTGAGGCACTGGAATGGGTTGCCCAGGGAAGCTGGGAATGCTCCATCCCTGACGGTGTTCAAGGCTGGTTGGACAGAGCCCTGGGTGACGTGGTTTAGTGTGAGGTGTCCCTGTCCATGGCAGGGGGGTTGGAACTAGATGATCTTAAGGTCCTTTACAACCCTAACTATCCTTTGAGTCCATGATTCTATATCACAATATCATAATTCTGGATTCTCCACAGTTATTAATTTGGGAACTGAATTTCCATGGTTTTGTTACACATTTCTCGTAACATTTCATGCTATTACCCTAGAAGCAACAACTAGTGGAAAGTTCCTTTTATACTCCTTGGGAAGGGATATGCCTTTTTTTATACCTTTCAAGAGCATAACCAACAAGGAAAAAAAATGTCACATTCTGCTAAATTAGTAGAAAAAGGAAAATAACTGTGGTCATATTGAGAATGTCCTGATCTGATATCATGGTATTCCAAACTCAACTCATGCTTCTGATTTTGAGGGAAAGTCTCTTCTTTTAAAGAGCTGGAGCTGCATCAAACATTTGGGGTGTGTTTGCAGGTGTGTTCACACAGGCAGTTTCACATCATCAACAAATAACTTCCATCTCTCTCTCTGGATTTGGAAACAGGGGTTGTGTGTTGCTTTGGAAACTGTTTTAAATGGTGTCATTATTATTGCTGCTGCTATTCTCAAACTGAACAGGGCAAAAAGTAATGCAGAGCAAATACAGTTTTACAGTCAGCTTCATTTGGCTTCTTTAATTCCATGTGTTTGGCTTGACTGGTAAAAGATGTGCAATTATAACTCAGCCTAAGACTAAACATTCATGCAGATATCCTAGCTTTTGACCTTCTTCAGAGGGAAAAAAAGCAAAACAGAGAAGAACTGGCTATGAAATGGCATGTTCTCCATTGTATTTTCATTTGGATAAAAAGAAAAAAACCCTGAAAAAAAATGTCAAACAAAAGTCTCTCTTACAGTTTTGGCAACGTGCTAGGCCAGTGCGGTTCAACAAAAGGTATAGGGTAATTGTAATACCCGTGACTGCATGGAGATTAGACTGGTGGCATGTTTCAACCGTGCCCAGAAGAAAACATTCAAAAGAGCTTTTAATATTCCATATTTTCACTGTATGCTGTTCTTAGGCCAGAGTTCAGATTCTGTTCAACATCTCCCTCAATCTTGAGAGACAGCCAGTCATATTAATTTCATTTTGGATCTATTTCTTTCTGCTCTCTGGGTACTTTTCCCTAGTCTCTGTTGTTTGCAAAGACTGCTTAAATGCCCTCTCCAGCTGTGGAAAAGCTGAGCAGTCAGGGCTGGGGTCCTAGGATGAACCTCCATGTCAGATAAATCAGGTTTCTTCTATACCTGATGATCTTACATGGATTTCACTTAACAAATATTCCTGAGAGTTGTGTCCAAAAGAGGCTCTCTTATGAACATTTACATCTACTTATGGGAAAAGGAAAGAAAAGGAATATTCAAATTAAATGAGAAAATATCTGCAGGTGAGGTCCTTCAAGAGACATAATCAATATTAGTCCTTTACTGATGAAGTTTCATATCCTCCCTGAATACTAACGCCTGCACTCTCTTAAAGCTTCTTAATAACACACAACATAGTGGGGCTCAATCACCAACCCAGACTGCCCATAACCATATGATTAACATAAGGACAGTAGTGCCTACCCCACCGACATGCTTCATTTTGCAAGGTCACCATCAGAAAAAAGGTCAAGATTTTCATCCCATAGGAATTTCTGACATTTGGGACATTCCCCTGTTCTGAATCAACCCAGAAAGACAAAATATCAGCATTAGTATTTTCACAGAACAAATTGTATAGTCTACATCACAGTCCCTTCTCGATACAGGACCAAGCAAAGGAAATTATCAGTTAGAAGAAAAGCTAAAATTCTTTGTGGAATAAATATTTCAACCTACAGAGGCACTTCAGACAAAGCACTGCCAGAAGTTGCCTCTAACTGAAGGAAATGTTCAGGTACCATGAGACCACCATACAGTCAAGGCCCAAAGTGCACTGGGATCCTTTCAAATGAATGAATATATTTGCTAACCTCTTCCCACAGATGTCCCCAGTAAAACAAATGTGACTAAACACAGTATTGATGTAGCCAGCCAATGCTAAATCTATTAAGCAACAACCTTCTGACCGCTTGGGAATTCTAATGAAATAGCAAAAGCCGAGATTGATATGACACAAAACAGAGAGAAGACAGGACCCTTACGCAGCAAAGCGTGTTTTTTCATTGCTCTTGTCTCAAAGAAATATGGTTTAGTAGCTTTTTTTTTTACATTGATTTTAAGAAAACTTCACTCTGTATCCAGCTTTGATGCAGATTCAATGTCATATATTGATGATCTGACAGAAGAACACTGGGTCCAACCTCTGTACATCAACACTCATGACGTGAGGAAAGGGTAATGGCTACTCTCCAAGGGTAATTCATCTGAAGCATCTGGGACCTCTGATACTCCTGCTTGAGCTCATTGCTGATGCACAATGTCATACCATTTGCCCTAAACAACATAAAGTTTGTCTTGAAAAACACCTATCCTTATTGAAGGACATATTTCCCCAGGAAAAGAGGAAAGCCAGCCACATATTTGATCCGCCTGGACATGAATGAAAGTTTTGTCTCTCCCTACTCTCACAATACACACTGATTCTATTTTGTACAAAATGCCCGTTCATTCATCCCAAAACTATTGTCCTAAACATTTTTACTTTTACCAGTCTTCTTTGGGATCCAAAATAGAATAGAGATTGAGGTTCTTGGTAGAGGATTGATATCCAAAGACCAAATAGATATGGAGCTGATGGACTGAAAGAAAGCAGGGCAGCCACAGGAGTGCTTCCAGGCAGTCTGAAGAGGAGCTGAAAAGCTTGGGAGCAGAAGGGTACTAGGTGGTACTCAAGAAAAACATTCTCATTGATACCATTTCAGTAAGTAGTGCATTGTTGAGAGAGAATTCAATTACAGGAACAAAGTGTCATTTTTTGTCTAGAAGAGAACTGTGTTGTTTTTTTTTTTTTTCCCCTTCATTTCAAAATTCCTGGTTGACAGTGAGGATGAAAGTCAGAACAGACGATACACTTCACATCTGCCTCTATCACATAAAACCAGCATTTTCAGTTTTCACAAACTCTAAAGCTTTCTCCTGGAAAAGGCTGTGCACTTACAGTCAAGTGCTAAGTAATTGCAATTGTCAGGTGTCTGCTCTCTGAATCCAGGCCACGTTTTAGCTAATTAGGCTTGCGAAAGACATACTACTTGTTTGCAGTGGATCGTTGTCTACCGACCTTGCTTGGCACTTGGAAATATTTCATAGACCTGTTCCTGTTTGCTGAATAAAAGAGGGTGCAGCTAAAGACTTCTCTGAGCTGATAATCCAGCAGATAAAAACATTCCATTCTGAGATACAACTCTTCACTCAAAGGTCTTTCTACATGAGGATATTTGATATACTCTGCTTTCAAATTCACTGAAGCACACTATATGCTCCTATGTCTCTAATAACTTCCAGCCTTATAGGAGATAAGAGTCTCTTGAAGCAAAACAAAAAAGACAGACCCTCACAGAGAGAAAACACAGTTGCTTTTACTAAGATCTAGGGCAGAAAGGAGCAGAGGGATGGAAGGAACTTCTTTGATTATCAGTTCAAGTCCCGCAAAACCTACAAAACTTCTATCAAACTTCTTGCTTGAAGCAACGATGTTACTGCCCTACTTCTCCTTTCCCCAGGTTCTTCAGTTTCTAGCACAAAAGCCTACTCTGTCCAGTGGTGGAAATGGTCATCTTCTCTCCCTCTGTTCCCCATATTCGATGTACTGGTACCAAAATCAGTATCTCTACAGTGTATTATTAATAGAGTTGTATAAGAAACAAAGCAAAATATGTATTCATCCAATATTGCTTCATCACATCTATCAACTCTGTAGAAGAACATCAAGTTTGCAGCCTTATTCATCCTCTGACACCTTGAAACTTTCCTTATGCTGCCCAGTTTTTTATGTTTCTTATTTGATGCCTGCAATAAGCCCAGTTCATAGCCAAGGATGAATGGAAAGCGTAAGTAATTTCACTATCTCTAAGGTTTTGTGCAGCAAGGTTATTTGTGTGTTAATGTCAATGCAATGAAGGTGCACGCATGTTTACAAAACGTCAGTGTAAGACTCCTGAACACATTTAAACCAAGTTTGTTGTCAAATTAATTAAACATTTCAAATCCCTCCAACATATATTTTGTTCAAGGCAATTTTTCATTAAGAAAAGAATCTAGTCATCCATGAACAATTCAAAGTAAACTTACTTCATGTGCTGACAGCTCACAAGTCAAACTTGTGCATTTTTAACAGGGGGCATAAAAAATGGCAAATGCACTTCTATTTTCAAAAGAGAATTTAATACAAGGCAAATATTAGGCCTGATTACCTAGAGAAATTAAACCTATGTGATTTGTGAGGCTTCCTCAAGTCTTAAACTATTGTTCTCTTCCAGTATATTTATCTAAATGGTTCAAAGGATACATTCAAATTTATAGTCTTATTGACAATATGCATCAAAATTCCCATTTCAAGAAAGAAAAAGAGCTTAGAAAATTGCAGTTCTCAGATCAGACTAAGTTAATAGGTGCAAAATGTTATTTAATCAGAAGCAGAGATGAATATATTTACACTAGATTTGACTGAAATAGGAGACAGAGAAGTTTGGGCAGGAAGGAAGAAGCTCAGTTGGCAAGGGAAAGCATAAACAATTTCTATTTTATTTTTTTGTCTCCAACCTTGGACAAAAATCCTACCCTGAATAGTTTGGACATTACCACACACATGCACTCCCCTCCTCTGCCTTGTTACATGCTTCCTAAGGGATACTTGACAAATGCCTATAAAATCAACAGAAAATCCAAATCTAACATCTTCTCACTGTGAGCCCACACAGCCTGCTGCCGATCACGCAGACCATTTGGCAAGCGCCAGATCTGCAGGAGAGCAGCTGCTCCAGCCACTCTCTTCCAGTAACATCAGAGATACGAGGACTTGGGGAAAAATTAACCAAGTGATCAAAAATGGAATAAAAGATGTTAAGAGGTTTTTTCCTCCCTGTAAACATCAAATCATCATCCATGCCCAACTGACTATAACATTGCTCTGAAACTGGAGATATTGACAACTCAGGCTACTAGAATAGACAAACAATCTAAAATAGCCCCAGCCACAACAAGAACTTGTGGTCTAAGCCACAGAGGGAAGAGGACTGCAAAGCACACAACAGTGTGTGGGCACCAAGAGCTCAGTATTTACTACTCAACCTCTATAGCTTAGGCTCTTCATACCCCCAAAATGCAAGGGTTCCTCTATTCTGGAACTTGGAAAGAGTTGTGCTTTCTAACTTGGAAAGAGCACACAGTGAATGACAACAAATACTTTTGTGAAGAGATTGAGAAGCCACATTGCTTTTAATTCACATACATAAGAAATATACTTACTTAGACAAAATAATAACAAAACTGGAGGACATTAGCCTATTTCTTTACCACTATAAAGCGTTCCTTAGATTGAGATTGTGCCCTCTACACCAGTTCAAGATTTTTCCTGGGCAGTTCATTATTTATTTGGAAACATTAAATATTTGCAGTTCTCCTCTCCGATCTTAACTGGTCCCTTACCTAAATTATGGTGACTCTATGGGTCTTATATGGCTTGCTTTGATCAGATGGGAACTCTGCTTTCCCTCTAGAAACATCCTGTTTCTCCAATCTCTGCTAGGACACAGCTCCACTAAGCTGTTATTGCAACACTGTCTTTCCTGCAACAGCTCACATCTACAACTGGAAGACAAACTCCTGCCTTAACCATGAAAGATTGTGTGCCAGCCTTTCTGCAGAGGTGAATATGCTTTCACAGGGATGTTTCAAAACAATACTGCAATTTTGTACTCTATAATTTCAATCAGGATTCACTGTCTGCCTACTCAAGAGTGCTATTACCCAGAGCATCACACTGTGCATTACCGAAAGCATCTCACTACTCCATATATCACTTGAACCATGTTATACATTGCAAGCATGAATGTTTGCACAGGGATCAAGGCAGTACTCACTGCATAAATACCTGTCACACCCTCCTCTGCATAGGGAACCTACTGCAAAACATCAGTGCCTCAAAATTCAAGGAAACCCCCATGCTCACAGTTAAACGTGTTTACACAGCTTGACTGATATGAGCACAAGAGTCCCATGATGTTTCAAGCCTCATCTACTAATTGATTTAATAAAAGTCACAGCAGAGAAAGTTCTTTCGAAACATGACAGAAAAAGTTCCAAGAATCTTCTGTGACACTGCACATACACACGGAGTTGTTTATATCCTCTTGATCTGGTTTACTCACTCTATTACTAACATCCTTATTCCAAAATTAAATCAGTCTTACCAAACATAATGCTGTTTTCCCCCATTTCGCTATTAATGTCTCTTGATGGCCCTTTTATGTTCCCTTCTCTTTAGCTTGGCCTTTTTTGGCTATTTCTGTAAAAGCTTCAACTCTCAATATCCAGAGCAATGACTTTCCCCTGAGCTTGTTTTGTTCCCAGTTTTGATTTTATACTCCCATAGTAGCATTCACTCTTCACATATTTGTTTACAGAACAAAAACCACCAGTCTTTAAAAGCACTATGGAGTAGAAAACACCCCTTTTAGGTAATTTTATTCAGCTGTGCCAATAACAACAGCTATCTCTAGTCAATTCTACTGTGATGTGCAATTACTTTCTTGGAGTAAAAAGAAGCAAGACAGAACAAAGACATGCTTAAAACGTTACCTTCAGAAGATGATGGGGAAACACACAGAACAGCTCAATTATGTTTTCAGACCTACATGGCATATAGTACTGATGAAGCACAGACACTTCTGCAATTTTCTTTCCAATCAACCAAATTTGTACTAAAATGGGTTGGCAACGCTCATTACACTAAGGAGAACTATAAACACTGCCAACTAAGGCATATATAGATCACAAAACCTGTTTATCTCTAAATCTGTGTTACTTTGTGCTACGGAGAAAAGAAACGCAACTCCTTCCCAGCAAAACCATCAATTTTGGAATGATACACAAGGCAAAGGTAACTTACAGACAGCAATGGGATGGCAACTTTTCCAAGAAAATCAGGGGGTTTATCTCCATCTTCATCAAACACTGTCACTTCCAGAACATCATGAATATCTTTAATCGGGCTGAAACAAAAAGTGCAGACACATAAGAAAATAATATTCAACACACATGCACACGGACTCCTCCACAAAGTTCGGAGCAGACTGTTTTACTAATTAATTTTGTATTACCTTGGAGTATAAAATTAGCATTTAATTAAATTCCCCCCAAAATGAATCAAATGATGGGTATTCCCCAAGCTTTTCCCCAATGTTTCAGTCCCATAACTAGGTGAAGAAAGTAACTACCAAATGGTGGTCACAAATGGTGACATCTTTTGCGCACTGGTGATGCCAACAGTGTAAAACTCAGCTCTCTAACAGAGAAAGCTGGTGACTGGGAGATGTCAAGGGCTGAATTCAAACCCAGACTTCAGGACATTAGATAAATAATACAGAAAACAAACTTATATAACTTCATTGGAATTAATACAGCCGTTCTGCCCCAAAAGAAGGTTGTTTCAGAGCTCCCAGAACCTACGCTGCAACACGGTGGAGTTGCTTCCAGCTGTCTCTCCAGCTAGAAGTTGTAGCATGTTCACTGATACGATCTGGTGTCAGCCAAGCCACCACGAAATGCAGTTTTGAAGATATTATAGCTTTAAAATATAGTGAAACCTGCCACTTCTGCCATCATACTTCCACATTCCACTCCAAGACATTATCATTTTCCATATGATACAGCTACCAGTGGTATAAAATATTAAAACCCCACAGTGACACCCACAGATAAGTGTGTTTCAGAAAATCTGCATATGATGCGAAGGGCTCTCTGGTGGTACTGAAAGCTCCAGCTGAAACAGATTCATCCAGTCAAAGCAATCCACTCTTCTCCAAAAGAAATCTACATCAGTAGCTTTTAAGGTGATTAACTGAAAACTTTTTAAATGGCAGAACTCTAAGGAAAGATGTGAGAGCCTGACTGGCTCTGCAGATTCGATGCTTGGACTAACCACACAACAGCAATAGGAAAGTTAGAGAATAACCTGGAGCTGACACTTCTGAGACCCACAGGAAGCAGAGACACAAACGTTCTTTTAAAATAATTTTGGATTCTTATTAGATTTATTTTCTTGGCTGAACATCCAAGAAGACTCATCTGCTGGCACAATCTCAGAGTAAACAGTGATGAGTGGAAGCTTCTTGAGAACAGTAAAGTAACAGAAAGGTCTCCAAGAGGCTTGCATTCAGCTGCACCCATGAATTAAACAGAAATCCAGCAAAGTACTTCTATCAAAGAGATCAGATACTTTTTATTGTGTTCTCATCCAGCCCAGTATTTATCAATGCTGCTTTTACAAGAAGCCCATCATTCTTAAACTGTTCTTCCAGTGGATAGGTACAAATATCATAAATGCTCCTGTGCCACCTCTCACGGTTGTCTTCATTGCCACTGACTACTGCAGTCTTAGAGACATCTCTCACTCAGGTATTCACAAAGATCTTTGTCAGCATAACCAAGATTTTAGAAAAATTTGCTGTCAAAAAACAATGCCTTATCACTTTTTTTATTAAAGTAACAAGAATAAAAGAGAATCCTTTGATTTCCATAAAAATTTAAGCTTCTAATTTGACTCATTTAAAATCAGAAGATACACCATGAACAACATGAGCTCAAATTTTCTGCTTGCTTACAAATTAAAGAATAATTCTACTCTGGTTCAATGAAACATTCTATTTTAAATTACAGAAAAGGTAGGCATGAGTATCTGGTCTCTACTTTCTGTTATATTACCTCTCAGATGCAGCTATGGCTTCATTATGTCTAGTCATGATTCTTCCCATAAATATCACAGTAATTTTTCCTTTAATGACTTCTATTAATAAACTCCATGCAAGAACTAGTAAAAGGCAAAAGGCTTTAATTGAGTTATCATTGATATTTCTCCAATATCCTCTCTGACTATGAAAAAATGACATATCTTAAACTTGACCTTTGTATTTTCCCAAAGTCAATAGCTTTTATAGTTAAGCTGCTGTGTGGTGTTGCAGCTTGTTTTCAAAAGCAAGCCACTTACAATGTGAAAACTTTGTTCCACTCTGGATTGAGGTTCTTGTAAACGGTGTGTGTTTGAAGCATGTCATTTCCCAGCTCTAATACACAGAAAGGATCACTTTTACCTAGGGAAAGAGCAGATAGAAAAAAAAATTAAAAAGGAAAAAAATACAAATGGACCAGTTATTGTATTTAGCATTCCCATTCTTGCTTTGCAGGAAGGCTGAGGAAGTGGTTGGCCAAATAAAATTAGATCCATTAAGAAAACTGTATATTGCCTTGCTCTGTTGGAATGACTTGCTAAATAAACAGTATCCCGATGCATCCACAGTTCTGGAAACTCTTAGCACTTACCTTACAACTCATTCAGGTGGCTTCCCTCTTAATACCTGAAATCTGAGACTTACAGTGAATCATCTCTAAGTCTTTATAGTTAGAAAAATCTGCTCACATTGACAATTACTCCCATGATATTACACAAGCAGTACCATCGTCCTGAGCCACCTAAGTATCGCCACTGCAGTTATAGCTCTCTATTCTATTTTCTGCTTAGACTCTGTGGTCGTCTTCAGATGATTACAGAATTAAGTACCCACACCATGGCAAGAAAAGCGTAACACCGTCTGTATCAGCAGAATTTCTTCAATGAGTTCCATGTGAGCAAGCCCTTGAAGCTACAAAGACTCTACACAGTGCCACAGTTTAAGCAAAACCCAGCATCAACTGGAGAATCCATGCATGAACCAGGTATACTGTTTAAAGCAAATAAAGCAAACCCCCCAAAACTAAAAAGAATCCAGCTTCCTCTCAAAATAAGGATATTGTCATGGAACCCATTATGGCAAAGACACATTTACTAATGTTTTATTTTTGATAACTCATATCACATGAATTTGTAGCTTTCACAACTTATTGCAGATCAGCAGTTTCCACCATGAGCAGAGTACCCTTTATCAGCATGTCTGACTCAGTATTTGATTTAATCTCATCTTCAGTGTTCATGTATAACTCAGACACAGGCACTTCAGCCTGACTTGTACATAGGCAACTAAATATGTCAGCAATGCAGGGATTTAGATAGCAGACAAACAAGATATTTAAGAAAAAGCTGTCTTTTATTTAATCCTTATTTTTGGTGTTATTAATACAGAGCTCTTACGGTTATTACTGAGAAGTCTATAAACTAAACAGGAATCTTTTCGGTATGCAAACAGTGGGGTATTAACTAGTCAATATTGGTAAAGTTTAAAGACCATATGTATTACTGGAATCTATTTGTCTTCTCCTTTTCAGCTTACGTGCCTTTTCCCTGATAAGTGTGGAAAATGAACATAGCCTTTCAGAGAAACTGCTTGAAATGCAAACTGGTATATGCCAAAAACAATCCCACTGTATAATTTGGTACTCTGAATGCTATTTTTTGGTCAGTGAGCAAATGCAGTGTTTGAGAAGAACTCTCATGCGTACACAGAAAACATCCAACAAAGCAGAAAAAGTCATTTTCACGTCAACAAAACTATTATCTAGGAATACAAAAGTATGGAAGCCTCAAACTGAGCTCGCTGTGGCTGAGGAGCTTCTACGTATTTGATATAGCTGCATGGAAACTAGCCTAAACCCTATGTTAAATGGTGAAATATGGATTTTCAAAACGCTGTTCAAAACCAAAGCAGATACTATATTGTTTTCTGATAGCTATTATTATAGTAGACTAAAAACTTGAAATTAAAATATGTAATTAAAATCTATAATGCCAACAAAATTATAATGAAAACTGAAATCCCAAACGCACCAAAATCTAATCTTTATCATGGGAATAAGGTGGCATTACACTTATGGTCAGACGACTGGTCTGCAGAAGTTCACCCATACAAGACTCACAACTGTTATGGGACAGCACAGGGAGGGAAAATTACCTGCTCATACTGCTCCTCTGTTAACCCTTGGAAATCTTTGTAGCTTTTAGTGTCTCTATGATATTCCCTTTATCAGATTTTTAGCTGGACTTTGAATTTACTTTTATCAATAACAATAAATCTGAGCAGTCTCCCTGGCAATGCAGGAAATATGGCACTGCTCTAGGAGGGCTCTATTATGGAAGCCCATAATTGCTACACTAATCATTTATGAATGGCTCAGAACAGATAATTAATCTTTATGTCTCTCATTTCACGATCAGAAATTATGCTATTTTTACCTAAAATGGCTGCATCCTTTTGCAATTTGGTGGGTCTATTACAGCATAATACTAGGATATTTTCAGCACTGCCATTGAAAAACAATTTGTCATTTGCTTCATGAATCAGGCTCAAAGCCTGGGTTATTTTGAATATAATGACAGACTGAGTAACCTTTTACTTAAGCAGAATTTCATTCTGCGCTATGCACAAGGAATGTGTGTCACATACTCTGTATGAAAAGTCTTTGAATTGCAGAATCAAGAACCTGCGTGTCTCTTCCAATGTTCATTATCCACCCACATGTTCCTGTTTAAGTGTTGAGGGAAAGTGGGCCAAATCCATCACTGATGCAACTGCACTAGCATCAGTGAAGTTTTCCAAAGGATAAATAACCTTCCAGGCTCAGCTCTTTCCCTGGACATTGCCTGTATTAAAACCTTATGTGCTTCTAGATAGCACTAGCCTTGCCATTTGCCAAAGGTTCTACTTTGCTGTGGTACCCTTATTAAATCTGTTAGTAAGATGCAGTTACACTCCTAATTCCGTATAAATGTACACATTATATCAATTTAGAAATGGATTTCTATACAAGATACCATTCATATTGGCAGGGTTTTGTGTTTGTTTTCAAATTAAGTTCTTCAGTTCCTTAAAGCACTGCTTTCTGCAGTAATCTTTTTTAGCAATGCAGAGTTAAGCAGCGAATTGAAAATGAGCATAATGATTCATCTTGGGTTTTCTCCTTTGGTCCTTATTTTATGAGTAACGTTCGCTTATATTATGATGTCTTCACGAAGACTGAGGTATGGGGCAGGAGTGTTTTCTCTCTAGCATTTGGAAAAGAGGAAACATAACCTCAGGCCAATCCCAAGCACACAGACTGGGTGGATACCCCATCCTTGGAAGTGTTCAAGGACAGGTTGGTTGGGACTTTGAGCAAAGTGGTCCAGTGCAAGGTGTCCCTACCCGTTGCATGGAGGTTGGAACTAGGTGAGTTTTAAGGTCTCTTCCAACCCAAGCCATTCTATGATTCTAAGATCTTTCATGCCTTTATCTGTAAAAATGACTATGTCAGCAAATACACAACATACGATGCTGTCTGTGAATTACGAGCTGCTGCAAGATACAGAATGAAAAGGTCTCAGCACTCCTGGAATATATGGTAATAAGAATATCCAGGCAGTTGCTACAAAGAAGCATCCATTTGCTACTCCTTCCATGGAAAAAGAATATAAAGTTATATTTTTAAACTTGCTGTCAGGACCAAATGCCAATTTGAGGTACAATTCATTGAAAAATCTATCCTTTCCTTGGAATAAGAGCTAGCTCCAGAAAGATCACCCCAAACTGAAGCCTTAGGCGAGCTGCAAGAGAAATCTCACTCACATTCACATCACTGGCAAGCTTTCTTTTTCAGGTGACAGCCTGTAGCTCCACCCAAACCCACACGCTTAACTCTGTGTCAGACACTCCCAAAATCTTTCAGTCTTGCTCACAAACTCACAAGGAACCTGATAAAAGATGGGGCAGCTGCTCTGCAGACACCATTGCTTTATATCAATTCTTATTTTACATATGCCTGCTGGAAAATACAACAGCACACCATGCTAAGTGTTACCAGTCACACCAGTCAGATCTAAAGAGGAAATCAGATCTCCATCCACTGGACCCTTCCCACATACTTTGGGGAGCAAAAACCATTTTGTAGCTCATTTCCCTAAGGCAAGTTTCACCATTGAAGAAATGATGGGAAGACTTTTCTTTGATCAATTGACAGTGCTGCACATTCTAAGTAGCATTCACAATATATTTTAGCAACATAAGCTGCAAAACAAAAATAAAATACCTGCAAAATCTGCTGCCAACAGATCCACCGCTTTTAAAACTTTGACTTGTAAGAAGCCAATGTCCTTTATGTCACGAAAGGAATTCTTTATACACTGCAAGGAGGAAAGCATAAAGATGTATTTCTTTTGTATGTCAGTAAGAAACAGATTGCTAAAATACTAAATACTTACATTTTTATATCCATTGCTATTTCTGCAGGGTTTCAGTTTAGCAGCTGATACACCTATAAATACATGCCCACTATCTCAGTCTCACTGCATCATGACTCTGAGGTTCACAACATCACACGCTACTCGCTCCTAAGGAAATTCTCCATTCACGTAAGTTACATGCTAAGCTTATGGTGGAGATTAGAAGGAGTCCTCCATGTTTATACAAGTATCATCTGCCAAATAAACCAGAAAATGGGACATGTAGACCTGGAGAAGCAGCATTGGTCGGGAAGGCAGTACCTTCCCCCCATCAGGAGTGAGGCATCTTTCCTCAAAACCTTTAAGTTGGTTCAAAGTCCTCATGCCTCAGTCTCGCACCCCATTTCAGACAGATAAACCCATTCCTTCTTAGCCAGCTTCTGAGGCATGGAAGCCATCATACATCTTCGTCTTCCAACAGCTGAAGGTCCAGGGCATATCCTCCCCTAAGGAGGAAAGCAAGCTAAGCTTGCTATGATCTTTCCATGTTATTTGGTGTGTCCCACTTCCATGATAATCTCTTAATACTATTCAAGTTTGCAAAAAAAATTATTAGCTTAAAACTCAAATACAAGCAGCCAAATTGCTTGGGTCTATCTGACCCGCCAATCTCTCTGTCATTTTGAACAGAATAACTATTTCGTGCAATAGTTTTCTCTGGTAGGAAACATGTTATTATCACTGGACAAATTTTCCTTCTTCCTGCAATTTTGACTACTTTCAAAACTAGAGAAGGAGAAAAAAAAAAAAAAGGAGGTGGTAAAATAAAGGAAACTCACATATCGCTGTGAAATCTGTTGCCGTTCACTGGGGTCTCCCAAAGGGCAGACACACAGATCAGAGATAGACACTCCTGTACATGGGGCAACAGCAATCAACATGAGCAGGGACCCCGGATGTTTTTCCAGAGGCAGTTTTAAGCAATTGGTCTGCTTCATCGGCAGGGCAGAAATGTCAACCTGGCATCTAGAACAACATCACCAAGGGTTAATAAGAAAAAGGAGGTGAGGGAAGGAGGGAAAGCAACATTTGTATTGATTTCAGTAGCAAGCGAGCACCAAAACTCATTGCTTGTTCAGGATGGAAAGAATGCAAAAAATAAGCATCTCAAATTTGGGAAACCAATTAGCCAGTTTCTACTGCATGTACCGTCAAGTTTTGCTTTCTGGTTCACCTACTGGTAAGCAGAGGTAAAAGGTTTGGGCTGCAAGTACAGTAGGAAAACTTCATTCTGGCCTGCCTCACTTCCCCTCTAAAATCCCCAAGCATTTTGTGATGGATTTGAAACGCAATTTTATTTCACCCGGGGGAAAAGAAAAAGGGCAAATGCAAAATTTAAAACATTAGCCTAAAATGGATTAGTTTCTTTAGTCACATACTCCATTTTATGCTACATTATACTGTATGCCCCAATCTCTTTTACAAGCCTTACTAGAGCTCCATTTTCAGTGTACGGTTATATTTCCCAAAGGGCAGGATTGTCTTTAAAGTCCCCCTCAAACTCCCTGCACATAATAAGAATCATTAACCTGATACTTCCCCTAAAAACAAAAATAAGGAGAGAAAAAAAGAAAGCATTCATAAAGAGACAATAATAAAGGACGAGTATGGGCTAAGGCAGAGAGAGATCAGTAGACAGCCAGTTATACACGAAGGGAGCGGTTAAATGCAACAGAAAGCCTAATCACTTGGCTCAGCTAAATGCCTTCTATTTAGAAGCCCAGTAAATGGAGTGGAACTTTTCTGAACCTCCGTGGGGTTTGGCTTTTAAGAACAGGCTGAACAAAAGTTACAGATGAGAAAGGAATAAAACCGAAAACAAGGAAGGAGAAGCTTTGCTGCCCCGGTGCAAGGGGAGTCGCGTTTCTCAAAGGGATGGTGAGCGAATGATGGAGAGTAAGAGCTTTTGCTCCGCTTAATGCCTGCCGACAAGTTTTTATTTAAACTAAACTTGTTAAGGTGTTGTCTTAATAGGCTAAAATTCCACAGGGTTCCCCCAGGTGGGTTTCTTCTGGGTAAATGGTGCATGTAGTGTTCCTGATTGATCCCATTCCAGTAGTAGAGCTGGAGCAGTTTATACCCATCTGCTATAAATTGCATGCTTTCCGCTTCTTAACAGCCTATTTTCTGTGAATGCTAAAGGGGGTGGGAAAAAAAAAAACCAACAAACAAACCCAAAACATTTCCGCCTGAAAACCCAAGAAGCTACGTTATGAAGTAAAAGTCATTGCTGTGATGAGTTTATAAGTCATCCGGAAGATCCGTGTATTAAAACACAGCTCTTCTTGCAAGCTTCTTCTGATCGGAATCAGTGAGGATGGCTTTGCCTTAAGTGTGCTCTTTGCTATTCACTGCATTGAACATACAACAAGTTGCAAGTTTACTCTTATTAACTGCTTTCAAGTGCTTTGAAAGAAAAAGAAAATAAACCAGGAAGAGTACTAACACTGTTTGGTGTGTAGGCTGCCTCTCAACACAATTTCCAAGTGTGAGAGGCTGCGTTTAAAGCTCGCTGCTATGCCTAGACTCTTCAGAAAGATATGACAAGAGAAGCTACAGCAGAAAGGAAAACAAAGCAGCGACACAAAAGGCAAGTATTTGAGAAAAAGACCTTATCACTTCCACTCTGGAGGTCATCACCACCTTGGCTGCATTAACACAGTTGCTTCTCAGACCACAGCAGTTTTACTAATACTTTAGATATCAGTGCAAAAGGGGTGACATATGGATATGTGGGGGGTTATTTTTATTTCTTTTACAGATGAAGAAACTGAAGGAAGGAGAGGGGAAAACTCAGGGTCACCCAGCTGGTCTGTGATTCAGCTGGCAATAGAGGCCACATCTCCCACATCAGCATTTCATCCACCACCCACTCAACGCAGTCCACAACTGGGAAAAGCTGCGTTTGCTTTCTTACATTAAGAACTTTCAATGGGGTAAGAGAGAAAAAAACAACTTGTTCAGACAACCGTGCATCTCCCACCAATAGATAACCTCAGAAATCTCACATACATCCGAGGCAAAGTTACATATAATTCTAGCTTGTTTGGGCAAATTGGAATTGTTTCTCTTATTAAAAGAGATTTTATTAGCCAAAGGTCAAAGAAAAGATTGAGTATAAGGGTGTCGGGGTAGGAGGGATGCACATGTGGAGGGGAAAACAGCAGGAGGTGGAATATAAGCATTTCTTCCTCAAATCATGTCTGATTTCCGTGCAAACTGACTTCCTTAAAACATCTGTGTTCACTCAAGGTGATGGTATGCCTCTGTATTTTCTTTTGAGGAAGTGAAAAGAAAATCCACATTTGCACTTGCAAATGGCAAAAGGCTTAAGGAAAAATAAAAAGGACAATCTGTTTCATTTAAGTTATACAGCGTAATTGATCAGGCTCCAAAGAATGCAGCTTGGTAAAATAATTAGACATTCAATTTACTATATAAATTCAGTGGTTTCCACACAAACGCTTCTGCACTATTAAAACGAGTCTAATGATTTCCAAAGTACTTCCCCTATCTCCCTGAAACAGAAACTCTTCCTTTCTTTCTTTCTTTCTCAGCTTTCTAGCTAGCAAGACCTTATTACAGATAATAATTTCACAGGAAAATGGGAAGAAACTATCCTGATGGGCACAGTATAAAACTAATGGAGGCAATCCACTTTTTGCTCAAAAGTTGCCTGATTTGAATGCAAAGGGCAAAAGTCTCAGATTATTTGTATTTTAGATGATGCAAATGATGTTCTGAGTTAAATTCTCAGCCCAGTAATCCCATCTCAGAATAGGACAGCTCTGCTTGTTATCATCTTTTGCTACATTACGTATTAGATATAGTCATTCACACCCATGGTTATATGCATGACCTATAGGGGATACAGTTCTGTAAGTTAAAAGTGCATTGTGCACACAAACGTATCACTAGTTTTAGCCACAACTAATTTCATGCTTTCCTTCCTCCTCCTGATCAATATTGAGGTCTACACCTCTATATTAACCTCTAGTTCTGTAGAGGATAGCACCACAGCTTTAGTTTTCATTTAAGACTGTTCTTTTGACTTGTAGCCCTCATCTGTTGCTGCCAAACCTTCCCCCCCCCTTTTTTTTTAATTAATTTTTGCAGAAAAATATTACTTGAGAACACTACACTGTAAATTTTGGGGTTACATTATTTGACTTTATCAAGGAATCAAATGTTAAAATTTCACTTAAAGGTAGAGCTTTGCCTCTTACCAGTAGCCACAGAGTTGTATTTTATTACTTAATCTACAGTTCATCAAATTATAATAAGTATCCTTAAATATACATAAGGATCTATGAAAGCATCTGCACACAATATTGCCATTTTTTTTCTGTGCAGAGTTCTTGAAAGCCCTTCAAGAAGAGGTCAGAATCATTATCACAATATACAGTAAGATGTAACTAGATTAACATTTGAAAAGGAGTTTCAAATGCCACAGGTGCCAGGAAGACAATTAATAAGGTGTTATTCTGACTTATTCTACAGATAAATTTTGGTTGGTTTATTCCTCCTCCGGCTTCATAAAATTTAAAGGAAAGGTATGGACACAGCCACAGCAGATTTTACTGCTCCATCCCAACAGCACAGCCTTTAAAATAAGGATTGTTTCTTGCTGCAAAGACACTGTTTCCTGAAGGCATTCATCACAAAGATATTGGATGCACTCCAACCTCATAGTCCTAAGTCAGGAATTTTTGTAAAACCTCTTTCTTGAGGTAAACATGTGAAGAAAAAAAAACCTCTAACATTCTGCAGCATCTCTTTTTCAAACCATACTCCTTAGTGCAGAAACCCTCTCTAAGAACCTGGCATAAACAATTTAACTCTGCCTGGACAAATTCTGCACAGTTAGCACCTTTGTTTCTTAATATACATTAACATCATCTCCTGTTTATAGCATACCTCTTATCCCAAAGGACACAAAAAGCACTCAATAAACGTTACCAACAGTTCTGTGCAGACTAAATAGAGGGATTATTTCACCCAGCACCAAACCAGCCACCCCTCAGAGTCAGACCCTGGCAGCTGAACCACTCAAGGCTGCAGTATTTTAAGCAAGGAAAAGCAGTTGGCCCCAGCTGGAAAATCTAAGGAGAATGCAGGTAGGCTGAATGTAATAATTCAGCTTGTGATGTGCACTGACAGCAAGAGTTCATTTTGTGATAGGAGAAGGGTGACATGAAATCCCACTGAGTGTTTCCTCACTAATTCAGAAGCAAATGCCCCAGGTGTTAGTGTTTAGTAGCAGAGGTCCAACACATTTCTTACTCTACATGTTCCACAGTCTCCACAGACACTTCAGGTCCTATTTCAAAAACAATATTTTACCTTGAAACCAAATTATGCCTGGGAAAAGAGCCATGTTCCAGGCGCTTAAGGCATCCATCCTACATGAAATCCTGGGTCTAAAGGAATTCAGATAAATCTTTATTCCACAGAAGTTCAGCAGTCTGGATTATCAAACATGACTCCACCTTGCGCATCTCCCCAACCTCATTTAAATATTGAAAACATATATTTAAAGGTCTAAGCAACGCAGTTTAACCAATACAGCCTTAAGGGCAGTGTAATGAATTTTAACTGCATCCACAAATTGACCACAGATTTATTAAGATCCGGCAAATTTTGCCTTGTCCTTAAAACGATACAAATTATTTGAGGGCAGTTGGGGCGTACTGTTGTATGTAATGACTGACTATAACCCACAAATATTTTACTGAAGAGTCTTTTTTACAACGATGTTGTGAAATCCAGAAATCTCAAAACTCAACTTGGAAGTCATGGAGACAATAAACATGGCACCTCATAATGCTGATTTTCCTCCAGAATCCTTTTCCATATTAGACTGCATTTTAACCCTTCATGAAATATTATTTATGGGGTGTCAAAAGCTTCTACATTGTGAAAACAAGACTTGTTGTTATGCATTTGGTCTTTACCTATTCTTTAAAATGTAGTATTATTTTTTCCTGTTTTGATGCTACACTTTGCTGCACTTAAGGCAACAGCAGCAATACTTTTCTCTCCACAGAGACACCAAAATAACTTTAAGGTAAATCTAACACACGCTTCCCCAGTGCTGAAATCTTTAATAATAGAATAAGCATTTTGCTGATAATTTTTTGCCACACTGAACACCACCTGCCAGAAACCAGCAGGAAAAATAAAGAGAGGGAAAAAGACTATGGAAGAATTGTTCCAGCATCAGGGAGGCTGAACAGAGGCAAACACTACTACATTTCTTAACTCTAAAAAGAATATCAGAAGTAATAAAAGTAACTGTGAGAATGGAAGGAACAGATTCATCTTCAGCCACTTCTCCACGCGATGAGCAGCAGCATTCAGCCAGAAAGCATTTCCTGCTCTGCAAAACCACAAGCATTTGTAGAGCCAAAGGGCATTGTTCTTTTCAGTGAATAGTTTCAAACTATTTGAATGCTTAAAGTAAAAGAATGTTCTTATGTGTTACTGTTATTTAGTCTGCAAGTTGTGAAACCCTCGCCAGGTGAGAACAGCAAACAACCTGCCCCTGAGAATTTAGAGGTTGTGGCATTGATCCTGCAAACAGATAAGCACAGGGGCTCACAGATAACCCAAAAGGGGCTCCAGTAAATTATAGGGCTCTTGGAGCTGCTGCATGTAGCCAACTGTGCAGATGCAGTTTCGGGACATGGTTCTAGATGACAATACTGCAAGCCAAAAGAATATACTGTCACTACCAGGAAACCAAGGCTGCACTAATACTGTTGTATTATGGAGTTAGAGTGGAAGGGAAACAGCAGGGCGTAAGAGCAGGAATCATATTCTAGTCCAATTCAAATTTAAAATAAAAGGTTGACTGCTAACCCACAAAAAGTCTCATTTGCTAATGCAGCATAAGAGCATTACTTGAGAAGCTGAAGCTATAGTGGAATAATACTGTGGGACTAAATCAGCCAGGAGATGTGCAAATCACCTGAGGCTGCTCCCAAAAACAAGGTCTGAAACAGGAGCTTGTGCAACAGTGTGGGGCACCAAACCCACAGAGATCAGTCCTCTGTGGCAATGAAAAAGAGATTAACTGAATGAAGCAAGCCCAGGTAACAGGACCTACAGGTAAACAAGGTTACAAGAACACACCATCCAAGTGTAAACAGAAGAAAGGTACACCAGTGCCGCCCTCAAAAGGAGCACAAAGATCCCTGAGGTGCCACCAGCCTGAAGCCTCAAATCAGCCCTGAAGAGCACAGTGGGATCTGGAGCACTATCACCCTGCAACACAAACAGATACTGCCTCTGCACTGCTACCAGCTCTCCTGGCAATGGCTGCCGCTGAGCTCCAATGGGATCTGGGATTATACAGCCAGCATGTGCAAAGTCAGCTTGGGTGTCTCTGCATTCAGGTCGTGGCTTATCAATTACCTATTAATATGTTTTAATAAACATACTCTTGCAGAGGCATCTGGATATGATTGAACTGAGGAAAGAAGCAAAGTATGATGCTAGGGTTTGGTCTTTTTAATTGATCAATAGATTTTAATGATAATAAAACCCACATTATCTTTTGTACTTACCCCCCTCCAAAAACACACAAAAAAATACTCCAAAAGACCAAAATCACACAACAAAACAAACAACCACCAAACAAACAAAAAAAACCACCTTACCTTCCCAAAAGCTCCCCATGCTTTTTGTTATCCTTTCTCCAGACCTCAATGTCCAACATATCCTTCCTGTCAGAGAAGTAGTGAAAATCAAACTGTTCCCTCCACTGAGGATTTGCACTCTTATACAGTGTCTAGAAAACATGCAGTTATAATATTTACTTTTCTTAAATGGTACTTTTTTCCACAGTAAAGCACATATCATTTCTTCTACAAGAACAAGGCTGGATAAAAGGGCATCAAGTATTAAGCTCATTCCAACCAAAGCTCCCCAGCCCATCACGGGCAGCCTTATTTTCCTTAAAGACTCTCTTTCTTCTCTCCCAATAATGATAAATATGCAAGTGTAACATGAATGAATGCACAGTGGATCCACCATCTTCACTTACAGTGGACTGTGGTGGTTATTCAACATCACACACGGGAAGAAACCAAGAAAAAGCCTTTTGAGGACAACCACCTAAAAACAGGTTTGAATGAATGAAGGAACCTAAACCAGTATTTTTTACCCTTCAATGTTAAGATGTAGGCAAAGAAGGAGCAGCCTTGAAATTACTGACATCCAGTTAATTTGAGATCTGTAAATCGTCCCTCTGAGTTTGGTGAGATTGTTCATGTGTTCAGATTACTCTGAGTATTCACTGGATTGGGACTTAAATCACTTGCAATTCGTATCACACTACACTACCCAACATCAATATCAGCATGACCACTGAGAGAACAGGAGATAGGATTAGCTGGACCATGACTGAGATTTCTCCCATCTTGTCTGCTTTTCTGGACCACGAGAGATTGTACTTCATAAATTGAATAAACTCCAGGAAAGGATGTGAAGTACTGCCAATCTGAAGAGTTATTAGGGTGTAAAAGCAGCAGTCTCCAACTTTTGCTGGACCCCAGACAGAAATACTAAGCAATTAACCCACTGAAGGCAACATTGTACTTGACCCCCCCTTCTTAATTTTCTGCGACTGCAAACAGTGCAGTCTTGCAGATTCATGGCCCAGGCTACGGACCATTAAAGAGAAGAATAAAAAGGGATCTTAACTGGAATAACGTATATTTATTCTAAAATAACAAACCCATTTGCTATTTCTCAAAGCTACTTTTCTAAATAAAAACATTCTATCATGACCTTGGTTTGAGGCCTGATGTGGGGGACAGAGAGCAGGTTTCAGATGAGCCTACATCTGAAGGTTATGTTCTGTGAACTTGCTCTGTACATCTTGTACAGGAGGGGGTTTGTTTCCTCCTCCTCCTCCACCTCCTGCCTCCATGCTTCCAGTTCATGACATGCAGAACACATGCTTTCACAACAGAATACTATTTTATAATTAGAGCCTCTGTCTTTATTAGACGTGGGACATGCAATGCATATCTCTAGGAACCCCATCCATTTCTTAGATTCCCATGAAGTGGTACTGGATACAAGTAAACACAGCCTAGAAGAATAAAAATGAAAATCAAAAGCATGGAATATTCTGTGTGTTTAGGGGACGGGTGTGGGTTCTGCTATACATAACACTGTTCAAGATAGGTGTTTTAAATTGAAAATAATAATAGCAATAATAGTAATAATTCCCCTGCACTGAGAACCATTTCAGGTCTGCTTTTCCAGCATACCTAACATTGCAAACCTAACTTCTGTATTGGCAGAGAGCAAAACATGTGTGATGCACATAGCTTTATTTCATTTCATATTAATGGCAAACATCCATCAAGATGATGAGTGTGTTTAATGCACAAAACCAGATACACAAAATATTTCTACCTTCTTATTTCAATATTGGCACGTAAAACATATTAGTTAAATGTTAATGTCCCTGATCTGATGTCCTGAATTTGATCTCACTTATATAAAAGAGATTCAAGAACAGTTCCATCTGAGGTAGCCACACTGGTAAAAGCAACACCAAGTACCTTATTGCCTTCAGCCTTAATACCTACCTTACTCTTGTATCTTTGATCTCCCAGTTTAAGGAGAATAAAAATCTCTGCCAAGCCCCCTCCAGGGATGTTCTTTCCCTCGAGGAGAGTGATGGTGACCAGTCCGTTCCATAACTGGTTCTTACACAAGGAATCAGAGAGTCGCGCGCTCCGCATGAAACTCGCCTGAAAAGCAAATCAGCAACATGAAATATTCATATACCCAAACAAACCCCACATTTTTATGGTATAAAAGTACCAGAAGTGATAGTGGTACTCCTAGGTACCCCTAGGAGTACAGAGAATGGAGAGCAGTAGGATGCTGTGGATTTTCTGCCTATACTGCACCATGGCTGGCCCCTTGAAGGGACAGTACTAAGCATCAGCACAAAAATCACAGCAGGGTTAGCTTAAACCACCACAGAAGTCGACTTCAGCTAACCTGGCTGAGCTTTGGCAAGAGCAGGCCTCGAGTGTTGAAAGCAATCTGTTAGCTTGGCTCAGAGAAAGACACAGGAGGGTGATGGGGAGGAGAGGTAGAAGAGGGGGAAAAACTAAAGTAAACTCTTAAATGTCTCCATCTACATCCATAAAACGCAGGTCTGTTCTTCCCAGGGAGACAGCCCACAGTCATAAAGCCTATGGCCAGGTGAAAGGCTGAACACGCATCTTCCACCTCCTCAATCACTCAACCGCTGTCATCCCCATTAGCTCTTTGCCTGCTTTGCAGCTCCTGCTTCCAGAAACACAGCTCACGAATCAAAACCACTGATGCCTGCTGAAAAAACCACCAGGCTCTTTATCTGGAGTTATGGTTACCTGGTAGCCACATTTGTTACCTTCGCAGCTTCATCCTACATAGCATGGCTGCGCTAACAGTTTGCTAACTGGCAGTATTTTGTTGGACAGACGATGATTAAATAGGCCTTTATTTGGAGGGAGTGAGCTGGAAGCATTAAAACTCAAGGCTATGCTTTTCTTTTAGCAGTAAAAACCCTGCCATATTTTATTCTCATGAAGCAACTTTTAACTCGCCACACTTGGGAGCTTCAATCATGTCATATACAGGTGGGAGCAAGACGGAGGAGAAGATTTCACAAGTCACTTTAAAACAGGACGTGTTAGCTTTAAAAGCAAGTAAGAAATGTTGTTGCTAAATAAAATGACTGCAAAAGCACCTGATGTCTGAAGATTACTTTTTATGGATCAATTACCCAGCAACAAAATTCTTAAATCATGGGTGGTGGACTCACAAAGTTTTTTACTTGCTTTTTACTGGTTAAAATACCCAACTCTGAATCCCACAGGCATATTAATATACTTCTATTTAAACACCCCGTTTGGCTTTCCTGGCATACTGGTTAAAAATTCCTACCTTTAAAAAGAAAATGAGATTTTGATTCACAAATCCAGCTGCAATGTAATTTCTTTTTTATATATTTTTTTGTAAAGTTCGTCTTTTAGGCCAAAAAGCTAAAGCATGACAGTTCCCATGGACATACTTCAAAGTCCCAGCAGATATATTCCTCCCTAAACACTGCAACTATTTCAAAATCCTTTTTATAAAGAAGGGAGTAATGTCCACAAGGGATCAAAGGGCATTCTACAGTCTGGCAATCGCCTTAGAAAAATGGCAGTGCTTCCATGAAATATGCCCTAAAATAATTTTGCAGCTTGGTATGTCCTAATTTCGAATTGGATGTTTATCTTGGAAAGGCTTCTATCTAACTTGTCCATAAAACAGCTCCACTTAGCTGTATGAGCCCTGTGAAAATGGAATCCAAAGCTGGCTATTAAGGGGGCCTGGAGATTGCTTCCATATGGCGTAACAGCATGGGAGTGGAGGGCTAAGGCCTACAGCAGGCGCTGCTTGGCTTGAGCTCCCCATCTATCCATGGACACTCATTGCATTACACCATAACATCTGGATTATTGCTTGTAATGTCCCTGGGAAATATCCACTTCCCATCAAAGCCTTTATCTATCTCAGTTGTACTTTGAACATTTTAGTATTTAACATAGTCATGTTTGATGTGATGTACTTGCTGCTTTAGGACCAAGGATTTTCCCTCCCCCTAAGCTCCTTCCTCAGAGGAGGAAGAGGTATTTGATGTTAGTTCAACAACAAAAAAAAAAAAAAAAAATCAGGCAAAGTTTATTATCCACATTACAATTTCTTTTAAAAACAAAGCATCCAGTTCTCTTCAAAGCTTCCAGCCTGAACACTGAAGACAGTTGTTATCGCTCAGTTCTCAAATTAAATTTGGGTACTTTTCATTTATTAACCACTCCAGTATTTTAGGGAGTCACTCTGCATTGGGGGCCTTCCTACCCAAGCTCTGTAACACACATAATAACCCCATCCTTTTATCCACTGACCTGACAGTTCAAAGGACTGTTGGGAGGTACCCAAACCAGCCCTGATTCCACACAGTCCTGGGAAAAATCAGCACCTGCAGCTCACCATCACTAAAGCATATTGCAATGCATCAACTCTGACCTTCCAAAACAGGTGGCCCCTAGCAAACAGCCTCTTGCACTCCCTTTCCGGATGGCTCTGCAGCTGCAAAAGCATCCTGTGCTCATCTCGGAAGAGGGGCATGTTGGTCTCCAGCTAACAGGACCTTCTGGATGAGATCGAGCATCACGTCAGAGCATCACACTGGTTAAAGAAGCCAAGGTGTTTGCAATTGGTTTATGGCATAGTGCTGATCTACAGCACCTCGACACAGGCTGGATGACTGCAGTTTGCTTCCTACCTCCCTGAACCCAGCTCTGCCACCATTCTAAAGCCTCTCTCCAAACAGAGCAGCACAGAAGGCTGCTTGCCCCCTGCCCCTGCAAGACGTTAGGAATCACGTTAGGAATGCTTCAGATTTCCTGGACATGCCCAGGTCATTCCCACAGTGTGTTCTCAGCAGGTCTGGCATGTCTTCTATACCTTCTATCATCTACACACGCAGCAAAGAACCGCTCTGTGCATGCTCTGTGGCCACCTCTCCAGCCTCCCCAGGTATTTGGCAGGCTGTTCCTCTGACCACCCTGGTGGAAATCCCAGCGAAACAGGCAGTGTCTCAGATTCCACTCACAGTTTCTGGAAGGAAGCACATCTGGGGAAACCCAGATGTGTGGTAGACACACAGACCTGAACCATCAATGAGTCAAACTTACTGTTGCCTGGGGAAGTTTGCACTATGGAAAATACCTCCCAGGTGACAAGAAAATTATATTACATTGTTTGTTTTAGAAGTTTTACCTCCTCTCTGATACTCCTCACCTACTTGTTTCAAACTGATTTACACAGAGTTAATTGATTAAACTTCACAGCCTCCCTCTGAGTTGGCAAAACTATTACAGAGCAGAGCGCAAGGAAGTGCAGTGATTAGTCCAAGGGCAAAACAAGCACTGAAAGAAACACACCAAACACTCTCCCTCCCCTCCAGCCATCACTACGCTAACCTGCCTTCACAATGAGACCAGAAAAGTCAAAGCCCTTGTCTGATTTAGCCAGAAAAGGACACAAATGCTTAATCAGTGACAATTTTAACGTGTTTTTATCCATTCAGCTCTTCCCTTTCCCTGTTACCTCGCAGGCTACAGACACCTCTGCATTTGGGTCCTTCAGCTCCTCCTGCTGCTGCACACAAGTTCTTTCCAGCTGTGCTCGCAGACTGGATGCCAGGTCCTTCAGGCCTCTCCTGCTATATTTTCCTATAAACTCTTTGCAGTCAGCCAGCTCACACTCTGGCTACATCCCAGACCAAAGTATAAGTGCCTTGCAGAGGTACAGAAAAGATGTCTGAAGCTAGGATCAGGCTATACGGCTGGAAATCAGGAAACACACACTTTATGATGGAAGTCGGCATATATAGCAAGCTCAAAACACTGGACAAGTTTGCTTATTCCTTCCTGGCCTCCCCAATCACTTCTGAAATCAAGATAGCCTCGAGACCAGAATCTGAGCGGTTGTCTCCAGACAGAGCTCTGATTTTGGCTGGGCTCTGTGTGCAAATAACTAGTGATACCATAAAGGTCACTGCTGCAAAATGGATAAAAATCTGAACAGGAAACGTCCTTCAGACAAGCCAGCCAGAAAGAAAACAATAAGCACAAGAATCCAGAAAGCTTTACCCTAAAAAACAAAATACATGTTTTTAAAAGCCCGTGTTTGCTGCAGACTAAGGGACTGTGCAACATCAGGTAAGTAACGAGTAATCTTCTCTGAAATAAAAGTATGGCCTGGTCATAGAGCAGGACCCTGCCACATAAGGAACAGATGACGGTTCATCTCCCTACTGCCTAGAAAGAACATTTGCTCAGTAACCACCCATGTCTCTGACCAGGAAAATTAGAAGTCAGTGCTCACAATACCATTTTCAGAATCTAGTTCCTGGTTTCAAAATGAATATAAAAGCTTCTCACACAAACTTTTAGGTTTTTATATTATTTTCTGGTCTCTATTCTGCCTTCACAGAGCCAAATACAGGAGATGAGTGAGAATGACAGAGCTTTGGAGGGGAAAGAACCAGCTCATTGACCCAGCTTCACAAAAATCCTTTAGGAGCACCCATCTCCCTGATAACACCATTTGTATATAATCTCCCTTTCTAGGCACCCAGCAAATCCCCTCTGGTGCATCAGGCCTGCCTTCAAATCTGTCTCTTTTCCTGACACACACATACATGCCCCAAGTTCAAACTTGTTTTTGAAGCAATAAAGAGATGCGGAAAAATTGTACATTTAAATGACACGGTGAGGTGGCCAAGTGTGAAGCAAGCCTATCTCTCACATCTTTCATTTAAAAGGATGAGACAGGACAACAGAAAGCCTGCTGCAAACCCTGTGAAGAGGTCAGCGCTGAAACTGGGCCATTTGAGAAAACAACAACACACAAATAGGAAGACTCTTTGGACCTCTCCTCATTAGGCAGAGAAACCATTTTGCAGAGGCAGTCTCCCCTTGGGAAAGAGGAGAGGGCAGCGAGAAAGGCAAGTGAACCAACACGAGATTGCCACCGCGATGCATGACCCTGTGGCAACCGAGTGCGTCTGCTCCATGGAAGCGTCGCTGCCCATGGGGTATTGTGGAGAAAGCCAAATACAATGAGGCAGACAAAAATGAAACCTAACAGCCCACACAGAGGGAAAAAACAGGAGAGTGAGGGATTTTCCCCTGTGATGAGATGTTGAGGAGCACTTCAGTCCGGTCAGCCTTTCAGCCAATTTATTCAATCAGCTTAGGCTATCAAGGTGGCAATTGTGTCGCTTTTGTTTCAGGACTGAACTGCTGCGGGTCAATCCACCCCAAGCAAACCTGCTTATTTGCTTCATAAATGTTCAACACATAAAGGTTATTCAGCTGTACAAATGCTGGAAATAATATGTGGGGCACTCAGGGTGAGACTCAAGCCACTCAGGACAAACAAGGCTACTGAGCATTGGCATGTGTGGCTCCAGCAGAGATGGCTACCAACTCCCTTTGCACCCCAGAAAGAGAGACAGGAAAGAGGGGAGAGCTTGCCAATACACATACATGTGTGTGAATATTAATGCTGCCTAACAGTATCCTCTTCCCTTTGCAATGCCACCCTCCATGAGAGAAAGAAGAATGCTGCACTCTTGCAGACAGCTCCCACAGAGGACAATGCTATTTCTCAGCTCCCATGAAAAATGAGGGATCTGAATGCACTGCCCATGTCTTGGGAGTTCACACAAATGTGTGATGATTCCCTTCTAGCAGCAATGAAAAAATATACAATGTGTAATCAACAGATAGCTGAATCATCCAGTTCAACAGCTCTTGCGCCAAAATGATTTAAAAGACATGCTGAAGTCCTTCCTGCATACTGTCTGTAATGACTGTGAAACAACCAGAACTAGACTGGAAATCTTGTGCTGCTGCTTTCAGTGTTGTCTGAAAATGTAGTTTTACCCTCAAAAAGTAAGCGAGTGTGGAGTACACGCACAAAGAGTGTACACTATCTACGACAGCCCACATGAACCCCTTTCACCAGTGACATGGAGTTGCAACAAGTATTAATGCCATCAACGTACTAAGCATCTGGGGTGAATCTGGGAAGGCAGCAAGAATCCCATGATTAGCGTGAAAAGACTGATTTAGGACACCAATGTGCCAAATCTGCACTAAGATAACATAAAATGGTCAAATTCGAGTATAAGCAGATTTCTTTTATACAGGCAATGCAGATTAAGAAACAGCTGTGGAAGTTACATTCATTTTGTCCATCCTTAACATAAGTCATTTTGCCTGTATTTGTAGAAGAAAAGGTCAATATTACAGTAGAGGTCAGCTATAGTTCAGCACAAAACACCCAGGAAAACTGTTTCAAACAGTTTCATTTGCCTAAACCTACAGAGGTAAAATGTAGATCTGCCTCAGCAGCAAAAATGGAAAGTATATGGCCTTTTCCCCTGCAACAACCAGAGCCAGCTCAGCAGCCGAAAAAAGAGACGAGTTTGTGTATCCGTTAGAGAGCTCTCTCCATTTCCCCTGCCCCCTTATTCCTGTATCTTTATCTTGTCCAGCAACATTGTTTTCTACCCCATCACACACTCTGGCTATTCTTCCATAACCTCTTGTGCCTTCCCTAGACACCTATATTCCCCATGCACACAATTTTTCTTTCTAGCCTTTATGTTCTGCCACAAACTGCTAGTACTGCTTCCACAGACCAGAGTTTCCTAACTAAAGATGGTTATTGATGTACAGTACTAGTGGTTTAGTGCAATAGCAGAATCAATAAACTAGGAAATACTGCTTTGTCAGACTTTTCCAGCGCATGCTGGGAAACGGTTTTTACTGCCTTTGGATGGTCACAGAGTTTTTCTTTAGAGATCACACAGGAGTATGAACTGTGTCTTCTCTAAGAAGAACTGAAGCTCTCCTACCCTCTAGTGACTGGAACAGAATAGAGCACAGGGTTGCAGCTTTTTTCTCCCTCTTCTTTGAAACAATACTTTCATGTCTCCTAAACCACTACCATGCTTCACCATCTCTCAAATTTACTTTAAAAGATGTTAAGGCACAAGCCAGTTGGCACCTGAGCAACCTGCCAGAAGGGCTTACAGCAAAAGGTCCAAAGACCCATGTATAAGAAAATGATTGAAAATGCAATGAGATATAACATACAACAACAAAAAATATTCCAATGACAGTAACCAAGACAGAAGTTTGGCTATTCTGAACAAAAAGGACCAGAGTTTAAAAACCTGGCTCCCTTTGCCAAGACCCAAAGCCAACCAGCGTCAGGAGACAGCTGTGTGTGCATGCATGAGAAAAAGGGGGATCAAGCTACACTGATTGAGGGCACAGTAATTTCCCGAGCTTTAGTTAAGAGCTAAAGTGCTGAGCTGCTCAATTATTCCATCACTTTCTGTCACACAGCATTCAGGGACACGTGGCAGCTCTCTGTGCTGAGTGCCAAGGGAAGGGCTGTGACACCCCAGGACCAGGGCTCACTGAGCTCCCGTCCAGCTCCAAGGGCTGTACTTTGTACTTCTTCTGTTGACAAAAATATACTTGCTGGCACAATACCTGAGAGGGTTGGCTCCTCTACGTAGCACACCACAGTTGTATTGAATCAAACAAGAGGAGGTTAATTATGCAATTTATTTAGGCACACAGCAATGTTATAGAGGGGAAAATATCAAGATGCACATTTGTTCTTGTAAGAGCCAAATTCTGCTTTTCAGAGAGTTAGACTGCACAGCTCTCGAGCTGTGTACTGGGGCCTGCAGCCTCTAGATTATTGTTATTTACTCAATAGCAAATTAAAGCTTTACACAACAAATAGAAAGCTACAGTCTGCTTCCCAAACAAATTAAAATGTAATGCAAAAACAGGACAGTACAGGAATATAAAAGTAGTGGAAGCCTGCAGGGATACTACAGAAGACCGAAGGAAGCAAGTTGTGTAGACATGTAGCAACACACAAATCTTGGAAATCCTTTTACATTGCTGGTAATGAAAAATCCCGTGCTTGGTCTCCATCCCAAATACAAAAGGAATTTCAAAATCCACAGAGCAAACAGAAGAAATACTGCCTCACAAAATTCCTCCCGTTCCGAGAAGAAAACCAAACAATTTGACGGGGATCCAGGAGACCCATGCTCCACTCCAGTACCAACTACCAGCCACCTTTTGGATATCCTTAAGCAACTCAAATCTTCTACACAGCTCCTTTGTTTGGTTGAATTTTTACTCGTTTCCTCAGTACAGACAGTTTTTATCTGTTTCTACAGCTCTTTACAGAATAGGGTCTTACTCTCGCTTGCTCCCAGATGCTACCATAGCACCCACACTAAGGAAACAGCAGCTATTTCTCATTGCATTGGGAAAAAAAGCTGAAGCAAAGGGTATCACACCACATTAAGACAGGTTGCAACTGTACTTCTGAGTTTCCCATGTTTACCTTTTCTGTTTCAGAGAGGGCACAGAGTTTTGGGAGGGGACTTTTTTTTTTTTTAAGAGAAAAAAAATATGGATTACCTTGGATGAAGTTCGCTTCTTCCGACTTGACCACCTCTATTCATCAGTCCCCACACCATTGCACCAAAGAGAAGCCAGAGAGAAGAAACAGAGGAGGAGTAAAATGGAGAAAGAGGTTAGTAAAATAATTCAAACAACAGCTTGTAAAACGTGTTAGAAAAGCTTATTACTGAGTAGGGGGCTGGAACTATGACTGTATTCATCTGCCTCCCCTCCCTCATGGAATATAACAACTGCCAAAACTCAAAATACCTGCACTGCACCAAAAAAGAGGAAATTAAAAGAAGTCATCAAGAATAAAAAGTGGAAGGACCCAGAGCCATTAGTAAGACACATAGCTTATACTTTTGGTGCCATCTGGTTCTACAGTAGGCTAATTTAGAAATGGAAAAAAAAAATCATCTTACTGTTAAGTGCTAATGTAGACAGAGCCATTTCACTGTTCCGATTCCACTGGAAATGGCTGAGCAATCTGCATTTGAGATATGAGGGCTTAAAACACTGTCTTTAAAAAAACTTACAGTGTGCACCCAACTCTATCATCTGCACTCGGAACGTTAACTAAGCACCCAAGAGTACCAAAAGCTACTACTTTAAACCAATGTATTTGCTGCCTCACTGGTTAGGTCCATATTAGGCCATGCCTTCCTAAAAACCCTAGAAGAATTCCTGAGGCTCTTTCCCCTAAACTGCTTTTTTTGCTAAAGAAACTTTTTGTCTTTGCTTTACCCCTTCCTGCAATCCAGCGACATGCGTGCCAACAATCTCCCTTGTACAGGTTAGAGAGAGAATTCACATCCCAGATCAAAGCAATCTCATAATATAGATATATAAATACCATAATAGTGTTTTGAATGGTGTTATTAAGCTTTTAAGTAATCACATGTTGAGTTACAAACAACTACAATTATTTTAATATTGAGATTTTACAATATTCAAAAAAGCAACTATTTGAAAAATGAATAATGAATGACAGACATCCCACATTAGCTTTTCTTATTTTGCTTTCCAACCCCTTGAAACATTTATGTTTCTATAAATAATCTCACTTAGACTGGAATTCCATACCTATAATTCAATAATGTGCTGTAAACACGAACTTTCATACTAGACTATATAGGAGACTTGCAGGAATATTTTCTCTTTACATATGTATTACATATAGTTAAAGTTAGTTCTGGTTTTAAAGCCAGTCCAAGTAAATCCTGCTTTTGCTGGCCAGGAACAGGATGAGTTCACCAACACAGGTATGCTTTACACTCTGTGTAAGATACTAAAGTAGGAGTCTTAAAAGCTAAAAACAAAGCTTCCCTGTGCAGGACCTGAAATTCAAAAACTAAGAGCTTCAGTCATGGTGTTCCCAGCCTCTGCCCAGGTTCTTCTGGGTTTCTCGCATCACTAAGTGCACCATATTTCAGCACCAGGAGCCAAGTTCAGTTAAACTCGGGCAAGAAACTGTCAGTGGCAAAAATCAGGGGGTTTATAAGCAGTATCTTACTTCCACCCAGTGTGCTCCTCTGCAAGACTGGTTTAAGTCTTAACGTCAAATCTCTGCTTTTAAATTTCACATGGATAGACATTTATATTGTAAGAAAAACAAGAAAAAAGAAAGAAAAAAACAAATAAGTTTAGTATGGTTGGGATGGTTTTTTTATTTTAGTTTCTGTTTGTTTTGTCATTTTTGTTGTTGGTTGATTTGGGTTTAAGTGTTAAACTCCGAGATGGAAATCAGAAAACAATATGCTCTAGAATAGCAGTCACAGCAGGCATAGTTCATACATTCACTTCAGCAACCTGCACACTGCAGTGGTGGGTATCACACACCTGGTATCCAGACAGCACTGCCATGGCGCACATCACAGCTATGAGACGAAGTATCCAGCTACAGATGGCTACACAACTTTTACCCAGTTAAATATAAGGCTGTTTTCTTAAGTTATGATCTATCTTGATTTCAGCATTGACTTTTGTAGGATGAAAATAAAGGTGGCATTTCCCACTAGATCAGATTATGCCAGCTCTTTCCCCCTAACCACATTCCAGCTATAAATTTGATTTCCAAAGCCACTTACATTTCTCTTGAAGTCTCCTTGCTTGACTGCTAGACTCAAGTTTAACACAATCACTCCCATGTCATCTTCTAAACTGTTGGGATCTTCCAGTTTTAAAACCTGTTCAGTAGTTCTACAAGAAAAAAAAGGGGGGAAAAAAGTGCAATTATTGACTCCAGTTAACTCAAGTTGATTATTAAAGGTCACACTGAGCTGTGCAAATTTCAGCTTCTTGTCTGAAATTCCTAATATTGAGTTTAAATGTTAAAATGAGAAATCTAAAGGGTTTCTTCATAGTTCTGACAAAATACAACCCCCTTTCAATAACTCAGCATAGTGTTCATATAGCATTGCTTAATACTCATAAATCTCCACATCCAGATACACACCAAATTAAGTTAATACGACCCCAACTTCATGGAGAAGAAGAGTGACAGGGAAAGTTATCCAAGTGAAATTTCTAACACTAGTGGCTGGAATTTGACTCTGGAGATATTTATTCTTGCCTTATCTCTACTTGCGTTTAATCTCCCTCCACGACTCAGTTCCCTCTCTGAAAATGGGGATGCTGATTTTTAGCTGATGGCACTATCTCACAGATAAATTCCTTAATGTTTCTAGAAACTCAGATAACCACGGGAGCTGCAATAGACCCACACAGGAAGAACCGATTTTCTCCCAAGAAAAACCAGTTGCACAGCAAGTGAGTATAAAAGGGAGAACTAAAACTTGAATTCCTGGCTTCCAGCTCCACATTGAGACCAAGCAGCAGCAGACAAAAGGAGCACGGCTTGCGTCTGCACTAAATCAGGGCCAGATGCAGCTGCTGCGGGGATGGATGGCTGTGGGAGAAGAGGCTGGAGACAGGGTGCTCACAGACAGGCAAACTGCTCCCCAGCCCAGCTACACACAGAAAAAGGCACCCCACGTTAAGTAGGGCTACAAGGGGGTCTCAACCTTCTCCCCCCTTTCTTCTTCTTCCATAAATAATTCTGGTGTAGCCTTCCCTAAACAATAATGCATATAGAAACTCTTATTCCTAGACATGACAAGAAAAGGGCGCCTTCTGCTGAACCGGGCTCCATCCAGGTTGGATTTGAAGCTGGTACATAACGCTGGATAAATCCTGTATACATACCTTTTTATCTCAAGCGATTTCTTTTAAAATGTGCTCCCCACCCTTCTATCAAAACAAGTTTCCTTGAATAGATAAATTTCAAGCTAGAGCAAAAGCACTTCATTATTTTCCTGTTTCTCAAATAAGCTCCATTAATAACCTTTAGTTAAATAAACATATTACCTATTGAGTTCAAGTTCAGTGAGTGCTACAAATGCCGAACCCATGAAGTCTGAAGAGGTTAAATCTCGATCATACACCTGGTAGCAAAATAAAACAAATATATCTGATTTTTACATCATAATCCAGTTTTATCCCGGTTGATAAAAGAACAGATATTTTAAGCTCTTTCGGTTCAATTTTGTCTTTGAAAGATCAAAGCTTAGCTTTTTATTCAGGGATATTTATATTCAGGGATAATTTTCTAACTCCCCGCTTTAATTTATATTTTTAACTAAATATTTAAAAAGCATTTTGAAAGTATCTCCTTAATATTATGTAAACAGAGACATGTGTGCTGCTACCGATGGTGCCTGTTCCATTATGCTCTGCTCGATCGCACAATGAAACGCTGCACAGGAATCAGGTACTCCTGGCTACAGATGTTTTAGCAATTAGTGCTCACAACTGGTAGCTTGCGGTTCTGGTAACTATAACGTTACTCATAATGAGAAAAGGCTTTGCTACTTGTCACGGCTGCATCCCAGGTAATAATTCTGCTCAACCCAGCCAAATTACACTCTTAAAACGTGCTTATGAAACCGCTGTTGGTTTCACTGAGTTTGCATAAGCAGGGTAAAAGCGAGCAGAATTTAGCTCCCACAGCTTTAAAAAGTATCCAGTCAAGGAATTTTATTTCAACATGGGTTTTTGCAGATGGAAAGCAAAACATGCGAGTAAAATCTGGAAAAGACATATGTGCATTTTAATTTGAAATTGCTGGAACTCTTAAAGTGGATTGTGGTTTATGTTCTGCTGCTGCAGTGAATGAAAATCGATACGTTTCTGAAGCTCGGCTTAAAAAAAATATTGATCTTTCAAAAATCTAAAAACCAAAACTTAAAGCTTACCTTGATCCAGAGTTTCTGATCGAGGCTATGTATAGGCAGCACAACAGTTTCATCCCAAACTGGGTTGAGGTTCTTGTATACTACCTTACTTTTATATAGAGTTTTTCCATTTAGTTTAAACTTCACATATGGGTCACTTGTACCTGTGATAATGAATAAAAAATAGATTAGCAAGTCCCCACAACCTTAAATTATATTTTCATAGAACAATAAATAATGATAAAAATGGTAGATACTTGTTTTATATAAACATGCATATACTTAATTACCCATATAGAAATTCCTAGTTCATACAGGAAATCTATAGAACAGAATCAGAAAGTTGTTTGAAAGCAGGCAACAAAAATTCTTCATCATTTGCTTGATCTCTGGTGTATTATTCTTAAAGAACATTAATTAGTCTTTAGTTAGTTAACATTTTAATTTGGGAAAAGAGCAAACAGAAACAGGGATGAAGGACTTTTACAAGCCAACTAACACCACAGACAGTGGAAGAGAGAAGATGCGATCCTGTGACTATGAATATATAAAAAGATCAACGCTCAAAAGCATCTTAACTTGGATAGGAGCTCCAAGGAAACCAGTAACAATAGCTGAAGTACCCGACAAGATTTCATCACTGCTGTGACTCGCCAACTTACTTAAAACTAAATGTGAAGTTTCAGTGAAAAACACACTGATGCTATTCACCAGCTCAGCATAAAAAACACACACACAGAATAAACACTGTAAAGATCAACAATATTCAGGTAACATGTTTTTTAATCCAAATGGCACAATTTGCCGTGGCAATAACGTCCCTATTTTTATGGAGCAGATGTCCATGGACAGAGCGTGAAGCTCATGCCACTCAGCAGCAATAGAAAGACTTGCAGCTGTCAAAGGAAAACAGAAGAGGGAATCAACTTTATTATTGTTATTAAACCAGTGGCATCTGCACTAACACCAACCAAACTGAGGTGGAGCAGCATATACAATTCATGATCCCAAGTGCCACTGTGCTCTCATATTCAATATTCTCTGTATTATACCTTCTATTTGGAATTAAACTTCCCTCCTAACAGTTCCATTTCATTAGAAGAATAACAGCTAACTCAAGGGTTCTGGCTGCCCCTTAGCCTGCAGGGTGGGCTGCTGGCAGAAAAAGACTGACTCCTACACCAGACTTCCCATCCAGAATTAATCTGAACCTGTCCTCCCTGCTTCCCACCGAGATATTGGCTGACAAGCGCATGGCAGTGCAGGATAACCCAGGATAAGACCAATATTCAGTCTTGTCAGTAGTTTAGTGAACAGCGAGAATGCGAAAACCCCATATTTAAACATCCAAAGCTCTGATTAGTGTTATATGAAGACATACTTGGAATCAAAAGAAATATAGCTATATATCCACATCTATTGAGAATTACACAGTAAAGAACTGTGCTCCTGCAACATACAGACTTACTTTTTAGGACTTACAGAAAGTTCTTCTTATGTTTCATTTCAAAAGGGAAGAGCTGTCGAGCCCTGGCTAATTCTGCACATCAAGGTTGTTTGATGCACAGAAGGAAAATATCAGTTGGGTTTTCAACTATTACCTGCAGCTGATCCTTTTCTTACATAGTAATGGTTGAAATCAACCCCTTTTGGGGAAAAAAAATGCTGCAAACTTAAAAAGAAATTATTTTCCTTCTCCTCTAGGAGAGGATAATAAGGGCCTGATTCAAAGTCAGAGGGCAGCTTCTCATTGCATTTCAATGGCTTAGGACTAGACCTTTCCCAAGAATACTTCTCAGAACTATGATTATGCTCTTACATAAAGTATACAGCTTAAAACCAGTACACATTCCATGAGTGGGAACACACAGATAAACTGTGGCCACACAACACGGGCAGTAGCCCTCCAAGGATGCAGAAGTTTAGAAATTGGGCTGTTTGGTGTTAGTTTCTTCCAGCTCCTTTTTCCTAAAAAACAGAAGAAAAAAAGAACTGAAGAAACTGTTTGGTTTTTATTTACAGGATAATCAGGAGCGAGCTGCATTATTAGGAATAATAGTAATAATAGTAATAATGTCCACACCTATTCTGTGCATGAAATAACAACTAGCCGAGACAAGGAAAACAACTGATGAAATGAAAGCGCAAAAAGGGTGATGGAGGCAGGTGGTCTATGGCCATAACTCATCTGCTTTTGGCACAGAAAACCCATGAGCAAGGGCAAAAACTGAACAGAGAGAGAAAAATAGGATGCAGAGAAAGCAAACAGCCAGCAAGTTCCATAGCTGCAAGTATAAAACTCCAAGCATCCCAACTGCATTACTGCTCTGAAATCTTTCCAGGTTGTTATATAGTAAGGGAAAATAAAGAGAGGAGGAAGGGCTGCCCAGAACTGCTCACATGAGCCAGACTTTAGCAATCATTCTTTTATACATGCATATAAATATATACATATACACACATACACACATATATATAATGTCTTCCTTTCTATTTAATGAGAATGTTTTCCTATTTACATATATTTCTATATTTTCTATACATTTCTACAAAAACATATTGTTGCATAAAAACATGCACATATAAAAGGGGTATATATTTATATTAATAAATATTTCTGTTAAAATATATAAAAAACAGGGGGGGAAAAAGAGCCATAATAAAAAGAGGCTTTTAATTAAATAAGATTGCCACTCTGGGATCAGGCCTTCATGCTTGTCAGCTTACTCTCAAAATAAACATCTCAAAGCGGGGCCTCAGTGGTGTCACTTACTCCGGCAAGGCACACTGGGTAATCCCTCGCTATCTTGACAGCTACATAATGTTCAAACTGTTTCACGGGTGAGCGGCAGCACTTGGGCGAAAGAAAATATTAATGCCAGGAATTAATAGAAAAAGGGATGATGGTTTACAAAAGCCAAACAAGGGAAAGGTGTCAAGTTAGTACCGGTGTTAATTGTTAGGGAAAATAATTGCGGTGGGGAGCGGGCTTTGGCGGCGCTCGCCTGTTGGGCTGTCACAGGGGTAACATCTCAACTAGGCAGGCAAGGGGAAAGGGGCCAGCAGTGCGGCTCCCGGATCATACAAATGACGGGCTGACATCTCTGTGCCAGCAAACAGACAAACCTTCACCTCTGTGGCAGGAGCTGGCACACACCAGGGCTCCGTGGCAGGAGCTGGGGTAGACCTGATGGCCAAGAGGGAAGCGATGGGGGTGATGATACAAAGGCTTCTCCCAAGTTGTTCCTGGGATGTTGATGAAGCTCCTGGGTCACTGTGTCCATTCCTGGTTTTCTTTATAGTACACAGGTAACCAAAATAGGTTATAAAGGAGACAGAGAATGAGAAGTAAGCTAGATGACAAGCTGCACCTGATGGGATGAATAGCACAGACTGCAAATTAACTGCATTTGAGTTCAAGGCTTGAAGCCTTCTAGATTCAAGATCAGAAAGATGTCTGGACCTGTTAAAAAACTACTTATTAGAGACAATCTACAACCTAGCCAGAAGAGCCTAGTGATTTTAGTCATGAGCTGATCTAAAGAAGGATTTTGGTTTATAATTTTCCTTTAAACATTAACAGAAGTTGATAAATTTCTGAAGACACCACATCATTAAAAAAGCTTTGTAGCAGCCGTTTCCTACTGCAGACAAACGAATCAGCAACTTCTAAGCACGTGCACCCAGGCTCCTCTGGCATGCAAGGTCTGAACCTGTTCATCTCTGTCCCATCAACTGTACCAGTGTCGAGGGAGTCACCCAAGAAGACCAATTATTCTTGAAGTCAGTTGAGAAGTTAGCCTGAGATACTTCTCTAGTGTGAAAGGCAAAGTGTAATGCTTTAAGGTTAACTTAAATGTTATGCAAGTACAAGAAGGTTCTCACACAGTAAAATGCATGGACAAAACATATAAACCAAAGAAGACTGCCTACTTTTTAGCTTAAGAAAAGTCCAGTAAGAGTAAAAAGAAAGTATGACTTCTAAAAAACGATACTGCATCAGCTGGGCCTGTTTTCCCATTAGAGAAAGAACACACACACTAACAGGGATGCTACCTTGAGCTCATTTGCATAATACGTATTTTACTTCTATTTTCTAACACTAAAAAGTAAGCAGTGCAGGCAGACCAACCATCAGCTAAAATGTGAGGTAGCTTCAGTGAGCAAAAGTTGCTGGGCCACAGCAGCAGGAGAGGGTTCAGCAGCCCAAGAAACTGTTAATGGTGCTTTTAAATGGATACTGCTGCCCTCTAGCAGCTACTGAGAGATGTATCACATCAACCGTGTGTAATACTACTACAGACTTAATTCAAACAAAACCAAAACAAAACAAAACCAGAAAGACCAAATATCATTTCAAGCCACACACTATTTTACAGGAGTAAACTTACTGGAAATGTAGCATATGAAACAAGTCTCGTTACATAAATAAATAATAAAAAGCCACCAAGTTGCCTTAAAATCCTGGAGAAAAATATCAAAGAACAGTGTGAAATATAATCTAGGCCATCTTAAGTTTCGGTTAAAACCTAGATTTTAATCTGAAGAAGGAAATGAAGGATTTCTTTTATATGCACGTAAAGAATACATTTCTTCAAGTCTTCCTAGAAATAGAATTACTGGAGTTATTTACAACGAGGAGTAAAAGACATTTTAAAATGGAACACGCATTTTTCTTTTTAAGTGGAAAACCACTATATTCTTGTAGTGAAATGGCTGGGATCAAGGCTTAAAGGGGAAATCAGACAAAAAAAGTATTCTGCTGGCAGGAAATTCGGGTAATTTTGGAAAGTTTTTTGCCCAGTTAGTTTTACATGGCCAACTGGAAGTGAAACACTGTTTGGAAACAAGCATCGCCAATAGGTTCCAAGGGAAAATAAACCAACTAACAAGAAAGTAAGCAACACAAACCCACCACAACAAAAACCAATAAACCAAAAAGACCAGTGAGGTGTGAGGAGTGTATGTGAACACACAGTTGATGGGCTAAAAAGATGGGGGGGGAAAGCCTGAACCAGACAGAAGCAGATACAGCATGTTCCATTCAAGAAACACCAGAAATGGTGTTTTAAAAATACTAGAGGAACAAGGAAAAACCACCAGACTCTAACAAAACACCATGTGATGCACAATAGGGACAGAATAACACAAAGAACAGATGATGGCACAATTAGTCCCACTGAACACTGTATTCCCAGTCAGGGTTTATGAAGGCACAGGAGGGCACAAGGACAGGGCACATCTCTGTTACTAGGCAGCACTGAGGACCTTCAGTGTAATTTATTGCATCTTCTTGTATTCTCAGTCTTTGGCCTAAGAAAATCTCCTGACAGGGTTCCCAGAAAGATGCAGTGAAAGCTGTTAAAGCGGAGATAATTTGGACAGTTTAAGAAACCTGTTCTCTGAATTACAATTACCTACAAACGAAGAGACATAGGGCATTCTCTGGGCCCTACGTGTTCTCTTCCTGTGCTGCCATCCTTACATCTCTTAATTTAACATTAATTTACCAAATGTAGCTACAAAATATAATGGATTAATTGCTCTTGTTTGACTCAATCTATTTTCCTGAGGTTCCTGACTTAGTGTATTCATTCCCCATGATCAGACCAGAAGGGATGCTCACAGGCATCACAATCTATTAGGGCAAAGTTTCAGCCTCACACATCGCAATTCCAGAAACTGGACTTGGCACAGGCAAGCGCTTGCAGCACAAGCAGAGCTACACGAGATCCAGAAAACATCAAAATAAGTACCCAGCACCATTCAAATTCTTAGCAGTTGTAAATTAGCCATGATTACGCCTTTCAAAAATAAGTGTGAAAAGTTGCCTAATACATCTCAATAATTAATAAATTTGAAGGACTAATGATCTAATTGCAGATACCCTCAAAACAGAGGAAGCTTAAATTAATCAGTTTGTTTGCAGGGAGCAATTCAGCCTAATTGCACTGAACATTTGCTTTCCAAACAATGGACTTGCTCTAAGCTGACAAACACCCAGCCCGCTACAAACATATCCCGTTCTCCAGCACCCTGGTGTCAGCGTGGACCCAGGCAGTGGATAGCCCAGAGCTATGAGTGGTGGGCAACTGTGGGTTCATTACTGCTTAAAGGTGAAAGTACACGTATTGTGACCTTTTTCTTTCATTTTATTTTGTCCTTGGGAGACTGAGTTTTGGCACAGCTCATACTAATGCTAGGAGCTGCGCATATGCAGCAAAGCCAGCTTCAGGAGCCACTCACGCAACAAAGCCAGCACCATGAGCCCCCTGGGACCCTCTGGAAGTGTAGGGTGTTAGATGTGGGAGAGCAGATGATGTGCTCTGGATGGGGAGGTGGGATGCACCCAGCAAGATCGTGGCACGCTCTGCACTACTTCAGCCAACCCACCCTGCTCCTTCAGTGTGTAGCTGCCTGTATCACGAGAGGAAAGAAATGAGAGCAAAACCAAAGTGCAGCAACAGGCAACAACAAAGGAAACCTGGGAAAAAGAAACAGAGATGGGGCACAAAGGTCCTGTAAAATGCTAGAAAACACAAAACCATGTGGAAAAGAGACACAAGAAAAATTCAAGCTGGAGCAACGCAGCTGAGGTGGGGGAAAAATGACAGCAACCACAGCCACTCACCAGCTGACATCACATCCGAGAAGCATATTTCTTGTAACCACACCATTTAACAGACGAAAGAATATACTCATACTTTGAAAGCACAGGATTTGGAAACAGGGGGTGCTCCTCACCTTACAGGCGCTCAAAACCCAGTTTCTGTTTTTTCTTATAGCCAGGTTTGTCAGCTCAAGGAAGGTGACACTTCCTTATGGCTGCGGCATCATGTGCTGCTCCGTGTCACAGCACCACCATTGTGGACAGGTGACTTGTGCAGGCACAGTCAGAGCATCTTAGAGCCATGAGGGATCAGGACATTTCAGGTTTCATTCGACTACTCAAAACAAACATGAGCCATTGCCCTGCCCTATCAAGGTGAACCAGCAAGTAACAATGGGCTCCAGCCTCTTTCAGTTCAAAGCATGTGGAACTGGAAGCTGTGATCCTCACCCAAAAAAAAGTGTCAATGGGGCCATAAAACCACTAAGGGTGCAACAAAATGACAACAGTTAGAGCACTGGTAATTAAGAATGCTTAATTATTTTAAACCAAACAAGATAATTATTGCTCTTTTCTGAAGAAGTACTTACAGTATTAAAACTACATAGATCGCAAACTCCTCACCATCACCAAGACACATTTACTATTAGTAATACTATAAGAAATATATTATAAACAGCCCAAACTTTTGCTATTGTGTATATAAACACACAGATCCATAACCTTCAGTGAAGAGAAAAATAGGAGAGCAGATGTTAACAGGAATAATATGAATGGGGGGGAAAAAGTAACAAAAATCTGGTAAAGTGAAGGAGGAATTTAAATCACGCCAACGGGAACATATGCTGGAAAGAGCAGCACATAGCAAGTCGAAAAGTCTGGAAAAATATCTGGAAAGTTGGGAAAAAGTAGAGTTGCATGTTGGTCTTATAGCTTGCAGTTATCAGCAGAACTACTGGTCACCTTTGTTTAGCCAAGTGTAATTAATTCCTACTTAACTGTTAAGCATATAATGAGTGAATTTGCAGAGCAGAGCCAAGAGTTTTCCAGCAACAGCTGTTTCCAATGGCAGAAATGCTTCTCTTTTGTCACACACCTTAGATTTATTTTTATATATTTATACACACACATGGGTGTATACTTCTTACACTGGGACAAAACAGAGGCAGAGACAAAGACTGAACACCAGACCAAGAGACTTTGCTTGAATTTCAAGTACTTACCATATTATAGCATCGCATCATAGAATGGTTTGGGTTAGAAGGGACCTTAAAGCTCACCCAGTTCCAACCCCTGCCACGGGCAGTGACATCTTCCACTAGAGCAGGTTGTTCCAAGCCCCGTCCAACCTGGCCTTGAGCACTGTCAGGGATGGGGCAGGCACAGCTTCTCTGGGCACCCTGTGCCAGTGCCTCACCCACCCACAGAGCAAAGGATTTCTTTCTATTATCTAATTTAAATCCACCCATTTCCAGTTTAAAGCCTTTCCCCTTGTCCTACCACTATGTACCATTGTAAAAAGCCACTCTCTAGATTTCTTGTAGGCCTTTTTAGGTATTGAAAGGCTGCTCTAAGATTTCCCAAGAGACTTGTTCATCACCTCTTACACTAAAAGTTGTTATGGAGCTGGAACACACAGCAGAGACGTCATGGAATGGTTTGGGTTGGAAAGGACCTTAAACCTCATCTTGTTCTAACGGCAGGGACACCTTCCACTAGATGAGGTTGCTTCAAGCCCCATCCAACCCGGTAAGCAACTAAACCTGCTGCATCCCCTCCCAGCTCTGAAGCTGTACCGTTAAGGGCAGCAGATGCCAGCAGCGGCGAGGGAAGGGGAGCAGGGGCCGCTGCTATCCCGGCCGCTCTGCAGGCTCGGCGGGGGACCGCCACGAGAGGGCATCAGCCACCCGTGCTGGGCTTAGGTGATGCGAGAAGTGGTAATTTGAAACGTAAGAGAAAAGGCCAGGACATCGCACTTGGGCGCCATTTCCTTTATAGTTAAGGACATACATAACTTACACCCCAAAAAAGACCTAAACTGACTGTCTGATGATTGCTTTGAGACTTTTTTTCTCCACACAGCAATTGCTGATAGCGTAATAACTGAATATTAAAGTTTAGGACATTTTCAAAACTTAGGTTAACCCTGATTAACCTAAGGATTAGGTCAGCATCCAACTAAGGATGCTGGCATGCACTCTGCATTCAGTCTGTGGTTTTCATGTGAAGATTTTGTTATTTAACATACAGCATACATAATATACAACATACAACATCCACGCAGTACCTGGAGTTACTTTCCAGCCAAGCTGTTACCACTAGATGTGACCACTTTATTCAACTAACAGCAGGACACTGCTCCTCCTACCTATGAACTCCAACACTCCGCTAGCACTCCTACCTAACAAGAGCATTTTTGCACTTACACACACTAGGCTTCAAACTCAAATACACACATAAAACTCAGGACACGACCCACTGGAGAGCTCCCGTGCTTCTTTGCACACAGAAAACCATGGGAAGAAGGACTGAAACCCTCTCCCAGCTGTGTAAGGCCACACTCCTTAGTTAGCACTACGGGTTTGCTGTTCCTAAAATGTGAATGAGGACGACTTGGCCTTCAGCCCAAGTCACAGTCTGCCTCGCAGGACATGTTCCTATATTCAGATTATTTGGAGTAGGCTGGTATACCCCAGCACAATGGCTATATCCAGCATCGTGGTGGGGGAAGAAGGGGAAAGCGGCATTCTCCCAGCCCACAAGTTTACTTTGAGGTTTTCTCACACAGGAGAGGTGAGCAAAGCTGACAACTTCCCATTTTTGAAAGCGCATTGCTAAATGCACAGTGGTTGCAAGCCTGAGTATCAAGCAAAGATCCTAAGTAACCAGGACGACAGATTACATCAGAGACCTATAAAGATGTGCATCAGCAGCATGTTTTAAGTAGCCACCACTGCAACATGATTATGACTGAAGAATAATCATTAAATCAGTATTTTGCCCCCTTCCCGGTGCCTGGGGCGGGGGGGAAGCAGGAATTTTACTGAATGATGCATCACTTCACATACTTAGCTTGCTAAATGAGTCGTCATTTGCCACAAAGCACAGAGCAACATCAAAATGCTTTTTTCTCCTTGCTTACATGGTTTCACTGTGTTGTCCAGTGCTTCACCAAGGCAAGCATTTGCTTTCTCACACAACAAAACATAGCCCAGAGCAAACTATGATTTGTCTCCTTTAGAAATATTACTCTGCTGGAATTCCTCACTCCTAGCATCTTTTCCGTAGAAACAGCTAGATGTGCCCTGGCTTGTGCTGCCTTCCTAGCAAATCCGATGAACTGCTACACTGTTAGGAAATACATGCTTCAGTTTAACAAGTAAAGATCTTAATCTAAGTACTTGTCATGGTTTAAGCCCAGCCTGACAACTACATACCATGCAACAGCTTGCTCACTCCCCTGCCCACATTAGGATGGGGAGAAATGGGAATAAAGGTAAAAATCATGGGTAGAGATAAGAATAAGCTTAATAATTTAAAAATAATAATAATAAAAAAGGGAGAGACAGAGGAATAAAACCCAAGGGAAAAAACAAAACCAAGTGATGCACAACTTAACTGCTCACCACTCACAGACTGATGCTCTGTCAGTCCCTGAGCAACAATCAGCCATTCTGGACCAACTCACCCCAGTTTATACACTGAGCATGTCATTTTATGGTACGGAATATCACTTGAGCTAGTTGGGGTCAGCTGTCCTGGCTCTGCTCCCTAACATCTTTTTGTGCACATCCTCACTAGCAGAGCATGAAAAACTGAAAAGTCTTTGATTTAGGGTAAGCACTAGTGAGCAACAACTAAAACATCGGTGTGTTATCAACTGCATTCTCATAGCAAATCCAAAACACAGCACTGTACCAGCTAGTAGGAAGAAAATTAGCTATTCCAGATGAAACCAGGACAGTACTCATTCACTCATTCCAAAAGCTGAGAGTAAAAACACGCCTAGACTTGGACAAGAGTTACTGTTTCATGAAGACATGAAGAACCAGCATGGAAAAAGTTAACCGAGATAACAGATAATAGAAATCCCAACAACAAGCACCACATGTGAGAAGTTTTCTAAATCCAGATGGATCCTTCCAGATGCAAACCTTCACATGCCTTTAGGCTGTGCAAGCTGATTTAAAACCATATGAGTAAACCCTATTTCTTCATCTCAGAAAAAAACAAACTGCTCATACATTTTGCAATGCAAACACAACAGAACTGTTTCCACATGGAGAAAAAGTATGAAATAAGGAATAAATGGAAAATGCAGAGAGAGCGGACATATGGAAGAGTTCTGATGGGTTCAGATGGAAGGTTCTGAAGCAGCCACAGAACCTCTGGCAAGACAGCCCTCCACAGTAAGCAGAGAAACTATCAACTGGGTGCTCGTAAGCACTTTTACTCCCACTTGCAACAGCCTGAAGAAGAGCCAGGCTAACAGCAACAGGCACTTTCCCACAGTTTATCCAGGAATTCCCCAAGTACTTTCCAATTTATGTGCTATGTCATTCGGGGGTGGGTTTTGGGATTGGGTTTCTTCTGCATGTTATCATCCTTAAATTGCATCCCAGATTAGAGGGGATTGTTGTATTACAAGCCCTGCTCCTACGGTTTCCCTGTCAATAAAATCTTTGCAGATAACTCTTTGCAAAAGCACTCCTAGAGCAGCTCCACCATTTAACAGATTTCAACATATTCTTTGGCCTTTTTTATTTTGTTTGTTTGGTTTTGGGGTTTGGGGTTTTTTAAGCTCAGATAGAATTTCTCAAGGTTAATGACTCTGCAGTTCCTGAATAGATGCAGATGCCAAATCTAGCCAAGAAGGTGCTTTGCACCTGCACAGCAGGTAGGAGGAGCAGCTGTCTCCCCTGTGTACCCAAGGTGGATAAACCCAATGGTTGAGTGCTCTGACCTGCACAAGAGATATAAATCAATGACTTCTTGCATCAGAGATGAAAAGAAGCCAACTGCTGGCAAACTAAAGTCACTGATAGGAGAGCTGTGTGAATTTCAGAGGAAATGAGCTGAAAGGTGGGGCTCACCACAGCGATCTCTGATAACCAGGTTCCGGCCTTCCTTCAGGTGGATGGTCAGCAGGTAAGCAAAGGGGTTGGGCAGGTCACCCAAGCAATCATTTGCTTCCTCTAGAACCTAAGGAGAACAAAGAAATTGGTCACCACTGTGCACCTCCTGAAGCGGACCATGAATGAAGCAGGTGTTCTCTTGGTTTTGCAGAGACAAAGTTCTTGTCTTTCCTTAGGGCAATCTTTACAGAAAGGAGAAAAAAAAAAAAAAAGCTATTTCTTCCCCAGGCTTTGTTTATAAAATGGCTAATTATGAGGAGCAGGTATCTTCAACAAAGCAAGGGGTAACCCAAGAGGGGTTATACCTGAAAGTGAGTAATAATATTAACAATCATAAATGCATGCTAACCATTCTATTATTCTATTCACAGGTTTTCCAAATCCTACCAACTTTCTGCACTATTTTTTCCTAGGTGTTTCTTGTGCATTCATAGACTATCTCAAGTTGGAAGCAACCCATAAGGATCATCAATTTCATTCATACTCCCCGATGACCTCATGAGGAAGTACACGTTTCACATAGCTGTTGAGAGGACAGCATTTCTTTATCCAGTTTAAAAGAGAGAAATATAGCAGTGGGCAGTGTTGGCTGTGAGGTTTTGCAGTAAAACGCAGGAAGTTTCTTGTCCATGCAAGATGCTGCCAGGTTACACATCTCAGCATCATTCAGTGAAAACAGCCTCTGGACAGCACTTGAGATGTTATCAGAGGGCAAAGGTAGAGAAGTTCATCTGGACTAAGCAAACACGCATTAATATGCAAAATGTGTGTCAAAACTGCCAATGCCTTTTCACACTGCCCTAAAACTGTTCTTGTTGTCTGACAAACCCTACAGCCACGTTCAGGTACTTTCTGTCTTTATTTTAATCCATTTTGTTCCTGGGCTGCTAGTTAAGTATTTATCCTGATGTTTTCAACCATTATCAGTACAATATAGATATTATAGACTACTTCAAAAAATCCAGAACATTTGGGTCTATTTAAAACATTAGCAACTGCTTTGCACTACTGAAAAAAAAAAAAAAAAAAAAAAAAAAAACCAAAAACAAACAAACAAAAAAAAAAAACCCAAACAAAAAAACACAAAACCACCATTAAACGAAATCATGATTTAAGCCCAGCCAGTAACTCAGAACCACACAGCCACTTGCTCAGTCCACCTCCTTCTTCCCCCAGCCTGCTCCCAGACAAATGGGGGGAAGAACTGAAAGAATGTAACTCCCAAGGGTTGAGATAAGAACAATTTAGTAACTAAGGTATAACACAAAACCACTACTGCTATTCCCAATAATAATAACGATAAGGGAAATAACAAGGGAAGAGAATACAACCGCTCACCACTCGCTGACTGACACCCAGGCCGACCCGAGCAGTGATCTAGCCGTTCCGTGTAACTGCCCCCAGTTTGTATAGTGGGTATGACGTGCTGTGGTATGGAATATCCCTTTGGCTAGTTCAGGTCAGGTGTCCTGTCTCTGCTTCCTCCCAGCTTCCCCTCCTCCCTGGCAGAGCATGCAACTCAGAAAGTCCTTGGTCAGAGTAAGCATTACTGAGCAGCAACTAAAAACATTGGTGTTATCAGCGATGTTCCCAGGCTGAAAGTCAAAAACACAGCACTGCACCAGCTACTAAGAAGGAGAAAAATGACTGCTACTGCTGAACCCAGGACAATGCCACACTGGGGAAACCTATAGAAGGCTTCTTCACCTGCTGGGTTTTTAAATTTGTAGGAAGTAAAGAACCTAAAGCTAAAGTTGTGCTTCTGATCAAGTTTCAAAATGTTCTAAAATGAAAGGCCTTACCATGTGATCATCAAAAATCTGAGATGATGTGGAAGAGTCTAAATCCATTTCTCCACATGGGTACTATAAAACAAAAGAAAAATACAATGAATTAGACAACAATAATTTAAGGATCCAGGTTAGTTACAACAGCCCTTGAGAATTCTGAATATCCTTGGGATGTTCAAACCAGCATGTTCCTGTTGATGTCTCCTACTCCTGAATGCATTTCAGATCTTGTTTAAACTGAAGCAAGTATTTAAGAATACCACCCAGAGATTGACCCCCAGGCTGGATAGTTATGAATGGTGGGATAGTACAGTCAAGTACTTGGGCCAGCAGGCACCTCCAATGTCTTGGGACTTCACCTCTGAACAAGTGCAGAATTCTGAAAGACTAATAAAATATATGGAACAAGTATGCTGTCACCCTGGCAATTCCAGAGACACAAATCACTGCAACATGCTGGGGCCTGGCACGTGCCTACAGTTCTATTCAGTACGCTCAAGAGGCAGACTGCACTGAAGCAGGGCCATCATGAGAACAGGAGGACCAAGACAGAACTCAAATAAGGTGGTAACAACCTGATCCCTACCCCTGAGTGAGCCCTGAGATATGCAAAAATATTTTAGCCGCCATCCAGGCATGCACATTGGCACCTGGCTGATCCAATTCTGGGATAACAAGGCCAGTAGCCTGGAACTGACTCAAGCATGAGTGAGAAACATGCATTGCAACCAAGCAAGCCAAGCAGTGAAAGCCCCTCTGGTATGAAAGATGATGGCTCGCACTGCAGGGGGGAAGTTGAGTGAAGAGCTGTGTGATGTTTGGCTGCCTGCTGGGTTAAGTCACAACAAAAGGGGAAAATAGATGTTGGACATGTACTTTCTCCCACTTTGTGCAGTAACTGGAAGATCCAAAAGATTTTATTTGGTGCCCAGCATAGGAGAGGAAGTCAAACATTTCTTCCCAACTACTGACTCATCTAAAAACTTGAGGCTACGGTGGCACAGTGTCTAGAATGTCTGGACACATGGAAGAGATTCATCAGTCAATACACATCTGATGCTATTTTGACTGCTGTAAGAGTCTATGATCATCATTTTAGCTGGAGAGGACCTACGTGCCTGGGCAACACTTTTGGTCTAACACAAGGCAATCACAGCCCATTCAAATCTAAAGATTTATGCTAAGAATAACCTCAGTCCACAGAAATGCACACAAGGTGGAATTCAATCCTCATGTGAAAATGTCGTTATGTGCAATGTGGCAACATCCAAATTTCTCAGATGTGAGCTGCATTGCGCAGAGCACTATGCAAACAGAAAAAAAAAAAGGAACCACCAAAGATCATAAATCTTCAAGATATTGATATGCTGAAATAAATAGAAATACACTTTTGTGCAGTAATTCCCCTTCTCCTCCCAGATACATATCTCACATATCAGGAAGTACAGTAATCCAGCATTGCAAGGAAAATTTCACTTGCATGACAGACAAAATTTAACATGGTTCCCACAGCAATCATAACTTGGCCACCTTGCAAAAACACATTAAAAGTAGAAAAATCATCATCATAAAGAGCAGCAGCAGAAGTTTCTCACACAACGGAGCTGAGTTACGGCTGCTCGGGGAACCCTAACTGTGAATTTCCTGACTAGTATGCATAAAATCTCACTTGTGTACATTAAACCTAGCATTTCTTGTAGTCTCTGGCTTCACAGGGATCTCCTTCAGGCACCATCATTGGCACCGATAATGGTTTCTCTTTACAGCTTGTTTTACATGGCATAAACACAGAATCACAAAACTGCACTGAAATTATAATAAGTACCCTCTCTGCTAGCTTGATATCTTTTATAATAATATTACCCTCAAAATTATGATTTTGTGTTTATTCTGCTTTTTGTTTACTTGCATCACATCAGGTTTTGAACAAAGATTATAACTTTTAAATTAAAAAACTTTGATTTTTCATTTTAGCTCCACATAATGTAAATTGCTATTAGTTTAAGTACACAACTGCAGTGAGCCCACTGAATATAGACAAAAGCCTCACTGAAAATATGGTATTGATATCTTGATTTTTATCTAACTACAGTGATGTTTCTGAACTTTAAAGTATAAACAAATGTGGCCACATCCACCAAGCAGGTCATAGTTCCAAATATATCTGTGTAAAGACAAATCAAACAAGAGTGTGTGTGTGTGTGTGTGTATACATACACACACACACATATATATAAATCAATCAAATGTTCCTCCTGACAAGATTTGTAACTTTATCTCCTCGTTTTCTGCAGAAGAAAGGCAGAAAGGGCACCGAGTGCATCAGCAGCAGGATGAGGCTTTTGGTTGCCAGTGACACACTGCAAGGTGTTAGTAAGAAGCAAAGGGCTGTTAGAGCATTTCAGCAATGACACAGAACCAAAACCAAAACCCAAACCCACCTCAAAAAGTAGTACTAATAATGCGCTTTGCAACCTGAATCAATCAGGGTGGATGTGACTCTTGGCAACCTGATCTAGATAAAGATGTCCCTGCTCATTGCACAGGCTGGATTTGATGACTTTTGAAGGTTCCTTCCAACCCAAACTATTCTAAAATTCTATGATTCTGAGATTCTAGGGAGGGGTTCAATGCAATTTCTGTTGCTTTCTCATCCTCCAGTTTGCCTAGCTGGGCTGCAATAGAGAACAGATATGGTAAATCTCTTAGTAAATGGAAATACAGTACTGTGGCAAGAGCCTTTATGGAAGATGGCACGATCTGAGCACTGGCAGCTCTGTACTGAGAGTTTAGATGAGCGTAAAAACCACAAGCCCACATCAAGCTCATGCACGATGCTTGGCAAGTATCTCGTGGTATTGGGTGACCAGAGATAACCAGGAAATGAGTAGGTGCCATATGACAAGCAATTCGAGGGGAAAGCAAGCTCAACCTACATTTTTTGCTTTTTTTAGTTTGTTTTGTTCCAGGGATCTGCCTTCCTCCTCCTGATTTACCTCACTGATCAGTGAATGATGCTCCCAAAAGAAAGATATAAATTACTCTTGTACTTCTCACACCAACCCCATCCACTATTAGGAGACCAACAACTTCCACAATAAACTGTTCCCATCCAAGGCACATGGAGTACAAATTTTGTAGTGGTCAGTGAAGTACAGAAAAACTGAATATTGAGGTTTTAACCAAAATAAATTTAAAATATAACTAAATTTGTTCAATATTCTTTATCCGTTTCTACTTTCCTTTGCTTCACTCTCTATGTTCTTTAGAAAAAAAATATTTTTCTCCATTTAAAAGTTGTAAATGGAGGCAGATTACAGGAAGGAAGGCAGGATATTCACACAGCAAGATGATTTGCCATAGAAGTAAATACTAGATGATTTACACAAGCACATACACAAATACACATTTTGGGAAAGATATAAATGCTGCAGAGAAACAGCCAGACTCAGATTGTGCATCTGGAGGAAACTTGATTTCAAGTTAAGCTATTCCATTATTATACAAGTACCTCCTTCTCCTAAAGCACTTAGCTTGCCTCAAGTCAAAGCAGGATTCAGGGTTAATTTTGGTGCTGCTGTAGTAAATTCTAGGTTACAGTTTTTCACCCAGAACAGCAGGAAAGAACTGCTGCTATCAGAGAACTCCTAAAATAAAGATACGTTCATAATGTTCAACCTACCATACACTGAGCTGCTACAACTTCAGAGTAAGGTTTAAGCACGGAAAAAGTGATATTCTATTTCAGCTATTTTTCTTATGTAGGCCTCTGAATAATAACAGAATCATACAATAGTTTAGGTTGGGAAAGACCTTTAAGACCATCGAGTCAAGCTGTTAATCCAGCACTGCCAAGCCCACCACAACACCATATGCCTGAGCACCCCATCTACATGTCTTTTGAATACCTCCAGCGATGGCGACTCCACCACTTTCTTGGGCAGCCTGTTCCAATGTCTGACACACATTTTGATGAAGAAATTTTTCTTCATGTCCAATCTAACCCTCTCCTGGTGCAACTCAAGGCCGTTTTGGTACAGTTCAGTAAGCTGAAGCAAATTTGTTAACAATTCGGCAACACTGAACTGAGAGTGATGGTCAGTCACTACCACTCTGACACTCTGCATCACAACAGACTAACACTGCTTTGATAAGAACACACAGACCTTCAAGATGCAGAACAAGCAGTTTTATATCAGAAAAGACCATTTTCCCCATGGCAGCACTAACCATCATTGGGAACATGCAGTTAAAAAACGTTAATTAACCTGTGAAATCACCAGTCCCAAAGGAGGGCTTTAAACCGAAACATGTTTCCCATTTTTGTATCTCAGATGACTACGGAAAGCAGTGACCACAGCTGTAACAACTAGGGAATGGGAAAAAGGCTTTAGAAAGTTCAAAGTCTAGCCTGCCCAGTGAAAACTCAACAGGAGATACACTACCACAAAACATAAATGAAAGAAATTTTGCCTAAAATGTTTCATGCATTCATCTGCTGTCTGTATTATAAAGCGATTGTGCAACTCCACAGGATCCCCCACTTTGGCCAGGCCAGGCAGCAATTATTGGTTTATGCCAGATTTGAAGCACATTGGTCTTTGATCCTCTTCTTCCTGGGACATTATGTCCAGCCACAGAAGTACTGACCACAGAGGCAGAGTAAATGGAAGAAGGGGAATGTGGAAGAAACCTTTTGGTTTTGCACTGCTCTGAATAATCACAATGCAAGCCCAAAGGACAGCACTGAGCATGCTGCTCTGGAGAGGACTTTTTACAAGGGCATGTAGCAACAGGGCAAGGGGGAATGGTTTTAAAAGAAAGAGGGTAAATTTAGGTTAGACATGAGGGAGAAATTCTTTAATATGAAGGTGGTGAGGCGCTGGCACAGGGTGCCCAGAGAAGCTGTGGCTGCCCCATCCCTGGCAGTGCTCAAGGCCAGGTTGGATAGGGCTTGAAGCAACCTCATCTAGTGGAAGGGGACTGGAACTGGATGAGCTTTACATCCCCTTCCATCTCTAACCACTCTAGGATTCTATGACTGAAAGGATATCTGAATTAGTCTCCAATAATCTGTTTATCACGTATGGTTTATGCCTATTTTTATCTCCCATTCATTTCTTGAATAGGGCCCTCTTCTCCAACCTTTTATAACCCTGACAATTAAGGAGAAGCACAACCCCAGTGGGCCCACAGAGCCTGGCTGATGCCCAAGCCACCTACCTCTGCCCCCTCGTCCGTCAGAGCAGTGCTCAGGCGGGTGCTCTGCAGCAGCTCAAAGAGGTCAGTGCTGGATTTTCTCTTCCCCTCGAACACAGGGCTGCCTGCAACCTGCGCATCCGGGTGGGTGACTGTCCCCTCCATGGGTGACACCTGCTGCAATGCCCATGGCCAGTCGTCTCCCAGTGGCTTCACTGAAGAGTTCCTGCTTTTCATGGACATCACAGACCTGGAGAAGCTCTTGGGGGAGCAGTTCGAGAACACCTGAGTACTCACATAAGTCGTTTCTTCTTCTGTAACAGTCTCCACCTCCAGCATGTCGGGCACAGACACACTGAGGCGTCGGTCCAAGGAGCGGACCTTCCTCTCCACCATCTTGCTAGACCTCTTCTTTGTCTTCTTCACGCTTAGGTTTCGCAGGAATGGTCTGGTTTTCTGTTTCAGGGATCCCCAGACAGACGGTTTATCCAAGTCCATTGCTGCAAGGGAAAGCTCAGTAATGCGTGGTTCTGAGTTGCCGGCTGGGTTTAAACCACGACACTGCACGGAACAGCTTCAACAATTCCCAGGGGAGCTAAAAGGAACGTAGGAAGAAGGCAAGTCAATCATAAAAGTGAACAGCCGCCAAAGATTATGATTCATGTTGTCTCATCTTGAAACTTTCAGTCACTTTTCTAAACAGTTACAACAAAGCACACAGCATTAGTAAGCGCTTCCAAATACAATCTTGATCTGGTGGGTAGGCTTGATTATCTAGGTGGAAAACAGCCGGAACAAGCATTTAATCCTACACTAAAATGCAGCATCTGCCCACTGCTTTATGATTGCTAATAGGAAACATTATATTTCTTCTTCTGCCAAGCCCCAGTTAGAGAAAGTTTTGAGATTTATCCAGTTTGAAACTGTTTCTGTACAAAACTTACCGGTGGGAGTGAAATCACGATAATGCTAGCACATGAAAAATGCTGTCAGAGCTGGTGCTGTAATTTCTGCTGATGTTTTTCCAGCCTGTGTAGGGGATTGGGGGCTATTTCCTAGGCTACATGGATTCTAACATGATGTGTTAGTGGACAAGCATGACAAAATCAGCTCCACAAACTAAGTGGCTGAGACTGAAGAGGACACATAGGGCATGAGAAATCCCAGCTGAGACCCCAAAACACTCCCTTATGTTAACCCACTGCCAGTGAAAGTTGCCACAGCAGAATTAATCTTCATCATAAAGAAGGCAAATGAGAGAATATGAGGAGAAAAATGGATGGGTCACAGATTTTGAAACCTCTTGGTGGACTTGCCTTTGAGTTGGTTCACACTGAGCATTTTTACAGTAGGAAGGGACAAGAAGAGCCAAAACAAAATCACCTACTGTATCTGCATTGTAAGGGAGCAGTCGAATGGACACCTCTGTGCACAGGAATATCCTCACAGACAGCGTCTTTCGCAGTTAACAACTGAGCAACCATCCTTTATTCTGTGAAGCAAAGATAGTCAAATCATTATCAAAACTCGTTGAGAAAAAAAGCTGATGGAACCTGCAGATTTACTCCTTTACAGTCCCAAAGACGCGCATACGGTGGTTAGTATATATACCTGTGGCCTCAGAAACGCATATCCGTTAACTATATGACTGCTGCTTCCAAAACTCACAGTGTATTTACATTCTAACATTCGCACCATTGACCAAAAATGACTTATTCCACTGTTTTCCTGAACACTAGAGAAAACATCAGAACAGGCAACAGAAATACATCTGCTGGATGAATCCAGAGAGAGAAATCACTGTCTGCTTTCAAAGAAATATCTTACGTTAATTAATCTGAATGAAGTTATATAGCCAGATACTTTTTTAATTTTATGACTAACCCCATTACACTTGCAGAGTGTTCACGCATCTACAAAAAATGCTTTAACTGTATTACTACGTAATTATAGCTGCACAATCTTCCCTGTATTTATATTGATATATGAGTAATAACAGCATCATTATATTCTATATAAAATTAATAGGCCTTAATAGTATTACATGCATTCGCAAGGTAGTAACAAATTCTGCCGAAATAGGAAGGAGTGCTAATGTAGATATAGCAGCTTAACACAGTATCTTCACCTCTATCTCCAGAATTCAGTCCCAGTATCAAAGTGCACGTGGACAAACTGAAATTGTTTCTTTTGCCTCACATCATCACTCAGAAGCAAAAGCAATTTTCTGAACCTCACAGAGAGAGAAAGGCATGGTGGGGCTTTCTTTTCTTGCTGTGAAAGTACAAGATTAATCAGATTTAGAGAGTGAAGTACAAGACGGTTAGATTTACAGAGGGGGAGAAAAGAAATAAATGCCATCCCTACCACATTTGACTGGAGGAGATGCAGGGATGCCCGTGCTGGAGCAGCACGCAATACCTGCACAAGCTCAGCAGAGAACATGGCTGTATTTGCTCTCATCTGCCTGTGCTTTCATTTAGGCTTTTCCCTCTTTAAACAAAAGCTTAACAAGGCAGCCACAGGCTTCCTTGGAAGCATTGCATCACATGGCAATAACAGAAATCATGAGGCTAAACACATTTGCACAAAACATTATGAAACGCACTGTTGGGACTCATTTAAACAACTCATCTCCTGCCAGTGCTCTCTGCTGTGCTCGCCTACATGCATAGAAACACACTGAAGTGAAGACATTGTAAATAAAGGCAGGGCAGTGCTCAGCATCCACTTCCTTAGGCTCTTACTGCTTCCCATTCCCTTCCTGTTATTCTCTACCTGTCTCATTTTGACAACTCACTGCTGTTTTATTTTGTTTCCTTTGAGATTTTGTTTCCTAGCAGTGGGCTTATTGCTGTAGGTTTTCCCCAGTTACTTTCCTCTAGTTGAATATTTTTCCCAGTTTCATTCCCTCTGCTGCTGAATAGAAATGGCTATGCAGCAAAGATGGTGTAGGGGACCATATTGTATATCTAAGACCCACTTGGCATTGAACTCAGAATAGCAGAGGATGCCCCCAGCTACCTAGCAGCGCCCACACTGAGAAAACACAGAGGTGATATTTACTGCATAAGCAGCAGCGGATTGCCTGAACTGAGGCCACAGAAAAGGCAAGCTCATCCCTGAACTGCCAAGGAGTTTGGCCATACTCCACCTTATACCCACATTCCTGCTGCAGGAGTAAATACTGTATTTACAAATTAATCCAAAAGTTGGTTATAATACTCAAGCAATAGTACACAATCTGTTCTAATCTGAGAAAAGGGTGAATACAGTCTGAAGGGCAAATGCATCAGCTATCCATACAGTGACACTTTTTGCACTTCACCAGTTCAAGCAGAAGAAAAAACATCACCACCATGACCAGAGACCTCTTCCCCAAAGAGATCACTGTAAGATGGGACCACCCTCCTTCCCCAGTGCAGTGCTGGAGCCAGGAGTGCCAGGCTTCACGGATACCCCCATGCTACAGCAGAACGTATTCACACACACAACTGTTCTTTCTTCCTACATCATTTTTTCTTCTACTTTTCCACACTGCACCTCATCAATAGAAACACATAATTTTAAAGAAGTAAGTTCTCCCTTGCTTGTAAAAAGCGTGTTCTCAGTACCAACATGTTGTTCACATACTCCTTATCCTCCACAGGCTAGAAGTTTTCTCTCTTCCTTCCACAGCCTCAGAAGTTTGGTGCCAACCATATTGCCAAATATTCCCTAAGCAACCAGAGAGGAAAGCATACTTTGCCAAATTCTTGGTCTAAGTTTGGCCTCTCTATTCTTTCCCCACGTCAATGGCACATTGTACCAAAAATCTGCAAGCAGTAATCAAAGAGAAACATTTCCTGTTATCAATCTTAACTTTGTTGTTTTTTATTTCATTGAATGACTTCTTATGTAAGGAAAGGAAAAGTTCAGCCTATCTTCTTCAGCCTTCTCTTTAATATACTGCTACATCTCAAATGCTCAGAAGAATCCATATAGTTTAATCTCTTCTTTCAGGGAGACCACTTCTGATTGCACTTGTCATTTTTATTGTATGCTTTTCTTTTGCTGTTTCCTCCTCTTTTGGGGGCAAGAAGGAATGCATTAGTGATAGAAAAGGTGGTCACAGCTCATGTCCGACCGATACAACAAATATCTCTTGCATTTTATCCTCCTTTAAGTATATTCTAATAATGGCCCTTGGGACTTTTTTTTACGTGCTTTGGTTTCTGTCATTCTAAGTCTCCGCTCCCCCTTAAGCTGTTCTAATATTTAGAGCTAAGTGATTTTTTTTAGATGTTATAACAGGTGGCTATAAGAGATATTTCAAACACCACTGAAAGCCTACAGAAATCATTCTGTAATTCTACTTCACTTACTGTCTTGTCAGGAAGCCAGGAAAGCCACAAGTGAGAAATTCTACAAGATACTCTGAAAGCATTATGAAAGTACCCAATGTAACTAAACTAGCAAACAAAACCAAATTGATTTACATACTGGGAATTATGGAATATGTTGTCTTTCTTCACTAATTAACCATTCCCTGCACATGCAGCAATGCATATTCTCACTGAAGCACCCTGAAACTCTCCCTGCTTTTAAGAAGCATTCTCCAAAGCCAGTGAGAAGATAAAAGTGAAACTGAGAATACCACCACTCCTACTACAACCTTCATTAAGTTTAGTAATTATTGTACTCATTTGTTTATCTAATCAAGGTAAAAACATAGGGTCAGTTCACATGCCACCCATCTTTGCAATGCCTCATTCGTGTTTTCAACTACAACTAGAGAATAGCCAACATTTAATCCATTGTAGCTGAAAATACTAACAGGCATTAGAGGCTGTTAGGAAGATGCTCCTCACGTGCATGCGTCAGCACAGGTTTAAACTGGAAGGAGCTAATGAAAACTCCCTCATTACAAAACCTCCACTGATTCTGGCTGCTCTGGCATAGGATATTCACCCCAATCTCTGCCTGCCTGGCACAGAAACCTAACACATGAAATATTATACAAGCCACAAGCAAGGCTAATTACACTTCTGCTAAGCAGAACAGTATTTGGCTACTGAAAATTCTAATAAGAGTATAATCCTTTTGATTTATAATTTCTGAATTCGGTGTGCTGAAAAACACTGACATCGAGAAGGAGACAAGGGAGTGGGGAGAAAGGAGTGGGATCCTCTTTTCGCACCCTTCTTTCACCTTTTTGCTATAAATTCCATCCTTTTGCTTTAGCAGTCATAAATCATTCCTCATAGCAGGAAAATAGCTCTCAGCTGAGTAACAACTGTATGTGCTGGGTGGTTATTTCTGTAACAGATAATACTAAATTCTGCAGGTTTTTCTCATTACTGTGTCTAGAACACAGTCAAATATAAAACATTACTGATGAATATAATTACTTTAGAAAAAGAAACCTACACTTCCTTCTTTGCAATAGCTCATGATATCTGGAAATACAGTAGCTTTATGATATGCATCAACAGCCACAGCAATAAGACAGTATCATCCAAATAAAGTAACCCTTTGTTCAGAGTTACTGTTTTATCCTGGAGGATTCCAAACCCAGCACCAACAACACTCATATATGATATTTAAAACATTTAAAAGAAAAGAGAATACTTTACCAGGGGCAGGATGTTCCTTGGATTATCAGCACCTTCAAGTGTTTCAGAAGAAAGCCCAAAATGAAAGGCTGACCTAGGTGGGCCTGAAGCCATTCCTCTCTATGTCTGATCACAGACGCTAACAAGGACACTGAGTTAGATACATACATCACAATATTGAGAAACTAAGACAGCTTTTCTTCCTGCAGCTGAGTCTTACAGCATACGGTAAATACCTGAACTTCAATTTGATAAGGCACCAGAAAAAGTCTGATTTCAATCTGATGCTGCATAGGCTAATTACCCTGGGGAAATCAGCATTACAATTATTTTTAGTACTAGCAAGCATCAAAGGGAGCACACTGCTGAAGAGTAGCTAAAGTCTTCATTGCATCGGTTACTTGCTGCAAAAGCAGGGTTATGTCTTGGCCAGCTTCCACATCTTGCCACTGTGTTTGAGCTCAAGCTTCCCTGTAGGGCTTCAAATGATGGCAGTGAGTTGATACAGATCCTGTTTTTATGTTGTCCTATTGTTACAGACTCATTTGCAAAGTGCAGTAGGATGCTAAACTTAAAGTAAAAACTTGACCTGTTGCTGTCAGCCAAATTAGTACAACTGTTTCATAACACACAACTTTATATGCTTCAGTGGAAATAAGTAGGCCCAAATAAACCAGCCTTATTTTCTTGATGTAAGCTGAAAGAAACCTACAGTCCTTTCAGAAGATCACTAAACTATCCAGGGTAAATACAAAGCTTAAGAAAAGCCTGCTTATTACATGCAGACAATACAGGCATTTTCAGACAGACTGTTGTTTTGTTGGGGTTTTTTAAGGGTTTGGGTTTGTTGTTTTGGGGCAGGGAGGTGGTTAACAGACCCCTTGGTTATTAGGCTCTGGGCTTTTAGATCCCACACTTGGCTTTCATTTTTTAATGTGATGAGCTCCATCTTTCACATAACACACAAAATGAGCACATCTTCCTCCACTTATCACACAAGAGAGGAACAGAGATGCTCGAACTCCTTAGAGACTCTTTTGCACAATCTGGAGAGCTTTTTTCTCAAGGTTTATGAGCAGACAGTAACTGTGAGAAGCAACAGAACCATCAGCTGCTACAAGCATCTTAAAATAGCACCCGATAGTGAAAGTTACCAAAAAAAACCCAACCAACCCTGCACCTGCCTCCAGCTTACAAAAGTGTTGCTTTTGTTTTGTTTCTGTCTGTTCTAAACTAAAAGAAAAACGATGAGTATGGGGGAAATGGAGGAGGAAGTGTTTGGGTGTACCTTTACAAAAGATATTTCACAAGTTTCTTTCACTCTTTCAGCTTCTTTCAAAATACTGTAGTTTGCAATCATACCGCTGCAAGCCAGAAGGCCCCTTCAATCTTTTCAGCCTAATTCATGGTACTGTACCAAGCTGGTACAATTAAATGTGACCTGCACAGCGCAAACACACTGTCTGAGCATCAAACATTTCTGGGGACACCTGTGCATGAAGATCTGCTTCCTGCAGCCCTGTACCACAGGGGATGATGCGCACATCAAACCAGACTCCAAGAAAGATCCAGGAGTGACAGATCCTGCTCCTGGAAGGCACAGTGCCATGTGCTGAGATCATGCTAATAATCAGGATGTTTCTTCACCACTGGCTAGATTTGTTTTATAACTTGCCTAATTGCCCCCAATCAATTCAGTTGATCCCTGGGAAAGGCAGTACATGGAGCAGGACACCTTCAGGAGTAAGGGAAGAGTTAAAGCAGATGAGCAGATAGGGGAAGGACAGTTGTAGGCACAAGCAGAGTAAGAGTGAGATAAGGAAAGCTCTGAAATAAACAGAGAAATGAGAGATTTATCAGGGCTCACATGAGGAGCAACACAAGATTGGGAGAAATGGGGACAAAGTGTTGCAGGAGCTGATGCCCACCAAGAGGAGCTCTAGTGGGAATTCAGCCCTGCAGTCTCCTTCCTCCTACTCTCTCCTTCAAGCCTGTGTTCATCTCTGTTACAACAAAAGGTATATTTTTATAACAAGAGGTGCACAGAAATAGACCATCCCTTTTCATAACTCTCACGGAAAACAAACCTAGGAAGGAAACTGAAGACTCATTTCCACTGGAGGCCAAATCAGCCAGTGCCTTTTACTAGCACTTAAGTCACATATTTAAATAAAAGAAGGTAATGTTTATTATGCAAATTACTTCAGTGTGAGCCAGCAATGCTCCCTAAATAGCTACTATTACTGTCACACTACTTATCAAAACTCAGTGGCTATATAGGAAAGATCTATTAAAAGCTCTGCATGGGTCTTTATTTAACAACAACTTACCAAAGGGGTCTAAACAGAACACTTTTGATTCACAGAAATGGCCTGATGAAACTTGAACAGGACAAAAGCTTGTGTTAAGCAGGCTGATGCAGTTTGCCCTCTTTCCTTCCTTACTACAACACGTTCCTCTTCCCAACAGCAATGTGGCACGTGCCAGGGCCAGAGATCACAGTTAAAGTTGGATACACAGGAGAGTTGAGATTACTCTGGATCTGTATTGACCTGTGTGATTAAATGTCCTTTCGTGTTTAACACCTCAGCACGGTTTGAGTATTTCTGTAGATAAAATGAACCAGTGCTTTTACAGTCTCCTAATTCACAAAGGCAGGAGACTGAAGGCAACTGCCCTTAAAGAAAATAGAGGTCTCGTGTGTTGTAGCGTATCACTGAATGAGAGAATTGCACCAGTAATAATCATCATTTTCTGCAAGAAGCACAAATTTCCTTACAGAAAATCACTGCACTTGGATATCTGGGGTTGTGCATCACCACTGAGAAAGCTGAAAGGAAGACTGGAAAACCCACCATATGAATAAAGCCCTTTGGAAGCTCATGGTGAAGCTAAATGTTTGAGGGTTTCAGTGCCATCTCCTGCACTATCACACACATAATCAGCGCAAGTAACTTGCGCTCAGTTAACAGCACAGAGACCACAACCACAAGTGAAATGGAAAGCCTGTGAGAAGCACGGGGGAGTTTAATTTAAGAATAAAACAAATATTTAGCATTCAAAGCAGTCATCAGATCCTCAGCCTCAGAAGACATTTACTCATAGCCACAATGAATCTGTGTCTGACCTCCAGGCTGTAGCTGGTAAACAAGTGTTTATTTGTGGAGAGACAACAAAAACCCCTCATTGTCACTGGTGTGTTCTTCTAGGGATGTATTGCTGGAAGACACACAGTATTTCTTCAATCTCTAACAAATCGACTATGCGCAGAACTATTGCATACTTACACCCATGTTACAAGCACAATAACTTAAGGACAAAGCTCCCCCACATAATTCTATTTCAAAATACATGAACATTTTAATGGATTTCATGGACCCTCAGCTACTCGAAATCCAGTTACAACGTTACTCTAAATCCTCCTACAGAAAGGGGAAAGAAAGCAATTTTAAGAAGAATTTTAACCTTCAGTAATAAGCTATGCTTTTACAGATGACAGTAGCTTAGATAATAAGACTAGGCCATGCATTCTATGGCTAACTTCATAAAGTTAAGCAGCAAAACAACTAATCTGATAATAAACGACATCAAAAAGATTATTATACAAACTAGTTTATTATGCTAAATTAAAACTATGTTTATTATACAAACTAGTCACTAACACCAAGGAAGCATCTCTTGCTTAAGCCTCACTTCTGGGTAAAAAAAAAAAATGCCAAAACTTCCATTAGCAAGATTGTTCTACACAGAAAAGCAACCAATGCATCAAGACACCTTTCTTATGCACTAAAGGAGCTTCATCTTCCCTATTCATAGCTGTGATTCTGGTGCAAAAAATTTAATCCTGGACAATAACTTAGTACTAAATATGAAGAAGCCAATGCACGCATCTAAAACCTATCACACTGCTCCCCTGAACTCATGACAGTAAAATGTTCAGCACACAAATGGCAGCATAAACCTGAAGACTCCCTTCAAAATTTCCTTTTTCCCAGTTGGAGAGACTAAAATTGATGCCTGCACACATCTCTAAATGCCAGTCATTTGTCACAGGACAGAACCAGCTTTGAGGTTTATCTTTTCATACACCATTTGAGTTTTCAGCCTTCTGGCACTAGAAATACTCACCTTGTCTCTGGGTTCTGTTAGAGCATTATTTTCGCATTGAAAAGAGCAGATAAAGCTGGTAAATGGAACTCATTCTCATTGGCAATTACACTTTGGCACTTCCTGAGTCTTAACACTGGCGGTTTGGTTTGCTAAAGCTGAAGCCCCTAAATATTGACATCATTTAAAGAAAACCACAAACTATTAACCCAGTAACTAATTTAAGTTTGAATAAAATGGTCAAAAATTAAAATATAAGAATTTGCTACAATATATTAAATGAGCTGCTCTGGATTTTACCCACAAAAGTTCAGAGAACCTCACCTCTATAATAAAGCCTGGTTTTGTTATTTCTGGTGCATTCCTGGATGTGATGTAATCAGAAAAGCTCCCCAGACCAGAAACACTGGCATAGCTGAGCTAGTATGATGCTTCTTACTTGTGTCTGATTAAGTAATTTAAAATTCACTTTCATTTCTTCTAAGACATTTGATTTATATGACAGACATGCTCTGTAGCTTTCATTTTGCACACCTTTGTCCTCATTGTAGTTACAGGAAACTTTTATACAGGGATTAGGCTCATTGGCATTACACTGGTGTCCTGGTCACTTATTTCCTCCGGTGTTTTCTGTTTCTAATCCAGAATTTTCCAAAATATTCTGTCCTCTCTGGGCCTCAGTAAGGGCTTCTTCGGTATAATACTGTTCTAACCACATGCCCTATCAGTGACTGTCAGAGATCGGGCCCTAGGGACATGGACCTTTGATCTCACTCAGTATAACCATCATCACATTGCATAAAACAGTTGCTGGAGCTGCTGCCTCAAAGTCAGGGCTAAAGGGGGATATCATACAGCAGTGTCTGATGCCTGTCTCACTTCACCACCTGCAGCACAACACATCACCCATTTACACACCCCTTAATGCATTTTGGAAGAAGAGGGACAAAGGAAGCACGCCACACTTTGAGGAACACAGTTATGGACCAGTGATTCCTGGCAGAATTTGCATGCATCCTTAAGAGCATTATTCATTCCCACTGTACACGATCAAATGATGAGGTGTTCACCTTTCGTATGGAAGTTTGGGTGTCTCATGCCAACAGAGAAGTATTTTTAACAGAATTTAAGAGATTCTCCATTTAGAGCCTGAGTTTGCTGGATTTTATCCCATTTCAGTTGCATCAGACTAAAGAGCACACATCCTAGGTCCAAAAAGAGCTAGTGGAAGCTTCATGCTACATCCAGGTGGTGGACCCAAGATGTTAACATCTGTCAAAATCAGACTTTTACTGGGGACAACTGCACACACATTGCAAAGTCCTTAAAAACCAGCGTAATCCCGATTCATCAAGGTTAAATTTGCCATAAGTAGGGTGGGGTAAAGTTTGGTAAACTTTAAATACTTCCCCTTAAGCATATCTATATCTCCCTGCTCATGCTGCCCAACCACAGTGGCTGCTCATTTGTATACTGCTACCCACAGTGGGGTTTTTTGGTTTTAATCCTCCTTTATCCATACAAAGCTCCAGGTAAGACAGTTTAGAACAGCTCAAACTGATCACTACACTTGTCATTATCATGCCCCATTCATGTATTCTCAAATGTTAATGCCTAAGTTATGACCACTTAGCCCATAATTAACAAAAAAAGGTAGAGTTTATTAATCGTGGATGTTAAGTTCGGGTTAATACTAACTAAAAGGCATTTTAATTCAGCTATCAAAACTATAGAATCATAGAATGGTTTGGGTTGGAAAGAACCTTAAGATCATCTAGTTCCAGCCTCCCCTGCCATGGGCAGGGATGGCTCACACTAGACCATGTTGCCTAAGACTCTGGTTTAGTTCATGGATTAAAATCACATAGAGCTCAGACCAAAACTTTCACAAGGTGTCAATAAAAACCTTTAAAGATGCAGTAATGTTTAGTAATGTTTTGAATGGATTTAAGAGCTATCCACATTCCAGTTACCTGTGTCTAGCAGATACGGCCAAGTGTCCTAAAACAAACTGCTTGAAGCCAGATAAATAGGTTTGGAAGTTTTCTGATTTGAACAACTTTTACATCTATGTAGATGAATGCTTGATCTTCTTCAGCTTTTATTTGCTCAGTATTGAAGGCCAGACAGCATTACTTAGCAAAAAAAATCTATGAGGTAACCAGGGTAGTGTGGCTGATTTTAGGAACCAGAAAACTTCCTGAACTGGAGGAAACAGGCAGCATTTCAAAATGCAAATGTCTTCCCCTAGCTTGTAATGAGATTTGTGTCCTTAATCATAGACTTACAAACTTGAACAAAATTCGGTCACTTAGACATAAAAAAAAAGGTACTATCACCATTACCACTATCTGAATTTCGGTGGGGAGCACCCATTATAATCACAAGCAATCCCAAATAGCAAGATTTCTACAGAATCCACTAAAATATGTAACTGGAATTAGATGTTTGCACTCAAACAGAAAAACAAGACAAAACAAAACTCTACAGTTAATTGTTTCCAAGTACAAGAAACTGGGAACAAAGCCTGCTATTGAATGAGCGTTAATTATTTGCCATTTGGTTCTGCAGATGTTTCCCATGAGGGAAGACAGCAAAAAAACATTCCACTTGAAACCCAGGGAAGCACCAACAAGGAGCTGAGTTATCTTACTGCATTCATTTAGATATTTTTAATTTAAATTGTCAAAAACATTAGGATTCATAGGATTTTATTTTAAGGGGAACTTGTATCCAATAGAATTTCAAAGATCTGACCTCCATAATCCCTTCTCACTTAAACCCAAATGCTTTAAAAATAACTCACAGCCATGATAGTATCATCTAAGAGAGTCTACCCCATCCTTGCTGACAGCTCCAGATCATTGCCACCTGCACATCAATGGCAACAAATATATTAGTATGGCCACCTCATTTGCATCCATCTACATTAAGAGATTATACAGACTCTGTCCTGGTTAGAGCTTACTTCTAGAGCAGGGCTTACCTATTTAGTAGCAAAGAATGAAAGCACACATCCACAAATCCTGAAAAGACGGAGCTGCTTCTGCGTCTTAATTTATGGTATCACATGGAGCTGGAAATCTTTCATTTCCAAATTAGCTCTTATCTCTGATCTTAAGAGAGCAAAGCCATACAATTCCAAGAATTTTGAAAACAATGAAGTCTGACCAAACCTTCAGTTTCCAGTAACGCAAAATTGACTTTTGCAAATGTAGTTCCTAGGAATGGGCAACAGGAAGAAATGTCAAGGGTACAAGTACTTTCCAGAAAGGAAGGATATGAATAAGATATCCCTTTTTTTTCCCCCATCCCAAAAGGCAAACAAAACAAAGATCTCAAAACCCACATTGCTTGTATTTTAGCAAGTTGTTTTTGTGGGAAAGTGGAAACAAGCTAGTGAAGGAGCATCTGTGTAAATACATAAGAAACAGGCATCCACCACAGCAGGCAGAAAAGTCACCCTGTGGGTCACTTAGCTCCAACTCTCACCATACACCAACCGTAAACCAGAGGCAAACAATAAAGCTAACTAGTTTTAACTAAGGACCACCAGAAAGTGTTATCCAGAGGCTCTCCTCTGCATCTTGTGCATCCTACATATCCGTACAAGGAACCTCTCTGGTCTTTTCTAGCCACCTACACAACCAAACTGGAAACATTCCAGCTCCAATTCCACAAGCAGCCTTGAAGACTCCCCACTCAAGGGTCTGTTTTCCTTACACAAGCAGCAGCTGAAGTCAATGCGAAAGTGAGGATACACACAATTTGTCACCATCAGCCCTGGTGCAGGTTTAAAAGGGGGTGGTGTAAGCATCAAAACCAAAGGTTGAAACAATGCCTACAGGTCGGGAGATTGCTTATGTGAAGCTAACAAAAAAGAAATAAACTTCCTTAAAAAAAAAGCAGTATACATTAAAGACAACAGAAATCAAACCCAAAATCTTAACATCCTCCAGATTTTCACACAATAATCCAATTATTTCACCAGTGATAAAGTAACAAAAGCTTTGCAGCAGCTGTGTAGCCTTGAAATATGTCAGCTCAATCTGTGCTCTTAACAGATGGTTACAAAGAGGCAGTTAATCAAAACTTAAGGAAACACAGCACTAAGCACATTATTTACTGCAGGTTTTCCCCTAAGTGTGAAAATTGAAGTTATGTCTAACATTGACCCGCATGGAACTGTTCTGGACAAAGCAGCAGTCATCTGAGAAAAATTCATCCAAATTTTCATCACGTATATCATGTAATTGGACTACATCACTCCAAAGAGCGATTTAGCCCATTAAGCTGCCTCTAACTCTGACCAAAAGCAGATGCTAGAAGAATATAAAGTCAGGAAATTATCATGATTCTACCTGCAAATAATCTCCTGGCTTCCAGGAATCTGGGATTTAGGGACTGGTTTGCTAGAGATCATACCTGCATCTTTGTGATTAACAGTCTTAGCGTACCTTTTCTCTATTAATTTGCCTAAACTTTTAAAATTCATAAGCAACAGAAAGATAGTGCAGTAGAGAGTTCCATAGATAAACAGTGCTTCTGTGAAATAGTATCTCCTTTTACTGAGAAGTACCTTATTAAAAAAAAAAAATCATCTACTTTTGCTCATTTATTCTCACCTCTTTAAAATTTTGAGTTATTTGAAATTATGAATAATGGTTCCATAATTTACTCCATATCACTCAGATTTTGCCTACTTCCGCTTTGTCCTCTCTAATAATTCCTCTTAATTGAAAATCACAATCATTCAAGGAGCCTGGTTACTGCTATACCATCGGAACAACTGAACTGCCACACAAAGCAGGCATACAAGATCTTTGGGGGCGGGGTCTGAGATAAGTGAATTGTCTGAATACATTCATAGTGCCTTACTATGATACCAAAGATCCAGGGAAGGATGGAAAATATCTAACACAAAGTCTCCATTAACAAGGTTTCGTTATTACCGATCCCTAAATTGGACCAAAACCTCCTGCCCACACAACAATCACCCCACTCTGTGGCAATCCTATTGAACTGTAGTTACACCCAAACTAATTTCAAGAGAGAAATTGCCAAGCATATAATAAGGCAATCGATCATTTGATAAAACACAGGACACTAATCTCAGTTTCTCTTATCATTCCCAGTCCTCATTAGGACCCTCAAGCATAACGCAATGGGGAATACAGAAAGAAAGCCTTTAGACACAAATGACCCAAATATGAATATTCCTTCTGCTTCTATGATTTGATTTTATAGCATCAACAGCTTAGAAAATAGAAGTGCACTCAGGTGCAGCTGTTATGCCAATACTCAATTTCAAATCAAAGTTCAAGGCACTCAGGCTTCTAACATCCTCACAATACTGCAAGGACCAATTTAGCCTTGAGAAACAGCCCCCTGGGACCCAGGGAACATCTCACTGCTTAACTCTGGTAGGAAGATACTGAGGAAAAATGTTCCTTTTGCTTATAAACAAGCTTCTAGGCAAGTGTGTTATCTAATAAATACAACTGGAAGTAAAATGGGAATGTGGGAAGGGTGCCAATGTAAATCCTCCAAATCTGAGGAAATTGGGAGCAATTTTCCACTCAAGGATGGAAAAGGCATGGAGGAAATGCAGAGCATATTTAGCATGCTTTCCTCTGCTCTGCTAAGGCAAAGCTTCCCTCTCTCCCACACCAGCAGGCTGCTGCCCAGGCAGAGGGACCACAACCAGCATGGAGATGATGAAAGACCCCATATCTCTGTTCCTTGGCACACTGAAATTCAAAGCCCAGTCCTTAAATTAGTTCCTGGCATAGAAATGAGTGACCAAAACGCATAAAGCCTGAGATTCTCCTAACAAATTGACAGCACAAGTTGCTGCCTATGTCATAGAATAGTTAGGGTTGGAAAGGACCTTAAGATCATCAAGTTCCAACTCCTCTGCTATGGGCAGGGACACCTCACACTAAATCGTGTCACTCAAGTCTCTGTCCAAACCAGCCTTGAATGCTGCAAGGGATGGAGCATTCACAACTTCCCTGGGCAACCCATTCCAGTGCCTCACCAACCCTTGCAGTAAAGAACTTCCTCCTTATATCCAATCTAAACTTCCCCTGTTTTAACCCATTACCCCTTGTCCTGTCACTATAGTCCCTAATGAAGAGTCCCTCCCCAGCATCCTTATAGGCCCCCTTCAGATACTGGAAGGCTGCTCTGAGGTCTCCATGCAGCTTCTCTTCTCCAGGCTGAACAGCTCCAACTGTCTCAGCCTGTCTTCATACATGTCTCACATGAAGTTCACAGCCAGCGGTGAAGGTCTCATTGCAACCTTCAGCTATCAATAAGAAATCAGTGGTAGAGACAAGAAGGGCAAATCAGCACAAAGCAGACTAAAGCAGCAGCAGCAGCAGACACTCAATAGTGCCTGAAAATCAAAGTAGGAGGAACTGAGAAGTTTCTGGGGTGAGATTTATCCCTCATCCCAAACCTACCCTGGCTACACACACAGCCCAACACCAGATTCATCACAGGCAGCCCCAAATCCCGGTGAACTTCAACATTCAAAGCACAACCGCTATTCTCCTCAGGAGCATTTCTTGCCTGAGCAGGTACATTTTTGAATAACTATCTGTTCAAGTAAGAGGAATTTCATCAGTGCAGTTAGTTGGAAAACTGCTGCTTTATTATTAAATGCAAAAGCCACTGGAAAAAAACAACCTGCAGTTAAGTTGAGCCAGTTTATGGTATAATTACCTCAAAGGACATGATAAGCAATGCTTCTAGTCCTCTGTCTTATGCACTCGCCTTGCACCGACGGTCAGTGACAGCTGTACCCCTCCTCTTGCCTTTATTTCTGAATCAACACCTTGAATACACAAAACTACAAACTATTCTGTAGCTTCTCCAATATAATCAGTTTAAAACTTCTTAACAGCACAAAATTTACCAGTCCTATGAAAAAAAAATGACGCGCCAAAAAAATTTATTACATAAAATTCATTTCCTTTTTGCACCGTTTTCTTCTTCACACATCAACTGCAAAATGAAACTATACCCACTGAATCATCTTCAGACTACATCATATTAAAGTCTATTTGCTTTACGATACGCTATTTTGTGATGTTATTGAACAGCAGCAAGATAGCAAACACGATTATCACTCAAATACACTTGTTCATTCTGACAGCTAGATATACCCACTGAACAATATCATCTCCTGAGAGTGAACCAAAACCACCATAAAATACATGACAAATTCTACAGCTTAACCATGGAAAATTAATACAAAAATATCCAGGTGAGGATTTCTACTTTCCTAATGCCACCTAGTAGTAATCCAGCTTCAAGTGTGCTCTGAACAACTGACTGTCATGAAACTAGGAGGACCAACTGGTTTCTTGCCAGTTGCGTAGTTCTGCTGTGTGAACATCACTGAAAAATTGCATTATTTCTCATAACAAGGATATGAACAGATTTTTTTTTTTTTTTTTTTAAGAATTATACCCCTACATTTTCAAGTTCCCTCAAAGTTACCCTTAAAGCAACTTTGCTGCATTGTTGCAATTGTGTGCGTGTTTCTTCTTTGCTGTTTGCTTTCATTTTAGGGATAATTTTATTATTAAGTAGCTTATTTCCTTAACTAAAGTCCACAACCAACCAAATCAGTTTCAGTCAGCACGTACACACAGGGATGAATCAGTTCAGGGAAAGCTGGGGAAAGCTGGCTGGGAAAGGAGAGGATAATTTTCTCACATAACCAACAACAAAAACGTTAAAGCAAGGTCCAAGTATCCCATGCAGCATCACTAAAGCAATACACAGCGGAGCACAAAGTAACCACGAGCTTCCCACTATGAAGTTAGATCTCTTGGATAGCTGGGAAAGCATGAACAAGGGCAGCAAGCTGGCTGGCACGAAATGGCAAAATCCACTGACTTCAGGGTTGTGGTGGACTTGGCAGTCCTGGCTAAGACTGGACTTGATCTTGAAGATCTTTTCCAATCTATTTGATTCTATGGGAAAAAAAAAAAAAAAAAAAAAAAAAACCACCACCACCCAAAAATAAATAAGGGAAAAAAACCCTCAACAACATAAAAAGCATTAACATAGATAAATGAATAAATAACCCCCCACTCCTACATCCAGCTGTGGTCTTTCTTCCGAAGTGAATGCACTCGGTACCCAAAGCAGCACGACAGGACGCGCCGAGCCCCAGAGCCGCCGGTAGCCGGTGCCAGGCAGCAGCGAGCACAGCAGCAAGCCCCTGCTCCCAGCCCGGCGAGGATACTCCCCTCCCTGGGGCAGCGGGGTTACCTGCGTGCCGGGCAGACCCGCGGGGATCCCGCACCCGCCCATCTCCGCACGGCTCACCTCGGCTCTACACGCTGCTATGAGAGCGGTCCCTGGGCGGGCACGTGTTGGTGTCGCTGTCACCGCCACCACCCTGGGGGCGGTCCCGCTGCCAGCACCTCCCTGAGCGCTTCCCGCCCCGGAACCTCCTGGGCTTACCGCATCCCTTCCCCCCCCCCCCCCCCCCCCGAGCATCCTAGTGCATTTTTCCCCTTAGGACACCCCCCATCACCCTCGCACCGCCCCATGTCCCCTCCGAGGATCACTTCCCTCTGAGCACCACCACCAGCCCCCGGAAGCATCCCAGCTCCAGCCTTCACCCTTCCCCGCCTTCCCCTCCCCTGTTTCCCCGGCCAAATCCAAAAGCCCGGGTTTTGTCTCAAAAGCCATAGGCAAGGTGGTGACGGAGGGCAGGGGGCTGGCAGCACTCTCCTAGGTAAGGGTGGAGCTGGAAAGTACGTAATGACTGCGGGCAAAGGGAAATTAAGTGAGCAGCAGCCCTGCCACGTAAAGGCTTTTCCTTGGCTGTATGTCCAGGTGCCTGAAAAAGGGGCCAAGAATCACAGCAGTGCGTCCCAGGCAAAGAAAGTGAGGCAGGACCAGGCAAGATGAATTGCTTACCTGGCACGTCTGCAGCTGAAACAAAGTCCCACACGTGTTTCCTCTCAAGTTTGTTACGGCTTGAGAGGGCAAACGCTGCCCAGCAGCTCCTGCACCCCCAGCTGGTTTCTCGAGAACTCCTGCTCTCACGCTCCACCACACACCTTCTTGGTTCACATCACCACTCCCACCTGTGATGTTTAACCTCGTCTGAGTGTGGTATCACTGCATGAGGTGCAGAGCAATGAGAGAAGAAATAAAGAGCTTAGTGATGGAATTCCTTTACATTCCATACCTATCATCCTGATCAGCAGAAATTGCACGCTGTCCGAGAGCCTAGCTGACGTAGTGACACTACCTCCTGTCATCTACTGAAACTTGGTGATGCAATTGTGTTACACCATTGCAAAACAGAAGTTGTCATGCACATGTGGGAAGGGTTTGTCACGGTGCAAAAAAATCATTCCACTAGCCATTGAATAAAAACATGGGGGAAACATTATAAAAGCCATTATTCATTCTTTTCAACCAAATCTGGAGAGAAGGAATTCATACACATGCACAATCTCACAAGAACCCGCAATATCAGGAGCAAGGAGCTACAGAGCGGTAAGATTATTGCTTTGGACACATGAGCCATTTTACAGGACCAAGAAAAAAAAACCAGCAAAGCTTTATTTTGCCTCGTGACTTAAGCATCATGTTTGAATGATCAGATCCTAATGTCCCAGCACAGCCACAAAAACATCGTAAGTTACTGTGGTCAAAATTATATCAAGAAGTTTGCAGCAACTTCTGAAGTGCATATAACTCCCAAAGCTTTGCTAAACACAGTTTTACTTAGCTCTTGCGATGAACAATTCAAGGGGAAGTTGGCAGAGAACAGGAAACTAATCAACCACCTAAAGTGGAAGCAGAGAAAAAAAAACCTTGTGCTGCTAATGTTGTTGCCATCCTTTCATCTAAACCGGGAAAGGTATCAGATTCAGATAATTAGGTAAAGTTTGGAACAAGAGCATAGTCTTCACAATACTTTTCTGTTAGTTCTGTGATCCCAAAAAAATGCGTATCAAAAATAGTTCTGTGCATGTCTTGTCAAAGACTACAGCCAAGAGAGGAAAAAATTGTAAGCATGCCCAAGGGCAATCTAATAAAGAAGACTGATGCGTTTTGGAGTAGCAAGAAAAGCAGCTTGTGCGTGTGTCTGCCAAAATGAAATGTAACAGCGCTCCTTGGATGCAACAGGAGGAAGACAGGCAAAAATGAAATTCTTGTACCCAACATGCAGCTAAATGAGAAGAGCTTGCTGTGAGTTAGTGGCAATAGAAAGATAAATCCATTAACTGTTGCATGACTGCCCAAATGTGGGGTCTGAAAAAGATTAGCCTGAGAAATTTTCTTCTCTTGGAAATCATCATGTAATTCATCTTTCAATTCTGACTAAATATGAAGGTGTCTTTGGTGATAACTGCTGCAAGCTGCCTTGGAACATGCCAGTTATGGGGACTACATGTGGCCTTTGTGTTTGTCCCATCAGGACCACTGCTTATATTCGTCCTTCATTTAGAAAAGGTGGAAGATCAGCATACGGTCATTGTGTGCCTTGCTGTTAAAATATGAGAATGGGGGGACTACAAGGAAAATATTATTGAGAAGGTACTGACAGAGCTGAAAAGAAACTTGTTTTTTAACAGTATTGGTTTTGCTTGTTCACTGAGATATGCTATTGCTAAGAGATAATCAAAGAGAAGTCACATCTGGGTTCTCATTCCTGTGGAGGCTGGTGGATGTCGTGACTCAGTACTACTCAGCCTCTGTAGGTGCTTTCCTTGTTTGATCTATTCATAGTCCTCTGCTCTATTTGATAGATTCATGGTAAGCTAAAACTTTTTTCCCAGAACACCCAACTATAGCAAAGAAACGGGAAACAAGAACTATTGGGACATTGTCCTGTATTTATCGTATATTTGAAACAATACACCTATTGACTGGTATTTGTGTTAACTCTACATATTTTTAACAAATACTAATACTTATTTTACTTATTAAAAAAAAAGAACCTTTAACAATTCCTGTGGACAGTTTACTACAGTATATAGGTATAGTAAGTCTGAAAAAAGCTACTATAATACTAGAAAATGGAGAGTTATCTCCATTATGTACTATGGTCAGACCATTGTGTACTATGTATCTCCAGAATGTACTATGGTCAGACCTCAAAACTGATGGCTTACTGGAGATATTTCTCAGCTAGCTAAACATTTCCTGCTGTGTGCTGATCTTTTTTCAGAAGTGAGCATCCCTCACACTTTCTAAAGTCAAATGGTAAAGAAAATCCTCACTGCAGCGATATAAGAGAAGTGATGGGAGAAATCATCCCAAATTTGGTGAGAGCCACTATGAGGACAGTGGTGGGATATTGTCTGAGCCTGCAGCACCCTGAACATCAAAGCTCTTTGCTACTTCAATGCTTACCAGGAAAGGAGAAGGAGGATGATACTGGGCAGATCCTGTGGAGAATAATCTGACATCACTGGCAGGTTGAGGGGGAGAGCAGGGGGGATGTGACGCTTTGAAAATATCACCAAAACCCTACTGAAGGCAGCAAAATATCAACGTAAAGCATGAGGGGAGCCAATGTGAGGATATTGTATGAGCATACCCAATGCACTCTGAAGCCATCAAGAGCCAAGATATCATTCTAACATTAACTTAGCAAGTACAGAACTTAGGGATAAATACTAATTAAATCCCAGTGTAAAACACACCATCAAAAACCAAATGCAGGGCTAAAACCATAGCAAAGAAACATTTTAACAGGAGGAATTTAAGTGCCTGTATCTAAACAAGATTCCTTATTACCTTTCCAGGAATACTCGCAAGGAGTCACCTTCCCTTCATGCACACAAACATTCTCCTTCTTGATTTTATTAAGGATGGCATTATCAATTCCTTTGAGGAACAAAAAGAGAAAAATATATAATTGAGAACCAAAGTTGGCATTATCAGATCCTACGCAGCTTTTGTGTAAAAGTCTTCTTTTCTCATAGGGGAAAGAAAAGCTCTCTTCTCAGCAAAGAAAAAATTCAACTTTTCTCTTTTAGCCTCATTTTCCTCACGAAGTCTGACTGCTGAAAGAAAAAAAAAATGACTTAATCAGTCTTTATCAAAACCTGGCCAATGTGGTTCGGTATGAGGCTGCTTAAGACATTACATTTAGCTGCATTCCTAACCACAGGTTCAGCTGCAAGCTTCGGAGATGCCGCAATTAGGTGAAGCATTAGTATCCAGCCCACCTCTCTGCACAACCTGTTTCCAACAGCACATCTTCAGGGTAATGAGGAAGAGACTTGTAGGTACAGGGGCACAAGGAGATCAAATCACGGAAGAAAACAGACCTTTCATGTATGTTAAAAAAACCCTTTCTCTTGGCCCCATGGGCAGTGTATGTAATAAAGCAAGCCTTTGGAGCTCAATAAAAATCATTTCAGTGATTCCTCCTCATGGCTCCTATACCACCACAGAAAGGTTTGAAGATCCCCTTATGGTGCCTCTGAGCAATTCTGTTTGCACCCACCTATTCACCACCAACTTTACTGACTTGTTTACAGAAGTTTGCTTAATAGATTGCTTTTGACATTTGTTAGCCTAGGGCACAAACCCTCAAGTATGCAACTGATAAAGGCTTTTCAAAAACCCAAGGTGAAAGCTGGTGAGAGTGCAGTGCTGTGCTTTATTTCTTTTATTCCAAAGTTGAACAGTTGGGTCACAAGAGTCCTGATGACCCCAGCACAGAGAATTACAAGTCTAAGAGCAGCTCATTTTCCTTGCAGCTGAGCACATGGTTTACAGGCAGAAATTGGAGCAAGACCAAGTGAGCGCTTGCTCCCCAGGTCTGTGAGCATTAAGCCATTCCCAGAACGCAAACTAAGCTAGCTGCAATGTTTGAGTCTTTCTGTGCAAACAAATGTACTTAAGACCTCAAGAGACTTCAGCATGTCAGTAGTCTGGGTTTAAGACATGAATGATTAGTTATGGTTTGACTACTCACCTTCAATTCTAGCAGTTTACCCTGAAAACACACATATTTTCATTCCACTTGAAGTGATTATGATTCACCTCATATGTTAAATGTGTTACATATTTTTAGAGCTGGATTCTCTGCTCCGAAGTGTCACTTACCGTTTTTTGTCTGAACAGTGGAAATGCCACATGGTGAAACCCAAGCTTCAATTTCAAAGAAATGAAACCATCACCACCTCAAGTTTCCTCTTCTCTCCTCTTCAATCACATGCCGGTGTTTGTGTGCAGCTTAACCATTTCAAGCCATTCAGTGCTGGTTACATTCTGATCAACTGTACCTGGTGAGAATGAAGTTGAGAATTGTTTCAACCACTCAGGATTTACTAATATGTTTTAAAAAAAGCTGTTTAGGCTGTATTTTGTGGCTGATCTTATAATTTAGTGTTTATGTAGTCATTTTCCTGACACAATTCATTGAGCATGCAAACAATGAACTTTAAGAACACTTGAAGATTCAGTTTCTGATTCATCCCAACAGTAGCGCTGATATGTGTGCTCCTGAGAGCAGTTGACAACTAGAACAAAAATGTTCTCAGGGAGTTGAATAAGCAATTGTGTCCAATAATCTGTGAGGAATTTACCAGCATTAATCAATTAATCCTCACACATCTCAGAAGCGTTGCCATAAAAGTGACTAATATGATCTAAGATTTTGTTTCATGTTTGGCTCAAGGCTGCATAGGAAACCAGTGACAGTCAGGAATAAAATACGAAATTTTGATCCTTCCAGTAACACCAAAGTGTTTGGTAGGAAAGGAAAAGACGAGTGACTCATTTTGGTTTGAGGCTTCTGCTTGCACTTCTTGAAAGGGAGAACTGGTGCCTGGAGTTCTCAGCTTCCAGCCCTGTGTTCTTACCAGAGCTGCAGGAAGGCATTAGGTCCTTGAAATAGGTGAGGCTGGCACCTTCGCTGCTTCCCTGTCCCTTTTTGCTGCTCAGTAGGTGCATCAGGCATTGTTGAGACCTTGCCATGGGAAAAGGAAGGAGGTCCCAGCTCCTGCTGAGCTCCAAACACAGGAGAAGCCCAGAGCCATAAGTTTAATCTCCCATATTTAACCCACTTCTGCTTTGACTCCAGCTAAACTGCTTCACACATATTCCCCGTTCCTCTTTGTCAGATTTAAACACTAAGCCAAAAGGTAAAACAGGTTAAAACATACACTGACACAGTATTAACTACATATTAAAACCAGATCATTGATGTGCATTATCCCCACTTTCTCACAAATGGATCCTCATGGGAAGAACAGGCAAACACAAACTAGAAAAATAATACAGCATGCTCTAGATAAGTCCTGGCTGTAGAGAAAAGGGGCATGAATTTAAGAGTTGTACTCTGTTCCAGACTCTAAAAAGTAAGCTATTTTTCTTTATGTCCATTTTCAGAGAAGTGCACATTCAAGAGAGTATTTTCCTACCTTTCATGATGTCTGTTGGAACTGGTGTTTGCTCATATACTGCAATCTGGGATAGTGGAAGAAAAAGTTACACAAGAAGTTTTTAACATGGGAGAATTTAACTATGTTTATTAATAATTGATAGGTAAGAAGCAAGCTTTACATTCCTTATAATTGACTTGAATGAGGAAAAACAGCAACTTGCTTTCATTTCTGCTACTGTTAATATTTTTCTATTGCAGCGCTTATCACTTAATTACGGTACAGAGATCTCATTAAACCAAAGCCCAGAGTCTAAAACTGGGAGCACAGCAGACTCCATACATGTTAATAATACATATTTCCAGTACATTGTTTAATCAGACTAACTAGAAGCGTTGACTCTGAGGGGTATTAGTCTGTCACATACTTCTAGATGTTGAATGAATTATGCAATATTAAGGATCCTGACCAGAAAAAAATCTTTAGATACAGACAGAGCCACAAGTCTGCCTTGAGGCTCGCTTAGTGATGCTTTCCAATCATTATCCCATAGGCAAATTAGAAAGACTTCTAAAAGAAACCATGGTCTGTGGACTCTTTAGTCTTTTAATCTCAATTAGGTTTTAATATTTAAGACCCAAAATGTCCAAACATGAGACAAAAACTACCATAACTAAGCTTATCAAGGTTTGATGATGACAAGTTAGAGGTGACCAGTCTGCAAAGCCAGGCCAACTGTCACATAGACCCCTGGAGCCATCATACATCGATCCATAAGGGTCTTGATGGGGATGTTAAAGGCTATCATGCTTCCTATGCCAAGGACAGCTGTACTTGCCAAAGAGGTTACCAATTCCATCTGCTCACTACCACCCCATGCCAGACATTATTACACACAGATCTGTCAGCAGAGCTGCAGCTGTGAGATTTCATTAATCCTCTTCTGTCAAAATAAACCTGCACTAGCAGAACCCTATTAACTAAACTAGTTCACCTTCCTCATGTCCTAACTAGCTCATACAGGGGCATCTCCATGGTCCCCACATCCCTTTCCTGTTTTGAGCTGGTCCAGGAAGGCTGGAGATAACTGAATCTCTAGGAGGTACAATAAAACTCATCAAGCAAAGCACAGTTCTTATGCTAGAGTGTGATATAATCAGAAATGTTAAAAACAAGCAGTGCCCACAGCAGGCACCGACTGGATACAAGCCAAGAGTGATCAAAGGCTGTTAACATCGCACAGCTTCTGACCCTGCTCCCAGCCATTGTTCTTCCAGACAGCTATTCCTAACAGGAGAGGTACTTTGCAGAGGGGTTTGACAGTCTTCAAAGCAGATCTGTCATCCAGGCTATCTTCAGAACAGGCTAACGGGAGGGCAGGAAATTGTGTCAGAACAAGGAAATGGTAAGAATAACTGCCTATTTTTGTAACTATGGATTTGTTGGTACTGGATCATTCCACTGATCCATCAATTTCCCTGCCCTGCTTCCATCAGAGACAGGTATTTGTCAGAGCTGCGGAAAGTGGAAACCCCAGAGAAGGCATGCAGTGGAACGCACAATGCTGGAAGTTCAGGGAAATTGTCCTCAGCAGCTTCAGGAATGGTTTAGTTTGCATCTGAAAGCACGATACCCAGGAGCAATTATTCTAGCTGTGTTTTTCCTACTCCATCAATGTGCTTCAGAATATAAAGAGCAATGCTGAATTACAGTAACTGTTGAATACCTGTTTTCCAGCAAAGCTAGTGGGCTCAATTTCTCATTCTCTTTGTAAAACAGATGTGATAGCTTCCCAGGCTAGGAAAACCTACCAGACAAGAAAAGACATGACTTTTCTCCGTGAAAAGGTGAAGATAGGAGGTTACTGTTGAGTGTGCTGGTGGAAGATGCACAGGGTGGAGGCATGAAGTGCTGGGGTAAGGCCTCAGCTGCTGTGACTTAAAACAGCCCCCAAGGATGCTCTAATTTACTTTGGAGCCTTTCCTAGAACAAGGTTGAACATTCTGCAGACAGGACATGAAACAAAAGCCTTTTGCATTGGCAAAAGTAAATGAAACAATCCCTGAGCACAAGTTGCTTAATCCCTCCTCTTTAAAATCCCAGGTGTTTTAACTGAGAGCACAAACTTAAGTGAGGCCAGGTGGAAACCCCACCTCTGTGTACACAGCTATATTCCCTTTCCTCTGGTTTGACAGGATCCAGCTTGAGTTTAGGTAATTAGGCCAAAAGGACAGAGCAGCACCTGATATAACACGAAGATTTAAAAAATGGGTGAATTTGAGGTGTAGAAGAAAGAGGCTTGACTTTGAGAGCACTCATTAAGATTCATCTTCCGCATGTCTGAGCTGTTTATGGAGGACCACCACAACCACTCAGCCCCTATAAACTACAAGTGCCAGTCTAGAGATTTATGGTACTGCAGCCTTAAAATAATGCCTACTCCTTGTCTCAGCAGTTTGAGACTGATATAAAATGAGTATGTGCACGCAAAAGTATGTCAAGCTTGCTTTTTATTCCCCTCTGATAAACCCAACAAGTTATTGTTAAGGTTTTTAACATAAACAATTTGCTTAAGGACTAAGGGGAGTCGAAGGGGAGAAAGAGCACTAAAAAGTTGAGAGTGATGTTTCTAGGTAACAGCCAGAAATGGCTGCCAGGTGCTTTATACATCCAGCTTCAGAACTGATGATAAGAGCTATGTAAGCATCAATAAATTGGGAATAAAAGAATGTTCTGCTTTGCACAGGGATATCAACAAAGGTTATGGTACAGAATTATCACCAGAACATGTTCTTATGTCTGCACATTTACCATCCTCAATATCTAGAGTTAAGATACAGAAAAAAAAGCAAGAATAGAAAACAACCTGTTGAGTGTGGGTGTTTTAAAAGGTTTCCTAATGCTTAGCATAATACATGCACTTTTATGGCATTTCTATAAATCACACGGCAGGATGTTCCAACATTATACATCATTTAAGCATCTTGTTCTTCGTGTTCTTTATGAATCTCAAATCGATGCAAATAATTTAGTATCTAAGAAAGATGAGGCAGCCAAATTAGAAGAGATCTGGTCTTGCAGAAAACAGGGGGTTTACCACCATAGAAAAATGTTTGCTCCTTAATCATTGTGAACATTTATAGGTAGCTAAACTTCTTCTAATTTAATAAGATAAATTTGCCAGCAAACCCTTCACAAAAGCTGCTGCTCAGGCAAGTACAGATTCTCAACTCACTCCATGACCATTTAAAGAACAGCTACAGAAGCTTCAACACTGTAGTACAAGGGGTTGCACTGTTTGCTTTCTAAAGCAAATTAACTTCCTGCAATACAGACTCTGTTACAGTGCAGCCTTAGCACTGAAGTGTCTTATTTTTTGCTAAATCCTGGCGATAACTAAAGATTATTCCATTGTTTTTTCCGGTTGGGGTAGAAACCAGACCCCAAATTTCCCACACTTCTAGGGAAAAGCCTTTCCCCATGTTAAGTTTTAAAACATTCTTTCTACATAGACAGCATTTCCAGATTGCAATCTGTGATCTAGCAGCTGGTGAAGGAAGACGTGACACCTCTTACACAAGGAGGATGAGACCAAAGCATTCTCACTTACCTTTTAACCCTCACATGCAATTTATAAAGCTTCTTCCTGGGGTGATAGGAGAAGGATAAAGGGGAGAAGCAGAAAGGGAGAGAGCTGCCCAGCAGTAACACAAGAGGTTAAGAGCTGACAGCAGGCAGGCACATCACACATCTCCTCTTTGCTGGAATAGCATTGCAATCAAGGCCTTTCTGGCAGCCAGCTGCTGCTGCAGACTGTCTCCACCTATGTTTTATGAGAAGGGGACCAAAGAAAGCAGTTCTGTCGGATCGAGAAGGAGGGAAGTGAATGTAGACCATTTGCTGGCAAGAAGAGAAGAGCTCAAATATCTAGAAGGAACAAAGGAAGCTCATGAGAGCTTAAGTATTTTTTTCACATGGCAAGAAAGAAGCTACACTAGCATATATATTCCTGAATATAGTGCTAGAAAGAGTCAAATGGTGCCAGTCAAACATCCACATAAGTGCCAATCAAGCAAGTACTATACTCAATATCCTTGAACTTCGAACAGTATAATTCACTAGGCACCAGCTGGTAAGTGCTTTTATTTATTTTCCTATGCATATTCCTTTCCAAGAGATGAGGCACTCAATTCTGCTAAAGGCCAACTGTGAAATTATAATTACAATGGTGTCTAAGTGAAGCAAACTGGGAATCTTTCCAGACTCTGACCTTGAAAACATGTTGGTAATCTGGGAAGTTAGATAGGGAACCGTGGGGAAAAAGGGGATATGGATTTGGTAAAGGAAAAAGTACAAGTTCTTCTCCCCACCACCAGTAAACACCTTAAGATTTAGTTTAGGAAAGAAGGTAGATCACCCAGCTTTGCAGATATAGGCAACCGTGCGACAGTTTATAATTCCAGAGGATGTCCACAGCATTTAATTGCTGTTCCAGATGCCACAAACAATCTTATGTTACCTTAGGACCAATACAAATCTATATTATAGGAGACCACAAGCTATAGGAAACAGGGTTCCTTGGGAAAATATCAGATAAAAGCATCTAAAATATTTTCTCTCCTACCAGATTCCTTTAAAGGGAAAACAGTAGCTTTGTAAAAACAGCAGATAGTCCCTGAAAGCAGACCCTTGTGTCATATTAGAATAAAGAAAAGACTTTAAAGGTCTTTGCCAATATTGGCACCAAACCTAGCAACCCCCCAGAGGCAGGCAATATTCTCCAGTCAATACCTGAATTATTTTCCATGCCCAGCCTGGTTCATCTTACACTGTTGCTCTCCCTGTGGCCACTGCTCCAGGATATTCCAGAACTAGAAAAGGAGGAAAACATGCGAGATTAATATAATCCTAGTGGAAAAAGTAAAAATACTGTAAGCAGCGAAACTGCAATGAGCAGGGGATTTATGATCCCAACACTTACCTGCTCTACCTAGCAGAGGACACAGCTCATACCATCCAGTTCCCTGGTCCAGGGCATGGGGACACATAGGAACAGACAGCTCTGCCGCAAACTGCTCTGGGACAGCACAAGGTGAGTTACTGCAATTCATTACAGTTCCTTTTCATGCAGATGCAGCTCAGCTTAATTAAAAGGTGCCTTCATTTTATCCTCCTATCCCTTCTAACCCTGTACTCAAGCACCCAACACATATCTTCCTCCTCACTTCACTGCATTTGGCAGTAACTTCGCTAAACAATTACATGAGGGGAGACAAAAACAAAATGACCCAAAAAACCTATTCTACAGCCTTTGTTTCTCCCAGCGTTCATGCAAAGCTCTTCCCAAATAGACTGACATTTGAATTCTGCTCTTTATTCTGCACTTGGAAAAACCTGAACTGGTTGCATAAATATGAGTGGCTATTTTGACTGATGCAAGTTGAGCATCAGGTTTGGCTGAACTTATTTCACCTGGAGCTATGAAAGAGAAGTTGAGGTTCAACAGCCTTTTAAAGACTGGTGTCAGCAGAAGGGGACTCTACCTCCTCCCCAGCCCCCTTCAGATGTTCCTACTCACCCAACTCATTCCACCTGGTGAGTAGATCACTCTGCCATAGCCTCTAATGAGGTAACCACCTGCAGCAGTGAGATGTGACATGGATAACCTGGAGAACAGTAATATTTTCCAGCATCTTAGCTATATAAACAGGACCCCTCTGATCACACCATAGGGTCCATTATAGTTTCTTTAATTCACACCTTCTCAGTAGAATTATTGTTCTTGTCCTGGTTCCCAAAGACAGAGCAGATTAACTAGAGCAGGCATGGAATCTTACAAAGCAAGTCACTTCCCACCTGAAGCAAGTGTCCTTTCTAAAGATTATTTACAAATACTTGGATTTGTTCATCTGAAAAGAAAAAAATAATGAAAATATTCCCCTTTTTTTGATACATAGTGCAAGGGAAACAAAGCCACACAAGTGTGGACTATTGCTTCATTTGCCTTTATGAATATTTCACACAGCTGTATTTTACATAGCTTTAGATCTTAGTGTGAAGGAGTGGGAATGCTGAGAAAGTCTGATATAACATAAACGTTCCTAATGTTTGTAAACTGACTCTTATCTGTGGCCTATCTAAATAGCAACATTTTTCCCCACCACCTTTTGTGCTTTTAGAAGAAAAGGTAAAAGTTTGCATGGGTATCAAATTTAGTACTACAGTTTTTACAGAGAAATGCAGTCTTGGACTATATGTATTTTATATATATATATATATATATATATATATTTTCAAGTACAAAAATGTCACATTTCCAAAAGGAAATAACCTTCCTTTAGAAGTCTGGAACCTCAAAAAACCTAGGAAAAGTCATGGACAAGGAACAAAGCCTAATCTAAAAGTGAAGCTGACTACACTGATTTCACAAATACAACAACATTAAACATGAAGGAAAATGCTGCTTCTTTACAAGTCTATCCCTTCTAACAGCTGGTATAGTAGCAATGTACATTGAGAGTCTTGTTTTAACACAGGTAGTTAAATAACACCCTTAGGAGTCTGCCAAATTACATTACACAAACCCAAAATTATCTTTATGAGTACTCAATTTAATTGAAACTGGGAAAGTTATTTTTATACCACTAGAAGCACTACAAACATCCTGTACAGACTACAACATTCATTTCCTCCTATAGCTGTAGTAAGTCAGGGACTTCAAGGATAAACCTTAAGAGCAGGGAAAACAGTTTCAGGAATAGTACGCACACACAGTTTAAGCGTGTTTTCAGTAAGACAGATTGCCTTTTGAGTCATTCTTTTCCTCCATGCTATTCTTTATTCAGAGTCAGATGTTCCCATATGATTTAGTAAAGTTATAAAAAAGTATGAAATATTTCCCTCCAGTATTGGCAATGCAAGGCAGACTTGATGGAATTCTCTCCTCCTCCTCCTGAAAAGAATATTTCCCCTCCCTTCCTTAGCTTCTCACAGACAGGAAAACACCACATCATAGTTTCTTGTTGTAGCATATTAATTCCTTCTGGTTATAGAAGACGATGAATTTTACTGCATGTATCTGTGGCAAGTGGCTGTTGTGGCAGATGATGATCAGAGCATCTGAACTCTGGACAAAATTAGCTGCTGTTATTGAAAAGGAAGTTCAGATTCTTCTCTGTTTGTCTTTAATAGAGATTGCTTTATACCTGAGTAAATAAGATCAGAAAAGCCTGTTAGCCTATACTGATTAGCATCACCCGATTACTTTCACCTTCTATAACACTAAGCTTCATGCCCATGGTACTCAGGGAAGCAGCGCCACTCTTACATGAGGGTTAATAGAAGCACATTTGTAGCATCTTCCAGCATGAGGCTCTAAAGCTATTGGTATGAGGTTTGTGGATACCTCTACATTTGTGTCAGTTTGCTCTTCATATTGGAAAAAGGCCATTTCTGCAGTGTGCTTCGAGCAAATCGACTTAGGCTGTCCTCACCTCAGCATCAAGGAAACACTCCTTCCTTGTGCTTCAGTTGCAGATGTTAGCCTCAGATGGGCTGGAAGGTCCAAAAACCAAGGAGAGCAGGTCTGATGATAGAAGAGACAAAAGGTACAGTGGATGAGGAAAACACAGTTGTTCAGCTGTGGTAGTCAGTAGCCAGTGAGTGTCAACAAAAGAAATAGCAAGCACAGGAGGGGAAAGCAAAGAAGTACTGCCTTCTGACTTGCCTGAGGCACTAGAGATGATCAGTTGATACTTAACAGATAGATGACTTGAGAGGAAGAATTGTAGTCTGCAGGAAATCCACACTGAATCTGAAAATCAGATAAGAAAATTGCTGACAAATGGATATAGAGAAACATCAAAAGCTTGAGCTCAAAAGTGCAGCTAAAGCATCATTAGTGTTCAGACTTTATAAATGATCCACAGTCCTGGAAACTTGACTTTTAAGACACTCTTAATTTATAGGCACACGGTGAGAAGGTGGATGTTGTTTAGAGATTTCTGGGAGGCCCTGAGGAAATGTGGTACCAGTCACTTCCCTCAGATCACCAGGATCCAGCCTGGGAATCTCACACTTGCCTAAGCTCAAAGTACACTGAAATTTGAGATGAGGAACAGGACAGAGATTAAACCAAGTCAGAAGCTGACTTTAAGTGGGACTACGAGTTCAACCCCTGGAGACTCTGCAGAGCACGTGAAGCACGAGCCTACAGCTCTGAATACCAACTCACCCCCATTCAAGACTGCAGCTAATAAACAGATCCCAGGGCCGTACGCCAGCCAGGAAATACGCTCCTGGTTATGCAAACAGCCAGCAAGAGTTCAGAGAACATGTGCAAGCAGGAATGACACCAAATAACAGGATCTGGGCACATTAAAGAGAAAAGCCCAACCGCAGACTTACAGAACTGACTGAACAGGACCCTGGAGAAAGGGGAGTGCATTGACAGCTCCCCTGAACCCTTCATGCTCTGCACAAGCATTTGTACCTTCCCAAAGGTACAAACCAAGAACAGCAAAAGGCTGGTCAAAGCGTTCACCAGGCTTGCTTAGGAATAGGGTTTTAAGGTTTATCTCTAATTCCTTTCTCCAGAAAGAAGATTTCTCATGCAAGCAGCTGGATAAAAAGAGAACAAAGATGTCTGAAAAATACATGTATTGGGCAAAATCACTGCCTCAGTCCTGCTGCCCACACTGTATCTGAGACAAGCCAGGATGCTGTTGGCGTTCTTGGCCACCTGGGCACAAGCTGGCTCATAGTTAGCTGGTTGTCAACCAACACCCTCAGGTCCTTTTCCACCAGGCAGCTTTCCAGTCACTCTTCCCTATGCCTGTAGTATCACATGGGGTTGTGACCCAAGTGCAGGAGCCGGCACTGAGTCTTGTACTTGAACCTCATACAACTGACCTCAGCCCACTGATCCAGCCTGTCCAGATCCCTCTGCAGAGCCTTCCTATCCCTCCAGCAGATCAACACTCCTGCCCAACTTGGTGTCATCTGTAAGCTGACTCAGGGTGCACTCAATCCCCTTGCCCAGATCATTGATAAAGATACTAAACAGACCTGGCCCCAATACTGAGCCCTGGGGAGCACCACTTGTGCCACAAGCAGCCAGTTTCTGCAGGAGAATGCTGTGGGAAACAGTATCAAAAGCTTTACTAAAGTCTAAGTAGACAACATCCACAGCCTTTTCCTCATCCACTAAGTGGCTCACTTTGTCATAGAAGGATATCAGGTTAGTCAAGTAAGACTGGCCTTTCACAAACCCATTCTGACTGGGCCTGATCACCTGGTTGTCCTGTATACACTGCATGGTGGTGCTCAAGATGATTTGCTCTGTAACCTTCCATGGCACTGAGGTCAGACTGACACAGGCCTGTAATACATCATTTCTGATGAACTTGAGAAGGCAAGAGAACAAAAGTATTAAACAGGCCTGTAGTGATACACAAGAGCTACAGCAAAAGTTATAGCTTGTACTATAGGGACACAGCACATCTGTATGACTTCAGACACCTACAGCTTCCTACAGGACAGGCATAAACCAGTGGGCCGAATCACTCTTACTTTACTTGATGAGTCATTTAAATGAATTGCACTATACTATTTCCTATTTAAACTAATAAATTGCTCCATATATAGGAAATGGTGATAATTAAGGAAGATATTCAGATTGCCTCCTTTAATCCATTTACAAGGAAGGCAAAAAAAATTGCTCCAGAGTTCACACGCCCGGTGCTGCTTTGCCCTGCTTTCCTGTACAACCACATTCTTCCGTGCAAGTGCTCTACCCATGCTGCTCCTCGCTGCTTCCAGAGTCTCATAACTCATCTGGTGATTGCTTAGCAAACAGCTCCTCCTTTAACTGGTGTCCTAAATTAGTTATGGCTGCACATAACACACAAGGTTTTTTCTTCTGCTGAGCTGGGCACACTACAGACATCACCAGCATCTTTTTCGTGGTTTAAGCCCCGGCTGTAAATTAGAACCACGCAGTCTACTTCCCCCCCCACTCCCCAGAGGGATGGGGAGGAGAATCGAAAGAATGTAACTCCCACGGGTTGAGATAAGAACAGTCCAGTAACTCAGGTATAACACAAATCACTACTGCTGCCACCAATAATAATAATGATAAGAGAAATAACAAGGGAAGAAAATATGATACCGCTCGCCAGAAAAGAGCCCGACCGAAAAGAGGACGTGCCCTTCCGGGTAGCTCCCAGTTACATCCCCGGGCATGACGTGCTGTGGTATGGAATACCTCTTTGGCTAGTTTGGGTCAGGCGTCCTGTCCCTGCTTCCTCCCGGCCCCTCCTCCTCCCTGGCAGAGCATGAGACTCACAAAGTCTTTGGTCAGTCTAAACATCAGTTGTTATCAGCTTTGTTCCGAGGCTGAAAGTCAAAAACACAGTGCTGCAACAGCTACTAAAAAGGAGAAAAACTGACTGCTACTGCTGAACCCAGGACATTGTTGCAAAGAAATTCCCATCCTTCTAGACAAGGAGAAAAAACTCGAAGAGTTATGAGTAGGAGGTAAAAATTCATTTGGGGTCACACTATTTTTCCCTTATAATAACTTATTAGTTGCCTTTCAGCCTTGTCTTCGTATGCTGGTTATGGCTCTGGGTCCTGAGACAAGGGCTGTCCCAAGACGACACCAGAGGGCTGTGACAAAAACTTGCTTTCCAGTCCTACCTGGGGTATTTATGGTGTGGTTTTAGGCAAGAAGCATTCAAGTGCTTGAAAACTGCATCCCAAGGGCATTAGGCTCTTTAAAAACAGATTCAGCTCCAAATAAGTTCTTAGCCACAAAAAGGAAGTAATCCTTCACCTCCATGCTTTGGTATCTTATCTGTAATGAAAGTGCCCTTTCCTTATTGCTTTTTATTTAGACTTTAAGGATTAGTTAAGGGAAGGTTTCATCTGGGTTTGTATAGTATATAGCCTAACAGCACCCTGAAGCAGTAAATGGCAATATGATGAGACTGAAGTACATATGCTCCCAAATCAGGCTGATTTCCACCTTACCTTTAATTCATCCCCAGAAAGGTGCTAAGACCATGTTTAGTCGTTTCTTGGAAACCCACACAACTCGACCAAAACTTACTAAAAGCGTCTAGAAAAGTCTGTGTCCCTCCCATCGGCTCTGATTCCTCCAGGAGCAGAGCACAGTAGGACCCAAGTACTGCTAGACTCATTCCTCTTCTACCTCACTGGCTTAGAACGGGGAAACCTATTTGGTTTTTGCTGCCACCGTGTGGCCATTGGGAGCAAAGATCTTAAAGCAAAATGCTGTAACTCACAACTCCAAAGCTGTGATCGAACTCCAGCCTCTGTATTTTCTTTACAAGGGTGAATTATGTAGCTTATTTGCAGGCAAAAAGAGACATTATCAAATAAATGTACTTTTATTTTGAGGGGAAAGCTGAGAAATTGGGGCCTGAGCATGACTGTCATGGTAAAAGTAAAGTCTGATGTTGATGGAAGCTCTCAGCTTCCCCAGTGAACAGTTTCTGCAGCCCTCAGCTCCACAGGTGAAAGTGGTGCCCGAAGGACTCAAAGTGAGCATGAAAATAAATCATGTCTTTGCTCTGCAGTGTATCTGTTAAATAAGCATCCTCACTGTCTTCCTGTAGCATTTTCTGTCTTGCATCCACCAAATAGCACAACACTTTCATGATTCAAATACAGGTAGACAGTTTCCCACCACCAAGCATGGCCATCTCTGGGGTAAGCCACATGGAGATTTTGAACAAGCCCAACAACCAAATTAGTAGAGCACAAAAGAGTGTGGAGGCAAAATGAAAACATGCATTACTCTCATGTCTCTTTCCACTGAACATTAGCATAGATGGATGGAAAATATAAAAGCTTCTTCCAGACCTCATGCTGGCTTTGGCTTCAAGGCTTACACCCCTGTGAACTCAAAGGCTCAGTGTAACCAAACCTCCCCAAAGCACCTGAGAAGCAGTCGCTCACCAATTCACAGATAACTGCTGAGTACAGAGGGACAGTGTGAAGCAAAGGGCAGCATCTCAAAGACATCTAACTCCAGGTCCTGGGATCTACAGAGGATGAACAGAAATGTGGAATATTGCAGGCAATGAGAACAGATGATGTGACAGTTTCTAAAGGCAGCTGCTTCCCTTGACTTCTGCTTTTGCTTCTAATAACAAACAAACCTGTGCATTTTGTACAGCTGTAAGCAACCAAAACATCCCTCCAGCTTTGTTAAGCTTCCCCAGAGCTCATTAGCTGTAGCACAACAGAAGTGGATATAAAATGCCATTTCAAATCCCCCAAGTTTAGGGTCAACAGAAATTGCCCCCCTTCCTTCCCATGATTTAGAGCAGTCTCAAGTGTGCTTTAAATTACATTGCCTGTACCTGACAACCCAGAGTGAGCTCCAGGAGCCATGGATTACCACTCTGATGAGGCAAACCTCTATGGAAACCCAGTATCTGAGTACATGTGCTAATGTTAAAGAGATCCATTCTTTACCCTAGCTTCTGTGGTGTTAACTCTCATTTGTTTCAGAAACAAGATGAGTCTTGAAATCCTGTCATATGGCTATGACGCTCTCTCATTCATTCCTGCCTGTTAAACAGCTTCCAGAGATCACGCCCATTGCAAAGTCTGATCACTTATACTTCATGTTATTTTTTATTGCATGGCCTAGAATAATTGACAACACCCCTATTAGCTGATGGCAAGACCTGGAATACATAGATACACATCCTTGTAGGTATTAAAGTCACAGATTGCCTCTAAGATGGAAACAAAAAAAGTCCCATCTTAAAGCTACCTTGTCTCATTAATGCACACAACTTGCTGGCAGTTTATCATTTTCCCTGGAAGCTAAAGCTGACTGTTGCAGTCAGGCTGCTCATGTGAAAACGTTTTGCATGCAACCTACAAGCAAATTTTAAGAAGAAAGGAGGAAAAATGAAAAGCTTAATTTGCAAAGACTTTATAAGTCTTAAAACAGCAATTCCGTGCATCATCTTCCATTTGGCCAGCGTTAAAACCTTGAAAGCGATGTGCCTGAAATAATACAGAACCCAAAGTGCTTGATCATTACTCTTTTTTCAGGGTTAAATATTGGCTGAAATTCAAAATGCAGGCAGTTTGTCAGCCACTGCTGTGCTTTTACACTGTGTTATTCAGAGAAAAATGTTTTAGGTTACTCTGTAGAAAGCAAACACTTGCAGCTTCATCATGAACTTGCTCAGCTCCTTTCATCCTACAGGGATGTCAGAACATCTGAGATTCCTGTATCCAGTAAAAGTTTCTAAGCAAGAGGATCCCCCCACCCCATAACGTGAGAGCAGCGGTTTTTGTGTCCAGCCATCTCAATAAAAGAAATACATGCAGTTCATTATAGTTTATGGTCTATGAACACTTATTACTGATAAGTATTCTGCATTTAATTGCATCATGTTGATAAACATGGCAACAGACACAAGTACCAATTTTCCCCAGCAGAAAATCAGGGGTTGAAACTCAGAAAACCTGATTTATATACATGCAAGATAGAGAAAACATCTCAAATTTAACTACTTATTGATCAATGGAGTGGGGGGAGGAAATCTATTTCTACTCCAGCATCATGCTTCTGATTTAGCATTATCTATACCAATAATGGTCTGAAGATGGAGAACTTCTTTACAGTATTTTCCCCAGTTCAGAGAAAGAAGCTTCTGGAAAACCTGTCCAGCACAATTACTAGACTTGCTTGGTAAAACTAAATTACTTCATTGATCCTCACAGACATCCTCCTCCCTGTTGCAGTCCATATGAAGGAGGAGACATAAGGACTGAAAAAATTGGAGTCTAAATGTAGCTGGAAAACAGACTAGAAGCCTTGATTACATTTTCCATCAAGTTACCTTGGATTATTGTATTGCAGTCCAAGAATTTGATTAGCAATTTCTCCTCTTCATTCATCCTCATGACATCTGGATTTCAAACCTTTGATCCATATCTGCAAACATGCTAACACAGATTCCAGCTAGGTCTTGTTGCAACCCACTCCTGACATAGTAGGATTTAAGTGTCAGAAACTCCACTTTATTTGTGGTTTACTGGTGCAAGTTCCCCAAAGGCAGAAATAAGGGAAGCCCAGGGCAAGCTTGGATTGATGTCAAAGGGAGGTGCACGAAGCGAGTTTTCTTACTTTGTGTATGGTGCTTAAACAAAATGAAATATTACTTCTAAAAATGGAAAATTTAAAAGTGAATTTCATGCCTTTTCCTTTGACACAGGTCCTGTCTTTAGGCTTGTGCAGTGCTCACAGGCACAGCCAGGTTTTTGGCACGTGCTGAAAAGTGCTTACAAACATTTGAGCTGTGCTTGCTTGGAATCAGAGGAAGATACAGAGATCAACTCGCCTGCAGCACACCTCATCCCAGAGCAGATGCTGTGCTAGAGACAGTGGTGTTAGCTTAAAGCCTAAAAAGGCTCTACCTGGATACCTAAGAGTGCTAACACCAAAAACCAAGGAATATCATCAGCCAATGTTATTACAGTGGAACTTTACTTGCCACAGGGCCCATTTGCAAGACTGCAAGACAAGAAAAAGGAAAAGCTTCCCTACATCTTCTACTACCTGTATATTCATTTTGGGGTTTTCAGGCCATTTCAGGGACTTATACAAAGACAAAGCTCTCCTAAAGCTTTCTAGCAGTAACTATGCAACCTTCCCCTCATGTGGTATTACTGGTACCACTATCACACCAAAGACAAACTTCTAGTTCCAAATCACACAGATTTCTTGTTTAGCCTGATACGTTACCGAAAAAACAAAGATCCAGCTGCAAGTTCCCTTGGATCTGGGGCTGCTCTCATGGAGCACACCGTAGGCAAAAAGGGAGGTTTGGAAAGCCTACAGGGCCTCCAGCTGAAGAGCAACTCCAGGAGGGACCATGAACAGGGCGGTTTTACAGGTGCTTGGCTGCAGGGAGCATTTGCTTTGCAAAGCTCAAGAAATAATCAAGAAAAGGTGGTTTGGGGTTATACCACCTGCAAAGACAGGGAGAAGCTGGAGGGCTTCATTGCTCAGTGCACAAGCAAGACCAATGCCAGCAGATGGCACCGGGAAACCATAAATCCATCTGCAGGATGCAGGATCACAGCTGGTCCTGCTGCCTCCAGCTCTGCAGCAATCCTTCACTCAGCTAGACAGCACAGCATTAGATGCAATACACTGATAAGTATAATTATTCTGCATTAACTCGTGTGCAGGGTTTCAGCTCCATTTATTTACATCCTGCCCCGGCTGTGGGAAGGCTGATAATAGTTATCTACAGAGAGGGAAGAAAGTAAGTGGAAATTTGATGGGGTGCCTGTTGATACATTGAAAATTTGGCATAGCAAGGGGAGGTATTATTCTCCTCAGCCAATCCAGCACCCTGCTGCAGGAAACTCACGATGTGAATTTGGCCTCAGCATACCTGCATATATGAGCAGGTGGAGATGCTTGTAAATATGGTGGTTGAATTTTAATTCAATTATTTTTCTTGATTTGCACTTTATTTAGGCACTCCTTCATGGAAATTCTTCCCGCATTTATCATCTCACAGAGCACCTGAGATTTGGCTCTCACTTCCACAACCTTCTCAGGAAAATGACACCAGTTACTGACAAAAGGTGGGAGGGAATCACTTTGCTAAGTATAACAAATATTTTCTTTCCAACTGTTGTCCCACAGCAAGAAGCCAGCATAGTTTGGCCAGCAAAGCCCCTAAAAACTGTTCCCAGCAATTGTTTCAGAGGCTGGGGTATGGGAAAATGCTGCCTTCGTGACAGCAAAGGGAAACACAGGGGAACAGAAGAGAGCAGCTGCAATTGCAGGGCCAAGCCTTGGCCAAGAGAAGTTGTATTTACAATATCACTGAACTTCTGAATTTTTACCATTCCAGGTATTGTTCTGTAGCCTTCACCTCCAAATCTTATGAAATTGCCTGCAAATCTTATAAAGTCTTTCCCCACAGCACCATTTCCGTCTATAGATCACCCAGAGAGCTTCCAGTTTTAGGGACAGCAATATTTACCTTTGCTGTTGCATACCTCCTTCTAGAGCCGTGTCTTGGGGCTTTTAGGAGTATGCCTGAGCAAACATGACTCTCTATACAGACTTCAAGAAGAGGTAACTCGAGTAAACACTGTGTGACTTAAAACCTTGAAAGCTAATATTTGGCAAGCTCTTGTGTTCACAACTTTGGAAAGGCTTGCCTCTGGAAATAAAGCAAGAATATCTTCTCCTTGAAAATAAAAGTCAGAGCAGCAAATCCACGCCCACTGCTAACACAGGAATTCCTGACTTCATACATTAGCCTATGCTGGGAACAACCATACCCAAATGCTAGTGTTACAGAGCCAGGTTTTACAGATGCAGACCCGCAGGACAAGACTTTCAAGAGTAGTCTTTGTACCTGCCTGATCTGTATGGGCAAGTTACTTGTGAAAAAGCTAAGTCTCAGCACAGCAAAAGCAGGCGGACTAGAGGCAACCAGGGACTGATAAAAGAAAACTGAGCACTCAACTTGGTGGAGAAATAGCTGCAAATGTACTGTGAGCCATAAAGAGTGCCCCAGCCCTAACACTCTTGTTCCCAGTAAGTTAGCACAGGTCCCTCACAGGTTTAGCAGATGCTCTATGAAAAGCTGCATTTGTAAAGGTGGTCCTGAACTCTTAAATGGAATCGTATGATTTCATAGCTCTCCATATGTTAGCCCACTGCTGCAGCAAAGCTTTCTGTTCTCTACATCAGTGATAAGGAGGGAGAAACCATAGCACATAAGTCCCATCACCTAAGCAATTTTCAAACAGTACCTTCTTCTTCCAATGTAATTCAAAGAGCAGCATCATCATCCCACTTTTCTAACATGAAAACTAAGGCACCGAAAAGGGGATGGACTGTGCCCAGCAGGATGGCTGACAATTTGACTGGAGCAGATCTCTCCAGGTTACATTAGCTGTGCATTTGCTTGGCCCCACCGTAACTTTCGAAAGGAGCAAAGCCCAGTTACCTTTCTTTTGCTTCTGCTTCCAAACTTCTCAGCAGAAAAGGAACACACTGTTGTTTTCCTAGGAGGATACTAGCAATAACACAGTAAACACAATTCTCTTGAGCTGTCTTAGTGTACAAACCAAAGCAGTCATAATTTGCAAACCAGCTGCACTCAGCTCCATAGAGGTCTCGAGGATTAATTTCTCACACATGTGCAGTGGATATTTATCCGAATTCTTTCTGCACTTCAATGGACTGCAGACTCAGTTCCAGCTTTCCCACTGTCTGTTTAGGAATTGCTCAGATTGCAGGTGGTCCTACTCTACAGTGAAGGGTACTTCCTCAGGGACGCTGGCCATGGGGTACCATAGCCAAGAGCACAGAGCATGCTGTTGTGGCCTATACCAGGGCAACACAAAGCATTGCAAGGTCACATCTTGGGCAAGCTCTCCAGAGACCTTCACAGATATTTTGGAAGCTATCTTGCAGCAACAGCTTCATTAGGACAACTCAGCAGGAGCTCTGCACTCTCATCTCCTCGCAGCCCCTTCCTGCCACATTATAGCATCATATTGAGGCACTGCTAGAAAATCCCACATGTAAATAGCTTTATGCAGCACTCACTTTCACTTCCCAGAGCCACCAGGATTTGAAAATGAGGAGTGATTTCCAACATCATGAGCAGCTCCACACCACCATTTTTATTTGGGCACTGCAAATGATGGTAGCACAGCCTTGTTCAAGAGTAAAGGTTTTAATCTTGTTGCTGGTTGTGCTTTCCAGCAATACCAGCTCCATGAGAATGGGTTGGCTTCTGGGTTGGAATTACTCTGTTTGACCAAAATAGTTAACTACCTTCTTGCTCAGCCTATTTTGGGTATATTGCTCATTAAGGAATTTGTTTAAAGAGACAGGAAAGAATCTCCCTTTCTTTTGTTTCTAAATGGATCAAATGAAACATAACACCAAGCTCTTTCTGTGGCTAAAACCAGTAAGAACAGGTAGCCAAAGTGTGCTGGCAGGCAGCAGATCACCACTGAGTAAACACACATTACTCACCTCACAGCAACCAAGCAACCCAACACTTCATTTTGACTCTCAAACTGTAATTAATGAGAGCAGCATGAAAAATGCAATCTAATGGTCCTTCTATAAATCATCACATATTTATGAGGGGAAAAAGGAAAGTTTAACAGAGCTGGGCAAATGCAGCCCCTACTCCACACCCAAATTTCTGCTCTGCTTCCCCGGAATCTGCTTTAATATCTCTTTTACCATCACAGAATCACAGAATCCCGAGGGTTGGAAGGGACCTCAAAAGATCATCCAGTCCAACCCCCCTGCAAGAGCAAGGTAACCTAGAGTACATCACACAGGAACTTGTCCAGCCGGGCCCCGAACATCTCCAACGTAGGAGACTCTACAACCCCCCTGGGCAACCTGTTCCAGTGCTCTGTCACTCTCACAGTAAAGAAGTTTTTCCTGATGTTCACATGGAACCTCTTATGCTCCAGTTTACACCCATTACCCCTTGTCCTATCACTGGACATCACTGAGAAAAGCCTAGCTCCATCATCCTGACACTCACCCTTCACATATTTGTAAACATTGATGAGGTCACCCCTCAGTCTCCTCCAAGCTAAAGAGACCCAGCTCCCCCAGCCTCTCCTCATAAGGGAGATGTTCCACTCCCTTAATCATCTTAGCTGCCCTGCGCTGGACTCTCTCCAGCAGGTCCCTGTCCTTCTTGAACTGAGGGGCCCAGAACTGGACACAATATTCCAGATGCGGCCTCACCAAGGCAGAGTAGAGGGGGAGGAGAACCTCTCTTGACCTACTGACCACACCCTTTCTAATGCACCCTAGGATCGTTTGGTTCCAACCCCCATACCATGGGCAGGGACACTTTTCACAACACCAGGTTGCTCAAAGCCTTGTCCAACCTGGCCTAGAACACTTAGCATGATCATCTCCAGGCACAGCTGACTACCCCACCATGTGGCAGAACAGCTTAGACCTCAACTCTTTCTTTAATAGCCAGAATCCCCATATGCACATCTGTACGTCCTATGGGAACAGGGGAACATCTAATTAAAGCAGATGGTCAGTGAAAATTCAAAGGTCAGAATCAAAGTTGTTGACAGAACCTCAGCTTCAAGCACACATCTAAATTACCAGCCCCCCAAGCCAACATATATGTGCAAAGCTAAACTGCAGTAATGTTTGTTTAAATTAAAAATGGTCTTTGAACTGACTAGAAATGCATTTGGGAAAAAAACATATATGGACTAAGGAGGTGTTGTGTTTAGTTGTTCATATTAAAACTTTCTTAAACATCACGATGTTTTTTCCATAATACTTTCACGGGCTTTTTTTGACTTATTCCTCCCCATTTCTTCCACAAATATTTCTATTGCTTTTTTTTTTTTTTTTATACATATTTTTTAAAGTATCAGCATGTGTTTACACCAGAAATGCCTCAGTGGAATACAAAGGTTGAAGACAGTAATGTATTTTAACAATAGGAACGGGCCGCAAAGCTGTCAAACCTGAATCAATGCCCAGTTTCTAGCGAGCCTTTGATAGTTTATCAGAATCTATTCTGTGTTCAGATGCAGAACAGCAGCCACTCACTGCTGGATTTGTAAAACTACATACTTGGGCTTGAATGGAGATTTTTCCTGAAGTTTGCCAAGATCAGGAAATAATCAAAGCACATATCCAATGCATCAGGTCCTGCTTGGGTAATCATTTTTCCTATCCCTATGTTCAGACTCAGGTTTGTTTTAGAGGTTCCATCGCAGCTCCTTACAAAATACTATAAAATACTCTCCAGCCACCCTCTTTTTTCATAGCAAATGTGATGAAGTCAACAGTAGAGGAGGCCAAAAGTCTTCCAGATGAGAACTACAACCTTTGTATTCAGGACATTCGAAACAACAACTTCAGAAAACCCCTCCTTTTTAATTATTATTGCTGGCATAATTAGATCTGTGCCTTGAACGCTGGCTTTGATACCAAAGGAGTCTCCTACATCAGATGAAGGAGCAGCAGCTGTAAGGGGGCTCCTTTGGACCAGCTAAAAAGCAGGGCTTCCAACAAGGTTCACTAATAAACCCTGGCCAGTGTTACCAGAAAATGACAACTGTCAAGCTTAGGACTTCAGAGCCAAGCCATGAACCAAACCCAAAATCTGATGAAAGCAAGAAAACCCTGACCAGGGATCCCTTCGTTTGGGTGAGCCAGCTCAGTGCCTTTGCTTCCTCTTCCTACACAGCCTGAAGGGGGAAAGTCATTGCAAATTCAACAGGAGAAAAACAGCTCTGGCTTTGCCTTTCCCACAAACAGCTGTGCCAATGCACCAGCACCTGGTCCAATTCTCAGCAGACATGAGCTTTCAGAGACAAATCTCCTCTGCGCTGGCACTTCACTGGCAGCCTCACCAGGGCTCACAGCCCAAAGGCTGTAACAAGCCATTCCAATTAAACCAGTTCCCCCTAAAGAGCTTCCTTTTTCTGAAGGAAGGAAATAAGCTCCAATTCCATTGGCAGGAAAGCTGGCATCTTTGCCATGATTTTTTTCTTTGCCAGACATTTTTTCCTCCAGTGCCAGCTTTGCCCCCCATCACAAAATCCAGCTTTTTCTTTTTGCCCTGGTTCTGTCATCACAACTCACTGCCAGCAGTACTTTGTTTTATCCCATTTTACGGCTTACATGTGCAGCATTGTCTTGTTCAAATTATGAAGGCACAAACACCACCTGCCACTGGTTTGTGGGGTTTTAATCTGCCTTTTCTGTGTGTTCAGGTAACCCATGCTGTCATTTTCTAGGCATCAACAGCTCCATGATTTCTGGTTGGTTTACCCGAAGCTCCATATCCTGAAATCTTGTGGTTATGAGAATGCTAGGTTTAAGGGAAGAATAGAATTGGCAAGTCACAGAAATTACTTGTAATATCATGAGTGACACCATGCTAAAATAACAATTAAAGAGGAAACAGAAAGCAAAAGGAAGAGTCAGAACAAGTGGCATCACCAGAAGGATATATATATTGCAGTCCAGACTACAAGGGAAAAATAAAAAGCCCAGGTGGAAAGTACTTCCATGGCAAGAGGGTCGGAACTAGATAATCTGAAGATCCTTTCCAACACAAACCATTCTATGATTCAACCCAAGCTTCATTCCCAGGGAAGTTTCCAAGTCCCGCAAAGGGTACGTTTGCCTCTTACAAGTGCACTTGTATCAGCACAACTCCTCTCAAGCCTGGAATAGTATCACATCACTACAAGCCACAGGATCAGGCCCTACAGGAGAAATGAACGGCATCTAACAGTTCATAATTCCTCCTTTTTCTCTTGTGCTTGGATTTCCTATGGCATTTATCTGGGATTAGTGTGATATACCCTGATTTCCAGAAATGTGCATTGGGCACCTATAAAGTGCTTTTTTTTTCTAGGATGCGTGAATAGTGACAGCCTTGCCAGAATTACACTCAGCTAGAAAGCCGTGGGCCCAAACCTGTTCCTGCACAAGTGTTCCCCATCTACATTTCCTCTCCCATCCCCTGCATGCACTTCACTAAAAGTATGCCTGCAGTATTTTCAGATAGCTTTACAGGAACCAATCCTACAGTTGAAAATGCTTCCAAAAAGGAACAAAGCCACATTTACCCAAGCAAAAGAAATATTTGAAAACTCAGATGATTAAATGTAGCCTGCTGTTCATTTTACCTCTGCGGTCTCCAGTAAGAACCATAAATCCCGGTTTCACTTTGAGACAAATTGTCATATTACAGCCCCGCACACATTCCTTGCTATAAAGAGAAGAAGAGAAATCCATGCCAGATTAGGACATATGGAATCTCTGTTCATGGATAAATCATTTTTAAAACCCCTCTCTTTCTCTCTCCATGAGTCATACGTGAATTGCTGAAAGTGTCCTGTCAACAATAGTTTATTTACATACAGAACTAATTAGCATTATTATGGCAGACTGGAGAAGCAGGATTATAGCTGGGAGACATCATAAAATGAGCAATGCCATTTTAGGAAGGTTGGGGAATAGAGGTTTGCAGACCTCTAACCCAGAAGTGTATAAATTGGCCACCTTCCAAGGATGTCAAGATGAAACTCATTTTTTAACATATCTTCCATTACCAATAATAATATTACTTCAAAATTAAAAGCCTGAGTCCTAATTTGTATTAGCTTGATGTTTGTTTGCAATAGGCGTTTCAGAGTAGAGCCTGCTCAACTTCTTTAGCTTACAGCCCACTTTCTCATCTTCATATGTTAGCATCACACTGTTTAGTTTAGATTTGCAGTACCACATATTCATTTGTAATTTTGAAAAGTTTTAAATGCCCCCAAACATTTATATTCCATATTTGAAGATTACTTAAAGTCAGCAACTAAATTTTAAACTAAATTAAATTTATACAGCCTATTTACACTACTGAGCATACTACATACAGCTACTCTGGGACTTGCATAGACCTTTCATCATTAATAAGTGCCACAAGATAATTACATGCTCCAGTAGCTTATAGGGGTCTAGAAGTTATCACCACATAACCTGCTTTATAATGGAAGAAGAAATCATCTCTGCTAGAGCTGGGAGTATAAGTCAAAGGCATTTCCATAAATACATAAACACTGTGAAATGAATTCATGTGATGTGTAAGCATTCCATTTTCAGAGCTGCTAATGTGTTTGCTCATTAATTGGTCAGGAATGCTCACTTTGATTTGCTCCATTTACCTTAGGAAGGTGTTCAACAGCAAAACAGTTGAAACTGCAAAATCAGACTGTGCAAAATAAGGGCATCTTAGGTAAGCGTTACTAACATAGCTTTGCACAGTCCTTGCACAGATGTCTTCCCACTTAGAATAGCCAACTGGAGAAAGACCATGGACCAGGAGCTGCTTTGAACACTGGAGAGTGTCCAATCCCACCACACTTGACCAATGGAAATGCTACCTCCTCTGCTGAGAGAGATGATCCCTTTTAACATACTTATTTTGACAGGATCTCTCCCCAGGATGACACCTCACTCCTCACTGATTGCCAGCCTTCTGGGGCTCAACTGCTTCACACACAATGACAAAGCATATCAGTGCACAGAAGACTCTGCAAAAGCTCTCCAATTCTTTGCAATTTTAGTTAATAAATGCTTTCAGGCGGGTTCCAGATTTGCCCCGAGGTTATTTCACAGAATGTTTTGGGATGGAAAGGATCTTAAGATCATCTACTCTCAACCCCCTGCCATGGGCAGGGACGCCTCACACTAGAACAGGTTGCCTTGCAGAGCTTCCCAAACCTCATTCCCCATGCAGAGAGCATCCTTTGGAGGGCACTGCCTCCCAGCATTGGAGCCTGGGCAGGAGGGAGCACTTTGCCAGGAGGTGCAAAGGTACTTTATGCCCACTGCTCTGCATGACAGCCCTGCAAGGGTAAAACCCTGATGCCTCAAGCCCTCCACACCTTTAAGGATGGACTAAGCCAGATACAAGACAGACGAGCTCTCCCACTTTGCAGATGTCAGTTCGCCTGTGACAGTCACACATCACACATTTTCTTTGTTATCTGTCACCCTTTAACAACCTGTGGCCACATCTGGCTATGTGGGTTTGCCCTGCTCCCGAATACTCAGCACCACTGGTCTGAGAACGGGCATTGAACCCTGGCACAGGAGCAAGCAGGAAGCATGGCCAAGTTCTGAGCAAGCAAGTAGAAACTTGAGCAGCCATGGATGCCTAGAAATGGCATGAGGAGGTATTAGATAAGCAGAGTATTTCTGCCATCATTTGTTTCTGTTTGGTGCATCTGTTTACAGTTTGGGGCGGTTTGCTTGGCTTTTCTTTTTTGCAAGCATGTTCCTAATTTTCCCGCTTGCCTGGAGTTTTCCAGTTTCTGACCAGTTTTAATGGTAAACAACAGCTGAGCAATAAAAGCATTCGAACCTGGAGAAGTTGCATTGCTCAAAAGCCAAAGAATGAAGTTTCACTCATGCTAAGAACTGAATTTAACACAAGTGAGGGGCAGAGCCTACTCCAGCACCACAAGCCTTTCAGTGGGCATTACAGGACTACGCTGTTTTCTTCTCAGTGAAAGAGGACAAACACATAAGCCCTTGCCTGGCAGCAAGAGGACTAAATACTGGCAAGACCACTGGCAGCCCTTGCTCACCATCTTTGAGATCTAGAGAGCACTTGTGGATGGAAATGGATGGGAGAACAGAAACAAATACTCGAAACCTCAAGAAAGTGTTTATATTTCCTAAGCAAGGCTTGGCAAAGCCTGCCAGGTGAGATAAGCAGGTGATCTTAAGGTACTTCCTTCCCAGCTCCATTTGGGGTGGCAACACCCTAGATGCCCTATCCCAAGAGGAGATGTTAGCACCCGCCAGCTCCACAGTGCTGCTCTGTGGCCAGATCTGTCCTGCAGGTGCACAGCACATGTGCTGGGCTGCACTTCCAGCAAGTACCACTACTGTTTACCTTGCACACTCCTCAAATTGATATTTGAAACTCCAGCTTCCACTTCTTCACATCTTTAGAGAGGTATTTTTGTCCCTTTCCTCTTGGCATTTTGATCTCTAAACACTTGAATAAGTGACATTTTGATTGTATTACGATGCAGGCAGCAGGGGTATTCTTCTGTCACTGCAGCACATGCACTTAATACGCAAGAGGCTCCCAGCGAGCCAGGTTTCACTCCTGACATCGTTTTTCTGTGCAAACCATTTATTATGCTGAGTTGGCATTTATACACCCTCCCCCTTTCACCATTTGAAATCTGAGGCAAATATAAGCTTGAAGTCATAACTTCTTTTCTGCCCAGAAAGCTTAGCTCGCTGGTGTTTACATGTGGCCACCCAAATTCCAGACCAAGCTGCTGGAACCTTGTTTCACTGTTTGTAAAGCGTGTAAGGCCTGGCTGGTGCTGGTTCCCACATTCCTGATCCAGGCAAGCTGGATTAAAGTTCCTCACTTGTAGCCTGCACCTCTCTCCCCCATGCATCTAAACTTACAGGGACGAATCAACACAAAGGAAAGCCTTGAACAAGTGCAAACTAATTTTTCCACAAATTTAAAGTGCAGTTTAGCCTTCCCTTCCTGCCTTCTCTCACCATCATCCAGCTGTGCCCATAAACCCGAGTCTGACAAACCAATGCAGGAGCTGAAGGGAGCTATTAAATGTGTTCCCTGGAGCTTTAACACTTGCGGCAATTTGTAGTGGAATTATTCTCCCAGCTCAGTTTGCAGCCTCCCTCCATGCAGAGCTCAGTGTCAGGGTTGAGCAACCTGCTATCTGCAAATTCTTCCACTCCAACTAAGGTCAGATACTGGGGGCCATGCATGGCTCAGATGGGCACATGCTGACATTCCAGCTGGGGACTGAAAGCCAAGATCAGTCTCTTCTTGAAACGCATTATTGTTAGTGTTAGGTAATGGGCAAGTTATGCCAACTGTCTGGCAAGCAATTCCAGGCAGCATTGTTTGTTTAGGATAGGATTGGGCTCTATGAATCCAAATTAGACATGTTTTTTGTATCTACCTCAGGCAGGAATGTTTGAAGGTGTGCGGGGCTTCAGGAGGCAGGGAAACAGCAACACAGGCCACAAGCCTGGAGCTTTACAAGGGTTTGTGTGTTTCTTTTTTTAGTTATTTTCTTGCCTCCTCTTTAGAGTCTTCTGGAAGCCAGAAACCAAATTGTATTTGTACATTTAATTCTCCTTATCACCACAGAACAGATGCACTGGTTTGTGTTTTAGCAATAAACTACAGAAACCAGTTTGTTGTTCTAGGGTCTTTTTGGTTTGGGTTTTTTCTTTCTTTGTATTATTTTTTTATCCCACTCCTCTGGAGGGGCCCTCAAACACTTTCCTGGTGAACACTAGAAAAGGGAAGAGGCAACCTCTATGAGTATCCAACCCTCCTTCGTTGCCACCAGTGCTCCAGAGGAAAAGCAGACCCTCACGTTACAGTAATGATCAAAGCTGAACTGGCTGGCTCCTCAGCAGAGCAACAAAGCGTTCCAGAGCCCTGAACCCACTCCCCACCACTGTTGGCATAGCTTTCAGACATTCACATTCAGATACCTCAACCAAGCATCCCAACAGCACAACCTCAACACACGGAAGCCCACAAAGAACCCTGGCAACTCAAAAGCTGGTGCTATTTTGCTCCTTTCTTAATATTGCCAAGAAAGGAGAAAAAGTTGGCACCAGCCAGAGCATTTGTGGCTCCCCTTCATGCAAAATAACCAACCTAGGAAATTTCAAACAACCAAATAAACACAGATAAGGCCTCAGCTCAAGGGCTATAAAGCAGATCTATCATAGCTATAAAAGATGAACATTTTATTTAAGCCTCAGAATTACTCACTTTTAAAAGAATAACCAGTCTCAGCTTCTTTCTGAGAGCAGCTGCCCAAGGGATGGAACAGGACAGATGATAGTCCCAAAAGCAGGAGTCCTTTAAGCCTTCCTTCAGGCAAAACAAACCTCCAGGCTTCCCCCCTTCCAGGCAAACTGAAGCTGCCTCTTCTCCCAGCCCTTATGGCCTAATCAATCTGGTTAATTATGACTCTCAGCTGTTTGATTGCTGATTAACTGGTTCCCTTTAACCCTTTCCAGTCTAGTGGCATGAGAGTCATTATCTCATCTCTGTTGCCCACAGGTGGGCAAGTCCAACTATTCTCAGTCACGTGTCCCTCCCTGCATACCAGCAAGATGCTTTAATCAATGCACAGATACAACTTTCATTTTAGCTAATTGAGCTTCAGCCTATTTGCATTCACATTGTTCTCACACACGTATTGAGGCAGTAGAAACACATCTACATGGGCTTCCTTCATAGTGATTCACAAGAATCACTATAGGTCTTTCTTGTTACTTAAAGAACTCTCTTTACAAGAAACTTGCTTGGAATTGTTATGAAGAGCTTTGTTCACCAAAAGTATTCGTATTTAGTGCAAAGCACCAGCTGGTCTCTGAACAGCTTGATAGAGTATTTTGAGGAGGTGAAGCAGAAACCCCCGCTAAACCTGGAGTGAACACTCAGCAGGGAAAACTGCCCTGAAATTACCCTCTAGGATCTGCCTGTTGAGACAGGGTGAAGGATTTTTGCATAATGAACTTGCATTTATTTGGAAATAAATGGCAAATAGCTCCATTTGTCTTTTATTCTCCTGTTAACGCTTGAACCTGGAGATTATTATCCCTGAAATGCCTAAGGCTTGCAGATGAAGTGACCTCTTCATCTGGACAGGATTTCCGTCATTTGGGGGATACCTTTCATCAGCCCATTCAGCCTTTTCGCCTATACCTTTGACCGCATAGTTCATTTTCAAGCAGCTGTTTGACGAGTTTGCCATTTCAGCTCCATAACTGTGACTTTGCCTGAAAGGACTCCTGTGAACAGTTCTCAACAAACAATATCCACGGTATAATAACAAACTCCATCAGGATGAGCACAGGCAAAGTATAAAAGGGCAGTCTGAGCTATCATTATTTTTGCATTAGCCATTTCCAGCCACTGCTAGCCACTTATCTGATGTCTCTGTTCACCCCCTCTCAGAGTACCTCAAAGAGAAAATGATTGGCAGGATGAAAACACCCAACCTAACCTCATAAAAGCATGAAAACTTGCTTTTACCATTTTTTATGTTATCAGTGATATTTGCTATGGATTTGGAGTTTTCATTCCCTTTTATAAAACCTAGATATTTTAACTCTCATCCCAAACATCTGGGAAAGGGCAGGGAATGAAGATTCCTTAGGATGTAAATTATGTGAGACACTGAGATTTAAAAAAAAAAAAAAAAGAAGAGATAATTTTAGAGAAAGAAATGATGAATAAAAATTCCAGGCTCCTGTGAACAAGAACATTGTCAAGGAACCCAAGTTCATACTTTTCTCCTTATTAACTCTACAGCAAATGTGGTTATGTGTATTTTTCCATTTAATTTCCTCCCACTTCTCTCTCTTTGCTACCTACTCCAGCTGTTCCTTTTCTCTCTCCCCTCTTGCCTCCAGTTTATGCTTATAATTAATTATTCCTGCAGTAGATTGTGAGTAAAAAGAATTGAGACTGCTTTCAAACATCTGACCCTCGATAGCGAATATCACATATCAGTGGAACAATGAATATGCTTAATCCTGAAACCTTTGTTCTCATGTTTAAATCTAAAGGTGAAGACATGGATTGATCCAGTTTTTAATAATGAATTCACACCTTTATTTTCCAGTGAGGAGCAATAGATTTCCATAGGCTGGGGAAAGAAGAAAGGCTGCTCCTAGGAGGGATTCTTGTTTGTGATTGTATTTGTTTCCCTTCTTTTCATTGCCCTGGCCATCAACCCCAAAGTCCAGCTGCTTCACCCCAAAAGTTGCTATGTTTCTTACAGATTTTTCAGCATGTGCTGCTTATTACCAGCCTGTAGTCTCTGCAGTGATCTGAAGATATGTAACACCCAGTAAGTGATGTGTCTGTGCTCAGCCCAGTTTCACTCCAGTGTTTCTCCAGTACTGGACCTCCAATGCACCTATACCTGACTTATAGAGTCAGCAAGAGGAAAAAGAAGCCTACAGCCTCAGCTACAGCAGAGAAAGAAGTGAGAGGCACAAACAAGCTCAGCAACTTGAACATTCGTTTTCACAGAAATACCTCTTGTAATGAGGAAAAAAGAAGGCAGGAAACATGCTGAATCATCCAAAATGTTGCCGATAATGATTCAGACCTCTCTGAAATGAGATACTCATTTCTCTGTGTCATTTTCATTCTTTCTTACAGATTGCCTTAACCTTGGACACAGACAGAAGAATTCCTTTCCTTTACTGCAGTTTCTCTTCTGTCAGAGAAGGCGGCGTAACCCAGTAAATGCTCTCTGTTAGAGTAATCAGAATAAATGGACAAGACATTTATAGTAGTTCTGCTTTAATATATGTGGCTGCCTACGAAGAGGTTTGTTCTTCCAAGAAAATATCCTGGCACGCTGGCAGCTTGATGTTTTCTTTTCTTGTCCCAAAGAACAGGCTAAGATGTTGGGTTACATGAATTCCAACATTACTGCAGGAAAGACACACCTTTCCAGAGCGGCACTTGTCATAAAGGGGCTGGTGTTGCAATAAGTAATAACAATAAAATTTATTTTCTTTTAGGAAAGGCAGTGTGGGTTTTTTCCCCCAATGAAATTAACAAGTGCCAGGATCTGCTTTGTTTTCTTCTATTTACAGTTCTCAGTTTTACATTGAGAAAGCAAAGAGCACACACATGGGAACCCTGGAGAAAAAAATGGATTGAGAAAACTTTAGAAATTACACCTGAGAGGAGTCATTTTTCTGAAGCTCGATTTTGTTTTTTGCAGGGCTTTTTTGCTGATATATAAAAATATATGCGGAAAGTAAGTTAATAAGGTTTGGGCTATAATAGAATATTGACCTGTTTTACCTGTAAGAGAGGGGAGGAATAAATCTAGGAATATATCTAACTCATAGTACATCCTGTTGCAGTCAGCTCTTTTCCTGCAGCAAACAGGTGGGAAGCAATGGCCCTCATCTTCATTGTCATTATTAAGATACTTAGGAATGTTGAATGTAGTTACAGTGCATGCCAGAGAGAGCTGTGAAGTGCATTTTACTTCTCACAAAATATCCCAGAAGTGCAAATTAGGCAAAAATATGATTCTTTTGTCTGTGTATTTCCATGCTCATTTTAGACATTTTTGAACGTAAGAGTTAGAGAAAAATCAATAATAGCAAGGTAAGGTTTTGACATAAAAATATTTTTTAAATGAAGTTACTTACAGGAATGCCTTTCCTGCTTGACCTAAAGGATGTTCTAGGTGATCCAGAAGGACTCTGGACCAAAGGCGTGGAGTTCAAGGCTTTGTGTTGTGAGATACAAACATTTAACCAAGATAAACTTTCTCTTAAATGAGCAAACACATCTGTTAATTGTTTTCTGGGATATAAGGCTAATGGATGTATTAGCAAATTCCAGATTCAATAAAGGAGAAGAGATAAGCTCCTCTTGTTGATAGCAGTTTAATTCATGCACACAGAGGATACAAGAGAGCAACATGGGAATTAAATATCAAGTACTCAAAACCATTTAGGAAAGGATGTGACTGAGTGAAAGAAGTAAACGACTGATTAGAAATAGAAACAGACTGGGAGTAGGGAGTCATGTCAACGTGTTGCTTGCAAGGGGCTGGTATCAGAAATTATTCTCCTTAACCACCTTATTAAATTAGTAACTTGTTCATTGCATGTGTTAATCTGTGCCACACATGGGTCCCTTACCCTGCCAGGCAGTCATTGACATACATCCAGAAATGCAAGACTGTTGACAAGGATGTTTCCATGATCTGGTAGTACACTGAGAGAAGAGAAACCAAGTATCCAGGATTTTGTCACAAACAGGGTTTATTAGCCCATAATTGCTCAAAGTGCTGTCTGAGAAGAGGCGCTTTATTGAGCTGTGGTTAAGACATAGGAGTGTCCAAGCTCTCCCTTCATTTGGCTCTCCAAAATCAACAGTAACATAAAGAGACATGAAGATTTTAATGTATGGCCTATAGGACACAGTTAACACATCCGTCACAGTAAATACTTCAGCTGCTTTGCCATTTTGTACTGTGAGCAAATGATCTTTTCTTTCCCTCCTCCCAGAATCCATTTCCCAGATTGACTTTTTCCTTTGCCGAAACTTTGAATTCAAACCTGGGGAAGTTCACATCACCTCTTGTCTTGGACTTTTAATCCAGTATCATCACATTCTGGGTTTTCTTGTACACTGAGGTGTTTGTGATAATTGAATGAACTTAACCTCAGTCAGTTTTGATTTTGTGTCAGCAAAATGGCTCTGCAGACCTTCATGAATCAGGCTCGCTTCTTCTCCTCCACCTTTTTCAAATTCCCTTCTGACAAAACCAAGGACCCTTGGGCAACATTTCCTATTTATTTCACTGTCTGAAGCTAATTTGAACAGATGCACTGCGAATGACAAAAGTTAAACAGCTTGAAAAATAGGTTTCCAGCCCCTGAGGCAAAGGTTTAAACTCCTTTTTATTTTTTAACTTTTCTTTTTCCCTCTCTCAAAGCAGCCAGAGAAAACCCTGCTGCTGGGCTAATGGTTAAGTTAGAAATTGCTGCATTCTCTTCTTCTACTCTTTAGTCAGGTTTAAAGTGAAAGGTTTGTGTTTCAGATACAACAAAACAACTACAAGAAGTAATTGCAGATCACTGTTGGGTATCACCAGTCAAAGAAGAGGAAACCGTTTGTAGAATTCTTCTATTTTCCAGGGATGATGTACCTTGTAAACGGTTTTATCCTTTCATTACTGCTCTCCTTAAAGCTCACTCATGCAGCTCAGGCAATTCACAAGCAACGAGAACTCTGATGCCGCTGCCTTCTTGAAGATATCATGGCACTTTTTAAAGAGATCTGCCCAAGTCAGACTCTTCCTCTCCATCCAATTCTTCTTTCGTGATGGAGGAGGTATAGTAATGTAAATCTATCAATAATAGACGCTTTCTTAGTTACCTTCTATGTGCCTCATCTGAGTGGCTTTTGGATTCCCAGCACCAGCAATGTGCAAATCACTGCTGCGGAGGCTCAGTTTCACCTTTCTTTGTAAATCCTCTGGAAAGCAGGCACTGTGTCTGTGTGCTGGATCAGCATCTGTCAACTCAACAAGTCTGATTAAACCTGATAGGAGATCCTGTATTATTCCTATGAGTAAATGCTAGAGACAAGCCCATACAGCCTTCACACAATTTGCTCCATTTCTTATTTTCTTCATCCCTTACATCACTCTGCTCTCCATTCATACTGAAGCTGCAATCCTTTTTCACTGCAAGTGAAGGAGACACATATTCAGCAGAAAAAAGACCTGTTCTGCTAGTTAGGTACTATCTGCTACAGGATAGCTTTGATCCTTCCTCATTCCTGGGCGGGTGCTTCTATAGCTAAATATCTGACAACTGTATCAGAGGAGAAACACTGAGGCCACCAAGCTTCAAGTCACTACTGCTGCTTCAGCAGGATGCTGTGTCTAAGCCAGATGGCCAGAGCTGGAGGAGTGAAATCTGGGGCTTCAGAATGAATCCTGAAGCACTATCTCATCTGAATACAGATGATGAACATCAGGTTAATCCTGATAACTGGGTAAATGCCTTTCAAGTCAAAGCGGCATAGCGAATTTGAGCAGTTCACCCCTGAAAGGAAAGCGATGCCTAGTTTTTCAGCTTCCAGACTAGATTTTTCCTTTCCCTTTTTCCATGCCAAGTCCCTGTCCTTCAGGCTGCTGCCGTCTGCTTTCTCAGAAGAGTTCAAGAGAAAGCCTAGAGTAGAGGAAAATCATCAATGTTTATGTTACCAGCAGATGCAGGTAAATGACAGATTGGTGACAGTCCTCACATGGCGGGTCCCTGCCTGCACTGTCAACCTGTGGCATATGAGGGAGATGCAGTTTATGGCACTCACTGGTCAGCTTTGCAATTTAAAATGCTTTGCAATACTGTTTTCAAAACCTTCACGCTCAGTGCCAAGTGCAAAGAAAGCAAGGAATCAAACATGAAACGTCTGCAAGGCTCATGACAGCAATGTCTGCGCCAAAGACATCTGGCATGTCTGAACTCCTCATCCTGAGAAGGGTCTTTTTTCCCCTTTCTCTCCCACTCTCTATCTGTCTTTTCTTCTTGTCTTTCCACCACATTCTGAGGTTTGAGTCACTCTGGGTTGTACTTTTATCAACAATGAAACAGAGACACCTTTCACAGCTGCTGAGCTCGTTGCCTGCTTGGAATTTGGCTTTATAAAGGCTAGTTGTTTGCTTTTGGAGAGTTCACGCACATGTGTACACAGCCTCAGACTTGCACACAAAGAATCTTCCATTTGCTAGTGCTGCAGCGAAACAGCACAACCTCACACTGCTGAATCCATCATCAGAGGCAACTGATGCTATCCTGTCACCCTGGAGCCATGAGAGGATGCCAGGTAGGCCAGTAGGTAGCCAGTGTTTAATTAGAACCCTGCAAAATGAAAAAGAGATAATATTAAAACCTAAATGGATTATGAGTCTTTTCAGTTTGACAGATACATGTGAAGTGGCAACAACATCACAACTGATGCTCCTGATTTGGGATCCTTAGATAGAAAATCCTTTTTAGAGCTGCATCTGCAGCTTCTCACTTTAACAAAGTTTCTCATCCTGCTGCACTCCCCAGCCAAAGGGAAATGGTGTTACCTGGGCTGGACCAACGAGTGAGGCCAGTTGCTCCTTCAGAAGCACATTCTGCTACCAGCAGTCACAGCAGCCTGTTCCCGTGTGTGCTGATACCTCTCAAAACCAGCCTCTTTCTGTGGCATTAGAAAACTTGATTAACTTTCCTTCTCGATATCCCTTTCCCCCCCAATCCCAACCCCGACGCGCTGCTTTTCATTTTTGCACTGCCTCTGCACTTCCTGATTCCCTCTTGTACTGAAAATTACGAACTCCAGCAAGAAAGGCTCTTCCGATGGTATTTCCTGCCTGTCAAACAACAGGAAGCATCAGAAACCTTGCGAGAAAACCATTTCTCATGACATTGCTAGGTTAATAAGCAGGGCCCGGATGGCTTGGATAGGTCTGGGGAGGATTCACATTAGTATCTAACATTAGGACGATTATCTGAGTTTTTGATCCTGTTGAGGTTTGGCCACTTCTTTCAGGTTCCATGTAAAAATTGACACTGTCTACCGTGCTTTCTCTAGCCAAATGTATTTCACAAGGAGGGATATTTGTACCCTGATCAGCTCAGGGTGTGCAGAGTGCTGTGAGCTGCTCTAGTTGCATAAGGATACCCTGTCATGGCATTGCTTCTTGTAGTTTGCTCCGACTTGTGAGGTTTTAGCTCACACATACCCTGACAAGTGGGGATCTGTGTGAGTATGTTGATAAATCCCTTTGCTAATCCCTATGACATGAACAACCATTCATTCAAAACTCTTCCAAGCAAACAAAGAGAAAATTTTCTCCTTCAGTGTGTTTCAGTCATCTAAAACTGGGGAAGGAATTATATTGCGTAGTTTAGCTTCACCCACCACATAAATTGAATAGGAAACAGTTGAATCAAAGAGTGTGCATTGTCTAAACTTGTTAATCAATATTGGAAGACTTGAAAGGGCCTAGGTTCCCTTCCCAAATAATTCACTATTCAGAAAGGAAGCTATGGTCCTGCTTGGAAAAGCAGTGCATTCCTGTGGAATTCAGCATCTACCCTTGACAATAAACACATGCTTAAATCCATGTAAGACGAGTGAGAGTAAAGAGTGCTGAGCTGGGACACTGTCATGGAACCTTTTCAGCTGTTTTCAACCCTGGAATTTTTCCCCTGCATCCTGCAGATGCTTTCAGAAATCCCAGAGGCAGCTGAGGGCATTTGGGCATTCATTCTGCATGTCAAAATTTCCTCAAAGGCTTTGCAAGACTTGAACCAGTTCTGCTTTGTGTTTGTCTGAATGACAACGTGAGCTACTGATTTCTCTTGGAAACTGTATTTTTCCAAAAATCAAAGGTTCAGTTTTGCTGTAGTGGCAAATGGAAATAAAAGACAGGCAAGCAATCAATTTCCTGCCTGAAATGAAAGTAGCTACTGAGATGCAATAAAGAGAGAAGTCAAAGATTCAAACTGCATTATTCAGCAGAGCTTCTCAGGACATACCTGGAAGTGTCTCTTCACTTTATTTTTCTCATCTATTCCCAGGTAGACCAGATTTTCTGCACTGTGATGTGTTGGCAACAAATAACATTTCATGAGACAGATACAGTCTGCAATGCCCTGTCTGCTGTTCTTATTAACAATTTTTCCCTCTCATCTATGTCCGCTTCATCTGAAACAAACAGTCTACATGTCAGATGTTCATTATATTGATGATGGCTCAATGACAACCAATTTATTTTCCTGCCTGCACCTCCAAGAATTGTATTAGTAATGTTGTCTATCTGCTCTAGAGATGCTTTGTAAAAACCGATGGTCTGCCATGGGGATACTTAATTACATCTTCTTAAAGGAACACAATTAAGTTTGCAGGTAAAAGATTGCTCTAGGGTTAAAAATGTATTTTCAAATTAGTTTTCCTGGTGGGCAGGATGTTTAATTTTCATTTCAGCAACCAAACTGGAGAATTGAGCTGAAAGATCTGGGGAGAGATGAATGCTCTTAAAAGCAGAGGTGACACCCATCAGAGCTGTCAATGTTTAGCCAATGTGATATTTGGTGGTAAAAGCAGGAAAACAAAATATATATATATATATATATGACTGCACCTAGTTATGAGGGACCCCCTGTGGTATAGATACTGTATGCTGAAGGGGACAGGGCAAGCATTCCCCAGGACTGTCAGCCAGTTATACAGGGCACTGCTGAAACTCAACTCTTGATTTGCATTTCCATCAAGGTTTCCTGGGATGACAATGAGGAAACCTCAGTCCCAACAGAGAACTCCAGTACTGTTAAAGCCTCCATTGGACACTTGGCCATCTCATAAAATGGGAAGCTGGGCTTGGGCCACTACCAGTATTTGGATCCCAGAAAGAGGCAATGTGAGGATACATTGGTCAGGCAGCAATAGACCCATTCGCTCAAGCCAACAGGAAGGTCTCTTAGCTCTCCTGAACCCTCCACAGGAAGCTGAGGGTATTCTATTTGTGGTTTCCAACCTGTCCTGACTCCAGTAAAAGCTGGACTTTCTGCAACAGCTTCATCCAATTCCTTCTCGGGATCATTTATCTTTCAGCTCAGTCTGCTCCAGTGTTTTCCACATCACCTCTGACATATTTAATTTCCACATTAGCTATAACATTTATTATTTTTAGGCAAGCAATTCCTTTCTGAAAGCAAATCACTTTTTCATAACATTTTGGAAATGAACCCAAAAAGATACCTGAAAGGAATGTCATGAAAATACATGTAGCAATACTTCCCTGCAATACAAAACATAACTCATTTAACATGCAGATCTCTTCAAATGCTGGAAACCACCTGCTTCCCAAAGTACAAAATTCCATAGTCCAGACCAGAAAATAAATAAATAACAGTGGCTACATGCACACATACATACACATATATAAATCCTTATCCAAGTCTATTTTAGCATGTCAGAAAACAGAAACTGTTGATGTGAAAAAGAACATAGAGAAGAATCTCCTTTGTGTACTACTAATTTAAAAATAGTCTATCATAGTTAGTTCCAGAATGTGTCAACATCTAATTTAAAGCAAATGTTTTGGATGAAAACAAGGGTTTTCTAATTACTTGTGGCAAATAATATCTGTAATAATATTGATTTTATTTGTGGTTTTTTTCTCTCCTGTTTTCTGCTAAGCCACTCATGAATGGAACATATTTACCATACAGTTTGGACAAGTACTTGCCAAGCTTTTGTCTTTTTGCAAGTTGTACTGTATGATATTTTGTTAGTTGATTTTAATAATAATGATTATACTGGTTGGCTCAATTACATGCTAATATTTCTGTTACTTAACTGGAGAAATAGAAGAGCTTAAAACTGAAAACCAAGAAACAGTAAATGACAATAAATGAACTTCAAGGTCCAAACACCTGGTTGAAAAGAATGACTTTAATGAGATTAATAAATTGAAACTTATTAGAAATATACTGCAGAAATTGGGCAATTATTAATCACAATGTGACCAAAAACTTCACACTGACTAAACTTCCCTGCCTATTCATGAGGCAGCTTGTGAAGCAGGTTTTATCTACTGTACCTGCTCCAGCTGACTACAAACCCATAAAAATGACTGTTCTGGAAAAATGCTAAATGTGACATTCAAGGTGGGATGCTTCTGGGAATTCTAGGAATATTCTTTGCCTTTCTGGTTCCTGTGGCTGGAGACCCCTCTGCCTTGTTTAGGCCACTCTCTTGCCAGGTTTAAAGTTTCCTCACTAAGCCAGTCACCTCAGAGCACCTGATCCCATAGATCCTATCCACTGAGAAAATGCCATACTCCAGCGCTATGGATTTTCCATGCATGTACAAGAGATTAAATCAAACCTCCAGATACAAAAAAAATCCCACTTGTTCTGTAGCAAAGTTTGGATCGGGTGTTAGATCCAAACTCCATGGCTTGGGATCGTTGCCAATTCTGTCGTGTCTTTCCATTCCTCTTTCTGGACATGATCAATAGCGGCCGTGCCAGTAGGAATGAGCATTAAAAGCTGTTTTTAGAACTCTGCTAATTTGTGTGAAAGCAAAAAAGATCAAAACCACTCAAACTGAAGCCTCACTTTACAAAATTTCCATCTCCATTCTGCAGACTTGGGGTTTGGATGAGGTTCAATTTTAAGGTGCTTGACACACAACTCACCACCTAACGACTGCTGTGCTAGCCAAGACCTGCTTCTGCACCAGCTCAGCACAATTTAAACTCATCACTAAAATCAATAGATGAATTTGAAATTTCACCATAGTAACATGCAAGAAAAATTTCAGAGCCCTGGGAATTTGCTCCTTTTGCTAGATTTTAAATGCTTTAGTCCAATTCTTTCTTATACTGACCCTAGCACGAAACCTCTTGAAATCAATGGATGGACCAGCTTTGATGAGCTCTGCGTTCAGCCTATTTGAGAAAAGCATCAATCCTTCATATTACAAGAGGAATGAAAGCATGCGGGTAGGTACGCCTGTGAGAAAAATTTGTAAGGTTGTCCTTGTTCTCTTATTTATTTCAAATATTAAACACAGAATTTATGCGCTCCTTATAAGCAAACTATCTATGAGACTTTCGTATGCATGAGCCATAAATACTGCATTCGGTTAGGTTCCTGCCACATTATTAATAGATATTCTGCTTACACCCATCAGATTTGATAGAAAACATTGCCTGTTCTGTCAGGAATACACAACAGCTAGTTGGCACTCAGGAAATAAATGCTGCTTGATGTAAATTGCTTCAGAGCTAGATTTACAAAATGTTTATTCAGGGCCTTGCAACAATCTGTTTGGATACACTGCAGCTAAGGAACTTGTCACCTACAATGCCGCTGAGCAGAGGTTCCAGTTAAATCATTTTAATGGTAATATAAGCCATGCTGCAAAGAACCCTTTGCAGAGACTGTGAGCCATGCCATGTTTAAGGAAAGTTGATTTGTTATTTATTTTTCTTTAAGGTGGGATGATAAACTAAGGCATCTGCTGGATACCCTCAACAGTACCACATGGGGCCTTTTGATCATCCTTTGGAATGAAAAGCTGGGTGTAAATGGCTAGAGGCACTGCCCACCTGCCTCCCCACCATAGTGCCTCCACCTGTTTTCAGCAGTTTACCAGTTTGTCTGCAAAATAATTTTAAAGGTCTTTGGGGATTAAAAGAAAAAAACAAAATCACTAAATGATACTAAATTATCTGTTAGCTTGAGGTTTGAAAATCATAAACTTTCGTGAGTGAACAGGGCTGAAAAGTCACTTTCCTATATACAAACCAGTAACAGGCTTTGCCATCTGAGCATCGTACAAGGAATGCCAAACTCAGTGACCAATCTACAGGTAAGCTTTCTATTCTCCAGCAGCAGCAACATCTAGGTCATCCAGGTCATCCATTTGTTTCCTCAGAGGCAGTATCCCAAGGACCTAACCAAATCATCCATTAGAGGGCCTGCACACCATGAAGAGATCCCAACTCAAGGCACTTGCAGCTGGGTGCTACCCAGGAGACAACCAGGCAACACAAAGCAGTGGTGACATGAACCTGGTGTCCCCACTAGACTGTGTTGAGTGGTGCAATTTGTGTGTGACTGGTCTTATGGCACACTAGTTGCCAATCACAGCTACAGCAAGATGTTGGTGAGTGCAAGGGGAAAGCAAATGATCCATAATGAGCCCTGACTACACCATGGGAGAGAGTATAGGAGTTATTCTTTGTTTCTGAGCTTAACTGAGCACAGAGCAGGTGTAGAGCTGGCAGCCAGGAGCAGCAAAGCTTAGAAAATGCTGAGCAAGGAGAAAATGACGGTAACCCACCATGTAATTGCTCTGCAGATAATCTTTCATCCCTGAAGACCCGCAGTGCTGTCTGCAGGTGAACTTTCTCTTCAGTCACTCACAGACTGAGTTCATAGGATTGGAGAGGTTCATGGAAATCAGTGCAGCCTGCAAGTTTTAGGTAACAGGGGCTGTGGGTGGCCCTACGCCATTCTGTGGAGCTATCAGACATGGAGTTGGTACAGGGTTAGACCCACATTTATCTCCTCATCTGGTTTTGTTCTTATCCCCTGATTTTTCTATTCCTCTCTGCCTTTAACTGATTGTCTCCTGTTGGACAGGCTCGGCCACCATGCCCTCTTAAAAAGGGAATAGTAAAAGCAATGTCTTGCCAGGCAGATTTTGGAGATGAGTCTGCATGCCTCTGGAAGACAGCAAACCATGAAATACCTGTGTCCCCTCAGAGCTCCACTTTAACCAGCCTGAGGGTGCATAAAGACAGTGCTGTAAAGGACTGACCCAATTGGCCTGTAGGTAATGTACCAGTGTTGAAGGAAGAACATTTTTAAAAGGCTAGATCACTCTGCTCCTAAAGCTCCCTTGTATTCTCCCTGTAAATCTGGCCACACTCACCATGACTGATCTAAAATATTCCATTTTTAATTAGTTCCAGGCTCGCAAATGTGATTGCTACATCTGCACGACATAGCAGTGCCAAATCAAAGTCTGAGGCTGATGAACGAGTACTGCATAGCTTAAAGAGCTCTTGAAGAAGAAAATAGAGCTACTCTACTATTGGAAATGCCTTTTGGAAAGTTTGGAACAGCCAGGTCTCCACCTCAATCTCGCAGCCCCATTAAAAGTGAGCAACTGGGGGATATTCTTCAACTTCTCCCAGATTAAAAAAACAGCTCTCAGAAATAACCCAAATTCATAAATGCTCTGCTGTTCCAAAGAGGTCTCTCTTCAGAGATACTACCAGCAATTGTATCTGGACCTGGGGAATACTTTGATTCACTGAAGTTGTGTAGCTGTCCCTGACTGTGCCAGGGTCTGGGTTCGTTTCTCACTGGGGGCATCCCACAATGCAGGGATGGAACAACCATCTGTTTACTTCCAGGTGACACACCAAATTTCATTTGCTCTCTTTGGCATGGTAAATCTCTACCCTCAGTGTCCTGTTTTGGTAATACCTAAATTGATGCTGTTTCTTTTTCTCTGTCAGGAGCACAAACTGTCAATAAAGATGAGACATAAATGCTGATTGGAGGAATGTTGTCCTGATACTCAAGTGCAACCTTTTCTCCATATATACAAGTTCCTTTACCATGGAGTTCTGTTAAGCAGCTTCTTAACATGCAAGGCACTTAGGGGTGGAAGTTAAAGAATTCCTTGAGAAATTATCTTATAAAGAAGACAATAGAATGAGAAGGAATGCATCACTAATAATAAAGCATACAAGCACAACTGATAAACAGAGAGACAGATAGTCTGAGAGATAATTGCCAGTATTATTCTGTGGAATTTTATGCCAATTGAAACGAATGTTTTTGTGGTTTACAGAGGTCATTGCTTTCCCTAATTAGATGTCATGATTAAGCCATCATAAGCTTGTGCATATGCTATTCCTTTTTCTTCTTTTCCCCCCCCCACTTTTGTACATGTTCTGTGCACTCTTTTACTCTCTTGAGAGCAAGGCTGAAACTCTCTCACAAGGAGCAGGAGGTTAAATCTAAACCATTACAAACTGCGGCTTACATAAATCTAACCATATGCACTTTCGGAGTCTCTTTTATATTTTAAAATACAGGTCTGTGTGTAACTGCTCTGGCTTTCAAGCCTCAAATCCAAGAAAATACAACTTGGGATTTCTCTTTGCTCTAATAAGATCTCTCATGCAAGCACACGAGTTCCTGGCTTCTCAACGCATCAAATGTGATCACAGAATCATTTTCCTTGCAACAGAGCTTTCACCTTGTGTGGCTGTGGCCTGCTTACAAAGAGGTGCTGAGGTGGAGCATGAGACTGGAAGTTGAGTTCCTGAGGATGAATTGTCTAGAGGCAGAGTGCCTTTGCTTTCCCGTCAACTCAGTCTCCAACTAGCTGGAGTAACAGCCTGCTGTCTGCTTCTGCCTTGCCTTGTCAGGATTAGCAGTACCTACCTGGGATCGGCAGTGTTGACCATGGCTGTCAATTAAAACTAAACACATTTCAGCATGGCTGGCAGCCAAAAACACAGAACCTGCCAAATAGTAAACACAGAAGATCTGCCTAGTTTCAAAACAATTGTGCCACCGCTGCGAGAAAAGTGTGCTTATAATTCCACTGCAATCCAAGGGCTGCGTGTGCCAATTCCTAGTTGATAGGCAAGTCTTTCAAAAGGAGCCATCCAGAGCTGTCTGCCTGCTATTAGATACTCTTTCTTCAATTTGAGGATCTCCAGAATTTCCTATTTTGTAATAGCCTATCCCAAAAGGCACTTGATTCATAGCAGAGCCTTTGCTCAGTAAAAAATGGGAACAGTAAAAAGCTTTCAACACAAATAAAACCAAAGGGCTCAAAGACCACAAAAAGTGGATTTAGATTTCTAGAATGGGCATTTATTTTTGACATTCTATGAAAGAATTAATTAAGCTTGTGAAAATAACTATTACTGAGGGCAAAATTTTCCCATAAACTGCATTCTGAAGTACACATGACAATCTTCAAGTTGTGGTTCAAAATAACAAGAAGGAGTATCGACTACAGAAAAGAGTCTTCTTCAATTTCTTAACTGGAAATGGATACTCACTAACAGAAATACATCTGAATAATAATGATTTTGACCTTCCAAAGAAGATGTCTCAAAGCTACTTTTACTTGTGGCAGCAGTGAAGAAATGGAGCTCAAGGAAAATTCTCTCACCCTATCTCTATGGGCCTCTAATTCAAAACTCAGCTCTAATCCTTTGGAACTTGGATGCAAACAGTTTCCTGGGCTATTCAAGAGTAATATGAAATACATAAAGAGATCACAGGTGCAATGAAGAATGGTGGCAACTGTACAAGCTGCCTACAACTCTACATAAGGTGGTAGGTAAGGAGGCTTGTGCAAACTGTTGCAGAGTTGATATTAAGATGAATTGAGACTTATTTCCTGGCATCACAAGGGCTAGACCTTGGAATACTGTAGAGTTCTTTTTTTGGTTTGTAAATCATCCTTAAGACCTACAACAGAAGAAATATGTCTTTAATTTTATATTTAAAATGGAAACCAAGCAAAGATGCCAGAGCACATTTTACTATGTTAAACTGAACTTGGTAAAGCCTATGACAACCATGTTTTCTTTTGCCAGAGAAATCCACTTGCCTTTTCAATTAAGCTTAGATTCAGTCCAGAAATATGATGGTGCTGAGCCTAAATAGGGCTCACATGTTCCAGCTTTCACCATTATTGCCTCAAATCTCAACCGTGAAGATCTGACAACATGATGGGACAGGTAGATCAAGCAAAAAAAATATGGAGAAGCTAATAACTAAATACTCTACTTCAATCCCTGCTTTTCATTCTGAAATCCCCTAAAGCACATTACAAATTGGGTTCTCTAGCTGCCCAAACCACTTAATTCACCCATGAAATAAAACCATCTTAGGAGGTGGAATAGCGAGGAGGGCAGGGAAAGAGGCAGATGTTTAACATCAGCCCAACAAAACAATTTTAAATCGGGAAAAAGAAAACTAACAAACCCAAAGACATAAACACCAGGTACTGGGACTCTCAGCCCTTTGAGTTTTCTGTATTGCAGGTAATGGTTCCAGGATTCATAATTTATGAAGTTTTCAAAGTGCTTTGGCAGGGAGTAAAATATTACATGTGACTGGCAGGCCTTCACTGAATGCTTCTCTACCCATCCAGGAAAGATAAGGACTGGCTTGCTGCAATAGCTTTTCCTCAGGGAAGTACCAGAATATAAATTATCAATTTAGGCATCATCAAGGTATAGTGAGATGCCATACTCACCCTGAAATCTCCAATTTCCTGAGTGGGAATTCTACCATTAAGGAGGGAATAGTATCAAAATCAGTAGTGTAAGACAGTTTTCTATCTGTACATACCCGTATAGCAACAATTTCTTTGCTATGCAGGTGCTTATCATCTGTCCTTCCATTTGAGCATGATGGGCAGCAGTGGCATGGTATTCTTGGCAACAAACAGAAAAACAGGTTGGCTGTCTCTGGACTTGCCCACCTTCCCTCAGCAGCAGCCTCAAACACTGTTTTGTTTTGACACGTGTTTCCAGTAAAAACACAAGGTTCGTATTGACATGAGGAATGCCAGACCAGACCACTGGCATTTTAGAGCAACCACAAATCCTTCTTTCTCTGAGCCTCCAAGGGTCAATTCCATGCAGCAAGAATGCCCACTCTCTAATTATTCACGTTCTTCCACAACCAGCCTCATTATCTAGTGAGCTACTGCTAGCTGAGGCTGATTTTATTAAATTATTTAAAGGGACATTGTCAACTCAATGATGCTCTATTTACATACATAAAATCAATAATCTCTTTCCCATTACCTCTGCTATGTCTACATTAAATACTGCTCTGAAGTTTGGATAGGGGCAGTTAAGGTTTTCTTCTTTACAGTTTTCTTCTCCAGAGGGATGCTCTGGTGACCTAGGTATGGGCTGGGCTACTAAGACATGTGAATGGAAACGAAGTGGTGATGATATTGGGATATGTTGCTGGAATATCCTTAGTTCTCATGGCTCAGCTAGAAGGTCAAAGATTTTATTTATTTTTTTGTCAGAGCTGCTATCTAAGAGTTTGTGATGTAGAAAATTATTGGTACCTGACTTAGAAAAGGGCTTTTCCTGTACCTAGCAAGGAACAGAAAATAGTCTAAGTGAGGGAAATTGCTCTCAAGAACCATGGTTCCTGGCTCCCTGTTATAATGCCAAGTGATCTGGGTATTAAAGGATCAAAATCCTAGCCTGTGTTTCTCCCCTACTTCCTCTTACAAATGAGTGAGGAATAGCAAAGGCTATGAGGGTCCTTTGCAGTTCATTCATTTGGAGGAGGTACAAAGAAAGTCCACATAGTCTGGGAAGACATCATTCACTTTTGTACCCTCAAGTCAGGTAGAGGCGAATCCCAGCTGGTTCCATCTACGCATCTCTTTAAGTATACAAAAATGTCCCTTGCAAACCTTCCAGCAGGAATTACAATGTCATGAGCTTCTTCCATGTTTCCACAGAGCACCATCAGAAGGATTAAGAAGAAATGCAAGCAACATGAGCTAAACATCTCCAAGAATACCACAAAATCCTAACAGGGTAACTGGGAAAAGGGTACTGGCTCATACTCATTTCCTGCAGAGGCAAGAGTGACATTTGTAGTAGGTCTCCTTTATTCATCGATCTCAAAGAAATGATCCATGTGTTAAGAATTGCATCTATGTGGGGAATAAGGGGTATGGCCAAGATGAGTGATACCATACGTCTTTCCCTCTCACCTTCTAAACAAGTAAAATAAGCATGTTGTGTAGTTTATATTCTAAGATAAATTCTACTCAGATTGCCCAAAACAACCAAAGGAAAACAATCATAAAGAGCACATTAAAAAAAACCACTCCTGAGACACATTGGTATAACATGCTGTGATTTGCCATGTCTTCATATGTCATCTCACACTGGCACAATGATAATGGAAGCTTGAACTAATTTCTTGAACCAGCAAGTCAGGCTCTCAGGAGAACAGTTCAGAGCATTTGTTGTCTTCCTGCTTTGATGTACTCTAGCATCTCACATGAAATCAGGCTTCAGTGGGAACAGACAGGGTCCATGTACTAAAAGCAGTGGGCTTCCCTCCTAGGAAGCTAATCAAAACCATCCAGTGTCAGCAGAGGGAAGGCAAAAGCAAAGAACAGCAAATAACTAAATAAATACAATTACTACCCCTTAAATAACCTTGTCACCAAAACACAGAATTACACAGATAACTCGATCCTTCTTCTGAGCAAACACACTGTGTACGTTTAACTTGACAGGTTTTTCAAGACTCATATTCCATAGCTTTCCATATTGTCCTCAGCAGGACACAGACGACAGTCTGGAAAATAATGTCTTCTCTAACTCCACTGCTCCCTCCCCCACTCTTTTTTTTTTCTTGTAATCATCCATATTATTAATAGGAGGCAGCTGGTTCCCATTAATGTTGGGAAAAGTGGTCTATCTCAGGAATTATGGTTTAAATTGGCTTGTAGTCTGGGGGAATTAGCCATCTGCACCTGGCCTAACATGGATATTTTCAGCCATACTAATCATAAACAGGGCTTTGTTCTAGTTGTGTCCATGGGTCTCTTACTCTGTCCTTTTTTCCCCTTTAGAGAGTAAGCGGGTGAAAAAAAAGAATTAAAAAAACCACCAACAATCCCATTAACCCTTTCACAGAATTAATCAAAACCTAACTGCTTTGTTAGTGTCCTGTGGTTTATTTTGTGTTTGTAACTGAGCACATCATTGAAGTTTAAATGAGGCCCAGCACAAGTCCTGTAGCTGAACAAAATTGGCAAGAGGAAGAGCCAGTTGTTAGGCAAGACAGCTGTGATTTAGCAATAGCTTCATGACGTCCACAAGAAGCGTAACACCATGTGGGCAGGAAAGGCTGTGCACCAGAATGAAGCTGGAGAGAGGGGGAGGGTTGCAGTACCTAAAGCAACAACACCAGGACATTGAAAATTGCTCTGAAGAGCATGCTCTAATGTAATGGGGATGTAGGTTTTGGGGTAGCATTTTTCCCCCCTCCTGTTTTACATTCGTATATGGCAAAATGATTGTGTTTATCCACCACTTTTGGGCTGAGATAAGAAAAAAGGTGAGTGAAAATAAATGACATCATCGGGTCAGACGACTGCTTGCTTTGTCTCACAGACTTGGCAGTGCAGGTATAAGCTCTACCTCACCTCCAAACTCTCTAGGGAATCCATCCACAACTGCAGTTATAGGAATAAGTGGTTTATTCTACAGAATCTACCCAAATCTTTGACCACTTATTTTTAGGCAGCTGGATCTTTACAGAGATTTATAAAAGAGTGGGTTTTCTGTCTCTCCACATCAATCTTCCTGCCTTAATCATTTTAAATCACCAGTGCTAATGTCCTTAAAAACTGTATAGACAAAGTCTGGGAGGTTAAGTTCATCGATAGCTGTTAAATGCAATGATCTGGACAAGTCTTCTGGCGAGAAAGTCCCTGAACTACTGCACCTTGGAACCCTTGAGGATCTGCCAAGTCTGCTCACGTCCAAATCTCCTACTCTCCCTACAGACAGGATATTGCATTGTCTGTGAGACTACAGATGTTCATACATATGCAGTTCCGAGGGGTTGTATGACAAGCAAAAATACACATTTTCATATGACAGTTACAGCTTGATCTATTTGGGGTGTTTTTCAGAACAAAGCCAGCTCAAATGGCCACTTTCTGTGGTGCGGCATCCCTCTTCCACCCAGACTTACCCCTGGACTAGTGCACTGAGGTGCCAAATCCAATTTTGTGCCAGTAGACTCTGCCCAGACTCTCTATCAAATGCCAACACACAGGTCCTGGCAATGCTCACCTCGAGCACAAGGAACTACAGAGCTCCTTACGGCTCCCTCATGCTCCCATGTGGCTGAGTATCTGGATCTAATGGGCTTGTTTGCTTGCTCACTCATTCTGCAGCTGGAACAAGACGCAGAAATGCTGACCTGTCATGCAAGAGCCTGTTGCCATGTTATTTGCCGCTTCTCTGGGATCAGGAAGTGCCAAAATTTCACAAAGCAGCCTGAATCTTCCAGGCTAATTTAGCATCTCAAGAGGCCCAGATAGTTTGGATAACCTACAGTCAAGCGTTACAATTTATGGGAGTTTATCCAAACCAAACTCTGAATCAAGTCACTCACCCATCAGTAACCGAAACACCTCTCAGAACAAGGTGTGCTGCCAAGTAAAAGCAACCAGCTACGAGGTGGGGCCAGGCAGCATGAAGATGGGATGGGGTCAGATGGGGATGGACTACTGGAGCCAGGGCTTGGAGGGCAGGGAAGGTGCAATCATATTCAAACGTGAGCAAACAGGTGGCAGCAGAAGGAAACAGAGAATAATAGAGGTGGTTTTTAATAAGCAACTCTGAAACCAGTTTAGCTGCCCACACACAGATGTAAATCAGAAGGAACTGGTTCATGGGAGCAGGAGAGAGTGCTGAAGCCACAAACGGGAAAGATGAAAACTACATCCACAGTGAAGTCGCAGGGGGGTGCACCTGAACGTGAACACCCTGTCTGCCTAAACACAGGGTTTAGTAAAAGGGAATGAAAGGGACAGAAAATCATCCTTAATCTTGGTGAGCTTTTAAGAGTTTACTGAGACAGCCACAAACTCCTGGAAATGAGATTTCCAATCTCATCAGGAAACAGGATTTAGGTATAGAAGTCAGAATAATAAATCTTGCACAAGAAAGGTATATTAAAAAGAAAATAATAGAAATGACACAGCTCCGGTAACTGAGAGAAAAGGCACCTGCAATCCCCAGCCATGTCTGTGTTGGAGTTGTGCTCAGTGTTCATGACTCAGGCACTGTATCTCAAGGCAAATACAGACCAAAAGCATAGGACTCCCCTGTGACTTTTTGCCTGACTTCACTCACAACAAACCAGTTCATGACATTCACCTGCTCTTAGCCTGCCTCTCTTCAGAGCTAGTGTTCAGAGTAATTAGCACAGTGCCTGGTATGCTGCAAACCTCCTCTCCATCTGTACACTGGTTGGACAGTTGTACTTACATCTTCTCCGTGACAGTGCAGATCACAAAGTCCGGATCAAAAAGTGCAAAAGCCAGGCTGAAGATGCAGCTGTGGAATGAACTTGCAGAGGAAATGAGACAAATCCAGTTAGAGCACCTTTGGGAAACAATGAGAACCATTACCCTTTTCCATCATAAGCAGGATGACATTCACAACTTCACCATCCCTCCGCATCTGAAGAGATCTCTTTAACCATAAAGAAGACAAGAACCAGAGGTGTCCCAACCTCGCTTTTGCTGACTTTTTGCCTCATGAGAAACACTCAGATATTACATTGCTGGGATAGCCAGCAGGATAAGCCATCAGGAAGCTCATTATAAGAACATGGAAAATACTGGCAGGAAATATTTCAGGATGTTGTGGAGCCGTACAGTTCCTTAAACCTGTACATGAGACGAAGTGAGACTGGGGAGTGTACAGGCAAGGGAACTATTTGCAAAGATTAATATTTCAGTATCATAAAGACACGTGTAAAAGCCCCATGAGCTTAAGGCAGTACCTGAGGATTCACAGGGATGCAGAACAGTAACTGGTGCTAAGGGCAGCGCTAATGCAGTGTGATCTGGAATGTGTCACAGGGCCTTGCTATGGCCCTTTTCTGCCTGAATCCTGCTCCTGATCTCAGCTGTGCACTCCAGGTTTTTTCCAATCATGATATCTCTCCTCTGGGCCCAAAGGAATTCAAACCTCTCCCCTTAGGCTTGTTTTCTTGAGTAAAAACCCTGACTCATGTTCACCTTGCTCTTTCCCTTCCCATCCTCCTCAGTTCAAAAGATTCATAATTTTCAAGGCATCTCAGAAATCACCACAGCTTTTGGGTATTTTTTTCCCAAAAAGCTTTACTGGCTCTCTTGGAACTGTTAGCAATTGTTTATATAGCTGTGACCCAATTAAAATCCTGTTGCCATTATCAATCTTGTCTCTCTCCCTATGTACCTCTTCATCTAAGTTGCCAGCAATGATTTTCTTCTTTTCTTCTCTGACATGACCTCTCAGGAACAAGTAAGGTTTCCAGTCATTCAGGCACTAAAAGAAGTGCTAGACTCATGGGTATCCACTAAACCAGGGCTCCTGTGTGAGGCTAATTTGACCATGGGACACGTGGTTATTTCTATTCTTCTTTCTTGATCCTTACTGTCTTTATAGGGAAATGGAGCTGATACATCCAGTCTTCTTCCAGATGCTGTAGCTAGCTGAAGGGCTCTATGCAGCCACTGATCTTTGGATAGGAGTATCACTCTGGTGAAGAAACCCTGAAGAAGAACTTGCTTTGTGTGAGTGAAAGCAGAAAAGATGGATAGGTGCTGAGCAGCACCCAGAATTGAAAAGCCTATGAAATCTGTTAGCTGCATACATATACAGTCAGGAGACCTGTGCAGTTCCTGAGCTTATGGTAGCAAACCACAAAGCCCTAAATGTCAGACTGGCAAGAGTGTGGCAGGGATTTGACTTGGGCAAATACTCTGAGGAAATGGGAAATAAAGCTGACCTTGAGATCGAGTGTGTATGGTATACCCCAGATGATGAAGCAGAGTTTTTAAACGAGATTTTGTGGAGATGGAGATGAAGAAAGGATGGAAGAAAGGTGAAAGAAAGGAAATCCACATACAGATGGGCTAACAGAGCTTTTACTTTTGGTTGGGGTTTTTCATTTTACTCCCTCTTTTCAAGAAAACCTTGAAACAAATGGGTAGTAAGCTGACAAATTCATGAAGCCCAATATTTAATCTCTGTTGTGACATGAATAACTTGGCTTCAAAACAAAAGGCAGATGGGCCACAGCTTAATAGCAATCAGAGACCGCCACAGAGAAATTAACCTACCAAAATTAAGGTGGAGAAATAAAGAGCACAGAGACATTAACTCCTTAAGGTCTTGGAAGAACTGTTTGCTCTTTGTGTTGTGATGACCAAACAGAATAGAGAAGGCTCTTATGTGCACGTTAAAGGATACGAAAAAAATGGCTATAGGAACTGGGAACATAATTTAAAACTTCTGAGTGCTACATCTCCTTGCAGGTATTTTTGTGTATTGCCCTTAGGGAGTCACCATTACCCAACAGCTATTTAATAATCTACCCTGTACTTGTTTCCATCCCATTTCTGAATTGATGTGCAATCCCCATCACAAATAGTCCTTACTGGTGCATTTCAAAACCAAACATCTTGGAACACATGGGGCTTGGAGGCTGAGCTTGCCATCTGATCATAGCTGGTGCTTCAAGACGAGGGTTTCAGGTCACCAGCCTCATCACACAAGGGCCTCTGAAAATCAGAAGCTGAACATGCTGCTTGTAGCAAAATAAACAGAAGAAAAAGTTCCTAATAGCACAAAGATCTAATTCATGGCGTAGATTTCATTATGGGAATAGCACGTGTCTATCTTACAGACCTTTAAGTGTCCCACACGCTTTGCTTACTTCAGAACCCGACTCCATGAAATGGAACACTGCAGGATAATCATATTTATTTGTTTGGTTTTCCATTTTGTTCAGTTATGCCAACTTAAATCTAAGCCAAATGTTACAGTAAAATAACCCCATGGATATATATGGTTTTTGATTTACTAACAGGAGTAAGAAAATAGGTTACAACAGCCAAGACCAGAGGTCCTCATTTGTAACCATTTATCCTCATGTACTTAAAGGTCACCCACAAATTATAGACTGTGGGTTCTAGCCCCATTTTATATACATAAATATACATGTATATTTGCGACTGCTACGTACTTATTTTCCACAGTGTGGTGCCCAATGTTTCTGCTACAGCCTGAAATGGAGCTGCTGCACAGGAAGGGTGACTGGTGCTACAGTTAACACAGAGCAATGTTTTTAGTGGGATGGGAGGAGGAGGAGAGGTAACATGGTAAAATCAGAATATGAAGTATTACAAAAAAATAGAAATTATAAATTATAAAACTATAAATGAAACCATTCTCCCTTAGAGAAATTATAATATTGAAGGAATATTACTTACATTCTCATTTGTGATTCTTGAGGCATGAGCCTTCTAACATATCTCTCTAGCTCCGGCCATCTGAAAATCTGAAAACCTGCATTACCTAGCGCTACAAACTAGCCCTAGAACTGTGAAAGAGGGCAACAAGCTTGTACGAATTGATTACTCAGAAAGTTTATGCGGTTGGTGAAATTATTAGGGAGTAATTTGTAGTCACCTACAAAAAAAGAGATATGAGGTTAAGAAGATGCTGTGCTACATCTCACAGTTGAGATGCAGCCTCTAGATTATTTATAACTTGCATTTGAAATTAGACTTCAAAGCTGACCAGGCTTTGAGCAAAGGTGGGTGTAGATGACCTCTGGAGATCTCTTCCAACTTGAAATATTCTGTGACTTTAAGATTTTGGCATGTATCTCTCTTCAAGTGTACGTGTGGGGGGTGTCTTTTCAAAATGCACGAAGAAAGCAAATGTGGTTGAAAAGTGAGAAGTGAGGAAGTGAGGGTTATGTTTGCGGGTTTTTTTATTAGGTTGTGACATTTTCGAAGCAGTTCTTCACTAAAATGGTATAGCCCTTTCAGTTCTATGTGCTAAGTGAGGTTTATTGCAGGATTGCTCGCTATTGTAACACATACTCTGGACTATAAGAGCCTGCTGCAGCAGGTTCAGACTAACACTACATCCCTTTGAACTGCTCCAGCTCCTTCTCTTAGCTTATAGTTTTATTTCAGGTCAGACTTCTCCTGCAAAATCACAGCAACCTTCGTAAGTCCCTAAGGGTAATTTAGGTTTTCTTGCTCCAACTGCCCTTCAGACTCTCCTGAGGAAGAATAACTGGAGAAAATATCAAACCTGGTGTTTCTTACAAAAAAAGAAACAGATTGGTCTCATTTAAAAACCATCCTTCATATTCCAGCTTTAAACGGACATTTCTCATTTTGCTTTCTCCATGCTGTCACCCTCCACCCCCTGTGGCAGCACAACAGCCCCAGGAGAGCTGAGCTGAGGAGGTCAGAGAGCACCTCAGCAGTTCAGTGGGAGCATGGACAGTCCCACGCCTCGGGCAGTCCTAGTGCTGTGTGAATCCAGAGGGTAAAGAGGTGAATATATGAAGCTGCACCCCAAAGGTGGGAAATCAAAGCATGGCACACACAGGGCAAAGAGAAGAAGCCAATCCCCACTTTTCCTAGCTTTCTGCTCCCTTAGAGAATCACACAAGTACAAAACCATGAAAACAATAACCCCAGCTGCAAAGGCAATGAAGCAATTTGTTAAGGAGATGACATTTTTAATGAGAAACACTTGCTGGAGGAGAACAAAAGGCTCTGTTTGGTCAGAGAGATGCTCTTGATACTCTTCTGAAGTGCATGAAAAAGTAATTTCATTTAAGCGTCATACACAGAGCAGCTGAATTTCCTGAGGCTCCAGATGTTGTCCTGTGCAGATGCTGAACAAATGGAACTCTGTCTTGATGAAATGAAAAGAAAAAAGCAGGACTCCCTAAACCAAAACCCATGCACCAGAGTATTTCACATCTTAAAAGAAGAAAGAAAAGAAGAGAGAGAATGCCATCCAAATTGAGGAGAAAGGAAGTTCTTGAAAGCAGCAATGTTGGACATAGGATAAACTGTTCTTAATTGCCCTACAGATAATTGAAGGAGACGAGAACCTGGATTTGCAAAATACCAAGTTCTGGCTCTATCGTTTCTTTTTCTTGGCTTTGCACTGTTTCGCTTTGACAGTTATCTGGCTGCGATTACACCGGTTTGGTTTTTTTCCTAGGAAGGGACAGATTCTGCACACTTTTATTAGGCCAGAAGTTATGGGAACTTCCCTGCGGTGAGTGGTGGATTCAGATTCAACAACTCAAAAACTATAATAAATAGTTCACTGTATTGTTCATACAGTAAAAACACAAGCCTGTTTCCTAACTTAAGATTTTACAACTTTACTTCCCGAATTCTATGGAGGACAAGGGGTTTAGTTCCTCAGTGGTAAAAGCTTTTGAAATAAGAGATCAAACCAAGATCAGCTCTCATGTTAATGAGGACTAATGAAATATAATGACCTCAATATTCAGATACTTCATTCCTGAACTTTGGGATGGGTGGCAGAAGTAGATCTAAATGATTACTAGGCTTTATGAGCCATACAGGGCCTATAGAGATTTTGAGGTAGAATAGCCTTAGGCCTGCTGGTTTATGCTCTAATTTTTTTTTTCTGCCCTTTTAGGCTCTGAAAAATGGAGACTATTCACTCTTTCTCCTAAAGCACAAATCTCCTTCTGACACAACATTATCCTTTTGCTAAGTGGTAGCAGATGACAGAATCTGAAGCACTGCACGAACATGAGAGCATTCCTACCTCTTACACAGGGCCCCTTTGCAAGAAGCATGGCTGTCACAGACAGCTCTGCCTATGAAACAGTGGTAATAAAAGCCAGGTTTGTGATGCTGGTCCATCAGCAGGTGGTACTGTGTAGTTAGTTTATAGTGAACAAAGTGAGAACGACATTGTTTTAAAGTGGAATTCAAAATAGGCGGTTAGCATCACATCTGACACGAACTCAATGGGCAAAGTTGAACAACTGACACACCAGAGTACACACTAAACAAGAAGGAACCAAGCCAATGGGTGCGTTAAGTAGATCAAAATAAGAATAGAGCAAAAATTACAAAGAAAACAACAATTCATGCAAGTATGAGAAACTGGGGAATGAGCTTTTGTTTCTCTTGGTTGAGAGGTAGACATAACACCAGGCAGAGAGCAGCTGCCTCCCACCACAGAGAGAAGATGCTTCTAATATAGTCGCACCAGCCAGAGAGAAGTGCTTCAGAGTTTAGACAAGAAAGCAGATTAGAGGACTGAGAAAGAACATTCCTAACTAATTTCTTTTAAAAGAAATCCAACATAGGTCAAAAGAGCTACTTTTGTCCAAACTCAGCCAAACCTGATTCCTAGATGACTAATGTAAGCATCAGCAAGCCAGGTAGCAGCCATGGTGCTCGTGGCTCACAGAGGAGCATTGTGCTTTGGAGAAACCTGCTTCAAGCAATTCAGTAAAAAATGAATTGACCTTAGGATGGAAAAAAAATCAGGTTTTATAGAATTACTGGGTGTGATCTAATGACTGTACTGAACAACCCACATTCCAACAATAGGTAATGCTTTTAAGCATGTTACCAGGTTTTGTTTCATGCATATGTTGCCAAAATAATCCCTTTGCATATATAGAAAACTTCTGGTAAGCACTTATGAGAGACTTCTACAAGCAAGCAATCTTTTAACTTATATTCTAAAGAGGTTTTGCATTAAGGCCTTCCCCTACCACCAATCACCAGTATACTGACAATCTTCAAGTCTTGATTACTAATGAGGGGGAAAATCACTGGGGTAGAGAGAAACTAAACATAAGTAAGATTTTTTGTGCTCATTTTTCCCCTGAGAATACCCTACAGCAGAGCGTGCTTGAGCCATGTGGGATACAGGAGGTTTAAGCTCACAGAGTTTAACTACAAGGCCTTTGGTGAAGAGAACACTTGCATTTCCAAACCAAATGCTGCCGCATGAGCTAACATAAAGGAGAGAAACAGGGAGTGGTGCTGAGGGACAGAGGACTTCAGGGCATTAACAGAGCCAGGTGGGCAAGGCAGCATACCTTTAAAGATGAGCATGTTTTTAAGGATAACACTATTCCAGAGCAAATGTTGTTAAGTCCTGCTCCTGGGACTAAGTAATGCAGAAATCTCGCCGCAACCCCATGTTGCCTCTCTTCTGCGTCATTTTCCCCAGCAATCCAAGGATCATCTGCATGGCAGATGCTAAGTCTTCATCTGACAGAGAAGCCAGTGGAGATGGGCTGTGTTGAAGCACACCAATTGCCAGGTACCATTTGATGCTCACTCGGTAATGCTGCAAAGGGAAGCTGGCATAGGGCACCGAGAGGAAAGGTACTATCTCCTTGTGCAACTCCAAGCAATGGGCAGCCAGATAAAATTTTGGTAGCAGGCAACATCCAGAGTATCACTAGAAACAACCTGGGTTCAAAATCCCAAGTGTGCATATTCATATTTCCAGGGTCTTCTTCATGGAATCATAGAATCATAGAATAGTTAGGGTTGGAAAGGAAATTAAGATCATCAAGTTCCAACCCCCCTGCCATGGGCAGGGACACCTCACACTAAACCATGGCACCCAAGGCCTCATCCAACCTGGCCTTGAACACCGCCAAGGATGGAGCATTCACAACCTCCCTGGGCAACCCATTCCAGTGCCTCACCACCCTCTCAGTAAAGAATTTCTTCCTTAGATCCAATCTAAACTTCCCCTGTTTAAGTTTGAACCCGTTACCCCTTGTCCTATCACTACAGTCCCTAATGAAGAGTCCATCCCCAGCATCCTTGTAGGCCCCCTTCAGATACTGGAAGGCTGCTATGAGGTCTCCACGCAGCCTTCTCTTCTCCAGGCTGAACAGCCCCAACTTTCTCAGCCTCTTTCCATATAGGAGGTGCTCCAGTCCCCTGATCATCCTCGTGGCCTCCTCTGGACTTGTTCCAACAGTTCCATGTCCTTTTTATGTTGAGGACACCAGAACTGCACACAATGCTCCAAGTGAGGTCTCACAAGAGCAGAGTAGAGGGGCAGGATCACCTCCTTCGACCTGCTGGTCACGCTCCTTTTGATGCAGCCCAGGATACGGTTGGCTTTCTGGGCTGCAAGCGCACACTGCCAGCTCATGTTCATTTTTTTCACTTTTTCAGTATTTTATTTCATATTTTAGAACTATTTAAAAAAATATCCCCTGGGCATAAATATAAAATAACTCCTTAAACTTATCTGGAATATCCAACTTCCTTATGGATTGTTGAAAGAACACACTTACCCCTTGAAAAACACCAGGGAATGATAATTTCCTCATTCAGGAATCGAATGTTCATTTCCATGGGTCATTAGAGATGGATAGCTCTAAAGGTAGTCTAAATCTTTAAACTCCCCTGTCCTTTGGCAAGGGGAGAAAACCAGGAGAAAGACAAAGGAAATAGTGAACATTTGCAAGGCCACTAATGAGCTATTGTGGGTCATTACTTTTATTTCCAATAGGAATTTAAATTACAAACTGCTTTGAGAATCACTTGCATTAGGCATTTACTTTATAATGAATGTGACTGCAATTTTAAAAAGCTGGTGTTCAGGATGGTAGGGAGGCCATAAAACCCCCAAGTTACATATTGAATTGTGTGTACACATAATGACTGTATTATTTCTGGGGAATTAACTTCCCCCTCCCCCCCCCAACTTTCCAGACTCTGAATCATTTTCTAATAGGATCTCAACAGGCAATAGTATTAAAAATGTGTTAGATGTTAGCATCTGGGCCAGAAAAAGCACGACAATCTAATATAGAGAATCTAACCAGGGCATTCATCTGAGCCTGCCATCCATCTTTCCATTCTCTGTGGTGTCTCTCTCCCACTTACGGGTACATAGATTGAGCAAGTCCTTGGAATAATGACCTTTAAACGAGGCAAAGCCTACCTGACAATGTTTCCTTGCCAGGCAGGTTGCAGGTCTCAGAGAACTGATGCCCAAACTACAGCGATCTTCCTCTTGGTAATGGCGATTCGAATTGAGAAGTCATTTCAGTACATGAGGGCAGACTAAAACACCAGCAATCTCATTCCATTGAAGGGAAAAGAGAACTCCAAAGCCTCAGGCATCAGGATTTTGACATTTGATTTTCATTCCACAGTGGAACAAAAATGAAACCTTTCAACAATCCTCATGAAAACCTCCAGAAGAGACAAGCCGGAGTAATGAGTTTGCTGGGTGGGTAAGATCAGCAAACTGGAACAGCAACACTGGGAGAATTTGCAAAACGGTCTGACTCCATGTCTTCACATTTGATACAGAAGATTCAGATTCAAGATCCTTCTCCAAATTAAGCAAATCTCCTTAGAGCTATAAGCAGTCTGATCAGCAAAACTTATTCTCTTCCAGTTGTTGATAAAATGGCTTCTTTAATAAAAAGATTATTAGTTATAATTTTTGGGGGGTTAATTCTAATCCTTGCAACTGTGGAAAACAATGAAATCTTGTTTTGACCAGCATGAAATTCACTGTCTAGATTTAGTATGTCCATTTATTCTCTTCCTATTTATCACAGTAGAACAGATGAGCTCACATTGGGAAAAGAAAAGCAAAGACCTAAATGAAAAATACCTGTGTATTCACAGTATATATACTTTACCTGAGGTATCCAGGGTAGTTAAAAATTAATCAGGCAGCTGCACAGGGTATCATATTTGGATGCTAGTGTGCTCAATTAAAGGCTTACTTCAGTAGTGCAGACTGTCAGGAAAACTGTAGCTGTCTTTGAAGGCTTAAAATTGCCAAAGGCCATACAGAGAGAAGGAAGAAAAGGCATTTTAAAGAAATTAGACTATTCACTTGTTACAGCTTAGGAACCTGTCTGCAGAGAATGAAGGTAACAAATTACTCTAGAACACTTACAGCAGTTTCAGAGTGTAGTGGTTAAGCTCCCTCTGTTTGGGATAGATTCGAATACAGGAGCTGAACTTCAGTTTTATTAGAAACTTAAAACGAGAGCTTTCGTGCTTAGAAATATTTTGTTTTCCTACTCAAATATGCAGAATGTAGTAAGAACTATGGACAAGACAGGGCCTCTTTGGACACTGTGCCAGTCACTTTATACTGCAGGTACATATCACATCATTTTACCATAGTCTGGGGAAAAAAGCCTTAAATCAAGGCTGAATCCTGATAAAAGGCTCTTTTAAGAGTTCATCTCACTGATTGCTAAAGGCTTCCTCATTTCCAGCCCCACTGTGATCACAGGCAGGTTCAGACTTTGCTGGAAGTGGCATTTCACAAAGCAGATTCCAAGGCTCAGAGCAAGTTGGTTAACAGCCAGCCAGGATGATAACTTCATCTGATGCTTGTTGATGTTCTCCTCAGCCTAATGTCTTCCCTTTCATTTTCAATCTCTTCTTGCAGTAACATGGAACAAATCTTGCTTTATATTATTTGCATTACAGTGGTCAATGTCCAGCAAACATGGTGTCGTGGTTTAAGCCCCGGCTGTAAATTAGAACCATGCAGTCTACTTCCCCTCCCACCCCCCCCAGAGGGATGGGGAGGAGAATCGAAAGAATGTAACCCCCACGGGTTGAGATAAAAACAGTCCAGTAACTCAGGTATAACACAAATCACTACTGCTGCCACCAATAATAGTAATGATAAGGGAAATAACAAGGGAAGAGAATACGATACCGCCTGCCGGAAAAGAGCCCAACAGAAAAGAGGACGTGCCCTTCCGGGTAGCTCCCAGTTACATCCCCCAGCATGACGTGCTGTGATATGGAATACCTCTTTGGCTAGTTTGGGTCAGGTGTCCTGTCCCTGCTTCCTCCTGGCTTCTCCTCCTCCCTGGCAGAGCATGAGACTCACAAAGTCCTTGATCAGTCTAAACATCGGTGTTATCAGCTCTGTTCCCAGGCCGAAAGTCAAAACCACAGTGCTGCAACAGCTACTAAGAAGGAGAAAAACTGACTGCTACTGCTGAACCCAGGACACATGGGAACATGCAAGACACTTCCTGCTCAGGAGGGTTTGTTGTCTAAATAGAAGACGAGGGAAAAAAATGGAGGAAGAAAGAGACAGAAAATAGTTAAAGTACTGAACAAACAGAAACTCTATCCTCCAGCTTTTCCACTCCAATCTCATGCCTCCAAAATCCTCACTGTTCTTTCCAGGGTAAGGTCATTGTCACGGTTTTTAAAACAAAGATGCTCTTTGAGGACTTGCCTATCTTCAAAAATTTACAGAATACTGTAGATATTTTATTTTCTAATCCTTTCTCTCAGTAAGTAGGCAAATGGTTGCTGAAATGGAACATTTTAGCAAGTATTGATATTGCAGCCTGGTAAATCTGCTCTATCAAAAAGGCCAAAAATTTCCAGCTCATTTCCTGCTCAGCCTTATAAAGCTGTGAGGAACTGTTTGCATGTCAGCCAAGCTGTATACAATTTCCACCAACTGTTCTAAAGAAATACTTGCTTCTTTGAAAAGGCACTTAAGAAAGTCAATATAACATCAAGATGCTGTTTCTTTTTCTAACATGGACATTCCACTTATGCCAATCAACTGACCCTACGTCAACCAAGAAATCTCTTGCAATCCTTCAGTCAATAGGAGGACATGATGGAACGTGTCAAGTTGGGAAACATATCTCATTCGGTTGCTGGGCTTAGCTTATAATTTGTACATCTGCTTACATGACCCCATTATGAATATGCTAGTCCTTCTAACAACCATATAGCATCACAGCATCTCACTGCATCTCAGCATCACAGTTCTAGCTCAAAGTGGTAAAATAGCAATTTGACCTTCTATGAAAATTTGCTCTACTTATAATACTTGCAAGCAAAATGGAGATTAATCTATCTCAAATAGTCACCAACCAGCAAATTCTAACTAAGAAAATAGGATGAGGAAGAATAGAACAAAAGATTAATAAAAACATGAGTAATGGTGTTCTTGTAGATTAATGTTAAAAAATCAATTTAGATACCCACTGGAGAACAAAGTCAGTCTTGTAAAAGGGTGAGGGCACTGCCAGATCAGATCTCAGCAAAGCAGAAGCTTTAAAAGTTTCTTTACTGCGTGGATCACACAAAAGCATCCGTTGACAATATTAATACAACTCTTGCTTCCTGTAAACTGTGCAACCATCAAAGCCTAGATAGTCTTTGAATTACCTTGCTGAATGAACCTGACATGATTTGGAAATCTGATGCAGAAGTGCAGTTGCAGTTTTGTCACCGATCATGAACATCTCTCTATAGTCCTGTGTAGTGCATGTGCTCTCAGTTGGGCTGGGAGCACTCTAAAGAAAATATGAATATAACGAGTATATTTTGCACCTACTGTAGGAACACCTCAGTGTTTCTAACAACTCTGGCTGCCTACAGAAAGGAATTTCTGTGCTTAGTTAGTACTGACCCTGGAAATGCCTAACCAAGACAGAATGGTTTTTATTATTATTATTGTTTTAAGCAAGAGACAAAACAATAAGGAACAAAAGTTAAAGCTGTTGTGACTGAATGGTGTTTATTTTAATTCCAAAGAAAAAATATTTATTTCCAAGGCTTAAATATTTGCAATGTTAGAATTAGTTAGAAATATTTGCAATTAGAATGCATAAAACACACAAGTGACAGGAAACAGCACCTGTAGTGGACAAATGGGGCTACCCAGATATCATTCACCTGAACTTTCACAGATTTGCTATCTGAGCATGATTATTAAAACCCCAAAGGTATGAAGCAGAGCAGTGCTCCTTTTTGTTACAAGACTATATGTAAGCAGGTTGCATCCATTATTCATTGGTATTTTTACCTATTACTTTGCTTTTGGCCATGAAGGTTTACCTCAAAACAATTGGTAAAGAAGTTGCCGCATAAATTCCTCACATTACTGAGAATTGCAGGAAACATCAAACATTTGGTTCTGTGTTTTGTTTTGCATATTTTCAGAAAAAAAGCCTCCAGTTTTGGCTTGGTATTCTCATCTGAAATCATTCAGTCTCGTAATATATCATAAAAGCATTTATAGAGATCTGCTTTGGGAGAGGCCTAAAAACAAGCACAGAAATTTCATTTTTGCTTTAATTAAACATATTCTTGCAGGGATATTAAAAATAGTCCACTGCAGATGGGCTCGTGCTTATATATTAAATCACAGGTTCCCCCAAATGAAGTATTTCATTGCCAAATTGCTCATAACTACTTACTGCTGCAGAAAGGGCAAGCCAGTCAGCAAGACAAAAATCTATTAAAAACAGTTTCTACAGTTTTCACTGCAGGAGTACAGCACTAATTTTCTTATATTAGCTTTGCATAAATACGAAGACTGGAAACTTCTCCCTAGAAATGTCTTTAAGGCAGGGGTAAGACTCTTTGCAGAAGCTCTTAGAAGGGCAATGCCATCTTCATGCTGCTGTCAAGGAGGGGAGGAAAGGGAAAAATGGTTTTGAACAACTTTTTGCCCCCTCCTGAGCAGAGACCATGTGCAGTCGAAAAGTAGAACAAAACCCTAAAGTAGATTAGTAAAAATCTTCTCACCGGTATCTCTCTGCTAACCATCTGTTATGGGAGGAAAATGTTTATTCTCATGGGTTCTTGCGTGATTATTTATGGTGTGTATCTTCCTGAGAAATCCCATAACATAACAAAGCATTGCTTGATCAAGTAACTGGCAAATCTGGCTCTCAGAATCTCTCTCCAATTTTAGTTTTCATTACCAGTGTAGAAGATGGAAGACGACAACCATGGGTCTTAATTATAGAAAAATCTGTGATCACCTGCCTCCACAAAGAGGTGAGCATTCGTGCAAAGGTAGAGATGAGCACACCTATGCTCCTGGCATATTACACTTTAAGTTGTCCCTTACAATTGGGTAACTGGCCCAAAGTGAAACAAGAAGCTGTTATGCCAAACTTCAAGAGAGAAGCAGTGGATGAGGGTTAAGTGGGTAAGACTAGGATAACAGAATGGAGTTGTACATGAGGCTTTAAAGGAAAGCAATTTTGCTTTGACTGAGAGGTTTACCCCACAGGACAGGAACAGAACAAGAAGTCTGGAAGGTTATTGTAACAGCAGTAATTTCAGCAGACTGAAATGGCCAAATCAACTCCTTCAGCCAGAAAGAACAATCGACAAAGAAACTGTGGATTTGTAAAACAAAGGGGCTACATTCTCTCTCCTTCCGTGACTGGCCTGCTGATGTGATTTTACACGTTCACTGTCATGCCCAAGATCATGTTGAGTGCAGTCTGAGGCAGAGAGGAGGAGGGAGAGGCAGTCGGAAGTCAAACAAAAGTTCTATGAAAAGAAAGTCTGGAGTAAAAATAGCATGAAAGAACCCTATTCTGCTAGCATGCAGCCAGATGTGGCAATGCAACATATCTAGAAATAGTATGGGTCACAGATGGTGGGGTCCATCTCTGTTTATCCTGACGTTATATTATCATTATTACTGCATACAAATGCATCCACTGCACATGTAGAGGGGATATCTCTGAGCAGTAAGTGCAAAGCAAAGTAATTACCCTAATTTATCACACACCTTTGGCTGCTTCTCCACCTCCTCCATCCTGAATACTCTAAGCCTTCCAAACAAGTTTTACGCAGAAAACCTTAAAGTGTTTAAGAGGGAGGAAACCAGTAGGGTTCTATAAAACATCAATAAGGTATTACAGAAAATATCCTGAAACTACACAGGCTCCATTCTCCTTTTGCAGAGGTGCAAATCAGGAGTGACACCAGTGTGGGCACACAGCTACTCTACTAGAAGAAAACAGCACAGGTCAGATCCAAGATCCAGCACTAAGCAGGCTTAATATGTCTTGTAAAGCTGTCAACCCTAATTAGGGTCACTATAGATCCTTAGCACTAGTATCTCACTCATTGATTGATCTATGTCTTAAAACCAGTTCAGTTTTTGTCACTACTGTTGGAGTCCAGAGGTTATTCCAGAACAACTCTTCTCTGTCGATGAAGAATTCCCTCATTTTTAACCACTGGTTTGTATGCTCCCCGCAATGAGATGGGGTGAAAAAGTAAACAAACCTCTCTCACCAAAAAAAAATCCCACCCCAAGCAGAGCAGTCTCCAGACTTGTGACATCTCAGGAGAGATCCTGATCCCCTCCATCCCCAGCAAAGATGTTCTGCAGGTGGTAGGCTGGCTTCCCTAGTGACAAGGATTATAATAATCCTCTTGTGCTTCATCACAGCCACTCACAAGGTCCTTTGTGTCAGATGGATACTTGGATTGTCAACTGCTTAACACAGGAAACCAACATTTTCTGTCAAAGAATTGCAGGGTTTCAGAACCATAAGCCAACATGCTGAAATCATTTTAAAAACAAAAACCAAACCAGAACAACAACAGATAGCAGTGCTGTGCTTTTACTTTGATGGGGTTTAGGCAGTGGGATCCACAAGTCACTACGACACTTTGCCAGGACAGATAAATAACGTTTGCTATTCTCAAGAGTCTCTCCTCCCTGGCTCCCCGCTACCTCTTCTGTGTGGTTGCTGATACTCACAGCTTCTTCATGGGACAGGATCACGAAGTAGGTTTTGCTGTTGCTGTCACATCTGCACCACAGGGACTTCCTGGATACGAGAAGGACGCAGCTTCTTTCTGGTGGGGTGTCCTCATCTCCTGTGGTTTCCCTTCCACATCCATCAGGTCAAAGAGATTTAGAAACTGTCCCCATCTCATCCAGACACCAGTATACCTGCACTGAATTAGAGTTATGGCTATTTCTTACCTTCATAAATAACTGATTGCTGTTGAAACCTTCAGGTTGTTCAGAGCAATTCTGTGAATAAGAAATATTGAGTTAATACATCTACACACACAGACCCAAAAGGGGTTTTTGGGAGCAGGGGGGAACATTGAATTGATCTGTTTCTTTGACTGAATGCAAAGTTACCTACAGATTCTTAACACTGCTTTAAGCATTCAAGCCACATGCTATATAGGCACATCCTAGATTTCATTTTCCTCTGGATCAATATAAACTCATAAGAATCTATAATTCTGCCTATTCCATTCCCTCACTGACCAGCTTAATATTTTACACTTCAAAAACCAAATAAGAAACATGCTCAGATATCACAGCATTTTCCTCATATGACATTTCTCCTTCATCCCCTTTTGAAAAGCTCCTTTTCTCTGCTTTTAACAGACATGAATGCAAACACAAAGATTCAGTTCTCTACTCATGCCAGTTCTAAAGAAGAAAAAAGAAGACTGGTTGCTATCTGCTTCAAGGTTATGGAGCGATCAGAACCAGCCCTAGGTGTAGCTTACTCGGCAGAGCAAGCACACTGTTTCAGTAAAAAGCAAATCTAACAGAGAATGCGATTAGGTACCTAGTGTTATGTCACAGAGCAGGAAAGAAGATTGAACAGTTAGGATTTTGCATCTGAAATATATCAGTAACTTAAAAGTCTTCCGGATTTGACGGCCCATCATGTTTGTGTACAATTCACCTGAGTTTGGCAGTTGCAGTAATTAAGGAAGTCATCCTGTAAGAAACTATGATTTTGTGATTTCCATAAGTTTGAGGGGGAGCTAAGGGCTTTTCAAGCTACCAGTGACAACTTGGCAGCTCAGAGACAGTCAGGCTCTCGGTTTAGCATCAGTGCAGAGAGATCTGCCCCAGGTGATGCTGCAGTCACCCGCAAAGCCTTGTCCCATCAAGAGCTTCCTCCTGTTTGAATGTTCTTTGGGGATGTTTGAAACATGGGTGCTGGTGCCAGCTCAGCTCTCAGTGGGATAGTACCCTCATGGCAGCAGCAGACACACCAAAGCTGTTTAACAAACCCACATAGCTAGAGTGGCTACAGACATCAAATCTGAGTTATCCTTTGGGTACCACAGAAATACATATGCAACATGAAAAAAGGAGGTTGGTTTCAATAGTGGTAGAACTGAATAGCTCCAAGTGCTAACTATAATAGATCTTTTAAAAATATAAGCTTTGAGTATTTGAACATTTTTCATTTAAACAGTAACTTTCAAAGCTGGTCAGACAGAACCAAGGAGTTGTTTGATGCCCAGAATACGTGGCAGAAATCACCCCCACTATGTCATTGGTTACTCAAGATGTTTCTCCCCATTTCTGACTCTGCTTAGATATTATGCAAGTGAAATGCCCTCCAGCGATGCCATCCTACAGTTAAACCATGCTGCTTACCTGCAGTGCCATGTGAATAAAACCTGGTTTCACAAGTTCTAATAAATCAGCTTTTTACAGATGAATCCCGATACCTTTGATATGCAGAATTTGTGCGTAGCAGAGGGGAAGTCTGGCAGTGAATTTCCATTGCTCAAGGTTTGATCTCAACACACAAAGCAAACTATTGAGATTAGAAAAATGCATTTGCTTCTGGGAAATAGTCTACATGCGTGAACATGTAGTAAGACGGCTTCTCCTAGCTCTAAATTGTGATCTCTATCTGTGGCCCTTTGTTTAGAAGCAGAAAAAGGAGGGAGATACTGGAGATGATTTGGGTAAGAGGTGTAGGACTTATTGATATAGCTCCAAAACAAAGGTGACTAACCTCTGCATGTTTGCCCAAACTCTGAAAATCTCTGCCCAACAACCTGCACAGTTAAAGGCTAGAACTGGCTAAAATATCAGGTATAGAGAAAACTGAGATACCAGATCACTTGCTTGTTGATGCTTTTGTTGTTGCAGCAGAGAATTACACGGTGGGATAACCTGTGTTTTACAGGAGTTGGCTGATGCTACAATTGCAGTTTTCAAAGTGGACACTTAATCTGGTTTCTATGGAAAATTGGAATCTCATCTGACTTACTGGCAAAGGCAAGCTGGCTCTGGAGAGGAGAAAGCAGAGATTCCTCCAGCTCTCAAGGCTACACACTAGACAGCTCTCATCTTTGTCCTTTGCAACTAGCATCTGTATGCTGCTTTCCCCTCCTTCTGGCCTGTGGCCCGAGGATAGTTGCTGTGTGCCATGAGAGCACCCACACCGTCCCCTTTCCACCCCAAAGTCCTCATGTCCCCATCCAAGCTCCCAGGCCCTGGCCAGCAAAAACCTTTTGCCATCCTTCTGCTTTCATAACTTGCTCCCACTCCTGCACAGGCAAGAGACCCACAGGAACCATTCTCCAAATAATCTCTCAGAAATCACTTCATCATGTAATAAGTCTTCTTATGACCCAGTTAATTGAAGGACAGCAGATGACAGCATTGCTGTCTGCTTGTTTCAATTTATAAGCAAAACTGGAGCAGAAGACAGTCAAATTAAGATTTCCAAGTGCTGACTCATGCCAAGGTTGTACCAGATGACTCCTAAAGGTTGGTTTAATCAGGGCTGACAATCTTTTAAGGCTCCAGTCAACCTTTCCTAAGTGATACAAAATAGACAGGGGCAAAACTTTCACTTTAATCTGAAACTGAACCCATGGGCTTTATGAAAGTTGGCATCTGCATACAACAAAATGACACATGGGCGATCAAAGTTCCTTTCTGGCAGGATCTACTTCCACTCATATAGATCTGGGATATTATGCTTGCCAACAGACACACGTACCTCATAAGTACTGGGCAGACAAAGGTCATCCTGAAAACATGCTCCGTAGACTCCAGGCCTGTATCTCCAGCCACTGCCTGAATTGGGAACCAGGACTTGGTACAGGGATCCCTCACAGTTGCTTCACAAGTGTCCCTTGACGTGCCCATGAAGGTCAGAGCTATGCTGAGGGCTAGAAAAGGGCTCAAGGTGCAAATGCTGTAGTCCCCAGCAGTTCACCTCCTCCAGGGTAATAGACTAGCAGCAAACTGTAACTGTTGCCTGCAGAGGTTTATATTCACCAAGCAGTGGCTAACAACCTTTAATTGCTGTCAGCCTCCCAGTGCCAATGATGATATCTAAGAAACTAAACCCTTACAGCCAGGAATTATAGCTGATTTCCTTAACCTGGAGATAATTAACTCCCATTAGCTGAGGAGGATCTCAGGGAACAGGCAAGTTGAAAGGAAGGTTAAGAAAGGTTGCCCTGTGATGATGGGATTCATTTGCTTCTTAGGGCCTGATGCCCCCCACTAGAGAGATACAGAGCTTATTCCAAGTTCCTGGAAAGAACAAGGCAGAAAGATAAATGAAGTACCTGTATCTATCCAGTTCCTTCTGAGCAGAAACTAGAAGTCCTTCTGGCATCTTGACACTATATTCTTAACAGCCTTTGGAAGAACACACATTATCTGAGATCTTCCAATATCCAGTCATCTGCAGGCCCAAGAGAGACGCAACCTGATGAAACACACTGAAACTGGTCTTTCCAAAGGGTTCACAAGCACAGATGTTCCGATAAATATGTGCTGTGACTGGCAAAGTTGTTTCATCTGCCTTCAGTATCATTAGGGCAGGAATTACCTCCATATTATTCTCTTAGTTGCTAAACCAAGATCCTGATTGAGAAATGGAAGAGGAGAAATGAGGGAAGCATAACAGCCTCTTATGTTAAATCCACCTCATGTGCGAGCACAGAAAGCCAGAGAAGTTTGCTGCCTCATGCTGTGAATCTACGTCTCGGCTTTTGGCAGTGGAACAAAACCCTGGAAGCATTCAGGAGGCATTCACATATTTTGCTGCTTGCTTTGGCTACTGTCGAAGCAGCCTAAGCCCTCTGTTCTCTTTATAAAAATATGTTTGCAAGGCATTTTTCTGAAACTGGTCACAATGAAAATACCTGCAATTTAGATTCCTCCAGCCCCTTTAAAAAAAAAGTTATTAAAAAAGATGTTTTTCAAATTGTTCAAATAACAATGGTAACCTTATCCATAAGAAAATCAGCACAACCAAGTAAAATGGGTCTTTTAGGCTACTCTCTGCATGCCTCATTTTTTTTTCATAACAGCACATATTTTCTCCTGTGTGATCTTGTTGGGATGTCAACTATATCCAGACATATCCAGACTTTGACTCCTATCTAAGGAGGGTGTGAAAGTCTTATCAGAGCACTCCTAAGGCAGCGCATTTGACACTGCATTCCCTGGAAGGAGCGCAGCATCGTGCAGCACACCTGAACCAGCACAAAGATGTTAGTTCTCCTTCCAGAAGTTACAAGACACCTGCAGATGGGGAATCAACTCAACACTCACTCTGCTTCTGAAGTTAATTTAGTAGCCTATATTGATTTCTCTGGTGCCTTGGCTAAGCAGCTTCTGATATATTTTGAAGTTTTATGTTGTCTTTTGATGCCATGCAGAACACATTTTGTTCTGGCTTTCTGAAGTGCCTGTCTTGCAAATGGAGCTGTGATCAGCCACTTAACTACTCTCAGTACCTGACACTGCAACTCCATGTTTTGCCTTGACAATATAGAGTTAGGAATTATCTCCTGTTATGTCTGTTAAATTCCCTTTGGACTGAGAGCACAAAGGAAAAGGAGGACTTTAATCATGAACCAAATTATAACCTAGACAGCAAGCCAATTACTCTAGCTGGCTGTCCTGGGAGAAGCAGAAGGAAGGAAGCAAACCAAGAAAACTTGAGCTTGGAGATTTCCATCACCACTAAAATCACTTTACACCTGAAGTGACAGGTATGAAATTACCCTGATTATGTCCCCTCAGTAGATGGATCAGAAAGAGCTGTTGAAATTTGCCCGTGAGTCTAAGTCCAGTTACTCTTAATCCTACTCATTGCTTCAAGAGTACAAGTTTGCTCCAGTTTCCATTGGCTTATACTCTCTCCTAGTGCTGTATGAAGATGTGAAGTATGTCATAAAGGGCAAAGGAGCCAAATTTGATTGTTCTGGGTCCTTGCTCATGGTCTGATTGAAATATGAGGTATTATCTACTTTTCTTTGACATCAGACAGTCTCAAACCGCTAGCTCTGAAATGCAACCCCTTTGAGGCTCCTTGATAATGTGCTTCAGCAAGTATTTCACAATCAAAATGAGTCTTGGTATTTGTGAAAGACGCCAGAATCATGCCAGCACATCTGTTTAGGCTGAATGACTGACGCATTTGGGCAAGTCTTTCTGCCTCTGTTTCCCCTTCCTAATAAAATAGGGATAAATATTAAACCCTCAGTAGACTGAAGTTCTCTTCCCAGTTCCAAATATTTTTTTCTCCATTTTTTAATGTCCTTCACGATAGAAGGAGGAATATGATGGGTTGGTTTTTTTTCCAGTGCTGTCATGCTCATCTGTTGTTCATCACAAAACAGACTGAGAGGAGTTTTTTTGCTACTGATAAATATATTAAATCTTTACATATCAAAAAACAAAGCAGAAAAATGTTTTGGAATGTGATAAATATGGAAAATATAAGGAGTGGAATGGAACCGAAAAGGGAAAATGCTAGATGAAGAATACATTATTAAAAGAACTTACCCTAGCCTTGAGATAACAGTATGTATTAAAATAAAGTGGCCTTTGTAAGTGAAATAGAGGAATGCTCTAGAACCTATTCTAACGTAGCAGATATTTAGGAAAAGGTATGAAAGAAGTCACTGAATGAAACAGGAGACTATTACAGGGGCATGTACCATTCAGAGGTTTGATTTAATTAGATCATGGACTGATGATGGCCACTGGACCTTCAGTTGCACACTGTCTTGTTTTTAACTCTGTGGAAGGCAGAGAGTAAGTCAGCAAGGGAGAATGGATCGGGTGGTCTTTAAAGTGTGCAGCAGCAAGAAAGAGCAATGTAATGCATAAAAAACCCAATCAGAAGTGCAACAGCTGTGAGACTGTCTTTGTTTCCCCCAAACCTGTTGAAGCTGTGGTATGTTTTGCACATTAACCTCTCCCTACCACGAGCAGCATAAGGCCAAGGCAATACTGAGGTGATAGGTCACTGAAGCAATAAAGCAACGTCTTATTAATGCCTGTCCTCCTAAAAATGCAACCCCAAATTCCTTCCAGATATTCAACTGGGCAATGGAAGTTTTATTTGTGGGTTAAACTATAGAGCAAACTGCAACCCTTGCGCCCTCTTAAATCATGCCGCCTCCTTGGAATGACTAAAATTCCCTCTGAGTTGCTTTACCCAGAGTTTGTAAATGTCTGGAAGGCATAAACCACTAATGCATGTAATTTTTCCTTTCCCTCTCACCCTTTCTCCAGCTTTCCCACACAGATCGCTGCTTTCTCCCAGCCACTTCAAGAACAGGATATATTTCTGTCTCAAAACCCATATACTATCTCTCCTGATCCAAGGAGTCAGATTACGCTGAGATTCAAAACATACTTCCTCGCTAAATTAGACATTCATTTTCCCCTTACAAGAAGATAATCTGCTTGCAAACCAGGTGTGACTTGGAGTGGTCACCTCCAGGGTTTCCTGCAGGAAGTAGTTATTGATGGACACAGCCTAACTGTAGCCAAGAACAAACAATACTCAATGCTCATGCAGTGCACAGTATTGAGCTGTGCTGGAGACAGAGCTGGATCCACTTACTTTAGCTCATATCCTTGGATGAGGTGTTCTTATGCAAAGCCGGCTCTCCTTCTTCCTGCAGCCCTCTGCAAGCTCCCATTTGCCCAGCACTAAAGGTTTCCTCCTGCAGGAGACACGTGTTAAGCCACAGCAAACCTGTTTAGCAGTTCTGTTCTGCTCCCCATCATTTCTGCCAGATTCACTTTGCATAATATCTAGTGCTGGTTCCCAAGGATATTTTTCACATGCACCAAACTCCATTTCCCTTCAAATACTTTCCAGTTAATTGTGTATTCAGAAGACACTTATTTCTGTGCCTTCTTTTCAAAGTAAGGCACTCAAAAGGCACTCAAAAGCCCCAAATGCCAAAGCCAAAATGATCTGAGCCATGTCATCTTTAATTTTCTGTCCTTCCAGCACACTAGTACTATGCACTCTGCATCAGAAGTAAATTGCTTGGGTTTGAACACTTGGATCAATTTTTTGCATAAGCTTTACCTAGAGCTCTCTCAGAAACATTTTTACAGCCATCCCGCATTGGAGCTTAGCTAAAGTTCCGCCGCTGCTTCTCATCCTTGCTTAATGCAAACACCGATACGTCTAAGGCACGCATGTAACCAAGGTCTTCTCTATTAGCCATCAAATCTGTGCTTCCATTATAGAGTTTTTCACAACTGAAGTCACTCTCATTTTTGAATAGGACAGCTAATAATTCTGCTATAAAAAAACCTTCTGTAAAGAGCAAATGCAGGAAAAAAAAAGTCCCCAAAAAGTCCCTTTTTGCTCAGTTTTACTCAAAGAGATGGCAATAATAAAATTTTTTCTCATATATCTGTGTAACAGTAACACTCTGTAAAAAGAAATGGACTTTTCTTGACTTCTCTTGGTGTTTACCTCTGCAAGGCTGTTGACTATAAGGCTGGCACATATCCAAGAGTTAAAACAGAGTAATCACTTAACATACACAGGCTAAAGTCAGATAAGGATATGAAAATCAATGTGCTTTTCAAAACCCACACTGACTAGGTATAACTTCTCCCATTTATAAAACTGATTCAGAAACGTTAAAACAACAGACATGTTCAGACTGCTTCTGGTTGGGACAGAAATACACAATTTTGTCACTGTCTTCTGAAAAAAACCCAAAATTATATTGAAGGTGGGCGAGGGATGAAAGCAAAGGCAACCCTAGGGTTCTGATGCTGAAGTAGTTTGATATAATTGTAGCTCTATGAATCTTGCAAGAGGCTGTTTTCAGCGTATGTCTGCTTCTGAATCTTTTTGCCCATCTTCCCAAGGCCAGTGACCCGTAACCACACATTAAAGTGTTGGGTTTTGAACACTTAAAACCCCGTTTGTAGGATTTTGATTTTCTTTATTTCAAAGGCAGCAGCCATGTAGATAACTGCAGCTCCTGCCTGGGATTTCATATGCCTCTACTGCCAGATGACAAAGACCTGCATGCCAATAAGTTTCTGTGTCTGTTTTCATACCTGGGACTCTTATAATAGACACTGAAGTGGAACAACTAGTTCTGCATGAAATCGGTGAATAGGTCTGAACTGGTGTTTGCTAAAAAATCCCCACTCTATTCATATCCTCCTTCTTCCTACTGTTATGAGGATTCCTCTCTCCTTGGGCTCTCTCTTTTTTCAACTATTTAAAACAAGTTAGAATATTTCTCAATGTTGTGTATGTCTTTGAACGTCCAGTCATTGCAACTAATCACTTAATTGTGGGTTGGTTGGGGATATCAGGCTTTTCCAGGTACCAGGCAACCAAACCCTGCCAGATTTCCCAACTGCGCTCAGCTCGGTGGAGTGAATCCAGCTGGGTTTGGCAAGTCAGCTGCTCCCACACACCACACACCTACCAGTATCTTATTCACTGAGCAACTCTTTCTTCTTCCCCTCTTTCACCCGCTACGGTTCCTTGGCCAGGAGGGGAATATATAGTTCAGTAGTTCAAAAGAAAGCTCATTCATTCTGCACTGAAAACTATGGCAGGGGAACGGCTGCCCTGTTCTAACTTGTCTGGAGCGATTGAGATGCTCCAGCACTGAACTGCCATCTGAGAAGACACGTGAAAGCCCTCCTGCTGTCACACTCAAGCAGTATCTGGCATTGCAGGGCTTTGCCTTGCCTGGAGATGAGCAGGATTCTCTGATGACATCTGAAGGAGCTTCTTGCTGCCAGGCAGCCAGAAGCCAAGGCATCAAAATCCTCACCTCTCAGCTTTTCCAAAGCAACACAATAATGCTATGAAAGCTCCATGTCTATATAAAGCTCCAGTGTATAAGATATAAGAAACTAAAGAAAAGCGAAGACCTTCAGCATTATAAGCGCTTCAAACAATGTAGGGACTTATTTTGCATGTTTTATTATTTCCATCACAGGTTTTATCCTCCTTGCAAAATGCTCAGCATTCAGGCAATATTAAAAGCACCTGAGCGGTAAACCTTCAAAAGGGCACAGCCAATGCTCAGAACTTAGTTTTCTTCCCTTTTGTCTGCACTTATGAAACAAACTGAACAAAAACCACAAGTTAATACTTCTCGAGAACCAAGGAAAAGGCTTTTCTGCCTCCAGACTCCCAGCTGTGTTTCCACAGGAATCAGCTACAAAAGTGCACCCTGAAGTCCTGCTGACACTATTTGCTGATTATGGTGCGTATGGATTATCTGACCTGATAAAGCTGGTTTTTTTCTCCTTCTAACTTCAGGCCAATGCTCATTGCAGGAGTCAGACAGAGTTTTTCAAAAGAAGCAGAGCAAAAGCAGGAAGAAATATCAAATGCTGCATTTCTTCATTGATCATGGGCAAAAAAAGAATATATAAGTGGAAAATCTGTCCTTTCTCCCCCTGAAAGTCATCTGTATCAGAGGCAAATTCAACAGCTCAGTTGGTAGGAAGTCAAAATGCTGTTCAAGGAAATGCGATGGTCCCAAAGTCCCGTGCACAGTTTGCCCCAGGAGGTTCAGACGTTACTCTAACATCAGACTCATCCTGTGTGAAACAAATACAAGAATGTTTGAGTCCTGCATTCTTCCACCTCCTTCATCCTGGTCTGGAAAGAAATGCAATTGAAATGCAGGGGAGGCTCATTCAACTTTGTTAAATGTGATGCCTGTTGGAGCTCGGCCTTGTGCTGAGCTGCTGCTCCCTGTAAAGGGAGCTCTCCCAGGGCTTCCTCACAACCCCATGGGATAAACAGAAGCGCAGGGACATTGACAAATCCAGCAGAAGCAAGCCTGTGTTTCTTAAATCCTCATTTTACCTCCTGCCTTGTCTGTAATTAATATCTGTAAAATGTTTTGAACTTTCTTTTTCTCTTATCTCAGCCTTGGTGCGGCCCCTGGATGCAAGGAGTTGGAGGAATCTATGCTGAAGGAACCTATGCTGGAAAATGAGAGGAATCTCTACTTGCTTATCATTTGTTTTGCAGTATTACACATGATTGTAATTAAGCTCTTCTTGCAAGCTTTAATATTAATGTGGCTTATTTTGGTCAACAGGCTAAGTCTATGCAGTTGTGGTTCAGATCAAGTGAGTTTCCAAAGTGACTGACCAAGTTTCTCTCAACAGCTTGCTTCTGCAATCACTTAGGTGATAAGTACAAGCCTGTGTAATATGAGAAACTTCAGGGAGGTATAGGGAAGGGTTTATGAACCAAACCAATCTGAGGCATTGGTGTTCTTAGCAGTGTCAAAATATGACCCATGTGGCTAGTTTGATTCCTTTGTATGTCTACAAATTCCCTTCCACAAGGAGTATAAAGTACGAACCAAGGTTTTAATTTGTGACAAACAGTTGCACAAAGTAATTTACATGGAAAGATCCAAAGTAATTCAGCACCAGCCCTCCTCCTAATTTTTCTTATTTCTTCTATCTCTAATTACAGGCATGAAATCCAGGTAATAAGTGGGTAAGATTTTCTGCTAAGAAAATGATGTCTATAATTATAGGCACATGTTCAACTGAGATATTGTGGCATCCAGTGCTTCCACAAAGATACTAATTGTCAGCCTTTGCACTGTAATTAAGTCTAAATGGGAATCCTAATCGTTTTCCAAATGAGCAAACAGTAAGCCTATCTTGATTGGCTCTGTTGTGGCAATGAATGAAAGTGATTTACTCTATGAGTTAATTAAGTTTTATGAAGTTCCATGCCCCCCTTCCTCAAAACCCACATTGTCAGCAAATATTTGAGCTAATTAGTTGTGTATTGTTTTAATGCTCTGTGATAGTATTACCTGCATTATTCTATTAAGAGCCCTGTTTTTCTGCAACTTTGATTTCAAGTCTTCCCCCCTCGGAGCAACTACTTTGCCTTTGATTCACCTGTTTCTTGAGTTCACAGCCTTCTTTTCCCTTTGAGGCTTATGATTTCAGCAAGGCTCATGAACAAAAGAGTATGCTACAGAGTGTGCTGCCCAGCTTTCCTTACAAATACTCTTCATGCCTAACCATGACCTAGCAAGCTCAATGTAAGTGATCACATCTCACAGGCTTTCTTTTCACGGCTATTCATGTGGGATACTTTTCCTATCAAATGCCAGTGCAATGAGCCCAGCAGGACTCTGCTAAGCATGAACCATATGGGGAGGTCCTGCAGACTGCTGGATGCCATGGAAGGGACCTTAAAGGTCAGCCAGTTCCAATGCCCCTGCAATGGACAGGGACACCTTCCACTACAGCAGGTTGCTCCAAACCCTATCCAACCTGGCCTTGAACACTGCCAGGGATGGGGCAGCCACAGCTTCTCTGGGCACCCTGTGCCAGCGCCTCAGCACCCTCACAGGGAAGAATTTCTGCTTAAGATCTCATCTCAATCTCCCCTCTGGCAGGTTAAAGCCATTCCCCTTTGTTACTACATGCCTTCATAAAAAGTCCCTCTCCAGCTTTCTTATAAACAGTTATACTACATGAGCTAGTCAGAACCAATGTGACTTGCTCTTGCCTTCTGTTCCCACATTCAACACAACATTGTTATCCACTCAGTTTGAACTTTCAGTTTCATTTTGCTCCATTCCTACGAATATAACTTCCTATAACTATGCAGGAGAAGAGTCAGAAAACTCTTCTACATCACTTCACAGTCTGATCTCCCAAGGAAGCCACACACATGTCCAGGAGATCCAGACTTGGGTTCAGGTAGTGGCCTCTAGAAGCTGCCGCAGAAAGGGGAAATTTTGGATCCACTCCTCAGCCAATACCAATCAGCACAGGTACACTAAGTCAGTGCAGATACACTGATTTATTATATGTGAAGACCAGGAATTGCTTTCCCACTATCTCTGCTCTCTCATTGCTTTCTCGCCTCAGTTGTTTGCCTAGAAGAACATATTTATTCTTCCTTTCATGAAGGACTTGAGCTGCAAAATAAATGCAGAGTAAAATGTTTCCAATGCACTTGCCCAAATATAATGATTTACGCAATTTAGTGGAAAAAATCACAGAGCTGAAAAAATATATGTGCTTCCTGTGGCGAGAGCACCTGAAAGGCAATGAAATTCCATTACCTGAAACAAGCCCATAAACAGCATTACAGAGCAGCCACTTGTCAGTGCTAGATGCTATTTGTGGGAAGCCACTAATTGCAGCTTTCATAAAACGGTTTGACTCCCTTCCAGGCTGATGCACAGTGCATTCCAAGCGGGTGATTTAGAAGCTGCAGAAAGCCAAATGCCCCAGCATGCCCCACAGGGGAAAGCTGCCACTTTTGGACTCTCTAAGGAGAGCTCTCCAGCTGTGCAAGATGTTGGCCACTTTGTGGCAACTGCCTTCTATGCTGTCAATGTCTCCTCCTCCATCAGAGCAACCATGAAAATCAGAGAACTTTGAGAGCAGAAATGGTAGCACATATTGTAAGGGGCAGCCTCTGTCTCCAGAAGATTCCTGGGGTTTAATATTGTAGGGAAAGTAGGCAGAAAGACCAGGATTGCAATCCATTTGCCTAAATAGAGACAGTTAATGTTGCTTGAGATGTAACACTTAAGGCCTTATACCAGCAGATACAACACTGGACCAACAGGAGACTTCCTTCTTCCTGGAAGGACAGCTGGAGGTCAAGTGGGATATAGCAAAGCATCCCAAGTAGCTTGTGAAGACTATGGTTAGGCAACAGTCATGGCACAACTGACTTTCTCATGGAAATACAATGAACCCGCAACAGAAGTAGCTCTTTCCAGTCTAATGCTTTGGCAAAAGCCCTTTCTTCCTAATTACCTTTCTTCTTAGGTAACATATCTCCCGTATAAAGCAAATAAGGGGAATGAAACTTAAGTCAAGCTTCTCATCTTCATTCTTAATCCAAAACACACATGCTTCACCTCTGACCCTAGGATTGCTTCATATCTCACCCCATGAATCTACACAGGTGACACAATAGGACGTCTTTGATTGGCAGGTGGGAAAACTGGCATGCAGCAGTGCGATTCATCAGTCTTTTCAGAGCACACAGAAACAATCTGCTGATGTTTGGATAGTTTGCATGTTCTTATCTCAGAGGAACTTGTTCACACAAGCAAGGTTTGATTTTATGTTATCTTAAGCCTTGCCCTATACTTGTCCTAGTAGCTGAAAACAAGTTATTTTAGCCAAAGGCTCCAAAATTCTCACTCCTTTTTTAAATAAAAACAGACTGATCAGTGAATTTAGAAAAGAGAAAGGAAAAAAAGGGGGAAAAAGAAAAAAAATGAACAGTATTTTCAGTGGCTCATGAGCTGGAAAAACAACATTTTTTAATGAGGGGAAAAAAAAAAGATTAAGGCCACTCAGCAGCTGAAAAAGCAAGCACTTATTAAAACAAAATATTTAATGTTCACAGCCATTCAATGGTTGGAAAAGCATGTTCTAATGACCACGTTTAATAATGTTTAGAGCCACCCAGGGCCTTGAAAAGCAACTTCTTGCCTAACCTTACAAAGCTGCTGATTGTAATAAATAACATGCATGTTGAACCCACAGGTAGTGAATTAGATGGCTTACCAGGGCTGGGCAGAAAAGGGTTAAAACCCCAAAGCTCAAAGTCCTCCTCTTTTGTGAGATGAGGGAAGTTAGAGACAGGTAACTGGTAGGAGAAAGGAGGGAAAGGAAGAGAGCTGCAGAAAGGAGCTGAGCTCTCTGCTATTCTTCCCAGTGGGAAATATCCAATATCCAGAGGGTCACCACATTGTTCCAGTATGAGAAACTGGAGAACACATACAGCTTTCCTATTGCCAGGGAAAAATGGGAGACTGTGCTGCTGCAGACATCCCCCTGCTCCTTCACAAACTGCAGGTGCTGGAGACTATAACTAGGCAAAAGAGGCCAGGGACAGATCAAGGTGTGTCTCCAAGCACTATGTAATAGAAAGCCATTCTTCTTCAGTTTGATAATCTAATGGCTTGTTATGCAGTATCACAGATTTATTCAGAAGTTCATTGCTTTAGCACAGATTGTATTTGCAGGGGAACAGTCCTACTTGAGCCATTTCCTACACAGAAATACCCTATGCATATTGAAAAATGGTCTTAATTTTGCTGCATTTGAAACAAAACATATTCCTAGAAGACCTGAGATGCTGTGAATTAGTCCTCTGAGCCTTTCAGCAGCGAGACTGCCTTGAGTTTGAAACAGTGCTGCAATCTGTTGTCAATATTTCACACTCCTCTAATTTTCGTACATGGAAAATAAGTGCTTGGGGTCACCTCGCCTTGTTGACAGGGATTCAGGGAGTCATTCTGAATCCCTCAGTGCATTTGGAGCCTTTCCAGAAGCTCAGCACGGTACCTGCGAAGCAATTTGTCTTTGCAAAAATATTTTGCCATTTAAAGCCACTAAGTGGCAGGGAAAAGCAACTCCAGAAAATATATGTTGTGCTTAGTGCTGGTTCATAGCTGTACATGCTGAGGGTTTTAAATGTAATGCAGTAACCCCTCCTGCACAAACCAGTTTCTAGGCTGCTGCTAAGAGCACCCTTTCCACCCAGCAGAAACAGGAGAAATCAATGTACTTTAATCAAGGTATCAAATATAAGAGAGATCTATCAACAAAGAGAAATAGAACCAGTCTGCCGGCGTGGTGCCAGGCATCTGGCCAAGACTTTGTGCAAATAAAGACACAGTATGTTACAGTGAGGGCTCCCAGCACAGCCACAAGATGACAATCAACTGCAGCTCACTTGCAGAAGTCTGGTGTGCCCATTGGACCCTACACCAGTGACCAACACTGAGCTCAGACTGTAATTAAGATGATGACAGGGATTGCTCTGAACGTCTGATTTCAGCTTCCTCAAAGGAACTGACATTTCTTGGGTAAAACCGGAGGCTTCAGCTGTTTAATTTCAGATGACATTCATTTGCAATGTCCCTGTTCATAGCGCTGGCCTCCAGCTGAGAGAAGGTCTCCATTAAGGGCACACAGACCTGAATACTTGCAATGTCACAGCCTCACTCTTTATCCCCAGAGAGACAGTTTTCTCTTCAGAGGGAAAACATACCGGTTAGTTTTCTCATGCTGAAATGCTGGCTTTGTGTTCCCAGCTAAAACATATGTGCATCTTTGGTGAAAAGCCATATCTGCAAAGAGACAATCAGGTAATTTGCATCTATCAGCTACTGCTGATGCTCCCCATGGTCAGTAATGGGGCACCTCCATGGCATGATTTGGGGTTCTGAAGCTGGAGAAGAAGGAACCTAGAAAAGGCTCCCCTGAGGCTGTTAGCACGGCTGGGAGACATAGCCCAGCAGTCAGCCAACTGGTAAGCTTGGATTTCCATTTCACCCCATAAAGGCGATTACGATACCCATGCACTGCACACACCCTGCTTCAGACACACAGCATCCTCTTTCAGGAGAAACCTGTGGCCGTAAGGGGTCCTTCTCCCACCTCAGCATGCAGATATTGTGATTTCAACCATCTTCACCCTGCTGGGTTGCCCTCTCCTTACTGCCAGGCCCAAAATTTTGAGGTTTTCCTAAAAATCCTAAGAGCTTTCAATTACTGGCAAATTTGGATTTTTTCTGGATGCTGTTAAAGCAAGAAACTGGCTTTTTCTTCCTCTTTTTCCCCTTATAAACTATTCTTAATTGGAGCTGGGATGGGAGTTAAAATTATGTTAAACAACCAGGCACGGAAGGCTGCAAAATGTATATATGGGGAAGGTTTTGATTGCTGGGGATCAGCCCAAAAGTTGGATCCTGGGGAAAACACAAATGCTTGAAGGTAGTTCAATGGGACACATCTGTTGCTGCTCCCAGCAACACTCAAGCATCCTGTAAGGAACTGGTGATTGCTTCTCAGGGGACTTTTTTCCCCATTTTCTGCAAACATCCTGACAAAATCCTACAGCTTACCATCCCGAGCAGCTCCCACCACCTGCTCTTTCCAGCCTCCAGCCCTGGGTTTGTCCAGGCTCTCACAGATACTGTGCAGATGAGAGCAGACTACAAGAGTCCCGGGGAGGAAGCACGTCTTTCTGTATATCTGAATGAAAAATGCCCCGGATCCAGTTTCCTCCTCTTAAGATCGCACAAAACACACGTGCTGGTTTCTCCCGAGGAGCTGTAGGGAACCACCTTAAGCCCTATGACAGGTTTGACAACAGCTGCAACAAGATTAATGGTTTAACTACATTAGTATCCTTATTGGTACTAAGTGGTTTTTCGTACATTTGCTCTTCCACAGAGGTACTACAGGATATTTACCCACAGGGAATGCTATACTCTAAACAAGAAAAGGATGTGATTCTCTTCTCTCCTGTACCAAATTTTCACTCATTATTCCCAACGAATTTCTTGAGATTGCTCATTATTTAAAGCAGTGCAAACAAAGCAAAAGAGAATTGAAACTCCAGATCTGAGGAGTAAGAACGTTAAAGTTCAGAGATGGGAAGAGCATCCTCAAATTTCTTCTGCTCCAGAAGCCTTAATGGGGTGAAAGCTGATGATCAAACAGTATGAAACAAGCTGAGAAGTACAGATCTGCTGTCAAGAGAAGCCACATACAGTAAAGTGAACTTGCATGGTTAAGAGAAAAGGAAGGAAAAGGAGATGGAGAGATGGGGTTGTCAATGTGAAACCTGTGCTTACCTTGAGATCCAGTGATTATTAGAAACAGGAAATAGAGTCTGACTGTGGTGGGAGATGACTGGAAACAAGTAGGATTCACCTTGTCCTGAGGAACAAGAAAATAACCAAAATTAAGTCAGTAATTAATCCACTAACTTCCTGCACAGTCCTGAAATGCAATTATAACCATTTCTTTTAGGATTATTATTATTTGTTTCATTAAATCTTTGTTTAACAATTTCTCTAAGTGTAAGAAAGAAGCTCTGCCTGCAGAGCTATGTTGAAATAGCTCGTATTTGGTCTGTCAGCCTTTGCCAGCTGAGTTAAATGGCAGAGATAGAGCTTTCTCTAATGCTGCTGTCACCTTTCCCCTTTGCAAGAATAATAATAGAGAGACTAAAACTTGTCAGAAGACTACTCATGACAATAGCTTTATCAGCTGCCTTTGTCTTCAAACCATCCCGAAGGTATTTAGCTCCCAAGTGGGATTCACAATCCAAACTTTTTTGGGCGGGAAAGGAAAAAGGGTGAGGGGAATCTGTCAGGAATTTGGCCACATCTGCTGCTCCAAATTTACTGCCTTACATCTGAAAAAGTCCATGTAAGGCAAAAGAGAGCCTTAACTAAAAGCTATTCACCAGGCATATCTTAAAGGGCAGATACTTACGTAGACACAGTTATAACCACATCTTAATAGTTCAAAAGCAAAGTGATTTCAGCTTCTGCATTATCAGCCCCATGTCTAATATGATGAAAGTAAAGGAGTTTAGAAGCATGGAGGCAATTGGCACTAAAGTCAACAAGCAAGAGTGTTATGGAATTAGCTTCCGGTTACAACCCATTCTGGGGCAAATTCAGGTTTGTGCCCTGAAAAATGTTTTTAAACTAGCCAAAAAGAGTAAATTGGGGTTTCAATAAAGGATTGCTGTAACTTAGAAATATATGGGTAGCTCTACTGACAATAATTCCTGATTTCAGAAACTATTGTTCATTAAAAATATGAAGAGACTTCAAGTTCAAAGGTTAAGCTTAATTTGCCATCAACATAATGAGAATCTTTAAAGCCCAGGCTTGGAAGGTGAAGTGGGAAAACGGTGAGATGCTACTTAAACATGGAGTGAAAGGGTTTGTGAAAATGTGGTTTGGGTGGAAAAAGCCAAACCTTTACAATGAGTATACAGAGCCTCGTGTTGGAAAACAGGGGCCTCTGAATCTGCAAGTATCATCGCAGTGTAACAGAGGTTCACAGAACACGAGGAGTTAAATCTTCCTTTCCGTTGACAGGACTATATTTTTTCTCCTGCTCTGAGAAATAACCTGGTTAAGACTTCTTGAAACAGCTGTTTTCTACCATCCTTGTCATCTGTTTTTCAAATTACCAGATACTAAGTGATTATTTCTTATGATTTCAGCCCGAGAGCATCTGGAATTCTTGAAAACTCCCATCACTTCAGGTTTCCCTTCACCTCCTTTACATCCTGTCTTCCTCTCTTTTGTCTCAAAATTAATTTTCCCCTAACATGCTGATGTTCTTGAACTTAGAGATCTGGCAGGTTCTCAGCTCATGGGTTATAGGCATGCATGCAGAAAAAAGGGTATTAATTATTCTTCATTAATCCTGACTATTCAAAATCTTGTCTTTGTAGTAATAGTTCCAAGGGAAAGGACTGTCTGAGTTGGTCATAAAATGGCTGCTGTTGTTTGATAATTCCTCAAGCCTTTAAGGAACACAAACTACATTACCAGTGCTCAGCCTCTTGCTGAAATGATGAAATTGCTCTCCTTCCCCTTCTATTCAGTAGATTTCGATCACAGTGGTCAAATCCGTGACCTTGCTACCTAACCCAAAGTGTATTCCAAAGGTGAGTCAGTGTCTAAGGTGCAGACCACAGGCCTGAAGAGCTCAGTGATGGAACACTGACCAATGTATGACCTGAAAGTTAACATCAAATAGCAGGATGGGCAGTGTGAGTGTGGCTGTGAAGGAGTTGAAGGGAAGAATGGCTGCATACATTAAAGAAATGAGACATGATGTCGTAGTTCACAGCATGATGCACTCTATAGATTCATGACAACATGGCATCTCAAGAGTTTAAATGAATCAAATGTATTTTGCTAGTTTTGTACCGAGATATTGCATATTCTGCAATTTGCCACCTGCTGCCCATGTTACTTAATGTGCATCCTAAATCAGGTATCCCTCACTATAATTGCACTTGGTTTCTCCATCATCAAACACACCTCTGCTTCTCTTGAACCAACCTAAACTGATTCATCAGGGGTCAGCACTGCGTTCTCCTCTGCAGCGCAGCAATAAAACAGGACTTGTGATTTCTCATTTGGTTTCCTTATACAGATTCCTCGATGGAATACACCAGGGACTTGAAATGAGTTTAATTTGTCTGCCTTCAGGTCATTTGTGGTGATTGCATACTCTTTGTAAAGGTTACAACTGTCAGCACCACGCTGCTTTGATGTAGCAGTATGCTGCTAACTGCTAACTCACAGATGCTTGCAGTCTGTCCTGCTGTCACAACATCCCCATCCTCATCTCATCTTGCAAGGCAGTCTTTCTCCCTGTGAATAAAGAGTGATGGATTTTGTGGCCTGGTTTGATCCCTGCAATGTGGAGTAGAGGGGTGCATGATCCCCACCTGGGCAAGCCACGCAGCAGCCCCAGTGTTGGGCCCTGTTCCACATGTGTGAGAGTGCTGAGCTGTTGGTCTGAGAAACTGGGTGCTTTTGAACCTACCTGTCTGAGCACAACTGAGAGAGAAATGTGAGTGATGTGCAGGGCCTGGGAGTGCTGAGTTACCTCGCTCACTCTGACATGAAAGTCTTCACACTGTGGCCCATAAAGCTGACCCTGCTCAGAGCCATCAGTGACAGATAATCCAGGCAAAAAGCTATACTAATGCAGCTACACATCTTTTAGGGTCTGAGGGGGGATCTCTATGTGGCGGGTGTGCTGACTTGCTTGAAATTAGATTTAGCACCTGTAGCACATAATTGCAGACAGCTCTTAATGAAAAAGCCCTGGGTCAGCAGTCAGAGGATGATCTTTGACCTAAGACCACTATGGTCTATAGGCTCATAAACAACTCAAATGAAACCAGAGCAGTGTCCAGTAAGAATCACAGGCTGGAGAAGGACCTGTAGAAGCATTCATCTGTCTGATTGATCTGGATTTGACTGTGCTGAGCTTGGGAAATAAACTCAGGACTGAAGTTGTGCTACCTGACACCATTGCTGCTGAATTGGCACCACTGAGGTCATTGAATGATGGGTTGAATTTTTGTCCCACCTGGATTTTGAACACTCAGCAGCTTCCAGACACCAACGCCCTTCCTCACAAGCACATCCATCATGACTGGCATTGATAGATTAGCCAAGGAGTGACTGGACATGAACTAATGAGCACCATTCAGCTAAGGCAGGCACATACTAAAAGGGCAGCATAATGGCAGCTTTCATTCCACAGGATGCATCTGCACTGAAGACCTTCTCCGGCCACAGCTTTGCAAACCCACAAGCCCCTATAGTCTGTTTGGGATGCAGAACATTGTACAGGTTCTGAAAGCCGCTAAGTGAAAGTAATGTCCTTGCCCATGGAGCCAAACTAGCACAGCAGCCTCTGTGGAGGTGTCCAAACCCACCACACCTGCTGGGATAGGATCAGGGTATGCCACAAATGGCAGTAAAATATCCGATGGTGTTGACACCAGGATCATGGCTGGGTGAAAGCTGTGATCCTCTTCTGAAAGACAGTTTAAGGTGAAGAGACAAGTAGACAGAGACAATTCCCAGGATCACAGGGGAAAATGAGACTCATCGAACACCCAACAGCCTCTCAAGACTAAGAGCAGACCTGTAGCAGGTCCTTCCTATAGCCTAAGGCAGCCATTTCCCTGCAGCTGTGTCTTAGAACTGAGCTCCCAGTTACCATTCTCAGTCTTGCTCCAGCCCTGCCTCACTCCTCATTCTTTGTTCCATCTTCTTGTCCTCTCTTCCAGGTCTAAATTCATGGATCAACAATTTCCACATGCTATGGCAGAAATGACCCTGTTTAAAAATGTCTCTGAACTAGGATTACCCAGAAACCTCAGAAGCTGAGAGTTTTATCTGTGAAAGGCAAAAGTTTTCCCTCTTCACAACATGCTCACCAGAATATTTTACTTAACACCCTGGAGTCTGCAACAACTGTTTCCCATTTGTAGCATCATCTTTTCCATATGACACTTGTGACCAAAACCCTGATGTAAATACTGTGGCATTGCATATCTTTATGAGTACACACTGTCACATTCTCTTTTGAAGATAACTGGCAGCATACTGGATGCAAAGAACAGCTGGAAGTAGGGAAGCAAGAAGGAGATCAGATGAAACTGTGAGTAAATACCATAGTGATGGTGTAGTGTGGGTGTTAGCTGAGAGATTCCTAGAAAACAGAACTAAACTAATGGCCCCTTGGCTTTAAAAATTACTTGTTCTTCTAAACCCAAAGATCAATTGGCAGAGTTAGTAGGGGTGAATTAGGATATAGCCAACGCAGGTTTGATGGTTGTTTTCTGTCAGAAGGGTACATTTCACATCCATCAAATATTTATTTAATTAATACCCAGCTTTAGGAATCCACCACAGGGTTCCTCTTGCCAGAGTTTCGGTCTGGGAGAGGCAGCTCCATAGAGAGCATTGCAGCACAGATCTTCCTCAAAGCAACATCTGGCAACAGAATGGTAATTGATGTTGTATAAAAAAATAGATCATCTGTATGCTATTTCCCACCCTCCTCAGGAGGGAACCTTTTAATTGGCTGATAATATCCCCCCTTTAGTCTGTCCTCTGAGAGGATTATATAAATCAGGCATCTAAAAGGACAAGGGGTTCCCAGGAGAGAATCCGTAAAGAACAGAAAGTTTATGCCACAGCCATCCTACTGCCTCCCTCCAAGATACACAGAGGTCCAAATCCACACCTTGCATAGTCACAGAGTTCCTGTTGAACAAAAATTCCCACTAATGAACTTTTGCTTCTGTCTCACCAGGAAAATCCCAGTGAGTGGCTCCATCCAGCCCCCAGTTCGTTGTGAATTAGCAAGGGAAAGGAGTTTGGGCTCCACTCTGTCCGCTGCAGGAGGTGGCAGCCACACAGACTCCCTTCCCAATAGGGTCTGTGCATGGCCTGTTTGATGAAAGACTCTCCCAACACTGTCCATCCTCCTGGCTGCTTCAAGAGTGACTGCTCTCAGCTACCACTAACTGTGCTTACAATGTGCCCTGAGAGATGCATTGAGCTTGTGTTTCCTTTAAGCAGTGAGGTTCCTCCAGTACTCCAGATGAATTTGCAAGCTGTCTTTCTCTGCAGCAAAGCTTTCTGTCATGTTGTATGTTCACTGCCAGCTTTCACAGCAAGCACAGCCCATTCTCCCCATACCCCTGTCTGCACAAGCCAGCGAGCGGCTCATCGGTTAACCTGTGTTCATGCCCCTGGCACCCTGTTTGCTGCTGCATGGTGGAAGAGAAATCCAATCCCTGCCCCAGCAGAAACTGATGCTTGGAGGCTGCAAGGGACAGGCAACTGCCATTTGCTCCATGTCACAATTCCTGCTGCCCTCTTCCCCATCAGGCACAGTATGTGTTTTTCCCATTCTTACTGCTATGGCTGCCAGAAAAAGGCAGCAGTTTCCTGCATTGCATTCAAGTGCTTTGACCTTTTCCCTGTTCCACACTTCAGTAGTTCTGGTTTTCTCTGGTTTGCAAAGTCATTAAGCCAAAAAGATGGAGAGGGCGCGATCTTCTTAATAGGGAAAAGGGAAGCTGCATACGACTGTGGTTCGCCAACCAGCCACTGAAAAGCACAGACCTGAGCATGCAATTAAATAACAAGCACCTCAGCCATAGTAAGGATAATCAAAAGTGGGAGTGAAAGAGCATTTGCAACTGTGGTGCTGCAGCACAACAGCACCTCCTGCTATAGGACTCCAGTCTAGAGGCAGCAATAAAACAGGTCTCCTCCCAGAGATCAGGTTATTTCACTAATTCAAATTCGCCTGAGGATGGGTTACAGATAATGATTTACTTGACTAAGCAAACCCAAAGCTTGGACAGAATCAGTTTGCAATCAGCTGCATCTAACCATGTGATTGTATTGTGGTGGGTTAATGACAGAACCCAGAAGTCAGATCAATTCATGGTTTTTGGCTTCAAAAGGGAAATCAAAAAAGAAAGAAAGAAAGAAAAAAAGCATCTATTTGCCTTCATTTCCTGCATTGATGAAGATGCTTCCAATACTTGCAATTACTCTCTTCTTGAGAAAGGAATTAATTAGCATCATAATATATCTTCAAAGTTACAAGAAGAATAAAGGGATCTGGCACAAAGCGGGATTCCTGGCATGGAAATCAGCCACTTATCTAAGCAGCAGGGGTGATTGTACAGGCATATTAGTGTGAAACAGGGGGATGCACTTTTATTTGCTGCTGGAAGAATTTTGATGAATAAATCAAATGTCTGGAGGCACTAGTAAAGCACCTAGTGTTCTCCCAAGGACTAATTCAGTAAAATCCATACAAAACATGCATCTCCCTTCTGACCACCAAAGTACAACATGTTTTAAGTTAAGCTAAGAATCATTAATTTATATTCTCAGACAATATCAGCTACCAGCACTGCTGCTAAAATAATGTTCTTTATGGCCTATATATGGAGGCATATTGATAACATATCTGGAGACACTCTGTAGACACATTGCAAAAGGCATCCCTGTGTCAGACAACATGGGCCACAGAAATGAAAGATGATGTAACAACAGATGAAGGCACTTCATCACAGATCCGCTGTTTGCAAAATTCAGAAGAGTAATAAAGTGACAGGCAGCAAGAGTCACAACCTGCCACACATCTAAATGCCACCATAGCAGTAGGAGCTCATTGTAAATCACAGCAGAAGATGACTTGGAGGTGGTATCTGAAGGACAAATAGCCATTGCTTCATCGGCCACTGACATTCAGGCAAGCTGTGGCCGTGGTGGGTTGTGTTACTCAGAAAATCACGAGGCAGATAATGTGAAACCCGAAATGGAATCCTTACAGTCCTACCTGACTTGAATGGAAAACTCTGAAATAAAACAGATGCTGGAAACAAAGAATGATTTTATGTATTCTTTAAAAATAGTGACTGGCATCTGTCAGCGCCTCTCACATTCTTGCTTGAAGGTTTTTGCTGACATTAAACAAGAGTGTAGATAATTCTAATCTCATACTTAACAGAAAGGAGAGTGGAAACAAAAGAGGTGATGTGAAACGCGATTATGTTTTGCAGTCGAGGGTGAACGGGCAGGTGCTGGCAGTTACTGAGCAACACATTGCTTCGGACAGAGCCATTTGAGATGGCTGCACTTGTTATCTTCAATCTGTTTACAGAGGTGTAATTGAAAGTAGAGATGTCTATCAGGCCAAGTGTAACAGTTTGTTCATGCTTTTCTGCCCCTTCAGTGTAGATGAAATGATGGCAGGAGCGATAAAGGACGAGGATCAGCAAGGTGTAAAACCTATCTGATTGGCACCAGGAGATGTTGTGATGGGCACGCTGTCAAGTTCACTACCACAACAATGTTGTTTTTACAGCTTGTGACTCATTTTGGTTTCTGTGACTGTTACAAAGCTGCTTCTAGCCACACGGACAGACACTTGACCGCAGTGGGATTTAGGATACATTTTGTGCGGGTCACTGTGTTCATGTCTTAAAAGCAGCCCAGGGAGCAAAGCCCCCAAACCTGCTGGTGCAGATGATGGCTGTGCCCAGAGCAGAAGGTGAGAAAGAGATGCCAGTAACCGTGTGCCCACGATATGCCCAAGAAAGAGCGGCTTCTACCTTCACTTTGCTACTTCATTTACTCCATTTTACCATTTCACCTACTGTTTTCTTAGTGCTGGAACAGGAAAACTCTGTATTAGGCACTTTCAAACAGAAATTGGTGTTGAGTGAAACATGCAATTTCTTTTTTCCTTTTCAGAGCAAGAGCTGTGCACTGGGCAAACTTCCTAGAGTGTGCTGCAGCTTCCCAGAGCGAGACCCAAGATGACCTTTCCTGCAAAAATGTGTGCTGACACAAGATATTTAATACTGACACGTAGAAACGCAGTGAGAAAAGAAAAATTTCTGGGATATGATTTTTTCCCCAAATTCAGAAACTTTCCTAATTAAAAGATCCCTTGAAGCCAGAGAAGATAAGGTATAAAGTGAAAGATGGAAAGCGTAAGGAAGGGGACTGTGGGCAAGCTGAGCTCAAGCACAGCAAAAGCCTATCCAAATGCAACTCTATCAACACTTCTCATTGCAGGAAGTGTTTCCTTCCACCTCATGTGCATAAATTGCTCATAGCATAACCTATCTTGGGAAAGTAAGAGACAAAACCCAACATACTTAGTATTCTCCTGGCTCAGCTGCTTTACGCTAGTCTAGCACAACGCTTTATATGAGGAAATCAGCTTGAAAGTCATGGCAAGGCTGGCTGTTAAGTCAGAGCCCTTGTGTGTATGTGGGAACAGTATCATGCTCACGGTGTAACGACAGTAACAGCCAAGTAGAAAATAAAGCCATGGCTTCTCACCTAATGGAAAGTGCCAACCATGTAGTAGGGAAGCAAGTGAACATTTGGAAAGAGCTGGCACAGAACTGCTCTGGCTGCAGAACGCTAAATGCCACAGCAGGCATTTGCTCAGTGCCATGATTGCTGGGGAGCATCACTCAGAAAGCAAAATTTAGACAGTAGCATTGAATACAGGAAAATGTAAGGAAAATGAGGCTATTTTATCACGCACACCCCCAGATTCGGAAGAGCAAAGGCAGACACGGGAAACTTCAGACCATGTTGTCACTCATCGCACTGTTTAACCCATGGGGAAAAGATGATTTGAAAGATTATTTATGACTCGGAAGAAGAAAAAAAATGGCACAAGGGGAAAAGGAGAAGGGTTCACAGTGGTCCTGATCCTAAAGAAATAAATCCAACAGGACTTTATGAGTTTACACACTTTATACATCTCAACAGAGCTGTATGAAGGTTGGACTAAGCTCCAAGTATCCTCCCTGCTTTTGAAGATGATCTTACCATCAGATTTGATTCTGGGCTTAGAAAACAGCTTAAAACCAAAAAATGCATGGAGAAGAAAACACCGTCTCAAACCTTCTAAACGAAGTTTTTTAGAGGTTGTTTAATATGCATGCACATGTGTAAAACAAAACCTACCAACTATGCTACCCCCAAATCCCATTTATTCATTTTCATGCTCTTTTGTCCTTGATGCTCCAGCTGGCACCGGCAGTGGCCACAGCAAGGAGCAGGGCCCATGCCTGGCAGCTCTGGAAGAAGGATTGTGAGAAGTCTCAGTAGGAAGCCTGCACAGCAAAGATTTTTCTCACCCCTTTTTGAAGGCTCAATGTGACTGAAAAACTTAGATAAGGCTTCAAATGCATCTGTCCTTTGGGGTGAGTACTTGCAAACAGAGCTTGTTGTACAGACCAAAGATGAATTTTCCCACTGTCACATATAGGATACACATACAATTTCTATCCTCTCTTTTCCATATCTAAAAAGTAGTTCCACCTATAGGTTTGTATTCCCTGCTGGCACAGATGATTGTACTGTACCGGGTTGCACCACAGTCATTAGAGAAAGAAAAGTAGTGAAAAGAACCCCAGGAGTTTTAACTGAGCTAAATGAAAAATAGCATGGATAATTGTGACTCCTTGTGTCCTAATAAACAAACAATCCAAAACACTGCCAAATCTACTAGAGGCTTGAACCTAGGACTGAGATTTGTAGGTAGCCAGAACCCAAATCCAAACGCAGGCCTGGCTTCCTCCCATGTGAGTCTGAATTTCATGTCTTTAGCTTTCCTAATGCTGTTGCTTATGCTTATGAAACTAGCCAACATCCTCACAGTAAGTTTGGTTTCCTTCTTGCTCTGAAGGCCATGGAATGGCAGAGCAGAGCACAGAGAGCTGTTTGTCTTTTGCAACCTGTCTTCAGCTCCATAGATCAATTTGTGAAATTAAATTCAAGGCGTGAATGGCCCCACTGCCCAACCACTCCGGTATCGATTTAGCCCATGCTGCCTGTGCCCCACACAATATTTATGCCAAGGAGCATAAAACGGAAAAAATTGCTGCCTCTTCAATACAATCTGACATTCAGCAGAAAAAGAAATGAAGGCGAGGAAGGGAGGGGGAAGGAAAGTGGAAAACAGTCAGTTCCCAGAATGAAAAGCATGGATATGTGTGTCAAATGATTATGACTGGAGCAGCGGGACCAGGTGGCGGGAAGATGCTGCAGTGAGGGTAATACTCAGTTTCCCTTCCTAGCAGACGTGTCTGCATAATTGCAATTCAGTCGGGCAACGCTGGTTCCCTGCAAGCTTTGTTGAGGCAAAACACCCTCAGAGGTTAAATTATTTAGCGTGACAGAAATGAAGAGGAGAAAATCAGGTTCAAAGTTACCTGCTGGAAGGTATTTTGATACAGAGGAGTCAGTCAGGAGGTAAATCAGTATAAATAAAGCCCTTGCCCAAATTTTTCTCAAGATCTGGATGCTAATCTCACATTGCAGGGATTACACGGATAATCTGAGCAGGCAGATCCCCAGCTGACTTTAACAAGGCTGCTCTTCACAGTGATTTTGAAGCTTAGCCCTGTAGTAGCCACACACAGACTCTGGTAAACCAGGAGCTGCGCACAAACCCAGTGCTGGTAGGCGAGGGTGTGTGTTAGCACCTAAAAACTAAATCTGCCCCTCTCAAAACAAGGACATGCGGTAAATCCCTGCAGGACTTGATCTAAACTCATGCCTCTGAGCCAGCATTCACCAGAATATCCAACAGAACAGGGAGATACTCTTACATTTATCATTTACCCATCCAAAACTCATCTGGTTTTACAGAGAAATGTCAAAAGCAGCTTCTTCCCCAGTGCAGGCAAGGGACTAACCAGATTCACTCATTAGCTTGATGGCACTGTTATCTGTCTTTTCTCTCTTGCCTTCCATTTGCCGTCTGGAATATTACAATTCACTCACATCTTTCAACCACTTCCCCTTTGTTCACCTCTCTTTTGTATTTCCTTCTCTGCAAATACTCCAGCAAATGAGCTCCGTGGCAGGAACAAAGGCATTTAAAGCTAATGTTGCTACCCTTGCAGGAAAACGGCTTTTGAATGTATCATCGTGTATAAAGCCGGGAAATATTTCCTAGACTCTTTTTTTTTCTGATATAGGTCATCCAAAACGTTTCACAAGTTTGGGCTGATTAATGTGAAATTGCTTTGGTAGAAAAATGTGTAGTGGTGGTGGCAAACAGCAATGTCTGTCTTTTGCATTTAGGGTCTAAAATACTGGTTTTCATCTGCACTTCGTTTTATATTTACTCAGAGAGCCTCCGAAATTGAAAAAAAAACCCACTAATTTGGTTAAAAAAAGAATCTCTTTATCTGACTTCCATTTTCTTAAATAATGCAAAAATTATTTCCAGTTGAAAGGAGTTATTTTTCCTATTCTCATAAAAGTTATATGCCATTAATGGCTTATAAGAGCTGCATTTAGCCAATGAGCTAATAGAAATAAACCATGTGATTGGCAAAGACAACTCTAATTAGAAAGACTTCCAACAAATTGACCACAGATGAGATAAAGGGCAGGATAAGTAAAAGTGGTATATAAATTACTTGCCATGAATTATCTGCCAGCTCAAGCAAACTGACAGTAATAGACCTGAGCAGCATATTCTGTCACCTTTTGTTTCAGATCCTGATTTTCCCAGTGAAATCAGTAGCAAAAATCCTGCTCTGCTCACTAGGGAAAAGTATAAGAAATTCAACCTCAAGCAGAGTATTTTGTGCATCAAAGATAGCTCTTGTGTCCCCACGTGTAATTGCTCTCTCCTTGCCTAGTACCTTGAATCCTGCACTCCTGATGATTTCGGTGTGATCCATAAAGGCAGCCAGATTCAGGTCCTGAGCATGAAGAACCACAGCAAACACACCATCACGGGTGCAGGTAAGCATGATAAGACATCATCTCCAAAGACCATTGCTTGCTGTTACAGCGCTGGCTTGAAAACAAGGAAAAGGGAGTATTTCTCTATGGACCTATCCAACAAGAGAGATGTCCACATCAGGGACTGGGAAGGAGCAGCACCACCGTAGCCACCCCAGCATGTCTGAGCTTGTGGGAGCAGCTCTGGAAGCCAACCTGTCTGCAAGCCTCACACTGGGTCTCAGCTGTCAGCTACATATGTCTGGGCCTGAGGATTTTGGGAAGTACTTCATCAGTTTCCAATGCATCATATTTAAAACAAAACAAGACTCTTAAAACCGCTGGAAGTCAATATTCAGGATGACAGGTATCGATGTGTCCATTCAGGGAGACAAAGGCCTCACAGACTGCTCACAGTTGAAAGCAAAGTTGGTGTAAAGGAAGAAGCAGGAAAATGCTCTTGAGGGTGGTTTCCAAGTCCTGGGTTTTCACATTGCCAAGAACATTTTCTGCACTGGACAGAGGTGTGTGCAGCATGTTAAACAAGGCCTCCTAACAGCTATCTGCAGGGACTGTATCAGACAGCATGATAAATCATTTCAAATAAAGGTACGGGATGATATCCAGAGACTTCAGGCTTCAATCTAATTAGGCGTCTGGGAGCAGTGCTGAGCTGCTGGACGAGCAGGGGGTTGCGCACGAATCCAAGGCACTATGACCAGCACCTGCATTTAGGGCACATCCAGACCTCCCACCCCGTGTGGGTATGGTGTTGTGGGGTACTATCAAGGTGGCCAGCAGAATTAGTGATGGTGGTGGTCTTGGTGGGGAGGGACGAATGGGATAACTGTGTTACCTACCCTTAAATCAGTGTACAGGGGAACAAAAAACACCTTGTAGTAAGGTTCCAGCACCAGGAAGCTTGTATTTCTTCTGGTGACACGTCAAGGCACATGACATCATGCCTCGGTGTCATGGCCCTGCATCATTTTATCATGAGGTAATCAGGTCAGCCCAGGAATAAGGGCTCTTTAAATCAAGCAGCGAGAGTCAGGGGCTGTTTCTGATGGAATGACAACCGTGGGGAGAAGGTGCCATTCACAGCCTCCAGAATGGGTCTGTCATGCAGCTGCAGATCTCAGGAGGGAGAAGGGGAGGGAAAAGCCCAAACACCCAGGTGTTTGTAGTTTGTCCTTGCTTGGAGGCAGCCAGATGCTTTAGCATTTCATTACGACAATAGGTGGAGGAAGAGGAAAGGAAAGAAATACCCCTTGGTTTCCACAAGGAGACAGACAGAAATGAGAGAGTCCATTAGATGTTAATAAATTATCCTGCAATATGCCAGGCAGACAAGGCCAGCTCCTTAACTCCATAGCTGGCAGCACTAGAGATGCCAATTTGTATGTGTCTGACACACAGAGACTGCAATATTTTGCAGTAACATGCCAGACTATGTAGTGCTCTCCCCAACTGCACCAAATGCTTCTTAAGGGTCTACCGCCAGCAGTGTTTTAAGACCAGGGTGAATATGTGACTTGCAAGGCTAGTTAAAGCACTAAGATCAATTGCCAGGGGAGGGTATGGGACCATCGTCAGTGGCAATTTTTAACAGCAGGTTTGACATCTTGCTTGCAGCCAGAGGGATGGAGCAAAAATCCTTGCAAAGTCTTTCCAATGTAGTTTTTGTGATTTTATGGGTTAGAGAAGCAGCATTGAGGGCTACGAGCCCCATTCCACATGTTTGCTGCTGCCTGACCAGGAAAAAAACCTTAAATATTAGAATATCCTTTACACTTATTTTATTTCTCTTAATCTATTAAATGGCCTTCAAATCCAATTTAAGAGCCCTTCCTCCTTCCCAGCTCTCAATATATGATAAGCCAAGGTAAAGGCTCTTCCTTCATCAAGAGAAATATTTCCAGTTGCAAAGGTCTGTAGTGCTTATATCAGCCTTACAGATCACAGCCTTGTCTGGAGCAAATATCCTGGCAATGGTCTCAGCTCACTCCCTGCTACATAGACCTGCAGAAATATTTCAGTCCCAACCTTTAGTCAAGGGACTGCCCTCTTCCAAATCCACCAGACACAGACTGGAATCCTAGAAAGGGCTCTTGCTGCCTCACACACAGTTTGATGAAGTTGAGCATGCAGGTAACAATCTGAACTGGTATATTAAAAATAGGTTTTCCTCGTTATCAGAACATCCCTGCAAGCTTCAAAGCCAGGAGGTGAACAGCGAGCCAACCCACGTGTTGTTTTTTCATCATCTCCGAAATGTGAAGTTATCTCCTGAGTTTTGCAGGGTGGATATATGAGATTTGAAGGTCTGAGGAAGGCAGAATTGAAACGGTGCCAACTCAGAGCCCAACAGTTGAAGTGCAAAGTATTTCCCACGAGGATGCTAAGCATCCTCACCTTGCGTCTAAGTCTTTTTGCTGGCAGGGGCTTATGCTGTCACTGGGTGCACTGGAAGCCTCTGAGAACTGAGCCCACAGTGCATCAGTTACACCATTCACCCAAATGAAGATAATGACATGACAAGCAAAATCAATTTTCATATGGTCTCTAAGCTGAGATTTGCTTCCAGAGGTTAAAGACACAGGGCAATACCCTTTAGTGAAGCTAAACAATTTATAGCAGCTAAGGATCTATCCTTCAGAGCTTAACTGCTAAGGGCAGGGAGAAATTAATTTCTGAATCCAGTGCATGATCAGCCAAGCTTAAAGTAAATGGGGATTATTCTTCTTTTCAGGTGAAAAGCACATTATAAAAATAAACAAACATTGTAGCTTTAAAAGAAGCATTCCAGAGAGACAGCTGGATTCAGAAAGAAATTAGTCAGAAAGCAACTTCTGAAAGCATTGAATATTCTTTGCCATTTCCCAATCGATTCTTAACTCAGAAAGCAAGAAAACAGCCGACACTTCTAATAGCTGCTTTTGGAAGCATAGTCTGCCCAGCAGCATGATTTGTGGGGCTTGCTTGAGTTCCTGGCAGTCACTGCAGATGAATCAGTGGTTTCTTTTTTAACATCTTTTGTGATAATGGTCTGGCAGCAAGGAAAAGTGTTGCTTTCCTGCCATTCAGCTTCAGCTTTGCTCTGGTGAAGCAGATATTAAGATTCAAAATCCAAGAAGGCCCTAATGTAAAGAAGAGGTCCTAAAAATAACCATGCTGCAGATCAATTTTCCCCTTGCCAACATATTTACACATTTTTTTCTCTTCCCCCCCTTCATCTGAGAACAGTGCCACATTCTCAAGCACTTGGCCATCTAAATTATACCCTTTCTTCACTTAAAACTGCAGTTTTAACCCCTTGGTCTCCCTTCTCAAAGCACATGCAGAAAGGCTGCATTAAGTGCAGGCAGACTGTGGAGTAGGGAAGGACCTGGGAATCAGACCAATTGCCTCTCTTTCAGCTCCATCAGGGTATTTCCTATCCAAACCCTGCTTTCTTCTAAAATGGGTAAGCTGGGTGTTGCTATTAAAAATAGCATTGCTCCAAGAAAACAAATAAATAAATTGACTTCTGTGAGATCACTGTTCACCATCAGTCTTTCTAACAACCAGTCTTCTGGCACCACCTTCTCATTAGTCAATAGCTGCGCAGTTTGAATGATTAAGGCAAATCACAGCATAGCACCCAAATTGTTGGCCTGGGACCTCTCCGTGTGAAAGTTTCCACTAATCTCTTGGGCAAGCGCTCAGATCGGTCCAAACAATCAAACCTCAATGATTCCTCAGTGACTGACGAAATCTGGCAAGGAAAAAGAAGATAAATGGAGGGAAAACAAAACAACAAAACAAAACCCTTGCCAGTGCACAAGGGGAGCTTTTCGAGATCTCTGCATTAGGAGACAAAAGCCTCTCACACGCTCAGCTCAGCCTGATGCTGTTGACAGCCCAACCTTCGCAGCAGATTTCTCTCAGCTTGAATTCCTGTCCCTGAAGCGTGCTTTATCCTTTCTAAACAGCAAACAACAAAACAAGTTAGCAGAGGAATCACTTCATTGACTGTGGGCTTTACCTTCTACCTCCACATAAACACCATCAAAGTCTTGAACAAACAAATCATCAGAAAAGACTTGGGAAGGGGGGTGAAAAACAACAGCAAAACACTAAACACAGCCGCCTTTTCACCTCTTCCAGCACTCAACCAGGCATGTAAATGGATGTTTCCCTAGGGTTGCCTAAGGAGGGTTGAATTAGTGCTTTACAAACAGATGAAGTACATATCCAAACCTGTATTTTCTCAGGTTCGGGGTAAAAAGGTTGGTAGTATAATAGTATGCATCCCCAGTACTGCTCACGCATAAGCAGGACTGATCAAGTATGTGCATAGAACCAGCTGTTAACTTGCTTTTCCTTTTCAAATGCTTTGTGTTTGACGCTTTCTGCATGGCTTACTACAACAAGGAATCAATATTTTCATGTCTTTATGATTCCTTTAGTTTACTACTAAAAAATAATAGGGAAGACCTGTTCATCATTTAGTACATTTGGAAATTCGAGGACAAGTGTCACTTTAGAGGTGTCTCAAATATTTACAATGATCCTTCCTAGCTCTCATCATAAAGAAGTCATGGCAGGTTCTGCCTCCCTGGCCCTCAGCAGTCTTTCATGGAGTCAAAGGCTCACACGGTGTGTCTTCAAATACATTATCCCTACCTTTAAAATGAAACTGTGGGTGTTGTGGCATTGATCCCCCAGATACGTATACTTCCTCTGACTGGTGTTTTGGTCATTTAGTGCTTTACAGCTGGGGATAAAAGCTTTTGGCATGCTGAATCCAGCTCAATGCCACTGACAACTGAACCTCTAATTAGCCCCAACTGACATGAGAGAAATCTTGGCTTCTCTGTGCAGTCGATCTGGCTTTCCTTTACACTACACCTGGGATCTGGCACCCTGATGTTATTTAGAGTTATCAGACATCTTAGTTTAATTTAGCCTTTGGCTTGAGATCAGCTGCACTGGCTCATGCTGACCAACATGTTTCTCTGCATGGTGCAAATATGCACAGGCAACTGGGAAAGAAATATCAGCCACATGAAGATCTCCTTGAAATGTGATCCTGCTGCCCTCTTTCCCTGTATTGTTAGTATTTTAACTCTCCTCTTTGTCATGTTTATCACTTGAAGCACAAGGAGTCAGAATTAGAAAGAGACCCTGTTAGGATGTGATTCAAATCCTTTGTTCACAATCACAGCAAACATGATTTGTGTGGGGTACCAAAGACTAGTATGGTAAAGTCAGCGCTCCCTTCTCTTGGTGGGCTTACACTGACCCAGAGCCACAGGGATCAGGACAGTCCAGATATTCACTCTTCTCACAGACATGTTTTTCTCAGACGCTCACGCACCCTCTAATAGCCCTTGTTCCATCCCTTGTGTTCAAGAGGCTTTGGAAGATGCAATTGCTGAGCCCTTTTGCAGAGCTTTGTGCAGCACCTACCTATGGGCTTGAAGGACCATAAGTGGGAGCCCAATTCACAAGAAAGGAGGTCCACAAATGGAAGAAACATGACCCGCATCTCAAGCAGCAAGCCCACCCTCTGCTTCCCTGTCAGGAAAAGCCACAGTGACGTCAATAACTTTCACTTGGCCAAGACGAGCACTTCCAGAGCAAAGAATAAACCAGTCCTTCCTTAAGCCATATCTTTTCTTTACCCTTCCCAATAGCAAAACAACTCGTGTGCATTAATGATGCACCTCCTGAACTCAAACATCCTCCTTTTCCAGCAGTCCCTGATGGTTCAGCTGACACATGGGGAGGATTCCTGCAGGCAGGACTCCACCTGCAAAGCAACTGCCAACTACCAGGTGTGAGGAATGAAGGCATTTCCCTTGTGCCTTTCAGTATATCAGAATAAGTAAAGGCTAAGTCCCAGTCCTGATCCTAGAACCACTCTACTTCTGCTCTGGACCTCTCACCTCTACAAGAAAGATTAGAAAGCCGTTACGAGTACTAGAAAAATCCAGATCCCAATGCACCAGCTCAAGTGTTTCCCTTTAACCAAGGTTAAACAGTAAAGATGGAAAATCCAGAGTTTAAACAGAACCAAGAAAGGCTGTTGTTCAGTCATTTGCTTTGGATTTTTTCAATGCCTTATTAGGAGATGATTGACAAAGAAGAAAATAAATAAAAGGAAAAACAAATCCGTAGCCAGACTAACAGGGAGAAGGCAAGAAAACAACAATTTTACAAGACTGATATATTGAAATGAACACAAACTCCACAGCCATGACCTTTTAAAGTGTCACTTATACTGAGAGCATTGGCATGGAACAGTGCTTTTGATTTGTGCTGTGATCAGAAACACTGAGAAAATGCAATCTGCACTTTGTCATCAGTTGAGGCCGATCAGCCTTTGCCAGTTAATTTAGAAAGACCCAGGATGTTCTGTTCTGCAAGATAAGAGCAAACATCTGCCCTCCTTCACCTTAGCTGCCCACTGAATCCACGGGATCTCTTTAGGGGCTGTATAACATGGGTGTAATTTTTCCAGCCACTCCCCAGCCTAAAACAAGTTTCCCAGTTAAGTGCATAGAGCAAAGTGCATTAACACAAAGGGACCAGTGAGAGCCCTGCAGATGTGTTTTTTAGAACCTTTTTTCAGCTCTTTATGGACTTGATAAAGCTGCACATCACTTCAAAAGGTTTGAAAAACTGGTGGGTTTTCAAATGCCAAACAGGTGTCTTTATCACACAGATTTTCTCTGGCCTCTTGCAGATTGCCTAAAAATGGAATAAAATTGCAGTATTACAGCCTGCCATGGCTTCAAGACCCCATCCTCCAAACCCTGCCAGTGCATCCAGATGACTTTGCCCACAGCACTACAAGTAATCCCTTTCTAAATTAAAAGGCAGGTGTGATACAAGTTTTTTCCCCCTTTTTTTGTGCTCCTGAAGTATGAAGAGAAAATCCCCAGCACAAGTAGATAAGCCATGAATAATTCATCACCCCATGTTCTCTTCCAGATGTAGAGACCCATGTGCAGATTCCTATGCCTTTGAGTCTCCTGAGGGGCTTGGATACAATTGAGACACAGACTTATCTTATGCTAAATCTTATTTCAGCTCTTAGACCTGTGCTAGAAGCTTTCTCAGGCTGCAAGCAAACTCCCTGATGAATTCCCTCATCTTCTCTTTGTTTGTTCTTCCTTTCATTTGCTTTGTCCAAGATGCTTACACAAAATCACCCCCTACTTCACAACTTTTGCAGAAAGGAGTAAAACATAGAGAAATGTTTTACATTTACCCACAGAAATATGTCTCTCATCATAGATGTGCATTGCCTCAGGTTTAACTGTGTGGACACACAGCTCATTGCACAGAGGAGTATTACTAGAGTCTGCTTTGCATCACATAGGTCAGAAAAAGTCCAGAGTCCTTTCCTGGCCAATTTACTTTTTCATTTTACAGAAACATGTTGGTTTGCATTAAAGGAATGGCAAAACATAGTGATAAAGTATTCCTTCAGTCTTTAAGCTGTCTAATATGATAGAGAATATTAATCAAAGCACAAAAGAGAATCATATGCTTCCCCAGTTACAAATGTCATTAGAATTACTTTCCAGCTTCAGAAAGTTTTTTCTAAGTTGTATCTTGAGTGGTAGTTACTAAATTAGGCTGAAAGTCTTCCATCTATTCTATTTTCAACCTAGAAAACACATTAGTTAAATTTATCTCAGAATGATGTTTTTATTCTTTAATCACTTTTTAATATTGATAGGGAAAAGAAAGGGGGAGTGACTTGGTTTTTATCCAGCAGTATACAGATTTGGAACCTTTTTCACAGTGCTTAAAACTATAAGTTTCAGAGGGCTTTTTTAATGAGAACTAAAAAAAGTTACAAGTATTTCAAGCAGCTCAAGGAAGAAAACATGTTGAAATAACAAATATTAGGTCCAATCACTGCTCATTCCCAGCACTGCCAAGGGGATCACCTAAATATTTCCCTTTGCCACAGAGTTCACATAACCAAGAAAGCTTCACAACAGCAATGAGAGTGTGCCACGAGAAGGACATTTATGGTGAGAAAAACACAATACAGAGTACTTAGCTGAACCCTTCTCCAAAGTGCAGACTTTCAACTTAGAGTCAATCACAAAGTAACTCTTAATTTACAGCAGGAGTTGCTATCAACTTCCAGATAGACCAGGATTGGTAATATTTGCTTCCAGGTTTTTCTCCGTTTCTATTATAATGACTGAAGAATTGATGCTGCCGTAGGTCACAATGTTATGCAAACATCTATACTAGAGGGAGCACCTTACTGCTTGCTCTTCCTTAAGCTTTATTCATATTTCTTAGGGACTTGTGTAAAAATATAACCCTCATGCAGCCATCCAGGAGAGCAGCAGGACTGCAGAGACAGAAAACAGAACTGGCCATGTACAAGGGCTGTCAACTGCGGAAAGAAAAATTGAGAACAGATACAGAAAAAAGATTTCTCCTCATGCTCATTTATAGCCTTCTTTAGACGGCACAAGGAAAGACAGCACGAACGCAAATAGCCAGTTGCATGTATGCCTTTCCCACTGACTGTATCTTGCTAATAGCAGCACTCACACTACCACCAAACACTTTTACCATTCTCCTTACTCTGTGTGGAGGGCTTGTGAGGTCATCAGTTTTCATACATGGAAAAAACCCCAACCTGAATTCAGCATGAGAGTATTTGAGATTTGAGCTCATTTGGGAGCGTGCCAGTTCAGCGAAGGAAGATAGATCTTGTTTTAAGATGTGTTTATTTGCAATCATTACACCTACACACACGTTCAATTATTAATGTGGGTATCATAAACAGGGTTCTGTGCATGCCTGTTTCTCTGGGAAGAAGCTGAGTGGAAAGGAAATGACAAAACATTTTCTAGAGTCCCTACTACGCTTGTAAAATGACTATTCCAACTGTGAAATAATCCTTTGACTACTCCTGGACACCAGAGACAGAAATTGTGGGTGTCAATATACTACCAGAATGTGTCTAAGTGTTAATTTCTATACAGCATTAACACTAACAGCTTACTTTTACTCATACTTGTATCAGGTCTGCTGGGTCTGTGTCGTTAGGGCACCTCCACCGACCAGAGCCATGCTTGGTCCTCAGCCTGGCCATCCACATTGCCATGAGCAAGGGCAACTGCTTGGCGCCTGGTTATTAGTGTTTATTAGTGGCAATATTCTGTGCTGTATGAGTCAGCCTTACTGACTGCATGGGTATATTTAGGTGTATTACACCACGGCATAAGCCAGCTTGATCAAGACTGTATTGCTGCTTATCGAGCCAGAGTACCTGCTATAGCAGAGATGATTTGAGGCTGATGATAGGCGCTGTGGGTGACCTTTAGGAACAATAGCTGGAGGTGCTCACAGCCAGGCTAACACATAACTCATTTAGCACACTACAAGTTTTACACAGTATAGGGAGAATTGTTATTTGAGAAAATCAGCAGGACACCAACAGGTACTCAGGGTCTGACCTCCTCATGCACTTCTGAAACCCCCAGGAGAGCCCCCAGCTGCAATTTAAGGCACTTAATTACACTAGACACTCCTGGGTGATTCTGTGAGAACCAAGCAAAGATACATTTTCCTTTCCTGCCTGGACTGGAAATGAAATGAACACTTGATCAGCTGAATCAGAGGAGAACAATGACATGAAATCTTTTCCAATGGTCTATTTTAAAACTCCTTATACCTTTCAATAATTAAACAATACATTGTGCCTTGCAGTTTTTCTAATTTACCACTATATTTTGATAATTAAATTATCAAACATTTGATGTGGGATTTAAAGCAAGAGAATTAGAGCACAGAAAGGACAGAAAGCAAAAAACTGAAGCCAGCCAGTAAGTCAACAGGAATGACACCCTAGAGGAAAAATCTGAGATACCTATCTATATTTCACCATCAAACTAGTGATACATCATTTCTCAATTAATTCTGAGAGCTAAAAATATTAAGTATTGATTCCAATTAGCTCTGAGGTTTAATTAATTGTTTTCTTTCCTTAGAATTGCCAATGTAAAATAGAAGTTTACAAGGCTGTGTTGTGCTGGTAACGCAAGGCTGATAAGAACAGAGCAGCTATTTAACTATGTGCAAAACAGATTTGCATCTTATTTGACTTTCAGCAGTATTAAATCTGTGCTCTCAAGGAAGAGCCAAGCAATCCAAGTAAACCATTCTGAGAGTTTTCTGATGAGCCTGTTGACAGAGAGAAAAAAAATGCATTTTTATAGTTGCGCACCCAGAAGGTTTGTCCCATGGTTGGAGTCTTAGTCCTGGACTCAGTTCCTTACTGAACTCCTCACAGGATTATTACAGATCTCCTGAGGGCCCCTGCTCATCTCCCTTGGATACTGACTCCATCTAGTGTGGTACCTCAGTCCCAGGGAGCACTTTGCTTTCCAGAGTCACCTGCCTCTTCATTCTCCTTTACTGATTCATTCTTCAATTTAAGGTCCAGAAACATGGGTGGTGACCGAAGTAAAGTCTTCTTCCGAACATATGTCAGGGCAGGTACGTAATTCAAGCTACAAATAGCGCCTGCCTTGCCATTTCAAAAGACTTGGGCCAAGCCTCAGGTGCTGTAAATCCCCCAAGTTTCATGACTTCTGCACCATAGAAGTGGCCTGCATCTATTTTCTGCTCACCACAACCGCACCAAATTACTAAGCAACTCCTGGCACTAGGTGAATAATTAGATAATTAAGAATGATTTAGACAGCTGGAGTTTGCATGTGGATGTATGTTTAACGAAACACTGCACTGGAGCAAAGGGGCCTGATTTGAATTTCAGTCATCTTCAGCCATTCCGCAAACGTAAATCCCATCTCCACAGCGGCGTTCACATGGATTTGACCTTCAGGGGGGAGCAGGGAAGTAAAGCAGGTGAAGAAACCCAACAGAAATTTCCACATTAGTGACTCAAATGCTCAGATGCTTTGTCTCCTGGTTGCAGTTTTCCCAAGACCATTGTTCTCATTATAAACAGTTGACTCAAACTTTGCAAGAGATTTCAAATCAAGCATTCCCGCCCCATCCCCTGCTGCTCTTGTCCCAATACACAGAGATGCTTAAGGCAAACCAGATGTGCCGTCTAAGGCTGTTCTATGATAAAATCCTCAGAAGACTTGCTCTCTCAGCCTGTCCTCCAGTATTAGAAGTGGCCAGTTCATTTCCATATGTTATTATGCAAAATAAAATAACAGGCCAGGGTGCAGGGGAGATGATTTCCCTTCTCTAATGCGACTTTCACACTCTCCTGATGATATACAACTTTAATAAAAAGCATAAGAGGAAAGTTCAGCCGAGTTGGGCATGTGGTGCACAACTCAATCCCATTCTCCCCTCGGGCACTAATTTGAAACATATCCCAGGATGCTGATAGTCATCCAGCATGCTGAGAGCCTGGTGAAAATGCACACAAGGTCATAAACAGGCAATGTCATTTTGCATAAGGATTCCCTGGTGAGCTTCTTTTCCAGCACAAAGGTAGGATGCATTTGGCACAGTTGGTAAAGACATACAAGGTGATACTAATTGGTTCTATGATAGTACTTTTAATCCCTTAAACTTTCAGATAAGCATTTTTCCTCCCTAACTGCAGGAGTGTCAAGTGGCCTGAGAGGTCCGTGACACAGCTCAAAGTCAGACACTCTGAATCTCAGGGTGTATCAGGTAGTACCAGATTCAAAATGCAACGGCCAGCCCACCGCAATCTCTCCTTGGGCTTGGTCAACCTTCAGCAGAAGCTAAAACTACACCAGGGCTTTTCACGGCCCTTTGAAAAGCTCTGGGAAGCACAAACTGTACATTACAACTACACCTTAACTATCCACATCAGCTCAAGTACTCCAAGTGCATGTGGGGAACTTGGATATGAGAAGGAGAAGGTGATAGAAAAGGGAAAGGGGAGAAGGGAGTAGCATAAGTAAGTGCAATATTTGCTCGTAATTGCTCAAATTATCTGAACTGCACTTTGCTGAAAGCTACCATTCCCTGTAGTCCTCCCTTCCATCACTCCATCATCCAACCTTAATATTGCTAAATTCTGCATGCATATATCAGCTCAGGTATAAAGACCTTCAGGACAAAGCATGAGCCGGGCATGCTCTGTGCAAGATGTCTCATCCCCCCACATCTACAACCAGCCATGCAGAAAGCTCCCATTTGTCAGAGTGATTCAAATCCCTCATCAAAATTCAGCCAAATGGTGTTTGCAACGTGATGACCCTCCTTTGGGTCATTATTATGTAAGGAAATAAATTGGAAAGAGAGAATGAAAAGACTCAGGTGAATGGTCAGACAATGGGAAGACTGCAGTGATCCCAGCACTGTCATGTGCTTCATATTCCTCCTCAATGCTTTAAGGAACTGTCTTCTCTCCTTTCCAAAAGCCAAAACTCACTTTAAAAGAATAAAAGCTTATGAGATTCTCCATAGAGAGAAAAGAAGGAAACTGTTTCATAAGAGGATGGGAGGCTGATTTTCACTCCAGTTCCAGTAGCATTGGGAATTAATGATTTCTATGACATCACCTAATGCAGGAGTTATAGTGAAGCAACTACGCTAAAGGAAAGAATACTGCCTCAAATCTCTTTTTCCCCCCAATGTTGCAGTGCTGGCACCCCGGCATTATATAAATAGCCCTAAAAATATAATGAATTGCTCTGGGCATTATGTAAATGTAGGTAGAAATAAGGATCCTTGTCTCCAGCCCAAGAGAAGCAATATAAAGTGAACACAATTGGTGGGGATGGGTTAAAAAAACTAGTGAAACCAATATAGGCTGCTATCAGGACATAGCAATGGGATTTTTTCTAGTTCTCAGGTAATAAAAGGCATGTCTATTTTAATACATAATCTCTTTAATGAATCACAGTGGGTGAAGTCACAGATGCTCAAGCTGAGGGTACAGAGGGTTAAGATCACAAAGCAATCTCATGCTGTTTCTAGTGACAGCATTTGTCTTTGCTTCACATCACACTGGATTAAGCAATGAAATATGCAACTAAAATAATTTCTAACAGATTAATTACTTCTTTTGTTTTGTTTTTCCAAATTAAAACTTTTTTATTTTTTTAAGAGTCTGGGGGGAAAAAAATAAATCAGACAAACAAAAACCCAACCAAAGAAGTTCAGCTACAGTTCACTTATCCCAAAAAGAACAGAATTTGTTCTCCTGAGTCCTTCTTGAAAGAGCATCTTGACATTTGCAAGGGAAAGCATTTAGAGATGTGAATGAAGTTATTGCTTTCTCCAAATCTGAGATCTCCCAGTTGTGAGAAATGGCAATAGGTGCTGTACAAAACATAGAATGGACAGGCTCTACTCTGGAGTGTGTGGCAGAGGCTGGCCAAGACAGATGAAAATCAGACAAAGAGATAGAGAAGAAACAAGGAAAGAAGCTATAGGAGTGCAGGTACCATGGGCTTGCATGGCAACTCATCAGCAGCTGCCCAGCTCTGGCTCAAAGCCTCAGTCTTGACAAACTGGAAATCACACCGTTATCTTTGGTATTTGATAGAGAAGAGCAGCTAAATAAGGACGAAGAATTCACAGGGAGGATAAAAGAGTGACAAATCAAGTGATGTTAATTGTTCCATATGTGTTTTGGTCTTTCTCTTAACACAGAGGGCACAAAAGAGACCCAGCTGGTCAAGGGGCCTTTGTGCCACACCTTGGGGTTTTTCTTTCCCCCAGCAAAGGTGAAAACAGGAGAAAATAAGCTGAGAGCAAAGCTACCTTATCACACTCTCTTCACCCCTCTCCCTGTTCTCCCCTCCCTGTCCTGAGGCTATCTGGGGACATTTGCATCCAAAAATATACAGACACATTTAAAAAAGAAAAAGTCCCAAGGATCCAATCTCATTCATCAAAGAGACAGTTCATGCTCATTCAGATGACAATGGTGCTAATCTTATCCCCTGGCTGCTGCCCAGAAGTGACATAATGCTTCAAAATGTGTGTTTGTTTTAGAGGCTATTTACTGCAGGAGGGGAGAGAGGGAGAGATGCAAAAGCAGGAAACTAGCTGGATTTGTGGGCACCACAGGCCGGATCCTTGGTCTGTCGTCCATTTGCACAGCTCTGTGTTACTTTTATGATCCATCAATACAGAGCTGAGTGAACGGATCCTTGTGCAAAGGATTTAAAGTCCTTCTGAATCCCAAACATACGGAAGCTGAATATGCATGCATGAGTAAGAGAGAATGATGCAAACAGGAAAGAAAGTATGAGTTGGCCACAATTCCTTCTTCAATACCTGAACTGAGGTGACCCCATCTAGCAGCAAGAGATCACCTATATCAGCCATCTTTCATTTCAAGACTGACTTTATTTCTTCGGCATGAACTCTGGAGTGATTTAAAAGCAACAGGACATGCTGTTTAAGCACTTTTACGGTAAAAATAAGTGGTTAAATGTAGAGACATCAATCTGCATGAACTTCAGTCTAATTAAGAACACTCCCATCAGAAATCCCAAATGCATACATGCTGCACTCATGCAAAGCAAAGCCAGATTCCTAATAGGAAAATTACTTCAGCATCTTACCAGGTTAATCTGTGCCACTATAAAGCCTTCCTGCCAAATATAGGCCTCTCATCCAGATCTCTGTTGGAGGCGGTGTAGTCAAGCTGGTTGTTAAAGTCACAGCCAGCTCCCAAACTGCTTGTCAAAGGGTAATTTCAGAGCACCCAGGTCCCTCCCAGCCCCTGCACAGAGCTTTCCAAGCTATTTTAGAGAATATGGGGAGCAACTGAGACCCATCAGCCTGCCACCCTGCCTCAGGGATGGGGGATGCAGGGACACCCTGCCCACCCACAATGTCCAGGCTAATGCAACCACAGCACAGCCCATCCAGAGAGAAAAGGACTATTCAGTCCTTTTCGAAATGGATCTGAATTTTACACACACATATATGTGTTTTGCTACTGTCGCACACAGCATGATGGGTAGTCTAACTTCAGGGGCCATCGAACAGGAAATGAGGTTTGCACTATTTACCCTGGAATAGATATGTAGGGACCAAGAAACCAAGTGAAACCGTTTAAGAATCATGGTTCTAAACACATTTCATGCAGATTTCACTAAATCCCTGGTTCCTAATTAGTACCATGTGAGAACAGAGGATGCTTTTGAAATTTCACAATATAATGAATTAATCACCATTACATAATGATTTAAGCTCCAGAATGTTTGCAGCCAATAAATATTCAGAAAGCATAAAATGATGACCTGAATAGATCTGAAGCAAACATATTCCATTTAGTCCTTCCCTGCCTTGATATCAGCAACAAAAGACCCCACAGAGATTTGCATCAAAGCACGTTGGCTCTTAAGCCAAACCCACTCCCCCTCTCCCCAGTTCCTGCACTCCTTTTTGCTAGCCAGAGGAACAGCTACCAAGATATGACATGTTGCCCTCTTCCTCCTTGACAAGGATGCTGGACATGTCATACTTGTAACAAGGCATATCTGGGTTGCAAACTTTATCAGTAGGAAGACATGATGCTAAATATGACTTAGATGAAGAAGTGCTGGGAGACCCTTCAGAGCAGTTTCACCTGACACTGCACACCTTGAGCTGTACTCTCTGCAAACAGACTTTGAGGAACAGCCTCTGCTGTAAGAATCTTGTAACTAACCAGATGAAAAAAAGATGATGGGAATCAAAGGCAAGGAGAACAAGACATAACTGCACCAAAAAGAGAACCCATCCCCTAACTGTAGAATTCACGAGCCTGCTCCTGCTCAGCATCTGCATCAGTACATGACACATCAAGACACAATTGAGCACAAAAAACATTAACCCTTATAATTCCTGTCTTCTAATCACCATGGGGCAATGAGCTTTTAGGAGGGGTATTTTTTTCTTTAGAAGGAGAATTTTCCACTATGAATTTATTAGCAAAAGCAGAATGAAAGTGTGGAAGTGAGTGAGCCAACTTCCTCAGTTACAACCCTGACAAGATTAATAGCTAGCCTCATTGTCTTAGGCTCCACAAAGAGAAATGGGCTCGATAAACTCTGACTTATTGCCTTATCCTCCCATTGCCTTTCAGAACAATTTTGCCCGGCTTTGTCCAAGCAGACTGATATGACATGTAAAAATTACCTTTTTTTTTTATTCTTTCAAAGCTTTGTGAAAGACTTTTTAAATCTGGCTTAAAAGTAGGGCAGAGGGGAAAAAAAATAAAAGCCATCCTTCAAAGAATAGAAGTCAGCCCCTGAATCCAGCCTGTTTTGGGTACACAGGCTGTAGAAGGTTACAGAAGGCCAGTGTAACATATAAAATCTCCCTAGAACACTAATCTCTGCCTGGCCATTTGACGAGATAAGAATATGATAACACATTGGCTGGCTGTGATTGCCCAAGGAAAACATCTCCTTCATAATAATCTTATTATAGGCTAGTAGAGCTATTCTTGTGCCTATTCTTTGTGCTGAGCAATTTATTTTTATGGCTAGTAAAAGGAAATAAATTTCTCAGAAATGGCTCCTCGGCGAATTGGGGTCTGTGTATCTCATTTTACGTTTATAGATAAGCAAAAGGTCAACTGAATGTTATGTCTTTTATTGCACGGCCTGTTAAGCCTTCTCGTAACAGGAAGAAATAATACAACCGCTCCACCGTTCCCCTCCAAGAGCCTTATTTGAGGGAAGCCTTCTGTTTTGTGAGGTTGGAGCAAGACACAGAAGATCAGTCTCTTGTCACAGGGCATTTGTCTTGCCTGCAAGATTTAATAGACTGCACAAGATTAGATGCAGTAGATATTGCTATTGTGAAAAAAAAAACCTGGTAAGAAACACTCTGGGACCCTCCAGCATTCTCCTGTGTTCTCGTCACGCATAGATACACCCAGTATCATAAATTTACTAGATGGTGCTGGGTGTCTTCTGTGGAGTTTTCCATTCCTGGCTAGAAGAAGTTGCAACACGTGGGAGTGCATCCCCTCTCACATATGTTAGATATAAAGCTGGGATCCTTGCAGCACTCCATTGCTCCAGTTTTACCTGCTGAGAGTCACCCCACTGAGCTACAGCTCACTCTTTTCCCACTTTGCCCTTTCTTCTGCTGCACTTGGGATAACAGGGGCCATGATCTCAACTGACCTTTAAGAGAAGGTGTGAAAATGGTTAATGCAGCAAGTGTGGCTACAAAACCTCACAGCCAGGTACTGCACTTGCTGGGGTAGGGAAAAACCAAGAAAAAAAGGACCAAAACCACCCTCAAACAAAACCACTTTCTGGAAAGAGCAGCTCCTGTGAACACCTAGCAGCGTGTTCTTGACATTTTGAGTATGTTCACAGGCACAAGGGTGTGCAGAGGGCAGAGAGTGCCAGAGCCTGGTATTTCCAAGCTGTACTGTGTTTTCTGTGAGGATATAAAACAAAAATACAGGCTGAACAGATCCAACAGTTTTTCATTACACATGCACAGCTCTCGTTCCACTCTCATCTCATCTTCCTTTCAGGAATCCTTGCTATGAGGCCTCCCCTCTGCCCTTAGGTTCTCTTCTCTTTAGAACTGCCTCATCCTCTTCATGCAGTAGCACCCATGATCTATATGAGTAGGGCATAGCCCATTAGTGCTCACTGAATCCTCTGATCCAGTGTTTGTTCAAGCCCAGTTGGAGAAACAACGCAGAACAGAAGGTCTCATATTTTTGAAGAGTTAATAAACGCACGAGTGCATTATTTCTTTATGATCTTGTTGCAGTGCTGAAAAAGCAAGTCCCAACTATCTCTCTCTGAAGTTCTGCCAGTTTCATAAACACAATGATTCTCTTGCTAATAAAACTGAGGAAAACAAGCCATGCACTTCCACCTTGCTCTGACAGATTTGCCCTGCATGTCCCTGGGTCTACAGAGGCACAGGGAAAGCAAATGAGCTATGACTGAGACCCTATTTCTGAAGAAATCACACCCTAACCTCACTTTAGATGTAGTTAAATATTACTGCTGGGTACTTAAAGCTAATCAGAGAATGCATTTCTCAAATAGCTTTTTAGGATCAATTTTGCCCTAGAATGCCTATTTCATTTGTGTGTGTATTGTTCACATGGCTCAGCATCTGCATCCTGCACCCTTCCTGCTCTCCTTTCTCATTTAGTGTTTGGGATCTGAATTATGTACCAGTTATGCTGCTAAAATGAGCCCTTAGAAATAACCTTTTCCTCATGCACTGAAGCAGTTACAATTCCCTGACATAACTCATCTAATCACCACCTCAATGAGCAGGATTTAATCTAAATGCATGTACTGAGCACCTGCCACATGTACTCTTCATTTATCTTATACGGCTTTACATTAAAACCTAGCATGGACCTTTGATACATTATAGATGACTATATCAGGCTGTACATGGCGTAAATTAGGACCAGCCACTCAAAAGACATTACAATTATCTCTTCACTGATACACAGCTTTAATTAAGCTATTCTTCCATGAGGGATTAACAATCAGATCCTAGGCTATATATGGCAAGAACATGAAATGCAAAGCCCTGATTATTTTGGCACTCTCAGATCACTCGAGCTGTAAAAATTAAAACGCCTTGGAAGGAAGAGCTCATTGTAGCTAAGAGACTGTGTTACCTGCCAGTGAAACCGCCTGCATGTTCACTGCAGTCAAACATCCCCAAGACAAGCCGGAATCTTTCAACAGGGGAAGAACAGTTTCCTGTTGACTTTGCTAAGTTGACTGCATTTCACACAAAAGTTCAGGCTTTTCCCTCCTCCTCTTGTCTCTGTTTTAAAGGTAGTCTGTAAGTGGCAGAGTTTAGCTTGTCTAATCTCTTAAGGGTTTTTTTTTATATGCATCTTTTATTCTGCTGTTGCCTTACCAAGAAGCGTTCATTTCCTTAGGGAACAAAATGGTTGAGGTCTAATGGGCTTGTTTTTCCAGCTCTCACCACTGAGGAAGAATCCTGGCTGGAGGCTTCGTATCTGCAGTAGGGTGCAGATTACACTGCAATTTTCCAATTCTGCCCTTAGAATAGTGATCACGACTCGTGGTAACAGGCTTCCACGGTGCACATGTGGAACTAAAAACTCTGACTAAAACCAAGCCCACAAAAGCCTTCAAACGTTCCATGCTCAAGTCCTTTCACTTGACTCCTTGTCAGTGTAGCACCAATGCACAGAGCACAGCAGGAGCCCAGGGTGGCTTTTAGTCTGCACATTGGCCTGTTGAAGCCCACACACGGTTTTATACATCACCTTGAATGGCAGAGGTGAATGTCTTGGTTCTCTTTCTGGCTCCAGAGCCCTTTTCTGTGCGGGCTCTTTGCAACAGAGCACTCATGGCTGCCTGCTATCCACATGGTCAGAAAGACCATCCTGTTCTGGAAAGGGATTCTAAACCAGGCTCCCAAATACAGCTGCTAAGGAGTAACATCTACAGACTCAGCCTCAGAGACGATAATGCATGGCACTGTCCAACAGAGCATTTTGTAAAGGCATTTCTATACCTTGTAGTTTAGCTCAGCCACTGGCAATCAGGTGAACTCATTGCATTTCAGCATGTTCACTGCCCAGCTCTACCTCCGTCACACATGCTTTTCCCCATTCCCTATAGATGACAGTCAATAAAGCTTTTTCCTTAATGATGGGTTTAATTTCATGAGCTGCAGTCATAAGATGTAATAAGAAATGTAATTAAAATTCTATGGCAACACTATTCATTAACTGCACAAGTTTATTGGGCATAAAAATCCATAAAAGCTACCAATATCAGAGTAATGGACTGTGGAAACTTACAGATTTAGAGAAAATAAAGCCATCTCAAGTGATACAGCCCACTGCTAATGAAGGTTAAATGCCTGTTATGTTTTTCAGCACTCAAACCAGGACTTGTCAAACCAAAGCAACAAGCTGGTTCCTCTCAGAGTTGCCCCTTAAGCACTTCAGTGCTCAGGGAAGTTAAAGTTCCTTAAAGGAACTTAAGTTCCTTCACAGCCTCCTTCCTCCCTGCTCAAGAAACTTCTAAGTACTCTGCCTGTGACTTGATTCCTCTCTTTTTTATAGGTACCCTATTCTTCTTAATGAAACCTTAATCACACATTCCTTAGTCACACATATAGTGTCCTTCATCCTGGATACGAACACCCTTTGAAACACAGGAGAATTAATCTGAGATATTCCTCAGCCCACGGTTGTTCCAAGCCAGGAGGCAGGTACCCACAAGGGTTTTTTTTGCATGTTGAAAAGCTAGCAAAGTCCATAGGATCATTCACAATAAACAGAGAAGCACAGTCAGGATATTTCTCAGCACTGACCACAGTTAGGGTTTTTGGGTTCTTCAGCATAATACAGGAAAGATGAAGCATCCTTTTTACTGGAAGGGTGTTTGGCGCAGAAGTGAGGCAAAGCAAAATAGCAAATATGATGCACATGGAAAAAAGTTCACTTATCAAATGTAACTATAAATCACAATGACTAGCTTTTAAGGATATGGGAGCTGAGCTCCCATGGTCTCTTCTGAACACCCCATCCCAGAACACTCAAGACACTTATTTCTTTAATAAAGGTTCTTTATAAAAAGAGGTATTGCATATGCCTGCACTCAGAAATGTGCTAAAAGCAGTTCAGTTAAATGATCCCAGTACAAATGATGTGCATCTCTGGATATTTAGAATATATACCATAGGTGGGCAAGAGGTAAGCATTTTATTTTGGTGATAGGAGGCAGCCAGTAGGGTTGCTTTCAGAAGGGCATGCAAACGGAAGGACACAAACAAAGCAAACTAAAACAGATCCACACACAAACACACCGAAGAAAACTAAAACCATCAAAAACCCCAAGACATTTCTTAGCTGTGAATTTCCATGGCCAGCAGAGTTATGTAAATACCACTGTACTGATAGACAACTGGTCTCTGTGGCATTGATGGAAATTAAATATAACTCTAGTGATGCTAATGATTTTCTGCTAATTTGCAGTAGCATTGCAAGATATAAAACCTCCTTTCTCACGTCAGTGACTACATGTACCTCTCATCAGTATGAAAACCCAGTATGGTCTTCTCCCAAAATAAATGGAGCATTAAAAACAGGGGCTTCAAAAGGGTCAACTGTGCATTTTCCAATATATACATGAATTCGTAAAGGCAAACCAGATTATTTTATTTTTCATTTACAATAAATGCAATAAAAGTCTGTTTTCTTGCCTCACACAGTATTTTTAATTCCATAAAGGAGAGAATATTAAAAAGGAGGGGAAGACAAAGCCATGTTATTTTAGCAAAAGCAGCTATTACACAGATTGCCAAAATTGAAGTCAGCAAATACTGTACATAAACAAGCTGAATACGCTTCCACCTTCTCTAAGTAGACATCTGGAAGCATATCTCAGACATTAGCATCACCAGATGTGCAGAATTCTCTACATTTAGTGCAGGATTTGGGTTTTGTTGTTGTTTTGGGGTGGGTTCTTGTTTCATTGGGTTTTTTTAAAGCTCATTTGCTTTGCTTATGAAATAGACAAGAAGGTTGTGAAAGGTTTCAGAACCAAGTGGTTGTCAAATACCCAGCATAAATCACACTGACAGGGCAACTTAGAACGACGATTTTACTCTCCCCCCAGCATCAGCTTCTACCGCGATCAATATAAATTTCCAAATGTTTGGTGTAAATGTACGTAAAATTGTTCCAGTACCATAAACATTCCTTTCATTGTTCTCTTCTCCCTTCTTTTCCCCCAAATGCCATTTGAATGGGGCTCTGCAAGCCCTCCTCCATTTGACACTCTGCTTCCCCAAGCAGGCTGTCAGTATTTGATTAATGGTTCAGATCATGCACAGCACACTTGCCAAAGACACGAAATACTCTGTTCAGCTCTGACTTTGCAACGCACATTCTCCCTCTGATAAGCTGCTCGCAATCCCACAGCCTATTTTCATGCCTTGCTTACCACGAGACCTGTGAAATTTCTCCCCAGCAGTCAAGCCACAGGGCTGAGGTTTTTCATGGCAGGTGGCCCAATCTGTTATTGTTTAAATTGCACAATGATGTGGATGGAACCACATTGGTCACGTATTGTACATGAGTGTTATATACATAAAAAAAATTAACGTTCCCATGGTGTCGGAGTTCCTCTTGAAATTGTATATGGAAAATTAATATGTGTGTGTCCAGAATTGTCCTTATGTACAGAAAAACATACAGAGTTGTTGTAGAAGAAATACATGGGCTGATCTGTACTTTTATTGCTGCTTAGAGTTCAGGGATTTGCATCTAAGACTTTTTCTTTAGGCAGCAATCTAGTAAAAGAGATTAATCAGAGTCCTTGAAAACAATAGCTCAGATGGTAGGTGAAGAAGAGTTGTGCATGTCTGCTGAACTGAACCCGAGCAGTAATCCAGCCCAGGTTTTCCTGGGATACTCTTTCTTCCCAGTCAGGTCAGAAGCATGGAGTGTGGGAACTGCTTCAATTTTTTTTAGGATTTTTACTTCTGGACACATGTACTTATCTAAAGGATCTTCTGTTCCAGAAGGTCAGAAACTTAATGAATAAATCCAGCTGGAAGAAGCTTTGGCACTTGGATAGGTACTGCCTGGCTTGATGTAAGAGGGACTGAACTCCACAATTAAAGTTCCTAACACTGATTACACTAAAATCATTTTAGCTAGAAATAGCAACGCTGTGAAGATCCTAAAGTAGACACAATAATTCGCTGGAGAACCACTTCACAGTTGCAGAGAGAAAGATTGTGGCACAGGAAAAAAGAGAAGAGTCATTGATTTTCCCTTTTATTCCTCATTATTGTCCCTCATACCTTTAATGGAAACAAAACTCTAAAGGCTGATCTGTGCTACAAAGCCAGTTCCAGCATAAGCATTTAAAGACAGTTGAGTCGCAAACATTTAACACTAATGAAAGTGAGCACAACCCCATCCTCACACTGCTTAAACAGCTGGATTAAATTCTGTTCCACACTTGACAGAGAACACTCTGAGTCTGTTCTGTTCTTTAATTTTCACTAATTCTTCAGTTTTCTAGGGAACATCTAGAACATGTGCTGCTCTTGCTTCTTCATATACAATGGAGGTCCAGAAGGTCACAAGCACTTTTAATGACTGTTGTAAAAGTATGTACCAGCATAACTGCAACTCTGAAAGCTATTCTATTGGAAAGCAGGAATAGCTATTCCCTTTTTTCAAAAGAAAACAGCTAAGGAACCTTAAACTCATCAAGCAGCAGACTTAACATATACAAAAAAGAACATATTTCTACAGAAATCTATCTTAAAGTGTGGAACTCATTGCCACGGGATGTTTTACGCAACAAAGCAACGAGGATCACAGCTTTTGGCACTTTGCAATGAAGCAAATCAAACACTATTTATTTTCTCAATCTCCTTAGTTTTCATCAGCCCTTTGGTAGCCCAAGCCAATTCAGACATCTCAGAAAACAATGACGGGAATGCTGGGAGCTTCCAGCTCTCCCCTGCAGTCTTTTCCACTCTCCAGCTCCAGAAACTCACCTAGACTAAACGTTTACAGGACAGAAGAGTTGTCAGACACTTATCCTTTGCCATCTGGCAGTAATTTGCACCCCGCAAAATAATCTCTTTTTAGGAGTTCAAATACAAAGTTCAAAGGAAAAACTAAGAATAAACAACATATTTCACCTGGTATTGAAACCCCCTGAGAATTTCAGCATTACCTGATTTCATCTTGAAACCATAAATCTCCCCAGGTTTACACCAAGGTTCAGGGCTTTGCTGGGACAAACAGACTTTTCACAGATTTTTCACACCAACTTCACACGATCGTCATCAACAGCACTGATGAGTTTTTCAGAAGGAGAAAACAGACCTGAAAATCCTAGCACTTGAGGACACTTACAGTTTAAATCTCAGCCTACTTTTGAACTGCTTCTATTCATCTTCCTGTCTATAACAGGCTAAGACAAATCAGTACATGCTCAAGAAGACAGCATGGTAAATGTCTAGGTAAAGACGTGTATCTTGGGAGGCAGATTCAAGCTCTGTGCAACTCAGTGGGAATGCAAGTATTTAATTCTTTGACACTTGTTAGCTAATGTAAGTTCATTATTTGTAGATGAGATATTTCCAAGACTAAATCTCTCACGAGACAGCCCAAACCCTAAAATCCTGACCTTCCTGCATGTGTCATTTTATTTTTCATTAGTACCTGCACTTCTGAAGTTCAAATTAGAAATGCTATAGGTCTTCAAGAAGGAGTCATTCACACTTTACTATATGGCCAGACTTAGGGTCTTGACAGACTTATGTCCCTCCCAGACACTTATTTTTGAATATCTAAAATCCAAACTTTATAGTCTTTTTTAAAGGCAAACTGCTGCTTTGTATTCTAGCTATCACTCCCAGTTATTAAGAGTTTACGTGTACTTTGATTTACTATCACAAAAAGGCACTGTGAGGATAAAAATACTCTTAAAGGTTTATTAATATTCACATCACTTGACATTTGTGCAGAAGCATTGTCTTAAGCTAACAGAACATTATCAAGCTTAACCTTGTGATTTTATGCTTTTAGCAAATGAACAAGTTTAATGTTTTTAAACTCTTATCAACTGCTCTGCAGTCCCTGCCTTTAGAGCATGATCTCCTTCAAATGCTGCTGCAAACGTCCTCCAAGTGACCTCAGAAGGAATCCAAGTAGGCAGAGTCCATTTTCAGAAGCACAACAACTTGTTTTGTAGATTCAAGTGAAAAGAGACATTAAAGCAAAGAGGATTACCTGGGGTTGCCAGGGGAGGGTGGTGCCTCAGTCACCTCCTGTTAACCAATTTCTGTCAAAACACGATACAGTTCAGGTTTACCACTGAAATAAATGCCCTGTCCTACATACTTGAAGAGGGGGAAGAGCAGTCAGCTGTGTCATTTGTATCAACTGAAGAATCTGAAGATGTGGGGTTTCGCAGGAAACAGGAGCCTCAGGGGATTAGAAAGAGAAATTAAGTATTTCCCATATGGGTTCTTAACCTGCTTATTGAGCAGATCCATATCAACAAAACCTGTTTTCCTAGTTCTGGCAACTTAAAATTAGTTGTATAAGCCTAGTTTCTAAAGCCCCAGTATTAGGTATACAAGCTTGAGTGGCATCTTCTCACTGATATGCTCAGCAAAAGAAGCAAGATTTGAGTTATCTTGGAACAGTGATAGAATTGCAGTTCCTGTGGCCTCTCCTTGTTTATGCCTCAGTTTATCTTGGAAGAAAGAAAAATATAGACTTTTTTCATGCACTTGTCAGTCAACACTTTCTGCTGCAGCAGAAACATCAAGAAAACAAGACACAGGAAGTATTAGTCCTGGTGAACAAGAAAGAAATATTGACTCACTAATGCATTCTATGCAATGAATTCTTCTCTCATTAATATTGTACCCCAAGGCTCCATCAGACAGATCAAACAACACTGCAGCCTGAAAGTGATATACAAATACCATAAATAGAAGTGTTTTCCAATTTCTTGCTGGGGTAGGAAGCATTAGGACAAAGGAACACAGACATCTTAGGACCATGCTTATCTTTTTAAGTTATAGCAGTATATTCTGTTGTTCTCTGGCCACAGAATGTTATAATATCATCTCTTCTCCCTCCTGTTTCAGAGCAGGAAAAACCTGAAGGATGTGTAGGTGTAGGGTTTCTCTCAACCTTCATAGATTTTTAGGCCAGAAGCAACAGTCACAGCCGTGATGTTCTCCTGCAGAACAGAAGTTAGTAAACTGTACACAGTCATTTCTCTATCAAAATCACAGCTACTGTTCTACTGTTAACTCAGTTTATCTTATGTGGAGGAGGGAAAATCCACAGCAGATCTGGGTTACTGGTTAGTTATCTTCAGTGTTAAAGATAGCAGTGGTTGACTTCAGCCAGCTTTACCTTCCAAACACTGGATATCTTCACATGCTTTCCTTAACATCTCTAGATTAATGGAGCTGTCTACTATCTATTAGTGGATCAAAATCACCTTTTAACCTCCTCTTCAATAAACTCAATAGACTGAGGGAAAGGAACATTTAGCTTTCTCAAAAGAGTGTCAAAGAATACCGGTCCTTCCACATCCCCAGAACAGGGTTTATGCAGATGTGATTAGAGGCAGGCATTGTACCAGTCCCCACAGCCAACGTATCCAATACAGGCTAGTTGGGAAGTTGATAAAAATAGGGATTTAAACGGAAAATTTAAGGTTGCCTAATGAATATTCCTTTCTTCCTTAGACATTCAGCCTTAGTTGGCTCTCAGTACAATATTTCCCAGTGTTTGAAAGGCTCTTCCAACGAGGCCAGAAACAATGTGCTTTTTAAAGAATTTTTTGTACTTTCCATATGCATTTTTAAAAGAAAAAATAATGGCAATGCACAACCACCATAAATGTAGAAAAAGAGGAAAAAAAAAAATCTTTTCAGTTCATTTCAGTAACCTACAGAGCCATACAAAGCAATAGAGAATTATGCCAATAGAGACGTGCTGTTTATGATCCAAGAAGCCTAGAGCAACAGCATCTCTTTAGACTCAAGGGGGACCAATCTCTACTCACTTGCTTACTAAAATTACAAATAGTTGGCTGAACTAGAAGCCACCTGCAGCTCAGCTGTGCATGAATCTAGGGCCTATTACTGTATTTTTAGACAAATACGCTCATAAAACCTCAGAATATCTAACATGAAATCACCTTTCAAAGCAAAGACAACAAAAACCTATGATATTATTGCCATTTAGGAAAGCCTAAATGTTTCATGGTTGTTTTGAAAACTGGTGAACCCAAGAGAATAGGCTGGTTTCCAAGTATTTTCTCAGTAATCTTCTATGATTGGCATGAACAAAACCAATTGCCAGCTTCAGAACTAACCTCACAATTTACTTATAAGATTTCACCATCATTGTGTAAACACAGCTGAGAACCAATTATCAGAATTAATAATCAAGTTCCTGGTATATGAATATGTATACAGCTTTCATTGCTTTAATATTCTAGTCTTATCATTCCCTGAGTCCCAGAATATTTCTGCCAACAAACATGTTCATTCAAGTACTTGCAGAGAGCCAGCATGCAAAGGGCATGAGAACCAGTAAATTAATTTAGAAAGAGGAGCAAGGAGAAAGGAAACCAGCTTGCTTGCTGAGCACTCATCACTTTTATTTCTTTTTTTAATAATTTTTTTTACTTTTTATTTACTATTTACTTTTCCTTCCACTTCTCCCAAAGTATTTATCACATCCTTTGACTTTCTTGTTATAGCAGAATCTCCAAAACACTATCATCAATGAAAGTAGCTGCAAGGGAGAGAGAAAAAGCAGAAGGTGGAAAAAGCCCCAACGCTATATGATTTGTTTCAAGATAGGGTTGCTTCCGAGGATTAATGAGTACATCCTGCTCAAAGGTGAGACTCATCATGACTGTTACCTTCAATAACCCTGCTTCCTCAGAAGAGCCCTTGGTGCCTAGCATGATGCTGTGAGCAGGCAGCTTGAATTATTCATGAAGGCTGGTGGAAAACAATCATCTGCTCTGGCACTAATGGTCTGGAAAGAGTTGCCTTTGACAAAACCATTTAATACCAACAATAAAATAAATAAATTAGTAAGGAGAAGGGGGCAACGAACATAATAATGATGTACTGATGGAACACATCCTGGAAAATACTGGTTTCTTAGATTGAAGATCATAAGCCCTTCCACAAGTTCCTCACAGATCTGACAGAGGAAAATGTGTAGAGGCAAAAGGAAGAGATTCTAGGTAATTGCATCTCTATTCTGAGCAGAGAAGGAAGCTTAGAAATTCTGAATTTTCTTAGGTCTTTTTTATACAATAGAAAAAAAAGATTCAGAGGGAAAATTACAAGAGATCTTGTGGCTCCATCTCTATCAAAGTCTGGGTGGATTTCCATGTCAAATTTCTACACAAAAAAAATGACGCTTGTTCTCTCCACTAAAAATAAGAGCAGTTGAGCTCACCTACCACACCAGGGACTCGAGAATTTAAAGTCCAGGCAAGAGTTTGAGATTTTTAAGTGAAGAGTATTTTATTATGCATTTAGCTAGACTAGGCAGTTGCATTATATCTCTCAGGTCTGCTTCAGACCAATGTAGAGAAGACCAGCTTTGCAAATAATGGCATTTTGCAGCGTTTTCTTCTATCCAGGACCTTCCAAACCATTTTGGAAGTGTAGCTTTTTTAAAGAAAAAAAGTAGTACTCTGCCATGGTATTGTGGCCTTTGAGTTTCCCAGGTTTTGTCAGGAAATAATGGCAGATACAGTTTTAGTTTTCATTTTAATCTGCACAAAACGTGCTGCAATTGGGAGGTAAGATTTCAGTAAAACAAAGAAAATAAATATTGAGCATTTGCTTGCATAAAAAACAAGCCTACACTTAGCACCTTGCTCATGTCACATTTCATTTCTCTCCAGGAAAACCTCTTCTGTAAAACAGGAGGGGAAAAAAAACCCAAAAATATTTGTACTCTTTGTTTAACAATAAAATCACTGGCATGGGAGTTGTTCAGATATTTATCACGGAAACTTTTCTCATGTTCAGGAACTAGAGGCCAGAGACTTTTAGAGGTCACTCTGTTCATCCCCCAGCCCAGAGCAGGGCTGATCGTGATTGTCATCCATGGAGACATTGTCCATCCTGCTCTTGCAGACCTTCACTGGCAACAGCTCTAGCATCACCATAGCTTATCTTTCTCATCTTTTCCAGACTTCTGATCAACCTAAGTCACCAGATTCACAAGCAAAAACATTACTGAGTATCACAAGTACCACAATAACCAGTGCCAAGAGTAAATTATAGCATTAATATCAGGTCATTTGCAGCACAGACCAGATTAGAGCTATGTGGCCCTCTGAATCTTACTCCAACAGACCTGAATCCAGTAAAGCTTTCCAGCATGTAGTTAAATTAACAGGCTATTTTTCACCACCATCCAGGCAAAGCAATTGAACACATGCTTAATTTCAAGCACACACCTAAAACTTACTGCTAATAGTGAGACTAAAGTGTTTATTGTGTTTTGATGAACCAAGCTGTTACATACAGATCTAACCATAAGCATATGAGCCAGCAGGATTATTCACGTTCTAAAGTCATACACCTGTTAAGTGCTTTATTGGACTGAGGGCATAATTAGTGCAAAATGTAGCTATATTTATTTAATTACAAGCAGGACTAATGACTAAAACTATTTTTAAAATAACAGGATATTTCCAGAGGCCAACTGTGAAATTAACTCTTACTCCAAGATCTAATTTCGCATCCTCTTTGAATCCAAAGGGAGACAAAGCAACTGCTGTGTTTTTTTCAGTCCCACAGAAATCATACTTGAATCAAGTTATCTTTTGTATTTATCAGCTAAACAACTCTGTCAACTGTCCAACAACTGCAGCAGCCCCAGGAGCTTTTGTAAACTAGCTGATGAATGATTGGTTAAATAAATCTGCTACAATTATTCTGGTAATGAAAAACATAAACGACAGCATGTCTTCCCCAACACAAGCTAAATCCTATTTGCTGCTTTTTGGTAATGGGAGATACTGTGTTTCTTTACTAGTGAGGATTTATTTGTGTGGGTAATTGCAGAACTCAAAATAGCTAAAGAATCTTCTTTGTTTCCCGAGATAGGATCTTAAAAAGCTCACATTCATACTGCCCAGTCTTATCATAATGTAACATTTCACTTAATGAAACTCAAGAATGACTTAAGCATCCCTGAATTTATAGACTTTTTTTTGTGTTAAGAAACAGACATGAGCTCAGACTTTGACCATAATGAATAGAAGAAAGAGCATGAACAAACAGCTATTTATATGAGGGCAGTGTCTCCACAAAAAGCTACAAGGTCTTTGGGTCAAACTCTCAGCTGATGTAAATGTCTTTTTGGATTTTATTAGAAATAAGTTTCGATAAAAAACACTGCAAGGTGTCAAGACAGAGCCATCAAAATCATCTCTTCTATAATCCATCTATAACCTGTCATGTGTCTGGAAGAGACAAAAAAATAGGATGTCTTTCATCCTACCAGAATAAGTTTCTGATAAGCCTATAGACCATGAGTAAGTTAAGAACTGTTATTCTTCTATCATTCCAGTATCATAAATTCTGTGCTCAGCCATCAGGTCAAAGAGATTGATCTCAGGAAAAAGCTGTTGTTTCTCAACCCTCTGGAATGTGTGGCTTGTTTTAGATTATTTTTTAATTGTTAGAAAAATAACATGAAATAAAGAAAACACTTGGGCTTTTGTATGGAGGTGGGTTTTCTCTAGGAATTACATATGTTGGTATCCATCCTCCATGGAGGGAACAAATAAAGAGCTGAAACTTTTTCTGCTGCCTTGACAGGCCCAATCCACCATCATCTCTGCAGATCTTTGAATCCAGAAAGAAAGGTATCGAGGATCGCTTAAGCATGTTTTGACATACATTTTGACTCGGCACTTCTACTTTGTGATATTGTGTGTTCTGCAAGTGTTTCTACAAGGCTGGCTATATTAAAACAAAAAGCAGAGAGCAAGATTCATGGCTAGGTGAGCCTCTTTTTAAAGCTGAAGTAGTTTTATTATGAGCAGAAAATGTCCCTGGAGTTTAGGAGAGATTTACAGTAAGAATGCAGAAGTAAGGCACAAGCAATGGTTAACTGAATCGCAGGGATAAGGAAATTTCAGTCCTGCTTTGTGAATAAACAATCACAGCAAACCTTCTGCAAGCAGAACAGACATTGAAATTTGCTCAAAAACATTTGTCTGGCAGTTTTGGCTAGGCAGGAACCCATAAAAAGCATGATCTGATCACAAGCAGTTCATGGGGCAAGAAACCCCTGGACAAATGCCATCCAGATATACTTAGTTCATAAGAAGGTGGTGTTATTTGGTCTGTAAAGTGTTTAGAAAACCTTATTTGTCAATCCTACAGTTCTTGATGGATAAAATTGTTTATTTGTTTTAGACCCTGCACAGTTCTTTTTACTTGCAACAAACCTTGCAATACCATGGACAGAGACCATATATTTAGGAAAATGGGGACAAAAAGGTTGGCCACAGTTTTAATCAGTTCTTCCCATACTTTGTTGGGACTCGGAATATTATTGTCATTGGTAAATTCTGATGCAGTGTTATTTTACCATCACCAATATAGTTGTGGCCACATAAAAGCAAAGGAAAAGTTGTAATTGATTTTACTGGGGCTAGAACTAAAAAAGACTTCTAAGCCACAGACAAAAATACTGAAGCATTGAGAAGAGCTAAAAGTGTTCACAGCAGAGTCACAGGTGAAACGGACTGAAGAATTCAAGCCTCTGCAATTTAATGTTACAGAGAGACAAAGGCTCTGGCAGAAGCACATCTGAAGGAGCATGTTATAACACCAGCTACACAAGTGTGTTTGCATTAAAACATGGAGGCCTTTTTCCTTTTTAAACCATGAAAAAAGAGCTTAAATTTTAATATACAAAAATGCATGGGTTTGGGGTTTGTCATTTTGTGGTGGTTTTTTTTTCCTTCTTCCAAGGATGATCAAGGTCAGTCTGCAAGGTCTGGGGAGCTAAATCAAATGCAAATTAAAACATGAACGCACATAAGATCCTAATATTCAATAAGGCAACTTTGGAAATAGTGTAAGTGAATTAGAGGGTTGCAGGCATAATTCATTTTCGATGGAAAATGTAAAGCTATGTGGGGAAGGAAATGCTTGTGCATTTGCAAAGCACGGAGTAGGCTCAGAATAAGAAACTAGATAGATGGATTTAGCAGGTAACACATAATGCATCCCTGAGGTGACTAAATTTCCCTGAGCAATGAACCAATTCTTGCACCTGTGCAGCAGGGTTATGAAACCCTGGGGAATAAAATACCCTGTCTGGAAGTTAAAATGTGTTATTACATATGCGATATTTAATTCATGAATATATGTGTAAAGAGAACTATTTTCCATAAAATTGCAGCTGTGTTTCGAGACTAGCATCCTAACAAAAAGAGAGAACAAACTCCAGCAAGTCAGAGGGAACAATGTGCCCTCTGATGGCATCATGTTGATACAGAGTCCTCACAAGCACAGCAAAATCAAAGCACATCTGTACCTACAGCAAAGAACAGGTCCTAGCGAAAGGCAAAATGATAGTTGTAGTGGTATAACAAGATATCTGGTACCAAATTCCTCCACTATTTGTATGCATAAAAATACCAAAAGTGAGCAAGGAGATAATGGCCTAAAACCAAAAAATAATCTTGGAGCACTAACTGAGTGGAATCCCTAAAAGACAGGTAGAAAGCAAAGTCTGTGTGTGTTTCTGGTGAGATAGTTTATGATTTAAGTGAACACTACAGATTTGATTTTAATCACCTTGCCATCTTAGTTCCCTCAGTTGCAGTTTTCCCATGCATATAATGAACACCCAATTCCTTACAAGCCCTTTGTGGTATGACAGAACAGAAAAGAAATAGGTTTCTTTAAAACATGCATTTTTGAGAGCATCAAAGACTCTCACTGGTTCAAAAAGGCACAAGCTTGTATCACCAGTCTACGAATTTTCAAAGATCTATGCTGAAACGGCAGCTCTGTTCATGTCACTGCACAGAAGATGCTCTTCACCTTGACAGGCTGAGCTTAGCACAGAGGACAAGCTGCTAAATCAGACTGTGGCAGAGAGAACCCACTCACTCACACACACACACACACCTCCAAACAAGTGAGATGCAGTTCGTTCCCTGGTGGCAGTGATCCTTAAGGAGACCACAGTCACTTTGTAAATTTGCTCCCTGTTAAAATGGGTGATTATGTAAGCTCATGCTAATTCTTGCAGTAATACCCTTGCACTCAGCTCTCATATTTCTGGATAATTAAAAGAATGGATTACATCTTTGTTTAATAAAGATCTTGCAATTAAACTTCCTTGGCAAACGGCCCAGCTGAGCAACCTTGTGTTTTTTACCTGTAGAATAATAAGCAAGAGGAAGGGAGCACAAACAGCTGTTAGTGTTATGGCTTGTATTTAAATATTTGGAAGAAATAGGAGCTTGTTAGAGCACAGCTGGCCTTTGTGGACACTCCACCGCTGCCATCCACAGCTGTTCAACATGTACCATTAACAACACCGGCTCTTCTTCCACCCTCTACCACTCAGCCATAATTAAATTGCCCACATCAGAGTGCATTAAACACTGCAAGTTTCCCTGATTTGCTAGTTATTATCTTATTTCAAAAGTGCCAGCTTTCCAATTTAACAGACTTACTCATCATCCTGGACCCACTATTGGGACTGCAAAACTGAGGTGCAGAAAAGCTCAGTGACTGCTAAACATCGTGTGGTGTTTTAGTGTTGGAAGAGACAATAAAACTGAGGCAGGAGAGCTATTACAGTCCTCCTAGGAATACATACACGTTACAGAGATGTGCACATGTGGAGACTGGTTGGCCACAGTACTAACGCAGTTTTACCCTGGTGCAGCTGATTATTCTGGTGGAACATAGGAAGGAAGCAAGCGTGGCTGATGCCTAGTGTTTCCCACCATCTAACCTTGTTCCTCAGAGGCAGAGAAGGAAGAGACCTACAGGTATCAGCTCAGCTCTCAACTGGCCATTTCCACTGCTCAGAGTGTAATTAAATTATAAACAAAAGGAGCAGCTATTGATCAGTTTAACATACTTCACCAAGAGAACAGCTTGTTTTGAGCTGGGGCATCCCAAGAGATTTGCAAGCTTAGACTGTAGTGATCAACCATGGCTCTGCCATCCAAAACCCTAAACTCCTTTAACACATGAGAGCTCTTAACAGAGACAGAGAACCATTTGGAAAGGAAAATGGGGAGGGGGGAGCCAAATGCTGGTTTATCCTTTCCCTTTTCCACCCAGAACCCACCTAGAGTCCACAAAACTTTCTTTATCCTTCTACATTATAGTTGTTACATGAACCCTAAAGTTCCAGCTTCTCCCTGGGTCAAGCGAGGATTTTTACTAACGCAGTAGTAACATCTCATGTATTAAATCAAGGTTCAAGCACTGAACAGACACAGGCAAAGGATTCAGGAGAGAGCTTACAAGGTTAACAGCTGACAACAGACTGGAATGGCATGAAGGTTAATTGCTATTTGCGAAGCACTTTTCAAGTCTCTTCAGATAAAAGGTTTTCTGTCTCCATTAAGAAACTTTGAGGCAAACTGCAACCAGTGAGTAATCAGTGTCCAGTACTAAAAATGCACGAGAAAATCAGCTCCTAAATGCTGTCAGATAAGAAATATTTCATATTCCTATGAGAAATAACAAAATAATTTAATCTGCATCATTGCTAACTGAAGGCAGAATAAGACCAAGACTCTGTGTGGGACTGTGTGCTGATCCTTCACCAATGCCTCAGTGTAAGTAATAAAGGTAGTAAAGTCAGTTCAGGCTTTACTCAGACAAAAGCCCTTCAAATGACAAAGCTATCCTAATCTAGCTAGCATTTAACATTGGGGCTTCATCCTTTATTCATCAGTATAAAGGGCAATGAAAGGGAAAAAGCAAGAAGTTCTGCAAAACTGACACTTTCCTAAATCCTAAAGTATTTCTTCCTCTGCTTTGTAGATCTGGTATAATTAGTTCAGCAGAGAAGTAAGTGTGGCTGATGATTTTATTCATTTAATTATCCTAAGGAGGCCAGTAAATGATTTTTAAAACATTTAGGGCCCTAGTAATTTTATCTCAGGGAGGGATTAATGACAGAGAGCCAGGGAGTAACTTGAACAGCTGCAAAAGGTGGAACTTTTGTTTCCATTTTCACTTTGATTGCACTCCAAGACATTTTTGCATGCCCACTTCATCACTGCATGTGAAAAGTGCCACACTGGATGAATTCAGTAACTCATTTTAGCCTGGATACTTGTCACTTCTGCAGAAAACAATAAACTGCTTCAGAGGAAAGCAGGAGAAATAGACAATTACCTGAGAAAAGCTTCTAGTTAACATTCATGTTAGATAACAGGTTCTGGCTGGTATAACTTACCTTTAGACAGTCCTGTGAACTCCCTATGTTCAGGGGTTTGAACTCTACTAAGCTTTGTTAATGCCCTCCAGCAGCGAGTTTCTTGAGCTAGTTCACTACTAAGGAGAACAACATTCAGGACATGCACACGCTGGGATTGCCCGCCCCAAAACACATCATAGGAGATTCCTAATGAGATCATGTCTGGTATTTGGAAAGGCAAAATTTAGGCATAAATGGAGATGATCAAAGGTGATACCAGTTAAAATTACTAACAGAGCAAGGTAGCCAAGCTCTCCCCAGCCACAGTCACTGGAACATGCTTTTGCACACAATTACAATAAGATGAGGAAACTACAATAAGATGAATTTCCAGCAAAGTGATGACACCAGAGAAGACAAAACACAAGCAAAGTCAGATGGCAGACCTATTTAAACCATCTTTTAGGAAGAGAGGATGTGTTGATTTTTGGGTTTGAAAAATGGAGCAGCAGAAAGCATAAGAGGAAGAGAGACTTCTGGATCCAGTTCTTATTTGTCAGATCACAGTCAGTCAGAACACTCCTATAGATGTTCATACAGAGGATAGTTTAATCCTTAGGTAGACAAATGCAAAATTTTGGGTTAAATCCCAAAAATTTTTGCTGATCTTGAGTTACAGTTTACTACACTGCCTTCTGCAGGAAACTATGGCAATAAAAAGTGCTGCTGTTCTTTTTCCATCTACAGAACAAACACTTCTTTATTAATATAAACATTACATAATGCAGCCCTGACAATGCAGGAGGAACTGCAGCCACTGCCTCTTCTGTACCCTACAGCCAGGGACGCCCCATCCCCCAAAAGATAGAGCCCTACAGACTCCAGGGCCATATCCAGATGCTCGCTCCAGGTTGACTCCAAACTCAGTGAACGGATGTGTCCTGCTTGAGGAGCAGCAACAAAGAACACTGAGAAATAGTTTTGGATCATGTATTAGAAAACAAAACAAAACAAAACAAAACAAACTTCCCTGTGAGGGTCCTGAGGTGCTGGCACAGGGTGCCCAGAGAAGCTGTGGCTGCCCTGTCCCTGGCAGTGTTCAAGGCCAGGTTGGATGGGGCTTGGAGCAACCTGCTCTAGCAGAAGGTGTCCCTGCCCATGGTAGGGGTTTGGAGCTGGATGAGCTTTAAGATTCTTTCCAACTCAAACCATTCTACAATTCTATGATTCCAACCCAAACCATGCCATGGTTCTAAATGAAACCACCTCTGCATCCAAACTCCCTGAAAAATCTGGTGCTGGTTCAGAGTTGCCGCAAAATGGATGGCTATGGACAGTGGAAGAAAAACAAACCTGGAGTGTGAAAGGTGAACAACTAGAGACAGAAGGAGAAATGAAACAACTCTTTGAAGGCAAACCACGTCTTTCCTGGGTAGAGTAGCTACACAGCTAGGATTACATAGAGACAAGAGAACATCACTCAATCTAGACCAGTGTCAGTAATAATATGAAAACCCCTTAAGCTGTAAGGTTTTGTCATTTGCACTGTTTGTACATTCCAAGAAGAAGCATCCATAGATCAAGATAATCCCCTTTCTTGCTTGTGCTTTCAGCCTGTTCAGTTTTTCAGTGTCAGCAAGTTCCGTATTGTTTAGAAGCCAAAAAACGACAGCAGTTTGATCTTGGTTCGCCCAATATGCGCTTGCAACAGGACATGTGGCTCCCACACACTAATTCATTTCATCAAGGAGCAGAAGCTGAGAGTCTGAGGCAGTCCTGTGACCTCCCTCAAAGAGATTTGAGATATTATTTTTAAATGTCTCACAGGCTTGTTAACGAAAACAAAAATAAAAACTATAAATAACATTAAATGCCAAAAAAGGCACAGGCTGGTTTGGGGAGCAGATAGTTATGGTTTAAAAAAAGGATTAAAACAGCTTAAGAGCATGATCTGAGAAAGTCGTCGTCTTGAATCAGAGCTTGCGAGGAAAACCTCTTTTAATCTGTATATGAGGGAAGCTAGATAAAATTAAATGCACACCCAGAGACAGAGCTGTGAAAAGTCTGTATTCTCCCTAATATAATGAAAAGCTGCAAAGTGTGACATGTTTGCAGATTATTTATTAACAGTAGGACAGAAGCTATTTTAGGCACGTCTTTAGACACCATTAACAGAGTAATTTACTCTCCAGAGTGCCCTTTCAGGAAACAGTAGGAACTAAGTAAACCCCATATATCATTCAAAAGCAGGAACAATTCTCATTGTTTCTTTCCTAAATCTATTTCCTTTCTCAGAACTTTGCCACCATATGGTCAACAAGGAAGCAATGAAACAGGATCTGATAAGATTAAATTATATATTTTTAGCAAGCTTCAGGAGCTGGGCCAAGGCATTTAAATACATCAGCTGCTGAATTAGGCCAAGTCGTTTGCCATCTTATGGAAAGAGTCAAAAGGGAAGATTTCACATCTGATCTGATGTATGAGGGGTCTCATAGACATAACAGCAACGAAAGACCAGACACAGGCATCCAGCTGTTCCTCACACTTGTGTTTAAATAAATGGCTCCTTCCTGGATCTTTTGTTTTCTTATTTCTCTAAGAGAAGTGGGCAGCAAAAATGACATAATGTACATAGAGGACCGAGAGGAGACAGGATGCATTACTGTAGTCCATTACTGCATGTGTTCAGTTTTCTACTGCTCCAACAGCTGCGTCCCCTCTGCCTACACATCTTGTGTTAGATTAAAGGAAAATCAATCTGAGAAAGAACAAAAGTGTCCCCACACACACACAGATTTGGTGTTGCTGTGCGGGGCGTGGGTGTGCATAATTGTGAGGCAGCACGCATGTGCTGTGTGCTGCAGATTGGAATGGAAATTAAATGGTCTCTACCTCCAACCAGGCAAAACACTTGAAGAGGGAGTGTAAAGCCCGGAGAAAGGCAAATCAGAACATTTTCAACAGGTTCTAACAACATTCAGTGAGACAAATAATGAGAACAAGATGGAACTTTTGTTCTGGTCTTCTGCTCCGAGAGGACAGGGCTAAACTAGCCTGGGGTAAAGTGTCTGAACTGAGATAAACTGGGCTGGACTGGTGTGCACTGGGCTAAACTGGGCTGGGCTAAGGTGGGCTGAACTGAGCTAAACTGGTCCAAACTGTGCTGGGTTGGGTTACATTGGTCTGAACTGGGCTAAACTGGACTAAGCCAGGCTGAACTGCGCTGGACTGGTCTGAACTGGGCTAAACTGAACTGGACTGGGCTAAATGGTGCTGGGCTTGGCTTGGCTAAACTGGGTTTTCTTTTTCTTGCTTTCCAGGCAGATCATTGTTAATATCAGATGTTTCTGAGTGGTCATTCCAAAGGTGGGAATCCTGTTGGGCTGAATGGCTGTGTTTTGGCTTGGAGGGGGGCTGGTTGTAAGCCGAAGGCTCCTCAGATAGCAGGAAAATATTCTCTGAAACTCAGACTTGCCAGAACAGAATTCCCTTGTTCAGCAATTCCAAAGTTAAAGAGCCCCCCATCATCCAAAGCCTGAATTCCACTAAATACAAAATCCTCTCCCTGGAACACTGCTGCGATGGTTCTGGGATTTCCTATGAGGTGCGCTTGGCTCTGTTGGATGCTGGTACACAGTAGCCAGTGCATGAGCTCCTCTTGCCATTGGAGACCATGACACTGAGGGGCTGCAGGGAACACAAGTGCCTCCGGCGGGAGGGATGGGAAGGGGGACATGGTCCCTGCTGCATGCCAGGACAGCAGCCCCTGCCCTCCATGACTCCCCCCATCCTGCTGCCAGGCTGCCCCAGATCCCCTCGGTGCCCCGGTTCCTCGGTTCTCTGCCGAGCCGGAAAAACTCTGTCCCTGCCCATGGCAGAGGGCTTGGAGCTAGAAGATCTTAAGGTCCTTTCCAACCCTAACTATTCTATGATACTATTCTATGACTTACTTGATTTCTCAAAACAGGACCTCAATAGGGTTTTTGGTGGGCTTTCTATCCTCCAGGGCTAAGTTTCATGTGGGGAAAGAGACCCAAGGGTTACAGCTCCTTTTTCTACCAGAGCTTCATTTTCACACCATCCTTATTGACGCTAGAACCACATGAACGTTTTCCAGTGTTATGGTCTGAGGACATATGGAAACATATTGTGAAGATTAAGGGTTATTTGGAAGCAGAAGAAAAGCACGAGAAGCCTGTCCAAGCTTTCTGTATCTCCTACAACTTCACTGTGAATTGATTTCTAAGTTTTGTCAGAAGATTAAGAAAATACTACAGGTGTCACCACATCTTGTGATTGGTAATGAAACCCCTTCAGTGCAGTGAAGCTCCAAATCTACAAGCCTTTCTGGAGACTACAGGGAAGCTCCCAGCTTCCAAAGAACCACAAAAGCATATCAGTGGGTTGACGTTGAACTCAACTGGAGTTGAGCCACCGTCAATTAGATGATGTCCAACTAATGGCCCAGGAATAGTAGCTCATACTGTTAGAAATTGTATCCTTTTGGAAAACCTGCAAAGGCAAAGCATTCCGCTGTTGCTCTTAGCTCACTGGGAGAAGTTAAATTAAAAGAGGAAGTGATCAGCTTTTCTAGCTGTAGCTTAGTGTATCTGCACAACTGATCTCCTATAATGCCAGAAGCTTCAGGAGATGCTGAACTTCTAATCCAAGGATGCATTATGCAGCTTCCCCACCCCTTTCCCCTGCAGAAGGAACTGTTTGGACACCCTGCTGAGCAAGAAAACGTGAGTAGAGGCCATACATAGAAAAGATCCTGCACAGCTTGCGGTCAGCAAGCTGCTCCTGCAAGCAAACCCTCACAACACTATAAGGTGCTGCACATCTTGAAGGTGATGTTCTAGCATCAATAAGCTTTATATGAGCAACAACTATTAATGTAGACAAGGGCTGTTCAGGAGCCCCACTCTCACTACCAGTAAATTCAGGTTAATTTAATTTTGCAGTAATTTGTTTTTAAGAAATTCAACTTCCTACATTGAAAGAGTAGAAAATAAATAAAACCACAGTCCAGATGGAAACAAAGCTTGCTCCTTCTTCATTAGCCAAGCCACAAACAAGTTATAATTCACGTTTCCCTTGAGTTTCATCAGTACCCAAATTTGGAAAACAAGCATAAGGGTTAGGGGGTTATGGGGGGGGATGAGTGGGGTGCAGTTTGCCAGAAAATTACACACTCAATTTCTTTGCCTTTAATTGTATCCGAAATAAATGAAAAACTTCTTGTGGTCCAAGTCATGGGATTCCTTAATCAACAGGGCAGAGCTGGGCTTACGAAACTGAAGTCCCTGGGGAAATGGCTTCACTACTGAAGGAAACAAGTGACTCACAGCTCCATCCTGGGGCTCAGGCCTTTTCTTAAATGGTTTAATTAAAAACAGTGATTGCCCATGCTTAGGAGTAGGAGCTCACACTACTGATCTCAAAGTCTATTTCTATGCCATCCCAACAGCACACATTGAGCCATTCAAGTCTTCCAGCTGACATCTCATGAAGCCTTGCATTTCTTTCTGTGAAATGCATCTAACTCTCTTGTTAGAGAGTCTAGCTTACACATTTCTGGTAGGGAAACAACCAGAGCTTAAAGGTAGCTTTGCATTCTGCCTCTTAGGAGTTGAGTTGCACTCTAAAATCCTTATCTGCAGGAAAGAAAAAGAAGTAGTATCAAAGGATGGGTCGCTTTAACAACTGAGCAAGCCTTCTTAACAATTAGAACTGTTAAGAGAAGAATTGCATCTGATTTGCTTGATGAGCCTCATTTTTAATGCAATTAGGCAGCCAAGGTTTGACAGACTAGACTATCAGAGAGCCAAAGAGCCAAAGGGAATTTGCATATATTATAAAATAATTGGAATGGCAGGGTAAAGTAAGAGCTAACCTGACCTGAGCCTTCACTCAAAGAGAATTATGTGAATAATTGATTTTCCACATTCCTGGCTGAACAGAAGAGGTAAAAACAAAAGTTCCTCAGCAAGAACAGATTTTCTTTTTTTAACCTGTGACAAAAATATTTGAAAAACCCAAACCCTGAATGTACAAACAATTCTAAAATAAAATGCTTGTTTGAAACATTGCGCTGAAGCATTTCATGTAGAACCTAAACTGTAAAACATTCGCAGGCAAAATAAACCAGCAAAATTACATTTTTAGGGCAAACCACTTTGGACTGAGGTGTTTCACACATCTTCAACTCTTAAAAGAAACTTTTAAACATTGTCATTCTTTCCTTAGCAGGGAAAGAACATCTGCTAAAACATAGTAGTTTTAACGAGGCTCTTGTCAAGGAAGCATTATCAAGTGCAAGATTTCTGATCAAATCCAGAGAATTAGGAAAGAGTTGGAACACAGCTTATATAGCCAATAGCAGCTACTAAAGCCTTTTTCTCCCACATGAGGTAAAAACCATAGAATGCATACATCATAGATCCAGATAGATCTGTCTCCCAGTTATCAGCCACTGTGGCACTCCCTCTTTCAATCCTAAACTGTGAAAGGTCCCAATTCCTTCTGGACCGATAACAAATATTGCAATCTTCACATGTTACTAGGATGAAAAATATAACATCCATTTCCTCACTGCTTGTGTTCATCTTTTTGCTTTCCAAACTGCAGCCTTCAGCTTATATCTAGAACCCAAGTCCCAGAATATCAGGAAAGAATGGATTCTGTCAGGCTTCCTACTTTAGCCAGAGCCAAAAAAGCTACCAGAAATGGGTTTTTTGCCTCTCCTTCTTCCCCCCTGTCCCAAAGAAAACCTGTTGTGGCTTTTTCAGAGCTCTTGTCAATCAAATATACTGAAAGAAAGCACCTGATCTTATTTACAACACTTTGCTGAACCTGAGATTTTACATTTTACCTACTTGTTATTCCAGGACATAAACAGTAGGTAAATCCAGCTTTGCCAGTCTGTTTCTACCTTAACTCTTGACTGACTTCTGGAACCAGGTTGAAGCATACTTTATTCTGCTCATGCAGCTTAACTCTTCACAGAGGTCAGCGCAGCTCATACTATTAAATAATGCAGGCTAGACGCTGCTGACTTAATAAAACTCACATGTCATTTTGTGTTGGAATTGATTTTCTTACTTGAGGGCTGCTTTAGCTTGCAAATCAGAAATGTCTTCTGCTGGTTCTTTCTAAAGGATCCTGCTACTGCCCAGGCTTTCTTCAGAAAAAAAGATTGATGGGACAAGCTTGTGTTGGGTCAGTGTCTAATGGCCTCCTCTCAGCAGCCTGAATTATTCATAAGTGCTAGAGCACCTCATTGTAACATTTACAGTGGAAGCTATGTCATAGCTGCAATATCAAACTGCTTTTTCGCAGGCAGAGTTCTCCTTCTTCCCCACTCCAGGTCCAAGAAACAAACTTATTTTGATGGCAAGCATATCCTTTCTCAACATTAAGTCATCCCTAAGCAAGTAGAACAAGTTTAACTCACTTCATTTGGACTGTGCAAACAGTTATGTCTTCCCATTTTCTAGCCTATTTCATCTCGGGCTTCTTAAACAATGGCTTACATGTATCCACCTGAACTCTAAACTTACTAAAATCGGGAGATTATTCAACAGCAGAGTTGAGAATACCGTTACTGCTCTTAATATCCACACATGCCACTACCCCCCTTTTCCATCCATATTTTCACTAGTCCAGTTCTTTGTCAGGATTCCCCAAAAAAGTTTGCTATACACACATAGAAGGATCCTGTTGTGCAAGATATGAAGCAAACGTCTCAGGTATTACAGCCTTCCTCATCTTTCAGCTCTTTTCCTCTGGACTCATGCTTTGCCTGTTGCTGACAGCAAACCTCTATTATATACACTGATTTGTACACCCACTGTAGGCAGTTATGACTATAAAACCATGGCCTGTTGGTTCAAGAAATAAACAAAGTCCAAATATAGCAAGAAATCAAAAGGGAAAGAAATTAAACCACTTCTAGAATTATCTTCCAGCACTAATTATTTTCCGTAAAAGGCAGTGAGCTCAAATCCAGCTTCACCCATGAGCATCTCCATCAAACACCATGAACTATTCACCTGTGCTTTCCATTCTGTGATGGCATTTCTCCCTGTAATAATCAGTGCAAGAAAACAAAGACAAACTATGCACACAGTAAAAAGTCCATAGATAATTCTGAATTTCTGAGGAGCCACACATACTGCCCTACCGTATACCTTACATACTGCTTTACAGTATGCAGCCCAGGAATACGTAGAGAGCATCCTAAGTCTTCCAAGAAGTTTGCAGGAGGTGGGATGCGAAGTAATATGCAGACAAAGCCTGCAAGTGCAAAGAAGGATGAGAAAAGGAATTCTGCTCTAAAAAGAGGCACAACGTGGTTAGATGCAAAGTCCTTGGTGACTCTTTGAACAGCTAGTATGCAAAGAGAAGGAGCCTTCCTCAGAGCAGAGATACACTGGCTGGAGCTCCTTGTTTCTCTTCCCAAGCTTTGCTACAGATGTCAACATCATGAGTTTGGAAGAAGAAGGATTTTGAATTTCTACAAAAATGGGCTTTGGGGCTACAACTCATCCCATCTCAGCTAAAGAGCCACACTGCAGTGGGTGTGAGTCAGGTTTGTAACAGCTGACACATTCTTCTGTTCCTCAGAGGTCCTACTCACTACTACCATGACTCCAAACCTCATTTATAGAGAGAAGCAGGGAAAATGGTAATGACTAGATCAATGTTTAATGCTATTAATTATAACAATGACATTATGTAACTGGAAAAAGCAAATTACAGAAGACAGAGGAAGGACTTATGATCTGTCCTGATGATCCACACTGGTTGATGGATCAATTATGTATAGAACTGCAGCCACTTAAATAGATTTCTGCCGAGCTGAATCTTTTCAGCTTCAGTCCAAAACACCTAAGAAAATCCAACCATTTAGAAGCAATATAAAATATACTATGCACAAATAACAATGACATAGTTGTAAAGTCCCTAAGTATGTAAGATCATTAACATTCTCTGAGCACTGTAGAAGACTACCAAGTGCAAAAACACAGAACGTTTGAATTAGGACTTTGTGCACTAACAACTAGTATTGATGTGAAAAATACTATTTTGGACACAGAATTCATCTTAGAAGTTAATAAGTCAAGAGCTAACAAAATATAAAGTAACTGGAGTTTTACTGCTAGACAGCCTGGTAATTAAATATAGTAGATACAAGCTGTCTATGCTTTAAAAATGAATTCCAGGCTTTAAACTTAAAAATTACTTTGGGTAGAATTTTTCTAGAATGACAAAATATCTACGGAGGCAAAGTTCTACCTCTTAATAAAGTGCCCAGCTCAGTTCCCAAAGTACTAATGGGATGGTTTAGGACAATCATTAGAAAAAGAATAGAATACTGACCTTAGACCTAAACACCACTGCCTTCCCCACCCTTCTTCCAAAAATGATAGCTGAATGAACTAATTTGGCCACTCCTACACTCCATTTTTCTTGCCTAGTAGAACTAGAAAAAATATAAGCCTTGATATTGATTTCCTTTAGCTGCCACCTTCATTCTCTGTCTTTTAGCATACACTTAGATGCAAAACTAGCAATGTAACAAGTTCTGTCTTGAAGATATTTTTTCCTTCCCGGCTGTGTTAAAAGACAACCATCCTGAGGTGAGCTGTGATGTCCTAATCACTCTCTCCCTCTGAAAGAGGAATATTTCAGTTCCCCTTCAGGCAGTAACTCCACACTATTCACAAAATCAGAAAGATGAAAAACCATACCCAGGACCCTTGAAGGGCTATTCAGTACAGGTTTGCTGCAGGAGGTAGGGCACCTGCTGATCCTTCAGGCTTGATCCCAGACCAGAAACAGCAGAAAGCTTTAAGCAGAAAGGAGGCATCCTGTAAATCAGGGACAGGACAATGTATGAGGCTGTGTGATCAGCTTAAATATTTGATCTCTTTCATAAGGCAGACACCATTGCTACCGGGAGGGGACAGGACACAGGTGACAAGGTGACATGGTGACAGGACTCAGCAAGCACTGACCATGCAAGGTTGTGGGAGGTGTTGGGAAGCAGCTATCAGAGCTGGGGCTGCCCAAAGCCTGCAAGCAGAAACATTTGTAAAGAGAATCTCCGGTTGAAAAGCCATTTGGAAGGATGTAGTGTGGCTCATTCAGTACAAAACATGAGCAGAGACTGAGATACAACTAGAAATAGGAAACTATTCATTCAGGAAGGTTGCTGAGACCCAGCAAATTAAACTTTCATATGTGCTGAAGTATATGACAACTTTGAACAGTTATAAACAAACTCTAAACCTCTTTTATCTCTAACAAGAGAAATCATTTGAAATGCCTTCAATAACCCCCCAGCCAGGTAAGCAAGGAGACTCCAACACAAGCCCTGAATTGAACAGCTTTATTAGCAATTCATATTTCAGCATTCCTAACTTTTTGCTTATCATCCCTGGAGTTCACTGTCCATGAATGAGACAAGCCTCATGAATTCATGAATAGATACAAAAGACTTATGGTCACCATTAGGATGCATTTGCCTCCACATGGACACCTTTTAAATGTCACTACTCTTTCTCTCTCACAGGTCTGCTGCACAAAGCACCTGATTTACTTTAGAAGTTTAGGAACAGAGAGTCCAATTAAAGACAGCATATTAAGTGTACATGCTTATATTTTATGAAATCCAAACACTTTTAGTTTTATTTATATTCCATTCTATCCTTGTGACCTTCTGCACTAAGAGAAAACCCTGCTTTAATCAAGAGGGGTGGAAAATACTGATTTCACTCACACACTCCTTTTTCCATTTGTTTTCAAGAACTGAGAAGAGGGAAAGAACAAAGATCAAGCTATAAAATCTATTTACTAACACAACTTTTACTGAGGCTATCCTTGTATTTCAGATGTGAAGATACTTCTTTTTCATTCTCTGCTGAATTTGCTTAAGTAATTTTACCTAAACTCTTTTTATTAGGGGTTTATTTTCGATGGGTTCAGGATGTCACCAAACTAAAGTACATTAAAAATTAATTAAAAATGTAAAATGAAAGATGCATATTTTTGGAATTAGAAACACTGAATTACTAAGCAGGCAGAGGTGATCTATAAGGAAAAGATGAAACAGTACAAAGGAAATATTTGGCACAGAGGGAACATGAGCAGTGTGCATAATGAAGCAAAGATGCCAAAGGAGGCAACACACAAAGAAAAATGAAAATACAGAAAGAGAGATGGTTGGGTCACAGAATACCCTGAGGGGAAGAGGATCATGAAAAAGCAAACAACCCATACCACTGTGAAAAAATAAGCTAGAAAGAAGGAAAAAAATAGAGCTTCAGGAAGATCAGAAGAAGAAAATCTAACAGGGTGACAGGAGAGAGTCTCCCATCAGCCAAGGATGAGACCATCATTATATTGAAGGCTAAAAATCAGAGCATTCAGAAACGCTCTGAAAGTTCCATAAAGATACCATAATGTTTAATGCAGCTAAACCTGGGAATAACAGGGGAAGATTATCTTTAACCTCTGTTTCCAACAGCAGAATCAGGCCAGAACGGACAGCAGAGAATCCCCTTAGCCTGTCAGCATGGCCTCAGCCCCTTCTGCTCCCCTCCTTCCCAGCCATTGCAGAGGGGCAATGGGATGGGTCTGGGGACAGCCTCAAAAGCTGGAATTGCATCCTTGTAGAACAGGCTATGCACTGCAAACAGGTTTTCTTAAGTGCTGAAGGGGAAAGGAAAAGGTAGGGTGCAAAAGAAAGGCTGTTAGCTTCTCTGAAATACAGAAGAATAAAAAAAGACTTCCTAAGAAGATCTATTGTCAGAACCGAAAGCTGGTATGCTGCTGTCTCCAACTAGAGGATAGTAGGTACGAGAGCTTCTATTTCTTCTTCTTTTGAATTGCAGATTACTGCTTGCATGCTTTCAGCACACAGCAAGAGTCTCAGTGCAACAGGAAAACTGCACCATGCTATTCTCTCTTTGCTGGGCAGGGATTCTCCTGTCATCAATTATTCACATCACAGCTTGCTGCAGCGATTCCAGGAAGACCTCAAAAGAGCCCTGGCCCTGCTGTCAGGATAAAGAAGGGAATGTGATTTCCCCATATGAGGAGTTAGGAAACTGGAAAGCCAAACAGTGCCTGCTACCTGTGCACAAACCCTGTGTCTTGCAGCAGCATTATCTGAGGGAGAGCAACACTCAGACAAGTGAACCAGGCCAAGATAAGCATTTTGAAATATAACTATGGCATCAGACAGAAAGAATCACATATTTTTTAAGTATTAATCAATGTGGGAGAAGAGACAATCTATGTTCTTTCCGATGCTGGTAGACAGGAATTTAAGCATAAGGCTCCTGTAGAAATCTCTCTGTAAAGGTGAGACATTAGCAATAAAATGACTTTCTCAGCCTTGTTCTGAAGGAAATGCTGGTGCTGATGCCACTCACCAATCAGTGCTGACAACAGCAGGCTTTAATTGATGTGGTGATGTACTGATGTGGTCACAGCTGCCCCCTCACCTCCCCTAGCTTTTTGTGACCCTTTCTCCCCCAGTTATGGCGTATATCACACGTGACCTTAAAAAAGGCAGCCAGCACACAGGCTGCATTTGTGTTTTGGATACACTTGAAAGCTCCCAAGGAATCCAGACCCTGTACTACAAGGAACAGGCACATTTAAAGGGGAAAAAAAAAAGATACATACTCTTTTGCCTTACTGAGATGTATGTTTCATAACCTGAATGTACCATAATTAACAGCTTAAGTAATTTGCTCAAATAGACAAAGGAAACAGAGCAGGAGCAGGAACTGAATCCTGGCTACTTTGAGTCCTAATTTAGTTTAGGCTTTTCAATCGTACTTTGCTCTCTCTAACACTCCCTGCACCCGTTGTTTTTTCTAACGTTCCCATTCTGCATTTGGATCGACTCCATTTCCACTGGAGCAAAATTCCCTTTGGCTTTGACAGAGCCTGGCTTTAAACAGGCATAAATCTCTGTTTCTCTCTCTGTAAAACTTCATGAAGGTAAAGATTATTTTAGATGCAGCTCATGTCTTATTTGGCTTGCAATTTTTCCAGGAGGGGTAAGGAGGGGTTCCAGATGAGGATTGGACATCTATATCTACTTCTGCAGGAGGATTTGGACCCTTAAATAAGTGACATTTTTATTAGTAAGACGCAAGAAAGTATAAAGAAATTTGGTGTGCTACATCATGGCATTAGGCATTTCCAATCACTACAGCCTCTTTCAGCCTTTAAAGGCATAACATTTGTTGCTCTTATTTACTGCTATTAGTAGCAAAATACTGCCCATTGAAAGCTTACACCAAAGAAAAATAGCAAACATGCAAACACACAGAGAAGAGACAAGAGTATCACAGCACAACTGTTATAAGTATGGCTTTGGCTGCTCCCGCTTTCAGGCTTAGAAGCCCTAAAGAGCTCACATTTTCAACAGACAAGAAGGGAAAGAGCACCCGTTTTGGGAAATAAAAAAGAGGCAGCAGCATTGGGAAATAAGAGCTCAGCTCCAAGGTTCCCACACCTGAGCTGCCATGGGCTGGGAAGCTCAGCCCTGGGCCATGCTGCTGCCTCAGGTACAAGGTAAATGTGATGCCTTAATTACCCTGCCAAAATAGCCCTGCTGACTTGCAAGGTATGATTGACTGGCTCAGCAAAATAGCATCCAACCTGCCAGTAGCTCCCGCACAATCAGCTCCAGCCTTATGGTAGTAAATATTATGCAGGATCCTGGGGGTTCTCCTACTTGTTTTAGTAACTTTAAAACAGAGATTGGTTAAAGTCTCATCTGTGGGATACTGGTACCTCATCTCCACGCAGAGTCACCCCAAGCCATCAGCACAACCAAGAAGGCAAAGTTCTCCTGGGGTCAATAACCTGGTCTGAAGGTAAAGAAGGTATTTCGTGAGGTAGGTCCATAGTTTGAGCTGACAGACAAGCTGCTCAGTTACAGAGGGAAGCAGTCCTTCAGTGGAGGTACCAAAACAATAATCTCCTTCCTGAAAAGTAGGATGGGGACTCTTATGGTTGTACTTGAGAAGATCCTGCAACTTCCATTTTAAGGAAATAAATAAATGAAAATCCAAGGCTTTGACAAAAGCTGATAGAGGAAAACCAGTAGCTCACTTCCAGCAAAACAAATGCCTCCTCCCGCATACAGAAGCTTTGTTGTATCAGAAGCAACTGACTCACTGTGCAGTATTTGGTGATATTTGGAGTTATGAACATGGCATAAAAGTTCACAACCTGATTAACACAATTACTATTCATTTGATCCTGATTGCCATAGGAGGGACTTCTGATTAAGTCAGTCTGCCCTGCAATTTCCTTGGATTTCCTTCCGTGCTTTGAATACCATAGGGCAAATATCCCTAACGAAGCACCTTGCTCACAGCCTAGTTATTTTGCTTGGTGTGCATCAGCCTCAGCAATCCCAGTTAGCCCATTACAGGAAGCAGCTTAGTTTTGTTCCCTACAAACTACATATCTATTAACATCCATAAGGTTAACAACATAAAGGATGTGTCCAGTCAGTCCATCCTTAACTGGATGTTTTCACCATCTTCTTCCATATACCTCATGACTTAGCTGACCATATAGGTTCACTTTAATTAACAGGAAAGAATTAGAGGTTTCAGTTAATTCTTACTTTTCCTGCCTTTCCTCTCCTCAACCCCCAGAGAAGAAATAAAACAAAATCCTCCCTTGTGTACCATCAAACGTCTCCTGGTTTGCAGATCCCCACTACACATACTTCCACAGAATTAAAATAGAACAAAAATAATCAATAATCATATGCCTGCTATCAGATAATAACAAATCACCTCTATTTTAAAGACTTCCTTTCACACACAGCTATTTCAGATCCAAGGCTTTGAAGTACAGTTCCAAAATGCCTCTCACTCCCTGAAAACTGAATACTGATCTCTACTCAGAAGTGCAGAAAAGCACACAGATATGAAAAGGTTTTGTAGTGATAGGATGTGGTGCTCCCCAATATTTTGTGTGTGAAAGCATCCTGCAGCCATTGTACTTTGAACTGCAACAACTCAAGACGGGTAGAGGAGGTGGTGTCCTGATAGTGCCCCGGAGCATCCCTAATAAGAAGGGCAGCATTAGCATAGGCAGGCTGTGCTGAGCAGCATGCAGAGGACATTGCTGATGTCCTTGAGCAGCTGATCTTGATAGTGTTCAAAAGATTCCACAAGACCATTGCTCCATTGAGTATTAATGGCATTTACTATGACAGCTGAACAAAAGGTATGCTTTCATGAAGTAATTGTGATTTTACTGGGCTTACTTGTAGTTAAGTTCAGACTCGTGTGATAAACTCTGTATTTTAGTACTCTTACCCCCCTTCTCCCCAGTTGGACATTACTGCCTCCAAAGTCATGCTTCAGCTGAAAACCCAGAAAGCTTCAACAAGCTGGAAATTTTAAAGTACAAAGTAAACATATGACAACATAAGTGAATATTGTCTTCTTAGCCATGTGTATCTGGTGCTTTAACCATCTCCCTGCAGCAAATCCTATGGAAGTAATTACTGTTTTATTGTGACCCAGAGAAAAATTAGGTTTAGGTTTAGGAACTGGAGATGTTCCCTCTTCTCTGCATAGAAGGTAGTTGCTTCGTTGGCTTTTTTGATTCCCTGCTCTGTATTATTATCACTTCAAAGCTCCCATCATCCTCCCAAACGCAGGTGTGTGATTCCAAGGTCTTCACAGGCCAATTGTTTCACTTAACACTAGTTTGAAAGAACAAAATGCCCCCAAGTAGATCAGCTCCTATCAGTAGCTGAGGCACCAGATTCATCTATACCATTTCTATTTGAAGCAAAAACCTTTCAGGATTATTTTTCCTATCAGCTTTTCCTTCTAGTTTTACCTACTAGGTAAATCACATGGTCTATCAAAGCCATTTCTGTGATCTCCCTTAACAATACATTTGAAGGCGGTATCAAAGAATTGCTGCTGGTGTTACACATATTACAGTAAGCCCCTGATAGCAGACGTTAAATGCATTTTATGATTGGGAATGTTGTCTCAAGATAAAAACAGGCAGTGTGCAGGAATCAGCAAAAACCCACTTAATTTCACACATGTATAGCCACTGACGTGTGTGCAATGAGATTAGGCGATGCCCTTGTTGGCAAACTTATCACAACTTTCTCCAAATAGCAAATCCCTAATTAGTTTATACTGTGGCTTTGCAGAGGGCAAGCATGGCTGGGGAAGAACAAACAGTAGCTGATTTCACAGGAACATGCTTGCTTAGCTCAGGCTTTGCCATTATAAGAAAGTAAGCACTGTGTAAAAAAGCACTCGGATGGAAAGATTCATGATTTGTTTCAGCAAGGTTTGCAGAATTATCTAGAAACTTCTCAAACCCACAGCATCTTAATAAACCGGAGATGAACTACGCCATTACTAGCAGCTGTCTCAATCTAGATGCTATACTGTTGAAAAGTCTATTGAATTCAGCAGTCACTGGTCAGCTTTCAAATCCAGTGGCACATTTTCTCAAACATACTCATGTCACAGCTGGAAGAGCAGCAGAGAAATAGCTGCACTGTCCTACATCTGAGGAAGCTATTGTCAAGGGGCAAAGTGCAGAAAATAAAGGCTCATTTCTACAGACAGCTGAACATTGTTCAAATTAAAGGGGCAAAAAAAGCATTCTTCAGTACCTTCCAGATGCCATCAAGCCTAGGGACTGAACTGAAGACTGATGGGGGCTTCTGATGCATCAAACTGGTTTGATTAGATTTTTTTTAAAAGGAAACACCCTGGAGAGAGATGAAGGTGATGGTGGCTCTGCAGAAAAGGCTGTGAGGTCAGGGGAGCTGTTGGCCATCACAGCACTGGAAGACCAGAGCAGGGCCAAAAGCCTCAAGTAACCACCAAGTAGATGAGCAAGACAACCACTATAAATAATAATAAATGAGCGAACTCCTACATAACACACCATGAATTGCATTAAGAGTAAAACACAGTTTGCTTTTAATACAGCTAGAAAGGAAAGAGAATTTCAGTTCTGCATATTCATTTTAAGACTGAATACCATCTTGAATAATTGTTACATTCAACATTGTCCTTCAACATCATAAAATCAGTCCTAAGAGGCCAGCAGCATAGTGGATAGTTGAAAGCTGTTTATGTCCAAGGATCTATTTTACCCCCAGACTCTACCTAGAGAACCACTTTAAACTCTAAATCACAGTAAAACACAGGGAAAAAGGCTGGATCATTTTGTTTACTCAGAGGACAGTATGAAAGGTATTTTTTTCCCCTCACTATAAGCAGTTTGGTTTTTATTTGGATGGTTTTATTTACATGTATATATATAGCGAAAATGGTGTGATATACCTTTACATAAAGACTTTATATCTCTTTCAGAATAAAGTACCGATTGGATCAGAATTGCCATTCTAATTAAGCTTTAAAATAAATAACCAAAATCAGTCTTTGCTTCACTCAGGATCATGAGCCAAACCTTCTCCTGACTCCAGTGAATAGTTCTTTTAGCATTCTGGAAGCAACGTACCTGCAGCTTTAACATAGTACTTGAGAGGAGCTTACGTGTGTCATTTTTGCCCTCTAAAAATAAGGGCGATTTAGAGCAGTAATGTGTTCCTGCACCCGCACAGAATGAACACATACACTTTTAATTGTATTTTAAGTACTGTGGTAATAAACCAAGTTCAACTGTAAGCTACTGGGATATTCTTCACATATTGTCTATACCCACATCTCTCATGTAATGACTCTCTGGAGTAACTTAACTTTTTCAGTATTATTATTGCAAGTTATATTGCTCAGCACTATGGGAACAGATATGTAAATCAGAAACATAAATGTGCCAGTGAAAAGCTGCCAGGTTGAACTAATGAGGGCAATACAGCAATGACACAGCTAAGTTCTGGTTTTGTTTGAAGAGCTTATTAAGGCTTCTTAATTACCCCAACCAGTAAGAGCATTGCCCTCTTGAACAGCTCTGAGTAATCAAGTCAAAGCAATTTTCCAAAGAAGAGTAATAAAAGTTTCAGACAATCTTTGAAAATCCTAACAGATTACATGGAAGAAACAGCTTCCCTGGCAAGGGCCTCAGTTCAAGAGAAGCACATAGGAAATATCATTTGGCTCCCAAGCACTTGGGGAAGGTGAACAGGGCACTCACAGATATGTTGAGGATTGGGTTTTTTAGTCAGAAATAAAAAATCAGCTGGCAAACAAAAAAGAGCCCCAATGAGTTTCTGGGAAAATGAAGTACAAAAGAGATTCTCCATACTGGGGGATTTTAAGCTTAAAAGGACACAAAGAGGCTCCATCCCTGCTGAGAGACACCAACAAAGGTTTCATAAACACCATCACATTAGATATGAAAACACTGCAAGCAGAGCATTCAAAACTGACACGACAGTACAGGAAACTCCATGAGGTGTTTGAATAAACGTGCTGTCTGAAGGAACAATCCTCCTGAAGGAATTAAGGTTTATGTCTTTATATGCTTAAGTTAAAGCAGCCAGGTCTGGCCTCTATAGTTGCAGAAGGCAAAGCACCACAAATTCACATCCAAACCATTAAGGCTTAAACATTCATGGTTAGAATCCAAAATCTTTTCTGCCTCCTATGAAGCAGAGAAAAGGCTTTTAAAGTCCTTCAGGAAGGGAAAAAATATAATAAATACACAGAATGTTTTAAATTTATAACTTCTTAGAAAAAATTAGAATTGGCAACATTGTGAGAAACTGCACGTCCTCCCATTTGTATTTGTGCCTACAAATCTAAAGGAGATACCACCACATCTCCTTTAGAGCAGCTAAGAGTATGTGTACCACGTCCTGCTGTAGCATCACCTACTCCTTGTGCTCTCTGCAATACTCTTCACCAAGAGCAGAGACAGGACAAGATTATCAGGCCACAGATCCCAAAGAAAGCCTTACCCCAGGTCATGCTGCAGGCTCTGCATGGAGCTGAACAGGGAATCCAGTGCTCCTGTGAAACCACCTTCTTCAGTGCTGCACAAACTCCTCTTCCTCCACAAGAGCTACTCTTTTACTTCATTCCTAACTCTGCTACCAGCCCACATCCTTCACCATTTATACAGAACATAGTAACATAAGCCAAAAGGCCTCATCACTTGGAAAGAAAATCCTGGGAAGAGATATTTTCTTCCTTAAATCAAAGAAAGCTTCACAGATGAGAACATGCCAGAACTATCAGCTCCGAGCCTCAAGCAGAGAAATAACTTTCTCTCCCCTTGCTATGCACTGTTAATTGTAAGGCTCCCTGCTGCCCTACTCCAGCTTTCCTGAGTTACCATGCTGATTACCAGGTGGTTTGAGCTGCTATGAAGTTCAGGGTTGATATTTTACTTAGTCCTGAGTATCATTTTGAATGCTCTGGAGAACCTTTTCCATGCAGCTCACTTGCCGGCTCTATCTGATCCCAGCCAGAGGGCTGGTGTAGGAGACTGTCATATTATCAGAAGCTGAGCTTTTCTAGAGGCAGTTAAGAACATGAACAGAGGGCATTAGCTACCTAAAGGGCATTTCAGCCTTATTTGACACAGGGCTAAGCTCTAGTACACCAGTTCTGGCAGGAAGAGGGTTAAAATAGAAGATGGAGCTTGGGAGATACTCTGGAATAACACTTAACAGGCACACACACAGACCCTTCCCCTGATCTTTAGGCAAAGCCATGCAGAGCCCAGCAGAGCTCTCTGCTGCACCACCAGTGGCTGTGTGAACACAAGTCCTCACCAGGAGACATCTGTGATATCTGCTGTACAGATCTCACATACTTCATCCTGAGACCTTCTCATTCTGGCACGTTATCGCATACCTCTGTCGAAATCTGACTAGCAGCAAGGGAAGTTCCATGCTACTGCTCCTGCTCTGTCACAAACATTGTCACACCCACCCTTCATGCTAAAACTAAGTGCTGGCTGTACCATACCCAGGTGCTGGAGCAGAGATTGTCACAGTGATTAAGAGAATGAAGAATCCCAGGTCCCGCTGTGGAAAGAAACACACACGTGCTCGCACTGTAAGCTCAATAGCCACAGCCAGGAACAACTGCTTTTATTTCTGCATACTGCAGCAGACTCCAGAAGGTCTGTTTTAGAGCAAGCCCAGGGTATAAACAAAAGGAGTCAGCTGGCCAGAAGGAATGAAATCCAACATAACCCCTTCTTATCATGTACCTGTATCCACAACAAACAAATGAGTCAATCTGAGAGGAAAGAAAACTCAATCAGCAGCCCTGCAACAGCGAGCATGGCTTGCATGTTTTATTGTTCCTGCGGTGTTATCAGTAAAGCCTGGGTGTCCAATCAGTGCAATGCTCATAATTGTTTTTATCCCCTTGAAAACACGCTGGCTAGAAGCAGAATTAAATTGCTTTGTGAACAACGTTTACCCTTTTTCTTGCCACCAAGCAGACAACCAATTAATGACATTAAAGATTCATTAACAGGGAGGCCTGTGCACTACCTGCCAGACTAACAATTACATTTGGTGTTATGTGTTTTGTCTCAGCATGGCAAATACCTGCAGTTCTGCTTGAAGTTTCGCTTTTGAAGAATAAGAGTGCAGCAAAATTGTGGGAAATGGTTTAAAAAGGAGGAATGAGAGACTGGGAATGGTGGTTTTCAGCTATTATTTGCCAGTTCTTCATTTGGAGGGAAGGGTGCAGAGTGCTCAGTGGCTTTGGGAGCATTTGGCCTAAAATGGAGTGGAAATGTAGTTGGGTGTGTTTGTGTAAGTTGGAAGGAGGGAGAGAAAGTATATATTAGGCATTTCTCATACACACATACCCCACACCTGCTCTTGACAGCTTGTTCCATGTTTCACATCAAATGTATAAATAATGTATATACATCTTACACATAAACTGAGTAACACAAGTCCTGCCAATTCTCCATCTCTATACTTAGACACAAAAGCACAGACATAGACCTAGAAATTCACACGCACAGGGACACACAGGCACCCACCTAGCATTTAAATCCTTCCCATCCTGAGAAGCTGCAAAACAAACTCTTTTTCTCCCCTGAGCTAAGAAGTCTCTTAATTATATTTCTTGCCGTGCTTTTCCTTTTACTTTCAGACCAAGCTTTTCTCTTCCCCTCAGATGTGCACGAGGTGGGTTTTTTTACTGTTATTTTTTTCCTGCTGAAGGATGTTGAGGATATTTTGTTTAATTTCTTGTCAAGTACCAAAGGGACTGTAAACAAATTCAGATCATGCCTCCTGCTTTTGCAACCAAGTTTGCTATACTGACTTTACCCAATCTAACAGGTTGCAATGGAAATCTTTCCTATTTCCTCTCTACTTTAACCCAGTTCACACTTGCCCAGAGCTGTTCCCCTGCGCACACAAAGTAATCTCTAAACACTTCTTCCTAAGACGAGGGGGACCGGGTTCTGGCTTATGGTTGTACTCACTGCAGCTGTTTGGCAAAGCCACAGCAAGCAGTGTGGAGTGGGTACAAGAAGCGATTGGGAAACAAGGAGGGGCACAAGAATTTTGGACAAGACACGAAGCAGCTGAGCAGCACAGCCAAAGGCTCAGTGACTCACTAAGAGTCAGCAGCAAGTGATCCAGAGCCTGGGATCAAACAAAGCCAACTTCATCACCACTTCAGAGGATGCTCTTATTGTACAAAGGGTCTTGCACAGACTTACCATCTCCACAACACAACCTATGCAGCTTTGACCCTGGCCTCAGATCTCCATTCCTCTTCCCTTTCTCCCACCCATGGTCCTCTTTTGCTCCTGGCTCAAGCTTCCCTTATCCCAGGTTCTGCTTCAAATGTGACTCTCCTACATCTTCATGTATTCTTGTTCTGAAATGCATCCCATATGGTTCCCCACTCTCCATCAATAAGGCCTCGACAGTGCACCAAACCCCATGTATATGCCACATGTCCAGATGAGGGACTGGCAATATACTGCAATTCTGGTCTGAAAGTGGCTTTGGGAGATGTTCTCATACCTGCTACAGAGTTACGGCCCAGTGCAGGTGCTTTAACAGTGACTCAGACTGACAAGCCTGGACAGAGGTACAGATGATACCTCTGTTGGAGTGAGAGCAATGACCACAGGAGTCAGCAGCAGGTGACTCAGAGGCTGTTTCAACACTCTCCAGGAACACAAAGAGAGCAAAACAGCAGCTGCCATCATAATTTCCTTTTTCAATTAAAAAAAGCCATGCTTTCAGGCAGCTGCAAGCCAGAAGGCTTGGAACAAAGAGAGTTGGGCTGTATCCCATGGATGGCATGTTTCAGTGTGCCTCAAGAGGAGACTGTAACAGTCCTCTCTGGCCCTAAAAATCTCTCTGCACACTTGAGGCAGGTGTCTCTGAGTGTAGGAAAGGGGCTTTAGACAGAAGAAGCTGGTTTGGTGAGCTATCTCTAAAGCATCGCAGCTCTGCCTCAAGTCCAGCACAGCCACCACCTCTCCCCACTTTGGTTCTCTGTCTGTACAACAACAGGAGCCTTGCAGACTTTCTGTCCTCTCCCAGTATTCATCAGCCATAAAGCCATAAAGACAGACGATGATTGCTATTAATTATCATCAACTCCATGTTAATTTCTGAAGCTTCTTTCAGGTTTGATAAGAATCTCCCGCTGCTGAGCTGAATGGTGTGAGGGTCACCCAGGCCAGGGGGAACTTTATCATTTTCTGTCTCTTCTCCAGGGAGATAATAACAGCCAAGATTTTAGTTTAAGCTTATTAAAGTACCCAGTTATCTGTTTCAGCATGGATAATTTAATCAGGCAAGTTAAATATTTATGAGGCTGCATTTTATTGTCGACGAAAGATAAAAATGTGATTTAAGTGCTATTCAGAATAAGAATTATAAGGATGATTAAAAAAACATTGGTAATGACACTTGATATTGTTATTGGTAGCTCTTAGGATTACTGAACCGTCACAGAGGGCTGCAAACAAGAATGGAATGAAACATGCTCCCTATCTCTGTCTGTGCAGATCTTGCGAAGAGATCCAAGGCTCAGCAGATCACTTAGGCATCCAGCCCAAAATTGTATCGTGTGTACTCAGAGGATAAAGCCAGCCCAACAGAGGAAAAATCATTTCAGTCCCTCCTACTATCACTTAAAGACAAGAAAACACAGCATGTGATGCTAGAAAAGAGAGGCTGCATGGACTGTGAGCACAGCTGTGGTTTGCCAGTCACCAGAATTGAAGCGCAGACCTGAAAGGAGAATTCAGCTGTGCTTGTAACACCCCATACACCTTGCAGAGCAGCCAGCCAAGGAAGGCCAGTCGTGCATACTTTTGAACAAGGAACCAGTTCATTTTCACCCTGGATCAGCAGGAAAGTATATTTAGCACAGGCTTCTCTGTTACAAATGGAGCCTGTGCATTTCCCAAGGTGAACAGCTTCACTCTTGGAGGTTTGGAGACTTCGGGGTTTCTGCCAGAAGAGGCCTTGATTCAGCAAGGTGTTTACATACACAGCTAACATTGAGCACATGGAGAATATTCATTGATTTCAAGTTATGATAAAATACATTATTTATCTGAGGTCAAAGCTGCTGAACTGAGTATTTTGCTTGAAGCAGACCCATTAAAAATAACCTTAAAAAAATTAAGAAAGTGCGTGTGGGGAGAACCCTGCTTCCTACTTCACTGGATTTTAATTTTTCCTAATCTTTATGACCATTAAAGTTCAAACAATTTGAAGGTATATAAACCATGCGTGCAGCACGGCTGTAAGACTGAGTACACAGAAAGCAATGCAACCTACCAGCTATGCTTGCTCTGCCTCACATAACTTAAACATTTAAAAAACATATTCATTTCCTTTCCTCATGTTCAAATTCTACTGCATCAGTAATTTATGAGTGCCAGCTATGTGGGTAGGCAGCACAAGATATATTTTATTTATTAAATATAAATTGGCAGCAAATCTAAATTAACTGATGGAAAAAGCTTTCGCTTTGGCTATTTTTTTATATTTGAGCTCTTATTAATGTTACATCAATGCCATGTGTCTTCTTAGCATATACTTCATGCATTTGGAAGTGAGACATAAATGGAAGATGGATATTAATATTGATACTATTATTTCTACCTTTCCTACCAATACTGATGCCTATCACTTCCACTGGAACAGAGTAGACAATGAAACCATTTACTTTCTTTGCACTGTTTTTCATTAGAAGCAACAATACATACTGTCTACACATTTTGGTCACATCTCAGGTATTATCCCACCTATTTGTTAGCCTTGGTTGGGTTTTGGGGAGGGTGTCTGGTGTTAATTTGTTTGACAAAAAGACATTATTAAACACTTAGCACAAAAGGTATTACACCTTTTCTTCTCACCATTCTCTGTCTCTCAAAAGCAAAAGCAGACACCTCATCCTGCCTGTCACACAGACTGCACCAGGTGTCCCGTGTGTAATTATGCAGTGTTTCTCAGATTGAGCCTGGAGGAACTTTGAATTCTTTGGAGGTGGAAAGGAAAATTCTCTTGTCTTCATGATCAGATAAGGAATCCACTTTCAAGAAGAGGAGGGGGAAAAAAAAAATACCCTTTTTAAAGATTTAAAAGCTTTGACTCATTTTCCAATCAATCATCTTCATTAACAAGTGTCTCTAAAATGCTGCTGCTGCTATAGAAAAATATCTCAACCTGTCAAGCGCTTTCTTTCCTTCCTCCCTCCTGCACCCAATTAAGGCGTCTCCTGCAGTTATTCTACTATCTGCAGAAGGCTGAGCCCTTTTCAGACGTATCCTTCCCTGTGGAGAACTGTCATTTACTTGCGACTCTGAGGCACTAAACCACAACAACTCCTGTTTGAGAGCTGCGAAAACCCTTTCAGAGGCAGAACTAGGAAAAACACAACCCATCAAATCAAATTCTTCTGTCACGTTTTGCTGGGATAAAGTACAAAAATTTGTTCAAAAAGCTCACTTGAATGAAAATTGCATGTAGGTAGTTGATCCAATTACTAATGAGTATATAAAAATACATAATAAAGTCCCAGTAAACAGACAAATGAGTTAATGTATCGTATTTGCACGCAATTGAGTCCCAAGCACTTTCTTAAGTATGTGTAAAGGAGCATTTTCAGTGTAAATTCATCCAAAACTGTCTCCTGAGACTCCTGCTTTACTTGTTTATTTACAGGAGGCCTACTGCGTGATTCCTGATCCCTGAGCAAATGTTGTTATAGTTTTGAAAACAACAAGAGAACTGATAAAGGATGTTAGGGCAGTGAAAGCTCATGGAAGTTTGTGCAACTTGTGTCCACCAGCTGTCATCTATCACCCTCTCTCCCAGCTTGCTTGGTCAGAATGTTAATGAAGAATTTATTATTTCCACTTTAATATTCCCAGTAATTCTCTTGAATGTTGCAAACCACCGAAACCCTCTCCAAAGCCCCACAAGCATTCCCTTGGGAACAACGAATACTTCTCAAATAGCCTTTCCTCTGGCTCTTCACCAAACCTTAGCCCTGGTAGGAATGTTTGGGATCACAATCTCCACAAATGAGGAAAGAGATGCTGAGGGATGAATCATCCTTTTCCAGGCTATCCCCAAGACTGAAAGAAAGCAAACCCTGCCCTTTTATCTACCCTAGCTCCTGCACAGAGCCAGTGTCTCTCTCTCAAGCCAGCAAACTTCATATAATCTCATTGCGCAACCAGTGTGATTTCCCACCCTTCTGTATGAAGAAACTCTGATGCAAAGTCACTGGAGGATCTGACCTAGTATTTCCCTTACTATCACTGAGATAAACACTTGCTTCTGGGTAGAGAAAGGAAGAATGAAGGGCAAAGCTGGGATTGACTCTGTGACTGCTCTGTATGTGTTTCAAAACTGTATGTGTGCATGTATAAACAGCAAAGGAAAGCTTTCTCACCTATTTATCATCATTTACAAGGTACAAACCACTGCAACTGGTGCCTTTATGCATAATGGAGATGAGGCATAAATAGGAAAGAGCTGGTCTTGTCTTCTTTGTTAACAATCTCCTGCTCCCCTTGGAGGCAAGATGTCAGTTAGATAATTTATTAGAAAATATCACTGTAGTGTAATACGGTATGCATTGTCCTTTGGGGATACAAAATCAAATATTCGCTTGTCACTGGAAGGGTTGATTTAATTGATACATACAACAATTCACCCTATTGTTTTAAAGTGGGCAGTATTTTTCATAGTGAGAATAGGTGGGTTTTCATTGAGATAACTGGGAGCAATCACCATGTTGGCATGCAATAGTTCATAGGCTCCAGATCCCAACCACCCCAAATGCAGCAATACATACCACTTGAGTGTTCAATGCAGTGCTAGGACCAAGCACATCTCTCTGTTTGCCAGCCTATAGGTTCCCCCCCAAATCAGCAGCAGCTTTGGTCAGCTGGCAAGTGTCAGGCACTGAGAAATTCCTTCTTAGTCCCATGGCCAGGGAAACAAGGGCAGCAGGCCATGCTCCTGAAACCTGAGATTTCAGCTAAGCCCAAGGAAGGATTTTGAGACCAAGCGAGACCTCCCACAAACAGGCATAGCACCATTTGCTCTATCCCAGCAGGGAATTTGGTCTTGGTGGGGAGAGATGGGCTTTTTTAATTTTATGAGTTATTTATTAATTTCCAAGTGACCATTATAACATTCAGAAGGCAAAGACACACAGCCTAAAGCAGGGGTAACAAATAGAGTCATAGAGTGGTTTAGGTTGGAAGGGACCTTAAGATCTTGTAGTTCCAACCCCCTGCCATGGGCAGGGACACCTTCCACTAGAGCAGGTTGCTTCAAGCCCTGTCCAACCTGGCCTTGAACACTGCCAGGGATGGTGCAGCCACAGCTTTTCTGCTAGTGCCTCATCATTCTCACAGTAAAGAACTTCTTCCTTCCAGACCGCCCAGAGCAGAGTTTGCCCACTTGGTTTGCCTTATAACTTTGCAGCTCTTGCAGCAGGGAGCAACAAGCAGCAGAGAGGTCAGAGAAGTCAGTTCAGTATTCCCATTTCCAAGGGTTTACCAATTCCCCCCACCCAGGGACAAGAAGGGTAGAGGGAGGAAGATGTGTGGAAAGGATTTTCCCAAACAAGTGTCTCCCTGCCAGTAGGATGGGCCTCAACTGGAAAATCTGCTTCCCTTAAGCCTTAAGGCATAAAAGAATGCTGGTTTACACCTGCATTTCCAGGGATGGAGGAACTGGGAAGGCCAGCACCTTGATTTGGTCTCTGACAAACTCAGGGACTCCAAAGCTGGGACCCAGGTTGGACGTGCTGTTTCATAACAGCCAGGCAGTGTATTTAGATAAGTCAGCCGAAACAATGTCTATAACTTCCTTACAAATGTGTATTTCTGTTAATCAAAACCAATCTTCAAGGTGCTGTCAATGTCAGTAACTTGTTTTGACTGCAGAAATATTTGTATTTTAAAAAACCCCAACACATACAAGTGAAAACCAAAAACATTTTGGTTTTTTTTTCCTTTTCAGATGGAAGTGACCTTCATTTCACAGTTTGTGCCTAAAATAAAAAAGAACCCGAATGTTTCATTTTGGATGCACAAAACCTTACATTTGTTTAAAAACATTATAAAGAATTTTCATTTAAGAGAGGAGAAAAAAACCCCCACCCAAACAAATCCATTTCACAGTAACCCACAATGAAATATATTGCCATTTCATCAATGTGGCCAGTGACCTTGAAAATCATAACTCTACTTTAGGGTCTGTCTGTCTGTCTGTCTCTCTTCTAAGTGACAGCTAATGAATCAGATATGTGCCCTGGCACAGAATTAGAACTACGTCCTTTTGATACTACAACTTTTACAGACATTTCTTGTACAAATTCACATTCTTATGCTTCTCTAGGTAGTAATTTTTCTGACGGTGTTGTTCCAAAACCCATTCCGTAACACAACTCCAGTGTATAACCAGCACAGTGTGTTTAAGGGAACCCAGCTGCATTTCGCTTTACAGGCTGTATCTGTACTGCTAATGAATACTGACATCAAACACACATAAATTAGTCTGTAGGCTGAGGATAATTAAATTGAGCAAGCTGAAAAAAAGCATAAACTATATCAACTAAATCCTGATTTGCAAACTATTATACGTAGTCTTCAAGGTTTTAGCAGAACAATGGATACAACGGGGGGAATATCGCAAGGTTTAAATTTCACAGGGATGATTTGATATTCTATCTGTGCTGTGAGCAAGTCATGTTGCATCAGATCAAACCCCGATTTCACTCTATTGTGAAAAAAAGAAATCTATTGTTGCCACTCTTTCCCCTTACTTCTTCATTACGAGGATGTAATTTATCGAGGTGCCCCTGAGAGTTTGCAGCATGAAATGGCTCTAGCTTTAGATATTTCGAATAGCTTCTTTGTTGAAGAGGACTTGTGGTTAATAAGAAGATAATGAAACTATGGAAATTAAATTAGTTTGGTGCCAGGGCTGGAAGGAATAGTTTCTTTAACTTGTGATACAGCAAGGTTATGAGCAAAATTATTTGGAATAAAGAAATAAAGTAAGAAAAAGAAATGTGATTGCCACATTCTTCGAGGGAAGCTGGGTAGGGTGGGGATTTCTCCATTTTCCTGAGATTGGAAAGAAACTGAGTGATCCTCATATCATTTACCAGTGGTAGGGATCTAGATTTTGGGAAGAGTGTGAAAATAAGGTTAGTTAAACATTATGATGTGGAAAGGCAAGATATTTATCAGTGACACTCCAAGGAGGGAAACCAGAGTTTGAGTGATTAAGAAGAAAAAGTGTGTGGACAATCCTAAAATTCCAGCAGGATTTGTTACTGCTGTGAAATACAACTTCTAAACACAGTCAAAGTCCTTTTTGGCTTTTTCAGACTACGCCTAATTATCCCAGGGAATTCAAAATCCATTACTGGTGCCAGACATTAAGAGAACAGAGCTGAGAACTTTACAGCAGTGTATGGAGTCTTATTTCTGGGTGTGAGCAGCAACGAAGGAGAGTGCACATCCCACAGGATGCACCCTGCAATCCCTGCTGCTCAAGCCCACTGCTGTTGGATGCAGTCCTACACTCTTCACTGGGTCAGTGCAGAGCACCATGCCAATACATCAGCCTCAATTCCAGCAAGTCAGCTAACATATGAATGAGTCTGCTCCATTCCATGTCAGAGCTGTGACTTCTCCAGTTCAACAGTATCCACTGCAGTTAGAAGCCAGCATGAGTCCAACGAACTCAGATTCTCCACTGAAGCCCCATGATGTAGATTTTAAACAAAGCAACTCCCCACTCACACACACATACACCAAGGCATGGCTCTTGCTTACTCAATATGATCGCATTAGTCATTGAGTTTCTTTGCACAAAGTTTCCCTCAACCTCTGATTAAATAAAGAATGTCCTAACAGCCTTGGAGAAAGATGTTAACGCACCAGCTTTTATCCCTTCTGAGTCTGGCAGGCAGTTAACAGAACACTAAATGAAACACTAATCACACAGGCAGACAAAACGCTACTGCTATCCAAAATCGTGGTTTTCTCATTGTAAACACAACCCAGCTATATTAAACTTGTAAATATGATTATTATCAACAATAATGTGACTTCCTGTCAGCTCCCAACTGCTGTTAGGAGCTAACTCCTGCCTCTTGCAAGTACCTGGAGCTGGAACCCCCTTTACCCAACACATCCAACAGATGGTGTGGGTATTCACAATGCTGTCACTGGTGACCTGCTGACACCTTACAGACCAAGGATGGTGCAGCACTGCCCCGTGCTCTGCTTATCTGGATTTATCATGCACTCATACCTTTTGTATAGTCAAGCATACATGCCAAGGCTTCTAAAGCTTTCCAAACAACTGCCTCACAAATATTTCTTTCCACAGTTTCAGAGAATGAGAAATGTACCATATTAAACTTGACAGCTTGCTCTTTCAGTAAAATTTCTCTATCTTGCCTTCTCCACATTCTTCCAAGAACTGACGCATAAATATGAATAATAAAGAAATCACTAAGTCATGCCAATAGAACAAAGGAAGTATGAAGATTATAAACCACTGTGCTTCAGAATGAAAGCCAGTGACTTCTAGCCAAGTTTTCAACGGGGCAACAAATGCAGCAATTTGCTTCAGAGCTTCAAAGAGGACCTATGCTCATCTCAAAAAAGCTGGCCTTGAGGTGAGGGGGAAATCCCCTCTTCCCTTTATGGCTGCCCAGCATCTTCCATGAGTGCATCTGGTACTTCCCATGGTCAAAGCATGACGAAACAGCAGATGGATCCACATGAGCTGAGTGTGGAATGAACTAATGAGTGAGATATGGTTTCTCCTGGTAATATGGGTAGAAGTGCAGAATAAAGAGAAACATTTAGTAGAGCTGATTGTCTCTAAAGGGGAAGGACACACACCGGCCCCTAGCCAGCAGGAACCTGTCACCACCTTCGGGCATGGTCACACACAGAGGACAGCACTCAACAGGACAAGCAGCTGAAAAGTGAAATCAAAGCAACTTTCAATTAGTGACTTTGCTAAACTTGGCCAGGATTGCAGAGCTCATTTCTTCCTGAGATAGGCCACAAAAGCAGCAGGACCTCAAGTGGTAAGCATTACTGTGTGTGGAAAGGCTACAAACAGCTATCAAAGTGTTGCAGCAGTCATTATTACTCCTTCCCCCCTCCCCCCCGAGTTTTCACCCTCATTTCTGAGAATCCTCCTCAGAATAGCTTCAATATGAAGCAAGCATTGGCAGGAGCTCCTCTGTATTTTTTCATCCTTTTCATGTGGAAGAGCTGCTTGTACACACTTCATTTCACGTTGGTGGAGCAGGTCTCAGTTTTGTGGACTAGAGAGAACCAGCGAAATCTTGGCTCCATCAAAACCAGTTGCAAAACACTTGCTGCTGAAACAGGCCCAGGATTTATCTCAAAAGTAAAGAAATGAAAAGAATGGCAGGAAACTGCATGGCAGAAATCTGGCATCTGGGAATGTCCCACATCAGGAGAAAATTGATGCCAGGATTATATTAACAGTAACACTACTGTCGCGATCATTATAATGTTAGAGTGAGACTCTGATTTACTTAAATTAAGCAAAGATATGTATCTGTTTAGCATATTCGTGACTGAAGTACAATAAATTTCATCACTGTGTTGCAAAATAATCTTTATTTTTTTAATATGGGAGATTACTCAAACCGCAATAATGTGTTTTCCCAAATTAAACAGATAACTTTGCAGACTGCTGGCTAATAAAATACGAATAAGCACAGAAGACATACCTTACCAAAAAAATTAGCTTGCCATTTTTCAGACTCTTCCTTTGATTTGCAAGTTAATAAAAACCACAGCCAGTTGCCATAGGGAGAATAATTAATTAGCCATCTATAAAACTAACGGTGGTGGGAGGAGGAGGAGGCTTTACTTGAAATATTCATAGCACATAGCAGACACATATTCCAACAGCAGAAATGGTGTTAGAATTCTGCCACATAATCTAATCTTCTTAAGCAACCGTAATTGTGTGGGGTTTTTTTTCCTAAAGGACAGTTCTGATAGTGATAAAAGATGGTCAAAAGAGCTACTTGATTTCCCAGCTCTCCTGTTAAATGCACTCACCTGTCTTCCTCTAGAGGGACAAAGAACTGCGCCGCTGGATTCAGACAAGCTGTGCAAGCTACATCCCTTTTCTACAGCTCATTTTTAAACGGGATTAGTAGCAGCCCCAAGTCTCCCTGCAGCAGCAGTACATGTTGAAAACCATCTGAGCAACCTCCTGCCATTCATATGCATGCCCCAGAAGCATGCACAAGCAGCTGCACCCATTGAGCCCCCCACAGCTGACTCCCAGCATGGCTGGGTGAGCACAAGACTCCCAGAGATGCATCTGGGCATGGAGTCAAGCAAGTATCTCCAGCACATCCCAAAGATCCACTGAAGAGAGGTCAGTGAGAGAACCGAGTCCCCAGCCTAATACTGAGTTTCCTACCCAGGCAAACCAGGAAGCCAGAAAAAATTAATAAGGAGAGATAGCAACGTCCCCAAAAGCTGTGTGCATATTTTAAAATTAAATATTTATTGCAAAGTGAATTAAGGCAATTTTAACTCTGCATGAAAGTTTCCACCCAGAAGGTTTCAATAATCCACTAATTCAGATGTTTAATTAATTCATACCATTTTCTCCGTGTCCTTTTGCAGACATTACAACGTCTTTAAATTTGCATTGATGCTGCTAGTGAGAAAGTAGGTAACTGTGGAGTAGCTCCTGAGACTGAATGTACTCCCTCATCTACTAAAAAATTGAATAAAAGACACACATAACTACCCCATCATCCCAAAGGGCAGTGAAAATCTGCTAAATAAGTACCTAATTTTTGAAGTCTTGCTTTGACCAGGTTTATGCTGACTTCAGAGGGTGAATATTCTGCATCCTTCCAAGTTCTTCAGATATTATTGTTGCTAATCTTGCATCACTATTACACAATGTGCAGGTACCACCATGGTCCCAAAGAAGTCAGTATCCAAAGGCAAGGGATGACAGAAATGTGCAGAAAGAGGAAAAATTACAGGGAAACTGTGAGAGCAAGATGATCATCATAGCACGCAGCCTAATCCTGATCATCAGGAAGCATGGTAGAAGTATGGACTTCAAGGATGCTAATGGCATTGCTGTGCGCAGGCTGATGGTGGGTATCCTCCAAGAGTGAAGGATTGCCTAGGAGAAAGGAGCAGAAATGTGTGATTGAAAACATAATGAGCAGGTGATGAAAGCTAGCATTATGGACTGATTGGAGGCAAGAACTTTGATCTCAGTTGATACAGGCTGTAAGTGGGGAAGAGTCTGTGAAAGCTCTGGAAAATGAAGAAAAGTGATTTGGTGGAGTATAGAGGGAAGGGTGGGGACACAGGTAACACAGTCACAGTGATACATTCAATTCCTTTAACTGAGCTATACAGCATCTGTCAAAGTCAGAGGAAAAATTATGTTACTGAAATGAAATCAAATCTAACACCTGGACACAAGTTTTATTTAAACCAGTAGGTAGAAAGGGCCACTGCCTCAAATATTATACACAACCTAAACAAAACGTGGATGTAAGACTTACAGAGTCTAAACACTGCCTGGATGGGAGACATCTGTGATAAGCAAAAACATGACAATGATGTTTTGACAGTAAAGGCATTTGGGACTGTAGGTTTGGAAAACTTCAACAACAATCTTGATTTGATGTCTAGACATTCATAAAGAGCTGTTAGAGGCCCATGTTTTTATTTGGCAGGAAGGAGGTCTGCAGAAGATAGTTGAATGAGCTGTCATGCAAAGATGATAGCATCATTCTGTCCACATTTCCACTTGCGTGAATGCATTTTACTGCCACAGAACTGTCCATACCCAGACAGCATCAACCGGAGATGCTCTTCTCCCCATCACATTTCTAAGCTGTCAGGGCTACATTCTGACAAATATTCCAGTGGGAATAGCCTTACTATGCCTCACAGTGAGAGCACCTGTAATCATCTATGATGTGCCTCAGAAACTAATACAAAGCTCTATTGTAATATTTAAGCTCTTTCTGGTCATCTATTCAGGTAAGAGTGTTATTTATTACCTCTCATTAAAGGGAGAGGACTACACCTGATGATAAAATCTTATTTTTCCTGGAGTCTATAATTTCACACAAATGAAGACTGTTCTACTCTGAAAAAGAAGCCGCAGTTTATTGCCATATGCAAGTCTTCATTTACCATAAAATTCCCTATTCATTTCCTGCTCCCACTAAAAGCGTGTTATAAATAAGAATCTGAAGATCCAAATCCCAGCTAACTCAGTCAGTGATTCATTTTGCTAAACTACTGTTACCTAAGGGTACATGCATTTTAAACCACACGAAACTATTACATGGTCCTTATTGGTGTTTTCTGGAGTTGGAAGCAAAATGTAAGGGTTGACATTTGCTACCCAACAGAGCAGGTAGCAGCCCACCACAGTTTCTACAGAAGCCATCTCTTAAGTGAGGCCTTCTCATCTCACTAACCTGCCCAAGCAACTTGTCATTAATGGGACACAGAGAAGAGAAATTATGCGTCTTCTGTCATTGATTCAGTGGGTAAGTGTCCAACATACAAAACATGCTGCCCTGGGGATGTTTACTGTGACTTTCATTTTTGCCTCTAAGAGGACCTCTGTTCATTTATGAAGAATACTTCTGGGTGATAACTCATCCCTGATTGTTAATGTGGCATTTACAAAATGCCACAGTCCTGTATGAATTGTGTCAGGATGACAGCTTCACAGACTGAAATCTCCTTTCCTTACCCTTAGGATTCATACAATCTGGACAACAAAGATACTACGATGACGAGGATTTGGAAGTTCAAGTATCTGATTTGCAAGCACAATTAGATATTTACATTCCAGAATATCACTGAATTTGAGCCTCCAGACAAAGACTGCTGGAGAAAAAAAGGTCTTGCAAACACAGATAACAGGACCCTACAATTTGTACCACTATTTGGCAGGACTATCATGACCCTCTGCCCATTACTTTGTACTCATGCTATCATTTACTTCTGCCACCTCAGCTGCTTGTCAGTGCTTTTTCAGGTGATGATTGTTAGATCCAGCTGAGGCAGAAATTAATCCTTAACCTAATGTTCCTTCTGTTTCAGCTTTAAGTATGTCCTGTGCAAAAGCTGCTCCGAGTTTCCCACAATGATGTGATTGGAGATGTCCTGCCTGCAGGGCCCAGGACCCTACTCCCCTGAGAAATAAAAAATGTGAAAACTATTGAATTCATGGTCAGATTAGTCTGTCAGGAGGAAAGAGCATCCACAACTTGACATTCACATTAGAGCCCTCATTTTCCATAGTGCAAACCTGTTGCTTACTCCTGCAAAAGTGATTGAAAGACTTCTGAGGAAGTAATGTCAGAGCATTCCCATTTCAAGTCAGCCAAATTTAAAGAGGGAAAAAAGAGAAAACATACTGTGAACAGCATCATAAACCAGATTGCTCAGACACATCTGCTGCTCCTCTCACCGCTGTAAAGGATTCTTCAAAGACACAGTGAAGGTTCATTAGCAGACGCTACGTGGATGAAAAAACCCAGAAACCCACAGTTCATCAGCTTATACACTGGGGGCAAATAGAGATCTTCAGATATTTGCCTCAGCTACTCAATCAGCCAAGAATTTACTTTAAAAAGAATAATTGCAAGACACTGTCATATTATCCGGCAAGGACACTGTTCTATTATATTGGATTATAAGGTGGCTGTCCCTGCTCACTCACCCCTCTCATAGCATTAGCTTTCAGCACAGGGGTAGCACACTTACACCTTTTCTTAGCATTAACGCAGTCAGACAGGCCCATATTGAGCACTAGTTAAGGAAGACAAGAAGAAATGGAAACATTACATTGTGTTTTCTAGATACATTTAAATTTCACTACTGGTTCTTTGAAAAGCCTGAACACCATTTACTCCGTTCATTCTGCCCTGCAGCATGGCTAATGGATATAGATAGCTATGAGTAGCAAACCACAGTCTCCCTCAAAGAGGATGGATGCTCAGCACTGCAGAGCCGAAGCATTTCATTTGTCATTGATAGGCAGACAGTGTTAGCAGAGAGAGCAATGCTTCTTCCCCACCTTCACCTTCCTTTGCAGAAGGGGTCATAGGAACCATGACTTACTCTGTGACTGAAGAATCCTGGAGTGAACTATGGCATTGACTTGCAACAAATCTCTATAGGTACCTGCCAAGCAAGAGAGGATTTCACTAGTTTTGTCAGTCATGCTAACATACTCCTTGCTAAGCCAGGCATCACCAGCCAGCTCTAGCTATACCAGTTCCTCTGAATGGCTTGAATTCTCAATCCTATGAAAGAATGTTTCCGCTATGCTCTTGTTTCTCTGTCGCAGCCATCCTTCCTTTTGCACAGAGGCTGCCAAAACAGGGCCATACAAAATGTTTATTTTTATCTATCTTGTCTCCAGGAGAATACGATCAAAGATAGGAGAGAGGTTGGAGCCAGCAGTTCCTCGAGCTACCCAGCTGAGAGAAGACCTGATGTTTACCTATCAGAAATCTAGCCCATGTAGGCAACAACCCAAAGCTGTCAGATCTATAAACAGCAGATATTGTGAAAGATAGGGAACAAAACCAACTGAGGACAGTAGTGATTTGTTTGCAGTGTACCTACAAATTTAAGTCCATAATTCAACATTTAACCTGTTGAGAAACAGCTAAAATATATTCCTTTTTTAGAGGCTCAAAACACAAATGCTGTTAAGTCTAAAAACTGCATTTCCCTGGATCCTTTTTCATGACTGACAAATACAATTCATCCTTTCAATTCAAGAAGCAAGAAAGGGATTATAAAAAGAGGGACTAAAAGAAAGAAGCAGAAAATTTTGCAGAATAAGAATAGTTTGTCCTGCATGGGTGAAGACATTGTTGAGTTATTACAAACAAACCTCCTCTCTTCATTTTTGATATTTCTGAAAGATTATTTTTTAACTTTCCAAAGACTTCTGGTTTAAAACCTTTTTGTATATTTTTTTTTTTATTAAAAGAAATCAATCTGTAGCTAAGAAAGTCCCCATAAGGGTTATACCTTAGTGTTCAGTCAGATTGAGTTCTGTAATTGGCTAAATGACTAAACCATGTATGCGTTTCAGCATTGCAGCCTCTGAGCCAATAATTCACCCATGAGTTTTCCACAAGTTTAAACATAGGCTAATGGAGTTCTATAAAGCCAGAATATATATATTTAAAGAGAATATGGAAAAAAATGAGGTCTCATAGTAAGCATGGCTCCCTACCCCACACACAGCCCACATGAAAAGAAGAATAAAACCAGATTTTTCGTAGGAAAAAAGTACCCTGGCTGAACTGATGAAAAACCAAAATCCTCAGCCTTCAAGATTTGCAAAAACCTCCCAAATTTTTGCTCAGAAATAAAAGCCAGTTTCATTGCATGACAGGCACTGACAAGCTTGGTTTCCTTCTTCATAAGTATCATCAAACCCAGAAATATTAGTTTCCAGTTTGGTTAATGGGTGTCAGATACAGCCTGAACTGCGCTTTCATGTAAAATTCATAACATAAATCCTTGAAGCCTTCTGATTAAGATCTGTATATATCTGCCTATTAATAAGTCAAATTACTTATCTCCCTCATACAGAAATATAAATAATTGTTGACTAAACACATCAGCTCTTAGTAATCAAATGCAAATACTTCCTTCTAAGTATGAAATTGTTTCTGACATGAAGTCACATACAAATCAGGTTCCTCTAAGCTAGCATATTTCCATTCCAATGCAACACATAGGGTTATGCTCATGTCAGCTGTGGCATGGTGTACTCACACTGGTTACATGTCCAGTAACTCTACCATTAGGTCTGAACTCATCTTTACTTCGATGATTTAGCTGTATTTCCACAAGGACAAGACAGTCAGCCTCAGAATTTAAGTTCAGATCCGCATCGTCACACACTTAAGTAACACCTTCCGATAAGATTCACCAAGTTAGGCTTAAGGAATATCAGGCTAGGTGCTGCTCAGCTTTATCATTTGTTAATTACAAGTTAACGGAAATACACACTCACATTGCTTTGACACACAAGAATAAACTCACGATTTTGCTTTAGGGATGTTCTTGGACAGGTCTTTTACTCTGCATCCATTTACACTATGAAACAGTGTTGCTAACGAGCATCTTCCAGAACCAGTTGGAGTGCGCAGCCTCACCTCTCACATGGGTCAGCTAGTCAAATTTCTACTGCTTTCACAATGGGATGATTTGCAATCTTTTTCTCTTAAGCATTCATAGGACCTGTTTTGTTGCTGTCCATGTTTCCTTCCTGCCACTGAGATATGAATTAGAATACAAAATGAGAAAGCATCTATGTTCTAGAGACTTCAGCAAAAGCCCAGGGAATCAAAAATGTGGAGTTAGTTACTGAAGGAATTACAAAGTCAAAAAATGTAACTGGCTCTCTTGCCACCTTGTTCTGAAGGTGCAAAAGCAGCTTAAGCATTTGAAAAGAACAACAAAAAACTCCTTCCCAGGAGCCACAAATAAGGTATCTGAAAGCACTCACAGCCAGAGAGGCATCTGTGTAAGCCCTTAACCCTATGTTCAACTAAGTTGTTTTCTACACCATGTTCTGGCTTTTGAGTGCTACGCTGACATCCCAAGCTCTGCCAGCATGTTGTACTGGAAGTCTGGGCATCTCATTCAGAGCTGTGGATCCAAAGCATTGTGGAATAGAGGAAAGAGACAGTGGGTTGCTTTAGTCCCTTGTGCACTTGGACCTTCCACTTCTGTGGGCTTTTACCTTCCCATGTAGAAGTTAGGAATATTTGACAGACAGTTATGAAGAATTTCAAGAGCTGCAGATGAAAATTACAATACAAGGTGCTATGTTGTTGTTTCTCATAACTAGAGCAAAGGACTCCCAGCCAGAGTGCCTCGGATCTAAGCATAGATGCTAATGACTTTAGGCAAAACACTAATATTTCTTGGCTTCCACAAATCCACTTATCATGATCCAGAATTTATAGAAAGAGGTAAAAAGGGGAAGCAGCAACTAACAGATCAGTAAAATCTTCCTTAAAGTAGACAAGACATAAGGGGAACTAAATGGTTTGAGACCACACAGTATCTGGGAAAAAAGTGAGATGATTAAGCAAAAAAAAAACCCCAAACCAACAAAATATATTTACAGCCCAGATATAATTCCTGCCTGATAATACATTTTGTTTCACCATTGGAAAATTTCACAAGCAAAGAATGTGAAAGAATGGGAACACCCTAGTTTGCTGCCGAAAGCTGATGTGAAATAGTTCACACAGACATATTCATAGATACAAGTTCACATCAAGACAACATCTCTGAATGCATGATCTCACTGGCTATAAAAGTATATTGCTATAGCGAGAGGAAGAAAGAACACTGAGGAAGGATGATTGCAGATTGTCTCATGAGGATGCTCAGAAAGCATAATAAGACTCACCTAACCCACCACTACCCTTGTTTGCTCAAGAGATTTTCTCAGTATACTAGAAAAACAACCAGAGGGGAATCAAATCAAGAGAAACTCGATTTGATCTAGAGCAAAGAGATAAATACCCTGTAAGACAGTGTCCTGTCACAAGATAGTCTATAACATACAGCAAGCAAGATATTTTGCAGTGTAAAAGAGGCAAGCGGACTGTGTGAGATAGCTGGAGATAGGATCATGAAACCATTAGCAATTGTGTGCAGCTGCAGGATTAGGTAACCATCAGCAGTTGCACATAGCTGCGGGGAGAGGCTCTTTGTTCGTTACGTTACCTGTGGTACCCATTATCTTCGGGATAAATTTGGCTAGAGGCCCAGAGAACTTAGAAGATGCCATCTCTGCTTTCATCAGCTAAATGGAGAGGTCCTGTCTATTTTCCAGTAGCTTATATATAAACCAACTCATTGCCATTGCATGGTCTAATTTCTCTCAGGACTCAGATTGAACCCTAAAGCATTGCTGGAAAGGAAAGAAGAAATTTAAAAAGCATACACGAGTGTCAATAAAATTCCATGCCATCACAAAACTTACTTGCTAGATGCCCATTCCTTTCTAAAAAGCTGCAGAGCTGTGAAGCAGCTGAATTAATGTTGCCTGATGGAAACTCTTGTGAGTACCTAAATGAACTGAGACAGAGAAGTTAGATTTTAAAAGGAGCTTTATCCAAGTAGAAACTGGAATTTATCTTGCAATTTCTCTCTGAATATGTTGTTTCCAATCATTATTAAATTACTCATAGGCCAATGGTGAAATCTGCATTGCAAGCTCAGAGCATGAATAAATTTTGCTCACATTTTTTGTTGTTTGCCACAAGCTGAACTTAAGACAGTTTGTGACAGAAGCAGCATTGCTGTATCAGCAGCTGAATATGGCCCTATTAACACATATGTAACCTCATTACAGCCTGAATCTATCTCAGCCCTATCAGATACTGCACATTTTACAAGTCAGAGCATCGTGGCATCTTCTCCTGCAGAGCCTTAGAAGAGCTATCAATAGGGCAGGCTTACTGAACTACCATGGGATTACTCTCAAAGCAATAACCATAAAAGCTTGAGGGACTATTTCACACTCAAAACCCAGTGTGGGACACCATAAACTCCCTTCCCTCAGTTCCACTTTTAACCTAACCTCAAAACCCAACTCTCACTCCTTTTCTTGTCAAGCCCAGAAAACTACTGAGCCTGGTGCCAGACATTCTCTCCCCATCATTTCGGGATTTTGTCTTTGAAGAGTTTTCCAATCACTATTAATACATTTACTGGGTTTGTGTTTGGTTTTTTATCTGGAGCTTAAGTGCCAGCCTAGTTACTGTCTGAGACGGCCATGTGAGTATGCAGTTCTCAAAGCTGGATTCTCATCTGTGGGTCACTCAGCCAAGTCTCTGTTATAACAAACCCAAGTCTCTCATGGATAGGTTATTCTCGCCTTTTCTGCTCCTCTCTCAAAGTACTTCTCAGATGAGAAGCTTATCCAGGAGATCTTTCCATGAGGTCTCTCCACCCAGCTCTTTCCTCCAGCTAGGGCAGATTGCAGCCTGGTGCCAAATTCAGCAAGATGCAGCATGTCAAAAAGCACTGTTTATTTTCTAGAGAAATAACTGCAACCTGTCTTTTCACTTCCACCCTAAAAGGATGCGGACATCTCAAGCCCACAGTCATCATTTTGAGTGTCTTTCCAATTATGCTGAGCTATGTTGAAGGAGCTTACAAGCGGGTTCCGGGAACAGATGAACAGACCAAGAGCTGGGTTCAACTTGCAATATCTTCAGGCCCCTGAAAACCTGATTTTTGTACTGATCTTTATAGGAAATAACTATCTAGCATTCACCCATGGCTACTTCAAAAGACAGATGGCCCACTCAAAGAGCTACTCCATGAACATTTATACCATAAAGCCTTGCCTGTTTATTGTAGAGGTTAACGAAGCTGTGAAGAGAACATAGTCTCGCTGAGATTATTGCTTCTGGGCAACACAAAGCACTAGCCATTCATAATTCAAATGAACGGCATAACAGAGCAATTAAAAGTGTTTCCAAACAAGCTGAGACACAGGGCAGCTGTAACGTGACTATTTTTAATATTCGCTCTATTCTACAAACATTATCTGACTGCAGGACCAAGTAGTCTCTGAACCCAGCACTCTTTTCTAAAGATTTGCAGTGCATTGCTCTTGAGACACTTTCTTAATGTGAAGCTCCTAAAGCAGCCCAGCAATATTGCCCAGGCTCACGTAGAAACCAAACAACCCCTACTAGAGAAATTCTCCTGCGCTTTTATTTCTTTCTTGCCTCAGCAGTTAAAGGTTATTTCTGAATGCTACCTGGGAAAAGCACAGCTATTCAGAAAACTGCTACTGTCCAGCCCCCTTGGCAGCTCAAGGTTTTCTTAATCTATCACAAAAGCTTTTTATCCTGCAGAGAGAGCCCACAGGCATGCGTGGCTGTGCACATATATACACACACTGCTTGGTTAACTCTCTCATAAATATTTTCTCTGCTTTGGTATAATACTATGCAAAGGTGCATCATAAAATTTCTCTGAAAGAGAAGTTTTGTTCTCAAATGTATGGTACTGTAGTGTGTCCAGATGCTCAGAGAATGCAAAAAGGGGAAGAGACCAGATACAATCTCTATTTGTAACAATCTAGGGGTTACTATTAAATAAACAGAGAAAAACAAAAGAAAGAAAAGTTTCTGCAGTTGGCTGATATTCCTTCCCTCCTAAATCTTCAGTAATCATTCATACTGTAACTATAGATCCTGACCTAGAGAAGTAGAATGGGCATCTATAAGACTCAACAGAGCAGAGGCCTATACTAGATATAGAAATAAGAACTATGCCTGAAGTTACATCATTCACATCACCCGAAAAATTACAGATTAAACTCAATAAACAGGTGTAAGTCAGTGGAAGGCAAGAAACCAGGTTCTTATCCTTGCAGTGGATTCTACCTACTACCAGTGGACCATTAAGGAAACATCTTAAATTTAATAGCACATGAAAACGCTATCACTGTAAGGAATTAAGCTCTTCCCCTTCCAAGTCTTAGCTGACCGAAGGGCCATTCTTTCTTTTGCATCTATTTTACAAGTATGGGCTTCTGCAGACCTTACTGAAGAAGAAAAAGAGCAGAGCTCAATATTCTTACTTTTAAACAGAAGTCAAGTCCTGATGTGCGTCAACAAATAAAAACAGTGCGGAAGTACAAAAAGAGGAACAGACCAACTTCATAATGAGTTTCTGATCCTGTACTGCCAGATCTGAAAATCTTCAGGGAGCATTCAAGCCCAGTGGGAACAGACTTCAAGCAAGGAAGCCTGTGCCTTGGAACACGCCTCAAGCACCACCAGTGTCTTTGAATCCAACAGGGCAAGTCCTGGGACTTCTCCACTGATGTGGCTCAGGATGTCATGGAGTCTCTCAGTGGAATATGCCTTGATTCATCTCAGCTCTCCTGCTGTGCTACTACTATATTTGTCTTTGCTGCTGTCAGTATTTTAGATGTCAGTTTGCTCAGAATAGGATTGCCACAAACTTCAGAGTTACTATTTCCTTAAAAGATACTTTCTTCAGCTATTCTTTACTAAAATGTTCCATCAGAGGTGGCTTCAAAGGATCATGTTTCCCCATAGAATAGGAGACTGTTAGAACAATAAGGGAGCCAAGTTCAGACCTTCAGGTGTACTTTCGGCCACTCTACTTTCTGAGAATATTTCAACCTGATTTTCATGTAGAATTCTCAGTATTTCATCTAAAAATTAACCTACTGGCCTGATGCCAGCTCTTGCCACTGGATAGATCACTGATGCCTGGTGTATGTGATGGATACCCAAAGGAGGTTGTAGACCTGGATTAGCAACAAAAAATATCAACTGAAATAATTTCTATGATCTTCAGGTATGGCCCTGAGTGAAAATGAAAGCCATAAAACTTGACCTAGAGATTAGCTCAGGGTCCAAAACCTTTCAGCTGAACCTCAACAACAACATTCTGTTGAATGACCATCTTTTGTGTATTGGCACCAAGATAGAAAGGAATAAAAAGAAATGTACAGCCCCTGCCCATCCCACCCATCAGAACATATTTCCAAATGCTTACTGTTCCACACTACAAAAGACACAGCAAGGAAGGTCACCCTCAGTATGATGGAGCCTTCAGCTTCATTTTCTTTCCTAACTAAAATATTTACCTTGGAAAAAACAGTCCTACTCAGTACTTACTGCGTTTTCAGATCATGTAGCATGAATGTGATCATGATCATGAAGCAGAGACTGATCGCTTTACCTACCTGTGTGGGGAGGTTTCCCATCACATAAGGGATGCCATCATTCAGGTAACAAGTGGATACTTGTTTCTTTATCAAGAACATAGAATTTAAACCTGATCTCCTTGATTCATGGATTAACCAATCACAAAAAACCAAGTCTGGGATCTGGGCTGAGTATTGCTGTATGCTATATTTAACCCAAACTCCCTAATCTCGTACTCCGTTAATAGAATAACCAAGCTCATTATTGAAGGGAGCTCCAGAGACAACAGCTTGTTGGCACTAGGTGTTATCTCAACAGCTGGAGTATTCTTTCAATGAGAAAACTGAATAAATATATAGAGCATTGCATTGGTTTTATATGGAGATTTCTCAAGGAAAAAAAAGAAAAGCCATTTGTGGACAGCATTTGCTTTAGAGGTAGATTTTTCCATTAACATCTCTTCCCTCCCTTCTTTCTGGCTCTTCTCCTTACATTTTCTCATTTTCTTTGCCCAAAGGTGTTGGCTCCTTTTGTCTGTCTTGGCCCTGAATGGGTTTCAAAATTATTCCAAGTTGTTTTTGCACAGGCTCCTGGATCATGTTAGGAAAAGGTGCTTTAAAAACATGTTGAAATAATGTTGTTTTTAAATGGAGCTTAGACTGGTGAAAGGCACTTAGTTGACTGAAATATTCAATTTGTTTCCATTAGGAATACACACCAGGTTGGCCAGTCAAAAGCATGTGGGCAGTATTTGTTGACATTCCCATGGAAATTATTTAGCTTTTATTTAATATAATCATGCTCCAAACCATTTGCAGCTTTCAGTTCCTTCACATTCAACCTGTCATTTACTCTGCATCTTGCATGTGCATGGAGAAACACAGAGGCAACAGTCAAGCAGGAGAGGTTGTACATGGGCTGCCAAGTTGTTCATACCTTCCTGCACCAGGGTTGGAAGCAAACTGGAGGCAAAAACCCCAAGCTCAGGAGCACTTCTACACATACATTTTGGTCAAATTCATTTGGTGAAATCTTATTGAAGGAGGAATTTAATCCACACACAATAATATAAAATATATTTTATAAATATAAATATATATCTCTAATATATAGATGAACTTTAAATATATGGAACATCCAAATATATAGATGAACTTCTGCCCTGCTGTGTCACGCTCAGGGGACAACTTCCCACTCATTAGTCTCACACAGTTAAACCACAGTCAAGTCAACCATGAAAACCTAGAGCAGAAAGAAATCCATACATAAAGAGTGCAGATGCAAACAAACACAACACCTTTCCCCAGAGCAATGCTGTAATGTCAGTAAGACACTACCTAAGCCATCCTTGAGCCCTCCTAAAAGCAAACTTGTTCTCTGATGTTCTCTACTATGGGTCAGGGTTACCTCATTGCTCAAGCCTTGGATCTCATATAGCTGTGACTTCAGAGCCTTGATGCATTTCATAGACAGAATAGACCCAACACTCCCTGAAGGCCAAGACCCACAAGAAGCTGGGCAGGCTTCCCACATACACATGATACCTACTGCAGGGCAACGCCTGATCTTAGCCATCAGCTCACTCCTGCAGTGGAAAAGAAAGCACAAAATTCCCCTTCACACCCGTTGCTTTTCTGAAGTTGTGTTTGTTCCTGACTCGCCTCCTCCCCGTCGTATTAGATAAACTTGAACTTCCTCCATGACTGTTTATTAAGCATGTTTGACAAACTGCATTGTGCCTTTATTGTTGTGAACTGTTGGATAATTTCTGGGAAGAGACTGCACTTTGCACACCACTGGGATTATAGAAAGGGGACAGAGGTACACAGCCTCCAGTCATCCACTTCTCAACAGGGAAGCATATTGATTTAATTACGGAATCTTGCACTGTACCGAGAGTTCTGCATTTCTCCATATTGCAACTTCCAAATTTTAAAAAGCTTACTATCAGCATTGCAACTGAAATACAGTTTCTGCTCTCAGAAGAGGAAAAATCTGCCTCAACACAAGAAAACACTGGTTGTTTTGAGAGCTTGAGTTGAAAGATATAGCACTGCTAGCCCTTGGGTAAAACTTAGACTGGATTGTCTCTGAATTTCACATGCAACATACTGGGGAAAAAATTATATACTTTTTCAAATAGAACTGGTCATTTTTTTGACCAAAAAAAAAAAATTAAAGATACTGCCACAGAAAGTAACATTCAAGCCATGCGCTGAAATACTGGCTTCTTGATGCTTCCTGAGGTCTCTTCCTCCCCCCCGATCAAAACTTCACCACATTCCAATACCATCAGGAGAAAGATCAATCTCCTTCATTCATGGGAAGCCATTGCTTAGCTCTAAAATTGAGCCTATATAATGCAGTGGTAAATAAGGATCTGAGTCTACATGGAGAATCTTCAGAATTAGCTTTTTAACATGTAATTAATAAAAGAACAAATCTTTTCCAGCTCCAGTAAATTCATCAAAAATAGTCTTGCTCCCACAAAATTCCTTTACATTGTTTCAACAATTAAAAAATCAATAGAAATTTTTAAAATGCAAATTTTGCAAATATCCTCCAAATTGCAACTTCTTGGGTCAAATTGTAACTGAATCATTTTTGGTTTCTCACTGAACTGAAAAACCTCTACAACGAATCAAACCTGACAGCAACCACAACAAGAGCTCAGGTTATTTTACAAGGTTGACTCTTGTGTCCATCTGCCCCCCCTCACTGTTATATCCAAGGTGCAGATCTGAGCTCCACGGCGCCACCCAGCTTCTCTCCTTGTTTAAGAAGCGCATGGTCTCATGCTGTCGACCCAAGTCTCAGCCAGCTTAGGACTCCTTTTGGGCTCGAAAGGAGCTGCGTTGCCAGAATCTCACACAATACTTCGCAGGAAAACTTACTGCAGATAATCAGTGCATCTGACAAACAGGAAAAGTGTCACGGCTCTGAGAAATGGGTTCCCAGTGAATTCCCTTCACACACACAACTTTGTTCTCCCTAAACGAACAGCTGTGAGCCAGCTGAAATATAAGAACCTCCTCCCTCCAGACTATGCTCTCTATTCAGGGTTTAAGACAATTACACAGTTATTTTGTGTAAGAAAAGTCAGTCAAGGGGGAGAGACAAATGGTTTTATTTCTCACCCTGCTACATAACAGATTACTAGGAGCACTAACTCATCTGTCTTTCCACTATTTTATTTTCATTATAGGTTGGAAATGGGAAGTCATTTTTCACAGGATGGATCTTTAACTAGTTAGAAATTAAACTCCTCAAATTGGTGCATCCTGTGAAATGGAACATCCGTTATCTAGGGCCTACGGCTTTGGTTGCACCTTATTTATCATCATAGTGGGTCCTTCTCCAAACTCCATCTCGTTCACCAAGTTCCCAAGCTAGACTCAAGACACAAAGACAAGAATACAGCATGTAATACTGAGACACAAATATCCAAACCCGAAACCTAACGATAAAAAAAAGGCAGTAGAGTACCATAACCTGGCATAACCATAACCTGGAGAGAAACAGGACTGTATCTCACAGCAACCTCATCCTCCCTAGCTGAGTGGGCAGGCTTTTCTTTTATCTTTCCCAGCCTCTCCTCCTTAGTACATCCTCTGCTCAAATGCTGCTGCCAAGCTCCTGTCTAAAGCAATAAACAACACATAGACATCTGATGTGGCTGTTCCCAAGTGATCAAAGCAATCACCCAGTCAATAACCAGTCTCCTGCTCTAACATGATTTTACATTTCAGTGTATGGACTGTCCCCATCACACTGGTCCAAGACCCTCAGAGGACCTGAGCTGGAGCAGGTCTTGCAGGTCGTGCGGTGCAAAGGGCAGATTTAGCTCAAGAGCACAGTTTGGCTGATCTTCCCTGATTCTCCTCCTAAAACTGCTTGGAAGGGCAGGACACTATCACATTTCCAGTCCCGGTGTGTGGGGAGCATATTACTTTGTTTTAAGAAGTTATCTTTATTTATTTATTTATTTTACTTCTTGTGACAGCGTGCAACTGAGCTCTGCTTCATCTTCTCAGATCTTAAAAGCATGAGGTGGCTCCAATGGGTGTTTCACTATGACCTCATGTGTAACACATGCTACATAATACTATGCAGATCCCTGCACTCTGCTCCTGGTTGAAAGAAAATTAGATTCTTAGGAAAAACAAACACATTTGATATAATCAATGTTTCCATGCAAGGATATTGCTGCTGTACTCTTAAGTAAGTTGCTCTAATAGCAAATTTCCACCACCAGTGAGAAACTGAAAAAATAAATAATAGTAATTTTAAACCCCCCTGTTTTCAGCTTCTACATGGTAATGTTTTGGGGTTTTTTCCCCCTTGTGAGATTACAGTCAGTCATTTACTATTCTTTCACACAGATACCTATAGATTATTGATTTGCTTCAAAGTTAATGTTGATAATCTTTAATTTGTTACTATAAGGTGAACTTTGAAGGCTCATTCCTGTCACTTCTCTCTCCTTTTTAACCCCTAGAACTTCCATTAAAGAAGGGGAAAACAGAGGCAAAAAAATATCTCCATTACCTCTTTGCTTACACATGATGCAAGAATATCTACCCTCTTACAAACCGCTTCAGACTTCTTTTTTTTTCCAATCTCAGCTGAACACCCTGAAAGCATCCAGCGGACCAGGACTGTTTCACTCCCTGTTTAGCCAAGTGTTACAGTAACTGCTTTTCACTATTTATGAGACCAAAGCTCCAAATTAACTGCTTAGAAACACTATCACTGTGATCACCAGGAGCCCCTAGAAGTAATTACATGGATTTTACGACCAAATGGAAGAAGAAAAAAGAAATTAAAAGGTCAGACCTTTTGCACCAAAAGTTCTGTCTGGTTTTTTTTTCATAGCCAAAAGGATTTCCAAGAGATACAGGCTGAAGTATTGTGACCTTTCTTTCTCCCAACTTTTTCATTGGTGGAATTGCTCAGCTACACCTTAAAATACCGTCATCCTGAGAACATGGTGATTGAATTTACAGAATGTGACAGCCATATTTACTACACAGATTGCAGGGCTCCGCACTTCTGAAGTACACTTGCATTCATCTGAGCATCACACACCAGACCACTTCATAAACATGTTATTGAAGACTCACAGTATGCCAAGCAAGCACAAGCAGATGTTAGAGGTGGAAAACCTATTCTGCTGCAATTGCTTCAATTGCTCTTTTCATCCTCTATTTGACATCAGCAAAAACTGGAAAAACCAGAGCAATGACGACTCAGGAGCAGAGTGCAGGACTTTGAGAACAAAAAAAGAATCAAGATGATAAAACCCAGGATACTTATTGCCAGGAAAAGCTATCTCAGAATTACAAGGACAATGGTTTTCTCAGTCCAAAGGCTGCTTTCTGAAATCAAATCTCAACTCAAATAAATTCACTGGTTTATACAAAGGTTCATCGCTTACACACCTGCACACACCATGATAGCTTCCTTTTCAAAAGGTACCTCAAATATGAGTCAAACATATCACTTAGTAAAACAAGAGGCAAGTCTTGGCCCTGATCTATCATTATCTTTCTTTTAAAAACCTTTTCACATGTTAGTGCTGTTCACACTTTCCTTGTGCCCAGTAGAAAGAAGTCAGTGCCTCAAGCACATTGCTGAATACAACCAGGTCTCCTCAACATTTCTCTGTGTTTTTTCACACACAGAATTCCAGGTTGGAAGGGACCTGAAGGATCATGTGGTCCAACCTACCTTGGCAAAGCATGATCTAGGCTCTGTCAACTCTTGGCCGTAAAACCAATATAAACATGCAAACCAACATGAATAGAACGCAGAGGTGGAAAAGGAAGATTTTATTCAACCTAAGGAAGTTGCTTACTCTCTTCTGCCGGATGTTCCTAGACAAACAATTTTACTGGACAGACTGAATTTAAAAACAAATAAATAGATAACTAGATAAGGCAAAATTCTCACAACGTCTAGGGCTTTGAGTTAGTTCATGTATCTGCCAAAGCGCAGGTATTGCTTTGTCTGTGGTAACTCAAAAAATTCATGCACAAGACCAGGACCTCAATGCTTTATTAGATTTGCTTATGTAAGGTCAAATCAATCGGGGAGATTTGTAAGTTTCCACCAGTTAAGAAGTGCTGGGGGTGTCTGGGGTGCTTGGCTCTCCTCTCCTTAGCTAACATAACAGAAACCCAGTATCTGATCTTCCTAAAGGAACTGAGTCATGGTTTCAAAAAACCCATCCAAGCTTTATTGCACACACCTGCACCAAACACTCAGAGGTGTGTTCTGCATACATACCTTTGCCCTCTTCTCAGCATCTTACTCAATATACACTTCCCGAGAATGCCTAGCTGGCACAAGAACATGCAGTTGGAAGCCAGATCCCGATGCAGTATAGCATCACTCCAGGGAAGACAATTTACACCGGCTGAGACTCTGACCCATATTTACCTGCTTAACTTAGGGCACTCTATAATTCTCTGTGCTCATTTACAAAAGCCTGATCCTGTTGACTACATCACTGTGCTCAAACCTGCTAGGAAAACTCATTTAGAGTTCATTCCCACTGAGTGCATAATCAGGTCTTTGCCTCTACTGTGCACAAGGGGGAAAGAGGGAAGGAGGGGATGTAATTTTTCTCTATTTTTTTTAAGAGGTGTGATGTGATTTTTATTGTATGACTATTCACCTGCTTTCTGTGACCTCCTAAGCATATTTAAGAGGGAATCTGACACTGGGACCAAATATGAGGCTGGGGGAGAAGTCAGCTAACAGAAAACACATGTGCTCAAGCATTTTGCTTTGGCTTGCTAATATTGAAGAGATTTGCTTTGCTCAGTAAAGCACTTGCATTTCAGCTCAGTCCTGCAGGGAAAAGCTAATCCTCAAGTTATGGCAATACAGCCAGTTGATATGGAGAAGGAAGGAGGGGGCCAGAGAAGCACAGGAAGGAGAAAGGAAAGATTCAGCATTTTAGTCTGACCTGACTCCAGGTTCACACGAGAAGAGGTGAAGCTGCAGCTGTCACAGTGGAGGGAAATGCAGTCATTTATAAACCCAGGGAAGCCTCCTGGGAAAGAGAAGCAACAAGGAAAAAAAGAAAGCATTCCTTAAGACTAGAGTTAAGGGCAGGTTTTTCCCACTGCATGAGACAGCCAGAGCAGCCAGACCAAACTTTGTCTCTATTCTCGTTGCAGCTCTGGCCAGATTTCCTTCCTGCCCCAACAGCAGCAGCCACCTCCAGCCTTTTCCACATATTCTTTCTAGGTGAAGACCTCCTCTGGTGTGAGAAGTTCCACCATTAAAGCACATAAATTCGTCCCTTTGCAACCTCTCTAACTTGCGAAAGATCTCATGGGAACAACTACAGTCCAAAGTGGCTGAATGCTAAGAAAAACTAAAATGTATCTTGTTTCCTTCCCTCCCCCTGTTCTGAACATCACTTTCACATGAGGTTTGACTCATCTCTTTACTTTCATCTGTGCAGCTGAACACAGAACAACCACTGTGAATATATATGATTTGATATTTGTATCTCTTCAGATATATCAACACATCTCAAAGATGAGGGAGAGAAGCAATACTGAGTACTCAGGAGGTTACCAAACACAGCAAACAGCAAATCATTCATAAAAGCATTTGAGCAACACAGGGACAGAAAACCTTATACCAAACCAATCTGTGACCTGTACTGCTGAACTCAAATTGCAAGAGGGGCTTGTGGGGAAAGGAGTTAAAAAAATAACCAGCAGGATTCCCAGGCTAAAATAAAAGCTACAGCTGGAAGCTGGTTTGTTCAGATGGAATAACAGGAACACCTTTCTGGTTGTCTCTAAACCCATTTCATGAGGAAAAATAAAATTGGGATAAAAATAGTTACTTTCCTACTGCAGTTACTTGGGTTCATTGTTTCTGCAACCTGCCAGTGGGAAAGATGTGATGGGAATGCTCTTCCCTGTGCTAAGTGCCCTGGCAGAGAGCGCTTAGCCTGGCAGGGGGGCCGAGGGTTTCACCAAAGGGCAAATTATATCCAGCTAATTGAACCAGCATCATTTTAGAATCTCCCCATGAGCCTGTCAGGTTTGTGCATGGGCAATCGAGAAGATCTTAATGGACCTGGGATGCTGAAGCAAATAGCAGGACCACGCAAGAGCAGAGAAAACAGGACACAGTGGGAGAGTATCAAATCCTTTTGGGTTAATAGCACCTCTTCCTGGGATGCAAGGATGAAGCCTAGGACTCCGGGCTGTGTTAGTTAATTACTGTACAAGAGAAAAACTCAGCAAGGCTCCCTCCATGCACAAGGCTTTTACAGAAAGAAAAAGAAACAAGAGGATCTAGCCCTCCCCAGCCAGTGCAATTAATACATTTGCTGCAGCTTTCCATCATGTTCCCTCACCACCACTCAGCTCCAGTTGTCAGCATCTGTCTGAAATGAGCTGCTCCATGAAGCCAGCAGCCCCGCTTGCATGGAGAGGCAAGGGATAAGATTTCAGGAAAGGCTGAAGTCCACTGTTAAGGGATTCGTCCCAGATAAATTGCCTGTCAGCTACAGATGAAGCACAATGTTGGCTGCCCTTCTTTTGGTGAGTAATAACAGGACTTTGCTGAGTACAGAGGTACCTGACTTCTATGGAAACCAATGTTTAGTTCACATTTGATGAGTAAAATCCAGTTCACTTACTCATGAGAGGAAGTACATACTATGAAACAGAAAAGGGGATTGAAAGGTGTAACAATGCTTTTGCTTCTATATAAGCTCTGCTTTGCAAGAGTACAGGCTGAAACACAACAGTAATAACTGGGCTACGTGGGGTTTGTAAAAACCCCAACAAAATCAAGACAGGCAATCCTGTTTCAGAGCCCTAGGAATCAGACAAAACAGATAAAAAGGATCTTTTTATCAACCCAGATGTACTCAGTAGAGCATCTGAGACCCAGAGGGGCTAAATGACTTGTCCAGGGTGAAACAAGGGGTTGGAGGTGGATCTAGCACATAAATCCTTATGTTATTTGAGCCTATTCACTATTCTGACCATGCTTTCTCTCTCATATGGTAACTCGTAAATAGGCTTGGGTGTATACCTCATAATACCGTTTATTACATACATACATCTTGTAGCATATGCAACCAAGCTCCTTCTGGGATTTGCCTTCTCTGTTTAATTGGCAGGCTTGTTTGTGGAGCGAACAGGTGTGTTAGAAGTGAACAGAGAGCACATTCTCACTTCACAAAATATGTGCTGCAAGCCATGTTATGAGAGAACCAAGCCAGGGAGCGAACACAAAACCATCCAGCACCATCCAGTCCCTCCCGATCCCCAAGAGCCCAGTGAGAAGCACCATGCCCTCCCAACCAACAGCCCGTGATGCCCTCAGGCTGCCCACACATGTGCTTGAGGAGAGGTTGAGTCATTTGCACCATCTTTTCCCTACCTCTCACACCTTTTAAGCTGAGTGCTTAATCACAGTGAATAAGTAAAAGAGCTTTTGTACTGCATTCACTTTGACTGCAGGAAAGAAAAATGTACCAGAAGGAAGAAACAAGAATTTAGAGCAATTTTGGCTGACATGGTGTATCTGCACCATTGGCCAAATGTTATTCCTGACTCCCTTCCCTTTCTGTTTGGTCTGTATAATGAGGGTAAGGAGTTTCTGATGCTGCCAGTCTTTGCAGACCTGCTTAACTCCGAAGATGTGGGTCTGTGACAGGGACTGGAAAAGTGTCTTCACCTTTTAATCACTTCCTCCAACTCATCTTGATACTGTGACCTAGTGCTAAAAATCTGGACTGAAGGTGGCCGATTCAAAACTCTTTTAAAAGAAGAGACATGCTAAACCAGCTGAAAAAATTCCCTTGTCCTCACCTTTCCAAAGTGATTTTTCCTTTTAAAATTCATTGAGAGATAGAGAGAGAAAGAATGGCTGAAATGGAAAGAAATTAAAGAAATTATCCCCACTGATTCAAAATATTTTCCATGGAAAATTTCAGGCCAAAATCTCCAAATATTGACATAAAATAGTGACATCTCCAAAATATTCATGTGACTGAAACCTTCTCTAACCAGGCCCAGATGGGAGTGATGCTTACACAGGAGTGTTTAAAATTAGTCTGGGTAACAAGACTGCTGCTACTGTTGTTGAGAACTGTCCTACAGCCAAATTTATTTTACTCTCAGTATGTTTTTCCTGATGTTCAGCCAAATTCCGCCCTTTCGTTAAATGTGCCTGTATCTCTTTGTACCACTCAATGCCCCCCTCCTGGGGTTTTCTGCCCTCAGTAATATATAGTTTATTTATTATTACTACTCTTCTTACAAATTTAATCACAGCAGTGGTTGAAAATAGTAGGGAGATGAAGATAAAGCTTATCACATGTATTTTAAGCCACATCTCTTACTCCTGCTGAGAGGTACTTTCCCATCTGAACAGTAAAGATCCCCCAGTCTGGCATAGCAACTTTTCAACAAACCCAGGAGGCAAAACAGCATCTCACAAAACAGGGGACTATGTCCTACTCCGTAGCATGAGATGATACATTCAAGAGGATTTCACCCTGTTCAGGACTCAAATGCTTCCTTTTTCCCTTGAAAATAAGCTGCAGATAACGGGATAAGCAGTATCCTACTTCCAGGATATAAGCCAATACACTTGGAGTTGTTCCAGTTCCTCTGCTGTGATAAACTCAGTTTAAATTAGTCCCTATGCACACGCAACACACGAAGAGAGACTATATTGCTAAAAGCAAAGTAAAAATAAATGTCAGTTTTGGAAGGTCCCCTAGTGCTATCCAGGATTCCTTCCCACGTTGTGGTGGGTTGTTTGGTTTTTAAATACACATTCTTCTCTTAGCTGAACCATCCAACTGCCTTTTCAGGAAGACCCAATGAAAAAGAAATCATGCCACAAAGGTGTATGATAAATGCATATGGAAACCTTTTCACAATGGTCCCAGGCCAGTCATATCTTCCCAAGATGGTATCATCTCCAACTGCATTATGGTTGTTCAAACCATACTGCTGGTCCCACATACATTATAAACTCCTTAAGGCTCAAACCATCATCTAAATTTGTGCAGATGCCAGGAGGTTTCTTACATTCATCAAACTGTTTCCTTTGGGCAGAAGCCTGACCACACTCTTTAGCCACCACTGCAGTCCCCAGCATTGTTTCTTTTGGTATGGGCATCACCGTCTGTCCCAGTGCTCATCCGTACCAGTAGTGATTCATGTTCAGTCCACCAGGCCAGTCTTTTCAGACACTGATTTTCACATGGGGCCCCTAAGAGAAGGAAGGCTTGGGCTTGCAAAAATAATGGGATCCAACATTTGCCGGTCTCCTAGGCATTCAAACCCTCATTCAAGAAAGCATTTCTCAATCTTTTAATTATTTTATTCCTGACTCAATTAGAAAGTTGCACTCATTTTTCCCCTGCCTTTAGCAACTCACTCCGATTTCTCCTTCCAAGGTAAGTTGCAGCAGAAGTTGGCAAGCCCCATTAATAGGAACAAAAGCATACTCTGTGACCTAACAAGGGTTTATACTTGTGATTTACACTGAACACCGTTATAAAGAAGCTCTTTCCAGGCAGGCTGTTAGACTGAGAGATGCTCTCTACCTAACGAAGGAAGCTGGTATTTAAAGCACTTAAAGCCATGGGATGGCACAAAGCAATTGGTCAAATAACCCAGATCACCAGGCACCAAGCAGAGGTGGAAGTCTCCTTTCTGAGTTTTGGGAACAGCTGGATGAATAGAGTTCCTCAGATGCCTCCATCAGCACACAGAAGCAATTCTTTGCTTTCTGGCTTTCCAGGAGGAATGCAGTTGGTTTTGGCACCTCTGTCCTGTCTGCTGGGCGAGGAACCTGACGAAGAGCAACACCCAGCCAGTCTGGAGCAGCAGTGCCCCAACCAGCAGGTGGGACAGCCCCAGACCTGCCTTCTGGTGGGGTAGGCTGCATGCTCTACGGAAATCATTCCTGCCAAACTGCCCCAAAGTCATCTTCCGAAGTCTATATACACACAATAACTCAGGGAAGGTACCTCAGCCCAGCCAGGCTGTTCTGGATGCCTTCACATTCTCTGTGAAGCCCTCAGGGCGTTGGTAGCCCAAGGATTTCTTCAGCAAATGGGACCCTTTTATGAGAAAGTCTAGACTTCCTAATGACCTCGGAAAAGCAGCCAAATCCTCCTCCACCCAGCCAACACCGCCTCCAGGCCGCTGTCTCTGTCCCACTGCCTGAGGAGCCCTTCTTCTCCCACTGCTTCCACGGTCTGCAGCTGCCTTTAGCCTTCAATGCAGCAAAGCACTTGTTTCATAGACTTTTTCTCACCGGATATTCCCTACCTGTGTGACTAACATAATACTTCCACACCTTCATCACCAAACTTGCACCCTTGGAAGTACCATAATTCATTCGGCTGACCAAGTACATTTATCTTCTTCAAAAAATACATGCATACATAAATAAAATCAACTAATAAATACATTTCCTGACTCATTTCTACATCCACCTCTCAACATTTCCCCTTTGCCAGTATTAGCTGCACAGTCAGCCCAGCTTCCACTGCTGCTTTCCTCTTAACACAGAAACTCCCATTGTTCCTTCTGTATACCCAGGTAGATTTTATTCCCATTTCAGCTCCTTAGCCGCACACTAGATCCATTGCTCTATGCCAGCAGGAAAACAAAAGCATCTAGAATGCAAATTGCCCCACTGCAATCTTCACATCACCTCCTTTGAGCTTTACTTCCACATTCACGGGCTGCCAGCACAAACCACACAGAGCAGAAAAGGTGCCCTGGATGGTCCTTTTGCAGGTACATGGCAGCATCCTCACGTACACCCTTCTGCACTGAGCAGCTGTGAAATCCACACTTAAGGAAGAAGGAAACCCTGCCTGCTCACACACACACACGCACACACCCTGGCTGTTAACCACCACACACAGATCCTCTCTCTCCATCTTTAAACCTGCTGAATGGCTCAGTTCACACCAGGAACCCAGTGTTTGACTTTGGCATTATTTAATCAAAGAGGCACAACTTTCTTTGGCTGACACACGCGTCTCTTGCATTATGTTCCCTAATGAAGGCCACCTGAAGCCCGAAACGGTGTCTGAACACAACACAGTGCTCTCTTTTCATGATGGGCTAACAAAAAACCAGGAATACTCAGAGTATTTCTCACTCACAGATAAACTTGGCCATTGCACTAAGGAAATTAAAGCAAATAGAGCCAGCCTGTCAACTGGAACGCTCTGCCTGCCCCATGCTCTGGCTGTTACTTTACATGGGTCTTAAATTAAATGTCAAATAGCATTTGGCACAAGAGCCTTTTGCCTGCCCTTAGAGAAAATCTGACACCTTTGCTAACTGTTTCCCACTGCTCTCTACTGCTTAACTAGGGGTAGGGTAAGTACAGACTGTCTCTTAGCTCCCTGTTGGTGGTTTTCCTTCCCTTTAGTTTTTTCCACAAAGAATGCATGAAAACAAAGAAATTTCTTATGTTTAGAGAGACTGCAAGAGGTGTGGTGTTCAGTAGCATCAGGCACAACTGAGGCAGCTTCTTGGATTTGGCTTCCCAGCACTTCCACCCTGTTTAAGCTGACATGACAGACATCCAGCAATGCTCTCTCATCACTGCCCACTTTTGACTGCGAACTTTAGGATCTCTTAGCAAATAAAAGTGTAATAGCACTACTACATAAAGTCATCCTGCCACACTGCAGTGACAATAAACCTGTGCCAAGCTACCAAGACCCCTACGCAACTACTTTAGCATCATCTGGCTGCTCCTTTCCACTGCATCCCATGAGACAAACCAGGATAAACCATGCACAACATACTGAAGACCTCCCCAGGAACTGGTATTCCCTACTAACACTAGGTTAGGAACAGGGCTATCACTCACATTCCCATGAACTGGGCTTTGAGACAACGATCACGTTATTATAGCTAACCAGCAATGACAACTGAGCCACAGTAACTCTCCATGAGCACACAGGGAGCCAAAGTGGAATGGAAAAGGGATTGCACTCAGCTGAGGCCACCCAGGCTGCCTCCACCATGCCAGTCTTCATGCAGGGGTGAGTCTGTCCCTCTCTGACCTTAACTCTTGCTGTCTCATGGCTGAGACACAGAAAAAACTATTGATCTGCAGAGATGCAGCATTTCCTCTCTCCCATCAGGAATCACTGAGGAACGGAAAGCATTTAGCAGGACTAAACATAAATGCCTACTGCCCATATGAGGGAGGAGACTGGGATCGGCTTCTGCAGCACCAGGCACTACAGGACTGTGGCTAACCAATGCCCTAGGCAGAGGAGGAGAAACGTGGCTGCTTCCTTGCTGCACATGGTGAGTTTGCAGCTGCGCTGCTGCTGCTTCAAATACCCTCAGTGCCAGCAGGACCAGAGATCCCTGAGAGAGCCTGGGTTTTCCTTCTTCACCCCCAGGGCACCAGAGTCCTCTCTTGGCTGCACTTTTGTTGGAGCATTTGAGCTTGCTCAGAGAGGAAAGTGTAAGCAAGCAGAAATGGTCCACCTGGCCCCCAGGGGCTATAGATCATAGAAACAGAGCACCCGCTGCGAAAGGGTGAAAGCAAAACCAAGTTATCCTTATGTATCTGGACACCAGCACACATAACTGAGCAGATCTTGCTGCCTCATGTTTGTCTCTAACACCAACAATGCATTTGTCTTCCAGGTCTAGAAGCCACCAGCAACAGACAGGCAGCACGGAAATAGCCAAATGCCAATGGGCACAGATTATACAAGTGTGTGTGTATATTTATCTATCTATCTATATAGGGAGAGAGAGAGAGATACACTTATATAAATTATATAAGTATGTATGTGTATATATATATTTAAACTCAGTTGAGGACCAAGTACACTGTTCTTCATACACACTTTGAATCCACCTTGGGTTCACGCACACATCATCTCCACCCCATCACTTTACCCCTGCAAAAGGTTCCTGGCAACATCAGTGAGGGCTTCAGCTCTGCCGCCTTGCTCTGGGAAGTTTACACTGAGCTTGGAGTTCTGCTGTAAAGGCTGTGAGAAGTTGAGCCTTTCCCATGGACTTGTTGCTGTTCCATGTCTGCAACCAGCTGGAGCCCAGAGCTGCAGAGAGGAAAGGCAGGAACCAATATATTTATTGTTTTAACCCTTCACCTCCCAGGGAAAAAATAATAGTAATTGCCTGTGGTTTGAGGTGAAATTTGGGCAAAGGCTAAAGGGATGTGAAGGAGGAACAGCGAGTGGAAAATATGAGGGAACAAAGAATAGGTATTTTTGTAGTATTCCAATAAAACATTCCTGCTTTGAGTCCTGCACTGATCACACTGGCTGACAGAGTTCATACAGTGGAGGAATGGTACTCACACAGTGATGGTGGAGTACTAGATCTGTCCCAAGTTTGTCCCTGCCCTTCTGGTTTTCCAAGTAAGAAAAGTTGTTAGAGATGGGAAAGATAAGGGGCTGTTCTTCATTTGATGAAATTCATCAAGACAAGAGAACCATGCAAAGCTAGTGACATTCAGAGGTCCAAGGGATGTGTCAAACTGTAGGTCCCTGAAGGCATAAGCATAAGAAAGTGGCTCCAAACTCTGCACGTGGCTGGGGCATGTTAACAGGGCTGCAGATTACAGCAGCCCCAATATGCTGAGGGGGAGTGAGAATGCTTAACCTAAGCAGAAATACAGCTACATAGTCGATAACAACTTTCATCTAAGCATCTTAGCTGATGTGCACAAATTATTACACTCCAAATAGTAAAACTTACAATATCCAAAGGTTCCCCAACAAATTCTTGCAGCTGACAAGAGAAAAGAGACAGGTAGTCACCTATATGTGGCTGTTTGCCAGCACTTCCCTGCTAAGGACAGGCAGTCTTTTGTTGTAATACAGAGATAGCACAAGCATCCTCAAGTACTACAGTGCTGGCTGGCTGACAACACAGGAGAAAATATTCTCTTCTGCCTTTTCTTTTTCCTCCTCCCATTCTGTCTGTGATGTGCTCTGCTGATGGGTCAAGCAGAGCAGGAAAGACTCAGTACTTCCTATGCAAAAGGGAAGCTTAGTGGGATAAAAGAGATGCTCCATCATTTTCTCATACCTCTCCCACCATGTTTTCCAACACATAACTGCTTGTTCTGAATGAACTCCTGAACTGCTGCAAGATTCTAATTAGTTGCCTACATGCCCCTGAAGTCTCCAAGGGCTTTAAAGAAAAAGGCCTTAAAAAAATGATCAAAAAGGGAGAAGGAGAACTTCCATCACATGCAGTACACCCATTTTGCAAACGGCTGTGCGACTGAAATGCTGCCTGAGTGCAGTGGGAGCTGAAGAATATGTGCCATGAGCTGTGCCCATCATATTCAGTCCCTGTGTGGACCCAGGTTGTTGGGCTGCTCAGCTGATGTGCTCCCTTACCTCCATGGGTGACAAAGATACTGGAGCTCCAGCAGAGTCAAGATAGCAGCCACCTAAATGACTTCTCTTTAGGAGAGAGGAGGGTTAGAGGGGCAGAGCTATGGGTGTGCAACACAAGGGGTGGTCTACATAACCTGCCCCTCTCCATGTTTCTAACTGCAGTCTCCTGTTAGTGAGAAAGATCATCTTGACTCTAGATATTTTGCTCAAACAACGACAGACACGGACCCACTTATTTTATTCCTCCATAGAGTCAGTTGCCATCAGAAGTGCAACGCAGGAGCAGGAAAAAGCATGCCAGCAGCATCCCCTGCAAGCCCACCACCCCAGATACAGGGAGGCTCTGAACAATGCAGTGATTTTCATATCATATTTCCATGACAGCAGTGAGTGCGGTTGCACAGACAGACACCACTGGAATACAAGAGTGGGTAAAAGAAAGCTTGAAAAGGACAAAAAAAAAGAAATCTCTCTCACCACCAACACTGTCTCTCATAGAAGAGAAAAACAGGAAGAAGGATGCCAGCTGTTTTGATAGCTGTTCTCAGTTTAATGTTTCTTCCAAGGTAAATATACTCTCCTAAAGGAACAAGATTATAATAGGGTCTGCAAAAATTTGCCTAGAAAACCCAAAGTACTGTGTCCTGCAGCCAGGAAAGAAAGGCAAAGATAGAATATGCTGCTTGAGGGCTATAATATATTAAGACCTGACAGGAGAAGAGACATCCCACACAGCCAGAGAAGAGTCACTGCAAGAAGAGCCAACAACAATTACTGAGGTGATGTCTGTCTGTAAGACATAGGACTGGAGAAAAGCTTGGAGAGCATGTTCACTTGTATTTTGCAAGAGAAAGCTCACCCCTGGTCATGTTTCAGTGTGCTTCACAGGACAGTTGGCAACTCACAACAGCTGGACCAGACTGGCAAAGGTCCATCAGTGTTTATACAGCCTTGCTCATTGGCACCAGCCAGCCAAGAACCCAGCCACAGGGACCAAAGTCATTTATTGCTGTGCAAGGTCAGGCCTTTACCACTGCAACAACAGACAAGCTCAGAATCCAAATTCTCTTCTGGCACCTATGGGCAGCAAAGGGTTTAATTGGAAAATGCTAATTCCTTTCAATAAGATGACCTTTCTGGTCTGTAGTTTACTAGTTTTAATGAGCCCGCCTGCAAGGGTTGATTGATTAACTTTGCCTGGTGTTCTTAGACTCAAATTTATTCTAATTAAGTTGTTAGTTAAAGCAGCTTGCCTTCCTCACCATCCCTGAGACCTCAGCTCATTATTAGACTCTCACACGTATCTCCCCCATCATTCCACATCTAGAAATTAATGAGGGATTGGCAACATCACTTCTTCCCTCTCTGCCTCCCCTACGCCGACCCTGCCGTGGTTACTTTGGCAGGAGAGGGGCATGAGCAAATGGAAAGGCAGGACAGAGAACGTGTTTCTGTGTGAAAGCAAAGCTCCTGACTCACAAAACCACTTGGACCGGAGTGAGCACAGCAAGGGCAGCCTTCCAGATGCAAGTGCTGCCCGCTTTCACAGCACTCAGGGGCAAAAAGCTGAGTGGATGGTGATGATGCACAGAGCATAGGCAGATTACTGTGTGCTGGATGAGGGAGGGCTGCACTCATGCTTTTATTTACTTAATCAGTAAACCAGCTGTTTCCCCCTACCCTTGTCTTTAGAATAATGGGGCATTATGCTCTTAGTGCAATAAAGGGACTGCACTAGCAGGATTACATCACATCACGGTGCAGCCAGGGATGAAGAATCAGCTCAAGAAGAGCCAACAACAATTGCTGAGGTGATGTCTGCAAGGCACAGACCTGGAGAAGACATTGGACAGAGATCACCCGTGTTTTGTGAGCTCCAGCAGAGGCTAAGGGATGGCAAATCCAAGCCTGCTTAGGCTTGATTGCACTCCAGGTGTGTAACTCAATCGTAGCCTCACTTTAAGCTGTGGCTGTGTTACCCAAGAACCTTATTTCCCCACTGGCCTTGTGTTTCTTCCGAAGAGCCAACAGGTGCATGAGATAATCACTGCTGTTCTTAGCCTGGAGATACCTTAGAGGGTATGTGACATCCAGATTATAAACTCCTTTGGGCATACACTGTATTTGTAGTGGTCTGTTTGAGGTACCCCTACTTTAGTGTAATCTTAATCTGTGATTAGATTTCTTAAGCATTGCAGCAAGCAATTTTATTGTGATATTAATAATAATAACCACCTCACTTGCACGGATTTAAGCATGTGTCAAACAGCATTTAATGTGTCTACCTGTTATTTTTCTTTCTTTCTCTCTTCCTTCATCCCTTGGAGATGGAGTTGGAGTACATGGTCCAAACTATCTTCCTTCCAAAAAAAAAAACCACCATCACCACACAACATGGCTCTTTGTGGAAGATACACAAACATTAAAGCTACAGCCTTTTTTCAGAGATACTTGCCCATCTTCCAACCTGGCCAGACACAAGCCAGCTCCAAAAGAGAAGTTGTGCAATTGGAATATGCAAGCTAATAAATTCTGCTCAAGTTAACTGTGGCCACGTGGCATTGGGTCAGGCCAGCTCACAGCAAGTCAGTTTGGAGCATGGGTCAAGCATGCACTTGCCAGGAGGAAGATGCTGGGCAAATCCTGAGCACACTTTGCAGGAGGATTAAGGAAGCCACAAAAGAGCTTGCACAGCTCATCCTATAAAAGTCTTTTAGGGAAGGACAAAATACACATGAAGTGTATGCTAAGGTACCGCACAGGGGCCAGACCAAACTACTCCATAAAGTACTCGAAAGAATCATATCTGGGGAATTGCCTGCAGAGGTGAGAAGCTCAAGAAAAGAGCCCAGGATCAAGTCCCTCAGAATGCTTTTGATTTGGACATTCTCCTCTGAATGAAGCAGGCAAGACCTTAATCCCCCCTCTCTTCTATATGTAGCCACTGGGCTACACAACCATTTTTCCGACCCTAACCAAGGTAATATTTTAATGAGATGCTCTCAGCCATGATTAAGTCTGCAGACATGTTTATACACCCTTCATGAAGAGACAGAAATGATGGGAATGAGTCATGACAGGTGATGGAATGATTCAGCCATCCATCCACCCGCTTTCCATGAACTGTATCACTTCTGACTGCAATAAATTGCCCATAGAAAAATAATGGGCTGTTAAACTCCAGGGCATCTCTCAAAGTCAGGGACTCATATTTCTAGGATGATATTTTCAATAAGTGGTTAAAAACACTTAAAAACTGGGGAAATAAATGTTCTCTTGCACAGTGAAGCTCAATGCAAGGACTAGTACTGCCATTTAATTAATTAGATTTTAGCTTTATGGACTCCCAAGTCTGTCCAGCTCAGAGCAGGCAAAGAAATACAGAGACACACAGGAATGTGTTGCCAATGAACGTGGACAGGCAAAGACCATAATCAGACTTAACTATCACACGTGTTAATGGCTGGAAAAGCTATAATTATGAGTTCATTTCTGTGCTTTATGAGATGTATTTACACGTTAATGACTATGAGAAGTCCTGGAATCAGTTTGGAAATTAAAAAGCTTCTGCAGAGAGCTAGTGAGGTACAACCAGGCTGACAATGTGCTAAGGACAACAAAGTCATCAGCAAGAAGGGAGAAATAATTTACTGTCAATTATGTGATGAACAGTCTGGATTTCAGTAGGTTTTATAGACATCTCTTCTGATTCAAGATAGGATTTTGTGAGCATGCTGTAAAATAGTGGTCACAAGTAATTAAATTTATTCTGACTGGTGATGGAGGGACCGTGAATGACTGACTGTAGGGAAGGTACTGACCCAACCTTTTTTGGGGTCAAAAAAGGACTCGTGTATTTGCCAGGGAGTAGGAAAACCTCCTCGGTGTTTATGAATGGGAAAAGAAAACCCAGAAGTAATCCCCTGAAAACTATGATGGTGGTGGTGGTTCAAATACTCTTACACTATGCTCGAAGTGGTTTTTTTCAAGCCCTTTGTACTGATACCCCAGCCAAACTGTAACCTTGCATGGTGCCTGCTTATTAATTCAGGTCAGCTCCTCATTTTCATGCCAGAAAAAGCCATCAAACAGTGCTGCTATATTTCCTTTCACAGCATGCCCTACCCAAGAAAGAGCAGCAGAAAAGATCATGGTGCACCTCAGAGCCTCCTTCAGCTTGCTGCAGGATGCTTCACTTACCAAGTGCAAAATTTCACCAAGGCTATGTCTGTCCAACAGCTCTCAAAGCCCCTTAAAATCTCTCAGCTTATCTCAGGGCAGAGTTTAGCCTTTGCAGTTCTTTGGTGAAGACTTCCCATTTCACTGGTTTCAGCAGCTCTCACATGAAGTCAACACATCCATCTAGCTACTGTCTTTGTCATCCACCACTGACATCACCAGGTTTAGGTCCAGCTGGGCAGCAGAGATTTTCTGATGACTCCACCACTGGAAGCAAAGGCAAACCCTGTCTGCAGCAATGCTTTATTTCTATTCTGTAGCACAGAAATTCTGTAGGTCCTGCTGTAAGCCTGAGCCTTTCTCCCTTATAAGATATTTTCAAAGTACACTTGAAATCCCTTTAATCTTACCCTGTTCAAAAATAAAGTCCATGCTGTCTGTCCCTGACTAACTGAAAAGCATCCCCACCAAAACAGTTCACATTAGTCTCTCACAACACATGTAACAGAATTAAGCTTTCAGAAAGTTGCTGTATTGATGCCTTCACTGATAAAAGAAGGCATGTTTAAAGACATTTTTTACTGCTGACGTGACTGCACAATAAGCAGAATAGGATAAAAAACGTGTTCTTCCTTGCTAGCAGACAAAGGGAATCCCTTGACTACTTCCACAATGGAGAAAAGCAGATACTAATGTAAAACCAATGCATAATCATGTTTAAGTAAACAGTGACTTTACTACCATGGCGGCCACACATCATTTTTAATATAGACACTCTGGTCTGGTTAAATGAAAACTAAATTAGGCTAAACAAGCAGCTTTGCTGTCTGCTTTCAGGCAGATCCAATGGGAGAAGTTCTATTAAAGGTAACTGTTTATCTTTCCAGCCTAGCTGAAGTTAGTTTATATATTTGTATTTACAGGTATGTAAGTATGTATATTAATGATGGACTATATCGATGAAAACACAGGGTTGAATTGATCAACAAAATTAGCATGGGGAGAGAAGGGGAGGATTGGATTCCATCCCAGGAAGATCTATCATAGAATGGGATCTCCCTTGTGCAAAACAGAGACTGCCAACTTCGTGGTCAGCTGCCTAAACCATGGTGTGTCTTTATTAACACATTTATTTTAAATTCTCCCAGCACCTTAAGATGCCCAATAACAGCCCAAACTTTGACAGCTCAGAACAACCTTGTACCTAAATCAAATGCAAATCAGATCCAAAACCAAGAGGTTTCACACTCATCCTTTCCTCTGCCAGCCTTTTCCCCATGATCTCCACACCCATGCCACCAAGGCACTCAGCAGAGGAGCAGTGTCCAGTTCACGTTCAATGCCATGACTCAGAAACACAAGATATCCCACCTGTTTGTCCAGCTTCCCAAACCAGTGTCCAGGCTTTCAGTCAAAGCTGCCACACACACTCTCCCTCTGTCTTCCAGCCCTTGAGCAATGCTAAGGACTCCAGTCCACTGAGGTCAGTGGACATTTTCTCTTGGTTTAAAGAAGTCTCCCAGTCCTCAGTGAAGGAGATGGGAAAAGCAGCCAGCCTGGAGAGACACTCACCAACATGGACTCTTTTCTTCCTAAATTAGCTGCAGCCCTTCAAAGAGATATCCATGTCGAACTACTCTTTCACCATTACTTCATCATTTTCTCCCTGTTTTCCTGTACATCTATAGTACCACTTACGAATTTCTAATCTTTTAATTTAAAACCTATAGAAGATAAAGATGCTTACTTCCCTATTAAAAAAAAAAAAAAGGGACCAGTGGATGAGAGACTTTTATTATAGCAGGAAAAAAAAGGCAATTCATACTCTAATCATTTCTGCTGTAACGAAGAGAAACCACACTGCCCAATCTCCAAAGTGGTTTAACAGATTAAGTAGTTTTGGGCTTCAAAAATAGGCCAAGTAGAACAATAATTGTCTAGTAAATAAACAAATCTCTTGGGGGAAAACAGCTATCACAGTTTTAGCATCACTGTACGTAATTTCAGCCTCTCTGACTTTCTACTCTAAATCGCAGGTTTCTGACATTTTTTCCCCCTTTTCATGTATATTCAGTTAAAGATGCTGTAAGATAAACTGCAAGACCGCTATCAAGCTTTCCTTCAGCTCCCCCTCACCCCACTGCTCTCCTTCTCCTATTCTTACCCTGCTAGCATCACCCTGGGAAAGGAGCTCTGATATCAGGCTGAGAGAAAGTCAATAGCTGACAGCAAGGAAATAATCTGAGCCACACTGATCGTCACTTCAAGCTTCAGATTCAATACAAACCAAAGGGGAGATGCACATTTACAAGCACATAAACAAAAGGGAGTGAACATATTAACTCCGGGTGTGCTACAAAGACTAGGAATTGCAGATGTGATTAACAAGCACAAGGAACACTGAGAAAGACACATCCAGTGGATGAAGAACTTGCATATTAAGTAATTAAAAATATATTTCAAAAGGCAGAGTCAGAGAACAAAATATTCACTATCAGATTTTCTATTTAAATGTCTAAATTCCCATGGCAAGTATAGGTTGTAAGAACGAAGTGTTTAAATACTATCAGAGCTGGCCTATTTCATATCTGCTTAAGGGCAAAGCGACAAAACGTCACTTTTCACTGATATTCATCTCCCAAACTGAGCTGAAGACTCTTACCAAGTTCCTTAATTCAAAAGAGTTCAGCTCTGTTTTCATATGAAAGGATTCTGATGCACATTTAAGTTTGCCAAGGATGCCCTGATCCTTGGCAAGAGATTTTTCCTGGAAAACAGTTACAGCACCCAAGACGATGTGACTCATTTTGAAAGTTATTCTTCATTCTATCATCAAACTCATCTTTTACAACTCTATTTTGCAGATTTGCATCTAATCCACTAGTAAGGCCTTTATTCTGCATGAACCTCATTTTTCTATCATATATTCATATAGAATTTCAACGTGCCATCAGAAGTTGAACTACTTTGTTAAGCCTATTGACTATATGATGTATTCTTCATAATGAATTCACAGAGCACTCTGAAAATGAAGAGTTTCAGGGATATGTTAGAGTCAGGCAATACCCACCAGCAGGGAAGATGAGTAGGGGGATTTTTTTGACAAGAGAAAGTCAATACTGGTGGGGTAACACTCCACTTAGATACACTCATATTTAGTGAGCAATAATAAAATATATAATTATTGGAATCATATGAAACATATTGAAATCACGTCCATCACCCTAATGCACATTGCCTGATTATCAGACTCTGATATTCAAATTTTCTGATATTTAAAGGACCATATTCTGTCCATTCTTTAGAAGTTATTTTTCCACATGAAATGGCACTCCAAATATTTTTAACAAGACAGGATAACTTTAATGGCAGCTATAATTTATGATTGCTTATATTTAATACAACAAGATAGTAACAGTCTAACTGGCACACAGAGCTGGTAATGATTCTTCTTCTCAGCGATTAACTGTAATAATTTAATTTATACACCAGGAAAATACTCCTGAAGTTGAATCTTATATGAATTTGGATACTGACTGCAAAGCAAACACTAATTTAGTCAGTGAGGGGTATGTCTGGAAAAGCCCTGGGATTTAGCTAAACAGTTCTGGTATACATAAAGTGCCTGTAAGAAAAGAAACAAAAAATAAAGAATTAAAGTCTCTCTTGTGAGATTCCCTAATTCTTCCTGCTGCAGGCCATGGTAAAAACAAAGAATAAGCATGCCTTGTTTCTGTGATAGTATTTATATAAGTAACCATCCACATTTTAACTGAAGGCGAGAGAGATTTGCATTTCGGGTAAATATTTTGCCCTTGAAAGGGAAGATGCTGGCAGTGTGTAAGGAATGATACAGACCAAGCAGCAACGTGAAACCCTTCAGAGCTCTTCTAAGGCACTGAGGGATGCAGACATGCAAACTAAAAGCAGGGGAAGCTTTCACATGTACTCAGCACCAAGACAAAGCCCTTTCAGGTCCCTCCCCAGTGAAGAAAACTTCAGAGATCAGCCTGAGCTCTGCACTAAGCTTCAAGGGCAGCAACAGTCATGGTCAACAACGGCATGGTCAGCGCTGCTCTTTTCCCTCCTCAGCCCCAGATTCCCTCCTCTGGGACAGTCTCCAGTGCCTGCACATTTCCAGATAAATCTGGACACAAACCTAGCCCTTTCTTTTGGAACAGAGATTCAATTCCACTTTCCAAAATGATCTGTGGACACATCTGTGTGTAACTGCCTCACCTGTGCTACAGATAACACCTGAAATTGAAAAAGATCATGAGTGATATTCTTGGCAGCGTTAATCACGCTGCTTTATTGACATCAACTTGTATTATACTGATCCACACCATCTGGTCCCAAATCTAATTTGTGTTTCACTGTCTACTTGCCAGCAGTTTACTTTCAATATTTCTCTGAGCTGGTGGAATGAGCAAAGGCTGGTCTGCTTCAGCTTTAATTTGTAGTACAGCCGCCTCCTGTCAGCTTCACTTCTGCAAGTCCTGCCTAGCATAAAGTTGCTATATTTCTGATGCAATCAAGACTTATTTCTCCCAGTTAAAACGGAACATAGCATTAAAAGAAGTAACTCTACATTTTTGCAGAGCAGGCCTCCATATTATGTTTGAGAGAAAAGGATGATAACATCTCAAAGGTCTAGCATGAGACTCAATTTCCATCCCCCCAGCCTTGGCAGCTGTAGATTGGGTTTAACTTTGACGGAGCATACTGGCTTCTGTGTGCAAGACAGATGTTATCTGATGGAACTCTGGACACCACTAATGTTATCTATGGGTTAAAACTCATGGAACAGGTTGGATATCCAGGCACCAGGGATCCATTTCTGAAGCACTGTCCCATGAATCCACCTCTGAAACACTCCCAAGCGTCACGAGACTATGCACAGTTCCCAATCTGTTAATTTTCCAGTGGCATTTCAAATCTGAGTCCAGTATTAGTTACTGGACTCCCAAATTAATGCCTGCGAGCTTATCAGACCAGAAGAAATTCTATTCCTTTTCTGCTGAAAGCAACAGTTTAGAAAATAGTTCATGTGAAACATTAATATTCATTACATGTGAATGGCTAGGATTAGGTCCTTCTATGCATATCTGAAGAGACTACAAGATAGCTAAAATATAGTAGAAATTCTATTTCTTTCACAAAATTTCTTCACCAAAAATCCCACACACTCCTTCTATTTATGGATAATTGCTAAATCTAGAAGTAAGTAGACCCGTTTTTCAGGTTAAACTCAACCTCCTCCTTATGAATCTCCATCTTCTTTTGGCTACAGTTATGTGAGATGACAAATTTATGATCTTCCGTACATTCCAGCTCTCCTTCTATAGGATATTATTAGCCCTTTGTTAGCTGAATTTTTCCTGTCAAAATGAGCTCATAAGAGTTTAAGCAAACTGGATCATCTTTATTAAAATGAGTTAAAAATCACAGAGGCAAACCCATCAGGAGCTCTATGGAAAGCAGCTTGGGACAGCAATCACTTTAGCTCACACACCTTAGCAGAACAAATATAGAAAAGGGGTAGTTCTGTGGGTATTTTAGAGCATGACTCATCTCCCAGTTCCAGCCTTCTGCTTGCATGGGATAGTTTCCATTTCAACACATCCTACCAAGCCAACCTCTGCCTCACACCACTCCATCCCCCCAGCAAGAGCTCATTTAAAGAAATAAAAGAGACAACCTCATGACCCTATACATACTGCAGAGTATGATTTGCCTCTGCAATACTGTTTTAATGATACAAGAGAGTATGTAAATGCTTCCCAAGGATTAAGACATCAGGATTAGTACTCTAGGTCACGCATTCAATTCCAAGCACCTCTGTACTGTTTCACTCTGTGGTGTATTGATCCTGGACACTGTTGCAGACAGTGAGATTGAAAGCATGGCTTGCACTTTTCCCAGTGTGTCAAACATGCAATGCTGTCTTCACATGGGGCATCCCCTTATACCTTTAAAAGTGGTGAACAGCAACTCAAGGCTCATTTCCTCACTCTTGGCAAAGCAATCAATTATGGGGATAGCCAACACAATTGATCTTAACGGTACATGGAATACTTGAAATGGGAAAGGAAGGTGGATAGATAGGCTAGACAAGGTCTGAATGAGCTATCAAATTAAAAACAGCCTGTGAAGGTACACAGGTCAGTCTGGCCTGTATTTCCAGCAGACACTGGAGCCAAAGGGCATAGCAGTTGGTAAGAAAGGGCATGCCCACACTATCCTTAAAAACACATCCATCTTCAGGACTGGGAAGGAACCTTAAACCAGGTCCAGCAACAATTTAAGTCTCCCACCTGCTGCTGAGGCTGTGCAGGCAAGGCAAGCAGTGAGCAACCTCCCTTAAAGACAAATCAAAGCAGTAGAAGAAATCAGGGCATAGGAAATCCTGTCTGAAGAACCACCACTCTCTCCAAAACAGCATTTTCAGACTAAGCACAAATAGGCTCCTTGGTCTGTACTGCTCAGCCAGCAATACCATTTTTAACATATCACCAGTTCTGTCGAACATGAAAGACTGAAAATATCCTACAGCAACAAAACCTGATAAATGGGATAATTGACTTTAGTTTGCCTTCAACTCAATTATTCATACCCCAGCTAAAATAGCTTCTAATCTTTGGACTATCTACTAACTGAGCATTACCCAATAAACTCTGACCCTATTACACAGCCCGCAAGGGAAATTTATTTCTGACAACCTTGTTAGAACCATCTATGTATTGCTGTTAGCCTCTAAGTTTAGAGAACAAAATGAAGCCTTTCCAAGACTACTAGATAAACACTGCTGTGATTTGGGGTGAAGTCTTAAGTATTGCAAAAAAAGCAGGTCAAAAATCCCATGTCAGAAAGGGAAAAGAAACACTTTCAGGGGAATCAAAACCCAACACTGAACAGCAATTAAGTGAAACGGGCCTATCGCTTTTTTTCTTGGCATAGCTGAATCAAGTGTGCTCCCAACATGTATATAGCAACTATTGTGTAAAGCAAACCTAACCTTAAAATTCACTTCCATTATCACCTCCATTCAGCAAGGTACTTAAACAGCTGAGCAAGCTCATTAACCTCCCTAGGACTACATAGGAAGCAGATTGACATTCAGTGAATGTGTGTTGCTAGATCTTGTTGCAAAGCAAGGGTTTTGCAACTAAGTCTGTAGGTTATCTATCCATTTTCCCAGGCTCTCAATCTTGGGAATATATGGGCACCCACATATCTCTTTGCTAGAGGATGGCCTTTCTAGTCAAGTAGAATAGATGTTCCTCTGTGTCCAAGTGAGGAAGAAAAAGTAGATGAAGGAAAAGCATGTGGCTGAAAATTTCTCAGCTACTCAAGCAAGGAACCAGCAGCAAGGAAGATCTATGGCCTTTATATTCCTCTCCTAGAGGCAAGATTTCATTTTTAGATTAAAAACTTCAACACCCACTTGCTGTATTTGAACAGCAAGTTTCTCCTATGACTAAAATTGATAGGATGCCATATGCTGTAAAAGGTTAACACCAGTACTATTGTAATCCTTGGCCACAACTTTCATTTCCTTAATTTGCTGACACAGGATAATGTAGGGCTGTGCTGTATGAAGGAACACTAAACAATCCCAGTTACAAGTTTTCTCTGAATGTCTAAGCTGACCTTTGAAGCTTTCAATAAAAGTATAATTTAAAGAGAGGGAAAAATTGTTAACATGGAAATGGAATTACAGGAACAGGACCAAATTCATTCCTTTGACTTGCTATCTGCTCGTGTTTGATGTCAGCTATATAATTACACATCACAGCTTGAGTGAAAAGTAATATTTTGCTCCATGCTAAAAGCAGGCCACATAAATGGTTTATTAACTGGAAAGGAATCAGCAGCACTCACATGTCTGGGGACAGGCACAATCACAGCATTTCAGTAATGATCTGAGCATCCTCCCTCTTATACACAGGCCTGATTTCCCATTTTGGGCTGTTTTACATCACTCTAGCAGCACAAAGAGCTCGGTCCTGCGCTTGGGCCACAACAATCCAATGTGACACTATAGGCCTGGGGAAGAGTGCCTGGAAAGCTGCCTGGTGGGAAAGCTGAAGGGAGCTGCTTGATTTTCATTACAAATTTCACTGCTGCTCTTCAGTAAAAACAAAACTAGAAAGAGAAAGAAACATTGGACATCTCACAACTAAGGATGGAGGCAACAATGGATTCATTGATCCAAAGCAGCAGTTAATAGATGTATTCAATTGCTCCCATGCAGAAAGGTCCTGCCCTTATAGGAAAAAGTACCTCTGTATTAGCAAAGCCTACTGTCAGCTGCTCAAGTCATGGTGCTTGTCAAACTTTCCTCTCGGATCACTGGTTATGAGGCACAGCACTACTCTTCTAATATTTGGAGGTATTTCCTCCCATATCCATCTTGCTGCAGAAACAATAGAGAAAACACAACTGAGATACTCACAGATATCCTTAATATTTGGCTTACGGAGGGGTCCACACTTTGTCACCTTTCCCTGACACCACAAGATGCACATGGTAGGACGCAGCTACAGCAGGCCATAAACTCTCCATGCACTCAAACTTGATGCTGGACACAGCTCCCCTAAATCCTCCCAGCCCTGCAATGACAAGGGGGCAAGACAGATTTTAGAAGCACTGTCATAGTACCTCAATGCACCACAGCTCGCTGTAGCAACTCTTGCTTTTCATGGTCCAAGAGTAGTTAATTTTCCAAAGGTTCAATTTTTACATGTTTATTTTGACTGGCCCAATACAAAGACACAGCTACATTAATAGTTTACAAATTAAATACTCATTCTAGGAAAGTGTACTGAGTTTTGCTCTGTTTCATCCAAAGAGTGACGCTTCATCCCAGAAAAGGCCAGGGCAGCATCCCAGCACAGAACATCTGGTTGGCTAACACAATGGAGCACAGCACCTGCGAACATGCTCAGTGTTTGCTTTGTAACTATTTGTTACTCATCCACCTAAAAATACGTTTTTAGGCTGTTAAAACTCATTCTTTGCCAGGGCAGTCCGGTGTGATAATGCAGCCTGTTTGTCTTGGAAAGTCCTTGTTTCTGGGCCATGCATGGCTAAGCCAAATTTCAGAAGGTGAAAGGGGGAAGAGGAGGTTTTCTTCCCTCTTTTTCCTCTCCATTTTTTCCCCCTGGTTTTTGCAGCTTTTTAGACTTTCTGCTGAGTGTCTAATGGGATCAGACTGAGCCAAACAGCATGGTTAAGAAAGAACAGAGATGGATTGCAGCAAGGTCTGTGGTTTGAAATCTATCGTCCAGGGGCTAAGGAAGTACAAACAAACTAATAAAAGCAGAAAATTATGAAATCCTGGCCTTAAAGCCAAGCAAAATTTCTTAATTTAGGGCTCTCCTCATGGCTGAAACCACCAACAACTTGACTCTGGGGAACAATCCTTCCTCCTGCCAGACCCTTCCTTTGGAAGGGAGAAACTCCAGGATCCCAGCCAGCCTAAGGTGTTGGTGGGCGAAGGAGGTTTCAGGAGGAATAAGGCTAAGGGAATGCAGAAGTCTCATAGAAGTCCTGCCAAAAGGGCAGTGCAGGATTATAGCTGAGAGTTAGAGACATATTGAGTAGGCTTTGGTTTATTGGCCATGTCCTCCACTAGTGCATATAGGCTTCAAAAATACAACAGGACTGACCACTGAAAAATCCACCCAGTGACCTGGAAGAAGCTTCCAGAGGCTAAAGATGTGATGAGCAGTGTGGTGTGTTCCAGCCTGGAAAGCAAGGAATACACAAGGTGGGGAGAAGGGAACAGCAAGTGGGATGGATGAGCCAGCTGCTGTTATGGCACCACTGCTGGCAGCTCCTGGCTACATCCCTTCATGGTCACAGCAGCCAAAGGCCAGTTTTAACCAGTTTTCCCTCAGTTTTATTTTCTGAGTTGTAAGAAGCACTTTTCTTTTTTTCAATAAGAAATAATAATAAAGAAAAAAAAGGTTTGTTGTGGGGGTTTTTTTAAGTATATGACATGGATTTCATCTGAGAAAAGACACCACCACAGTGAGGATATCAGAGTCTGACAGCATCTCTCCCTAACCTGCTTCTTTAATTAACCTGTAGGAGTTGCTGACCCTTTGTACCACTGAACACCTGAGTCAGTGGTGGCACAATGAGGTTTTGTTATAATGGATGTTCAGGGGAATAAAATGCTACACAGGATATTCCTCCTGGCTCAGCCACTCTGTGTGGCCTTCAGCAAGTCAGTTCACCCTTTCTTATCATAATAATGCAACACAGTTGGAAAACAGGGTGAGAAATAGGAATCCCACTGAAAACCAGATGCTAAATTTGAGTTGAGGTTCTTAATAAGCAGTTACCCATGTATGTTAAATACAACAGCAATTTTATGATACGTGAAGGAGGCAAAGCTTAGCAGAACCTTCACACAAGAAGAATCCAATTTAATGAAACAGAGCTATTCAACAAGAGCTCAAGTTCAAGATGTTCCTGTGATGACTCCTCCCTTCTTTACACGTGCAAGGAGCCTGGATATCCATCTGGTGAGGCTGTATAGATGTGGTTGTCTAGAGGAAGAGGATGGCTGGAGACCAGGACCTGCACAGATGACCATTAGGGCAGGAATATTGCTAATAGGGAATTCACTAAACCACAGTACATAGTAAAGAAGCTTCAGGAGCAGCACATCATTATCTGATAGACTGACCACCTTGGGCACATCAAACTTGACTTAAAGGGTAATCCAGGGACTCTGTTACCCCCAGAGAAATTTATGCTCACACAGATTAAATTCAATCCAGATTTTTCACTGTCTGGATTCTCACTTGCTCTGTGATGTCTTTAACAAGAGTCAAGGATTATTACTCCTGGTTTTTTTAGCCCACATAGATAATTTGGAAGCCTGCGGGTTATATCAATCAGGGAAAAAAATACTAATTCATAAGTAATCAAACCATACTAATTTGCCAAAGTTAGTCATGCAACTGGGATTGCATCTGGCTTTCTCCTTTTCTCTTTATTTCACATGGTCTTTTGCCTACCTCACACCCCCAACAGAGAAGTTCCAGCCACATATGAATGATTAAGTCTTTGTGTTGGGAGCACAAGCTATTCTATGTGGATGGAAGATGAAACAGATTTCCCAGTGCATGCTTACTTGGATTGCCAAATTTCACTTGAAATTAGATTCATACTGCAATTTGCAAAGACTCCACACGTCTCACTAGCCTGTCTTCAGCACTCGTCTAAATAACCATAGATAAACCAAGGCCCGGTCAGAACAAGGTGCCAAACGAGTTGTGACGTGTATTTTAATGTAAAATAGCAGTAATTGAAATGAGTTTAGCTCCACTGAAATATTCTGGGTTGGCAGCCTTCAGGAGAGATTCAGCAGAGGCAATGAAAGAACTCATAGCCATTATATTCCTACCTCTTATCTAGCATGCTTCAAACCTACCCTAAGAAACCACATTGTTAAAAACAATGAGAAGATCCATTTAACATAGTCCTTGGACATCCCACAGAGACTGCTGGCCAGCACGTCCATTAGAGAGGGGAAGGACAGAAGAGTTGCCCTTTTAGCCTTCTTTGTAACCTGTCTTTGTCCTGCCCCTGTTATCTTCCATTCTTCCAATCTCTTCATCCCCAAGAGGCCAGAGGAACTGACTTTTCAATTTCCAGCTCCTTCCTGAGCATATCTGCTGTTTGTCAAGCAGAGGCATTAAGTGTAGCGCTTTTTTGTCTTACTGCAGTGAACATGTTTTGGAGGGCTTATATGAAAGGTAAATACATGTGTGCGTAATACAGTCATTTTTCACAGCAAGGCAGACAACGTAATTGATTAACATAAATCAGATATCATTAATTATATGGACAGATTCCACAAACTACTGGCTAAAAGAAAGATGAAGGGGGGAAAATAGTTATTCCTATAATAGAAATGAGTTAATGATGTATATTTCCTTCTTTTAACATTTTTCAAATTAGAAGTTGCACAGAATCAGATTTGACCTGTAACTGAACCATTCTCAGCTTCCCAGGGACAGAAAATCTAGTTAAGGATTTCTTGCTGCTGCTTCCTTCATAGCATGTGAAAGCCAAGAAGCCCTGCTTACCCCAGGACTTCACACATTACAATACAGATACAGAAAGAATCTATTTATCCTGATGCACAGCATCTGCAATCCAAGTGAACTGAAAGAAATGAAAGCAATTGTCATCAAAATATCTTGCATATAACACAGTCTGGAAATGTAATGAGGGACATAAATTTCAGAGCATCCACTCTCACTGGTTCTATTCTGGGGAACTGACTGTATTTTAACTATTGAGTCATGTCAAAATATGCCACACAAGGGAAAATGGATAGATAAGCAAATAAAGATATACTTACACCCTGTTCCAAATGCTGTGATAAATATTTAGGTGAGTGACTATGGTGCTATAGCATAATAACCCCACATATTTTAGGCTAATGAAAGTGTTTACGTATCTTTTCATTGCAATACTAGTATCTACAGATCCTTAAGCAGATAGACAATATAGGTATTTCTCATTATGTTCCTAGGTGTGGGTGTTGGCAAACAGTCAACGTGCGGTTTCCTGAGTTTCAAAATTCCCCTCACCTGCATTATTTCCACTTGTGATTTCAATTTTCAGTCTCCCATCCAGAATAAGATCAACCAAATATTTAAATGTAAACTCCTCAGGATGCCTCATCTCTGTTATTTTCTAGTGAGGTGTGGAAATTAGTAAACTCTTGTTTCTACTGGAGGCACAAGGAGAGAGAAAGCTTTCGTATCCCAAGCCTCAGGCAAAGCCACCAGACCAACCTGGAATTCCTAACAAAATCCATAGGCCAGGAGACAAGATGGGGCAAGAAGATCAGAGCCCTCAATGTTCGCTTTGATTCATTCAGTCTAACGTCAAAACTTATTTCCCTTGCTGCACTGGACATGAATGTTACTTTGGCATTACTGGGACAACAGCATTTGAGGTATCTGTAGCTGCAGGAGGTACTCGTAAAAGGATTTTTCCTCCCAGAGCAAGTATAATGATGTTAATAGTCTTTAATGCAGAGGAGGCAGAAAGGAAGGAGCTCATGACCAGCACACATGGTGTTAGGGGATTTCTGTTAAAAAGATTCATTTAGGAGGGTAGTGGGGAATGGCAAGTAGCATACATATCTGTAGATCTCAACACAAGACAAAAATGGGAGAAACACGGAAGGTGGAAAAGCAGAAATCCCTGCCATGTTATTGATATGCCCAACATTTTGGGAAGGATTCATGCTGTTAATCCTTTTGCCCATACCTCCCAAATGACCAATGCACACTTTGGGATGCCCTCATGTTGGCCAGCCCAAACTGAGACAGTCAGAAGCAGCCAAAATCCTGCAACAGCAACTGAGGCAATTTCCTTTAAGCAGGAAAAGAATAATGTTCGTTGCCCCTGGCCTTCTCATGCCTATTTCCTATGCCCCCAGTCCACACCTGGAGCTCTTAATGTGGACCTGGAAAATCCTGTGATGATGCACAAATCCACTAGGACATAATCCCTCCACTGCTTCCTTCAGGGGAAGAAATAGATGTGTGTATTAAATGGTCATAAACCACCACACAGACATAAGGACATGAGCAGGTCTAGTCAGCTCCAGTTATGTGATGTGCAAGCTAGCAGTGTTAACTCCTCCTGTGTTCCTCACTAATGCACAACATCTATCACTAATGATGTAATAATGAATAATAATGAATTCCACTGGATGCAAAAACACTGGAATGGCACAGATGGTAAAAATATCTTCTTTTCCCCCAGGCTTGTTACACCTGCAAATACGCCAAATTTAAAAACAATTATGATAATATTAGGTCCTAAAAGACATTTTTTGTGACTCCATCTGCACAAAAAAACGAAGCATTGAACAGGAAATTCACAGTTCTCCATTTTCCAGTGGCACAGGAAAAAGACTAAATAGACCCAGCAGTGAAATACTACCCAGGCCTGTCATTTGACCAGTAGAGAATGCTGATATTTGCAGCGATCCTTCAGGTCTGAGCTTTCTAGCCCACTCGTATCACATTCCTCCTAAACTGCCTTGCTCCCTCCAGCTAAAAGGGCAGTTGCTAATCTATTTATGCAGGGCTGACAATGAAGGCAACTAGATCATGCTCAGAGAGAAAACAGCAAAGGGCTTTTCGACTCAAAGACCCAATATGGGGTGTTGGATGCTGTTGGAAGACATCTGCAGCACTGACTGTATTTACAGAGCTGCTGAGTGTTGATGGCTGTCTTCCTCCTGAACAAGAGCCAAGCATCATGGGCGTCTGGTATGAACAAGTGAGCTGAGAATCCTAATGGGGCTCTTGTTAGGCTCAACAGTACACACAGTTTATTCTTGCTGCAGCCTCTGAGGGTGGTTATGGGATGCTGAAAGGCCCTACTGAGTCATGAATGCCCACAGAAAAGGGAGAAGGAGGAGAAAGGCTCTATTCCCTGTGCACTGCCACTTCAGGTAAATTTGTGCCTCCATCTATAGGTAAAGGCTATTTGTAAAGTCAAGATTACACTGCACATTTCAGAGGGGTGCAAGGAAACCACTAGTGCTTGCAACTTCAGTGAGCTTTTGACACCAAGTACAGAGTAACGCAATTCACCTTCTGCATGGCTTGAAGCTCCTTCACGGCAGGTCCATATATCAAAATGCTGGATTAAGTGTGTTAGTATGAAGGAACGAAGTCGTTAACAGAACAATAAAAAGTACAGGACCAATGCGTACCTCCAGCTGCCAACAAAACTAAACTGCCACCAGCATCGAGGAAGCCCGGAGGTAACTTCATGGCTGGGGACATGACATGTAATTTCTACTTAAGTCAACCCATTGGTCCCTCTGCTCACGGGGGTTACTGGCACGGGGCTGATGTCACTGACACACAGTCAACACACCACATTCTCATTGCCATTTCCAAATAGAATTTACTGTATGTTGCACTGTAGGAATACAAGGGAAACAAACAGGGACTCTTTCAGGCCTGAGGACAACAAAACAACAGTTGTAAAACCACTCGACCAATCCTGAGGGGTTTTTCACCCCCTCCTTCACACAGTGTAACTCAGTAGTCCAAGCACAAACTTAATTGCACGCTGGGCTCAGACACAGCTATTGCAACAAAACAGGGAGGCTGCATGCAAGCCAGAGGCTCTGTAGCTGACTTCCAAACTGGATACCTGCATTTGCACACATAACACTTCTGGCATGAAACTGGTTAAGAAACTAGATTGTTAACATCTCACATTCCTCTAAAGAAACCAGAAAAACAAGCAAGGTTTTGAAAAGTGGTGAATTTTCATTAGTTTTACAGGTGTGAAGAAAACATAACACAGAAGAAAAGCCCCTAAGTAATGAACAAACCCCAGCCTGAAACAGAGGAAAGCAAAAAAGCAGCTTACTACAGTGATGAAAACTTTCCTGCAACTCCAGGAAGGGGCTTCAAATCTCTTAAGAGGAAGTTCTCTCCCCACATTTCCCAGGCTACTCAGGTAGTTCTGTTAAACACTGTTTTAATATTTCCAAGTTCAATCTCAACTAGAATTTGACAAAACAGGCGATATTTGAGGCATTAAGAAACAGAAAGGAGAAAAAACATTGACACATTGCCTGAAGTTTTTCAGAGACCTCAAGAACTAAACCAGAAGTGAACAAAAAGCCCTAATTCCTACCTCCTGAAAGAACTACAGTTGATCATTAATAAAATCAGTAGTAAAGATCAGGAGTAAAGAATTAAGCCATGACTAAAGAACACCTAGAATATTCTTAAAACACGTGTTCCAGCCAAGGATAATGTGGAGTATTCTGGGATTACTGTGCTGTATATGGGAGCAGATTAGGTTGGTTTGTCGACCCTACGTCCAGCAGAAGCAGCCTGTTGCCTCAGAAAACTAAATGTCATCGCCAGTCTTTGGAGTTTCTGCAGCTACATGTCTAAACTGCTTTCAGGAATAAACTTCTGCTTCAGCACCTCTTCAGACTCACTTCGGGTTGGAGTTTTTCACCAAATACACAGGAAATAACTGACTCCAGTCACAATGAGAGTCCACCTCCGCTTAAACTGCCTCTGCGGCTAGGAATGAGGAATGGGAAAGAAACACTTGATGTTGTCTTTTTCTTTGAATCCATTCAGCCATCCCAAATGACAAAGAGGGTCCAGGGGAAAAACAATAAATCAGCTTTTTGAATAAAAATTTGAGCATCCTGATTACAGCTAAACCCAGCCTCACTCTCACTTCCCACCGTGCATTACTGAAACATCCCTAGCTTTATGAGGTATTGACATTTCAGCTCCTTAGTATTATTTACCACTGCGAAGTCAGCAAGGGCTTTAACACTAGCTCAAACCACAGAATACAAACAAGCAACTAGCAGATCGTCTTAAGGGCTGGGTGGAGCCCTTTCCTTTTCATCCCCAGCACCTCTCTTTATCCACTGCTGCTGTGAACAGGGAAAAGGAGTGCCTGGGGTGGAGTACAGGATTTGGACTTAGCAACAACCATCCGTAACAGGGAGCTATGCTGCTAATATCTCCCTTTGGCCCACTGAGCCTTAAACAGAAGCATCAGTAACAGGAGGCTTGTTCTGACAGAGAAAAAAATATACCATTTTATTTTTAATCAAGTCCATCTTCACTTGTCTTGGCCATTTTGTCCCTATTACAGCTCTCTTACAAACTCAAACTTGTGGCTAACAAGAACCAGTCAAGCAATTACACTTCAAATGTCTCTGGAAATCCACCTCCTTGGTAACCCAATAGCTCCCACTACTGACCTCCTGGAAAGAAAATTGATGCATTCATGCTTACCTGAGGAAGCAAACGGTGAAGACAATGGGTCATTTCAACCCAACGCTTCTCATTCTGTGTTTTGCTTACAGAGCTAATTTTCTCCTAGACGATTAATACATACAGATACTGCAGCTTTCTTAATACCCAAAGTATTCTTATAAAGAACATGTATTTTTAATATTATCAGTCCCACTATATTATCCCATGTGGTTCCAAGCTCTAATTAAAGTGCTGCTGATGTTACACCAAAAGACTTTAATTTATTACTATCACAACATTAAGACATAAGCACATGTCTAAATGATTTTTAACCTTACAAAACCATCCTTATCTTTACTGCAAGTTTTCTTTTTCCCTGAATTTTTAACTTAATCCCTTTGATCTTCATAAAGGTCTGTTGGCCAATGTCATACATAGCAAGCTGTTTGTGAAACAATACTCCAACCCAAAAAATTTGTCACAACAGAACTGGACCTAAACAGGCAAATCACTTTCCAGTGATCAAAACTACCCTGTATTTGCACTGTGAAAAAAAAAAAGAATCACAGTGTTTGATACAGGACAAACAGCATCTGTAATTCACTATGTAGGTCAAGGACATACTTGTTAAAGAAAAGCATCTCAGAAAAGTGTTCATTTCACGTCAGGTCTTTTCTATAAGAGGACAAATTCGTAATTAGATTTTTTTCCTCAGCAGCCAAAAGGGACATCATATTTTTCTCTTTTAGCTACTAAAAGAGAATCAGTATTCTTCCATTAATGCTGGAACTGTTCCACCATGACATGTACCATATTCAGCCAATACGTCAACAAATGCAACACAGCAGCTGCTAACAATTTTATCTGTTATTTCCTTCAAGAAATCTCAGTCTGTCTTTGCCCATCTGCTTAAAAACAGCACCACAATTAACACCTGCCACAAGAGCATCCCAAACGTTGTTCATTTTCTATGTTCCTGAATGAAGGCCTGCCTGGAATTTAAAGGACAATCTTCATCTTTACACTACTGCTCCACAATTAACCCTACCCCCATCTCCAGCCCAAGCACATGGGCAGATGTGAAATACTACAGAAAGGACCTATGAAGGTGGCCAACAAAACACAGCAAACATGTCTTCCGTCCTACACAGACTTCAGCTCCAAAAAGGCTGCAATGTTTAAAACAGGCTTATTATTTAAGCTAGCGCAAGAAACAGCTTGGGTTTTGGCAAAAATTCTTCTGTGTCAGAGAGGATAAATAGAAAGAACGATTCCAGAACAACTCTATCAGCAGGTTGCAGCTGTGAGAAGGAAGATTTCATCCAGTCTGATCCCCACTGTACTCCCCCTCAGCTGTGCTTGTTTATTTGGGCTCCACTCAGAGATAAGAAGTTTAAATGCACAGTTGTTGTATATAAACCATAATGCAATGGACCAAGCTATTTCCCTGAGGTTCAAGCCAGCAACCAGTTCCTAGTATATCATATTGCCATCCATATCCTCCAGACATTTTATTGGCTGGTCTATTCCATATTATGCATTACAGGAAGGCGAAGGGATTGAGGAATACAGCGTTAATGGAAGGTGTGTGGCACAAAGTTTCCTGGTATCAACTGGAAAAGCTTTAGGAATACCCCAGGTTCTCTAATGGAGCTGAGCTTACTTTCAGTGTGGTACAGTGCTGTGTGGTTCAGACTTGGAAAATGGCACATATGAAACACTGGGATGAGAAGAGAGGGGTTACTTGCTCTGCAAGACTAAGTTTTATGAGGTTTTGATTAAAGAGGTGGGAATTACAAGTCTCAGTGACAAATCCCTCATGGAAAAAGGCACACTTCTATCCAGGTGAGAAGAGCATCATCAAGGATGCAGCTGGATTCTCAAAGGAGCCCAGATAACTTATTTCCCCACTTTCTGCCTCAACTTAATGATCGGAACAGTGGATATACATGTGCATATGAATGAGAGCATTTTTGTTGCTGATTAATGTTTGCACAGCCCTTTCAGATCCCACAGGAAGGGTGCTCCAGATTTGCAAGACAGTCCTAAAAACCCAACAACACAGCAAACAGGAGCAGCATGTGAAGCAGCAACATCTTCACACACACTTCTCACCAGCTACTCCTAAATAAAACCATTATAGGAAAAATAAGGAAAAGTGCTCTAAGCAAAGATGGATCAGAAGTTCTGCTTTGCAGAGATAAGCTCTTCTGTCCAGGTACTGAACACAAACTTCTCTTGGACTGAAAAAAATCAACCCACAATTTCAATCAGTTACAATGGTTTTTGTGATGGTTCACAGCTTTCTATAAGGAGGAAATGGATTCAGAAGAAATATTCAGATTCCATTGGTCTCTATAGTTTTGATACAATCAGAGATGTTGAGAAGCCGATTGTCCCTTTGTTTCCTCTCTTTTTCTCTCTGTAGACTCAGAGAAGCATAATCCTGAATTGATAGCTTCTCCCAATGCTCAGGCTATGATTTATCAGTCCAGGAGGCTTCAGTGGAGAAGTAATTGCATTAGCACTGCCACTGATAAATAGTGCTTTCTTCAGACTTACGAGCCGCTGAGGGCTAATTACTCCTCAGATTCCAGATTCCGTTTGGCTTTAATCACAGGGTGAATCATCTCTTTCCAAACACGGCAGATATTAATGGCAGCACATTTATCCTAATTAATCTTCCACTGGGAAGGCCTTTTCTTTTAATTAAAGACATGAAAATGTGCAAAAATGACAAAAGAGCATGTGGCCAAGTAAGGACCAGATTCAAAGCACCTCAGAGGATGGCGGGGATTGTTTTCACAGGGAAATAACGTAATGAGCCATATTCATCCTTGGCATCTGGATTTTGACCTTATTAAGCTGACACATTGAGACAAATCATCTTCAACACTTCAGCTAAGGCAAAATGGTGTTGATAAAGGAATGGAGGACTCACTTCTAGCATCTTTGGCTTTGTGGCTTAGCCATTACTACTCAAGCCCCCCAGGGAGAGCTGCAGCTCAGTAATGATGATATGCAAGAGCCAGAAAATCAACAGGTTATTTGGCTGCAGAAGCCTCCTGCTGCCATCTGTCTAAACATAAGACAAAGAACAAACACTGCAGCTCAAGACATGGTAGAATCAAAATTTCCATCAGATTTAAGCAAAAGTAATGTTTCACTAAATGCTCACTAGTTCCTAAGAGAGATACTTCAACCTATCAAGCAAGTTAATAGGATATATTGCATCAGCTGTAATAAAGCTTGCTACTGGAAGCATTGTTCACAAATACAGGCTCAGACATCAGTCACTCTGCTGTAAGCTAGGTGCTGAGGATGAGAGTTCTTCTAAAGGCAGGCTTCACATAGGTTTTCTGTGGACAAGAGAAAATATGTTCAGTGAAATACATGGGTTTGTGGATAATTGAGGATCCTGTCTAGGTTATGATGTTTTGCAGTACCAAGAATTCCTTTAAATTAAAATTGAACCTAAGTGAATCTCCTTGAGCAGATACAACTTCTCCTATCCTGTGTGTCAGAGATAAGCTGTGGAGAAAGAGAGATGAAGTCAAGAACAACAACTCAACCAGCCTTATTATTTGGAGTCAGTTGTTGAATTGCTTACCACCCCTGTATGGTCAGTTGATGTATACTCAGCCAGAGTCTGAGCAGCAGGGTTACAAAGAGGCAATTACTGTCACAATGTGAAGGGATAAGAAAGTGTGATAACATTTCCCTTGAGATTTCTCATAGTGTATTTAACTCAGGAGTTGTTTTGTTGTCAGCATCTCCAGCAACTGCAAGGAAGAGACCCTTACACAGTGCTGTCCGTGAGGACTTTACCTACATTCGTACCTTTCGGCTTACTGGAGAAAAAGGCCATTTGGGCTGCGCGCGCATATACTGCTCTTTAAGTTTACAAGAAGAGAGCCCTGTTCAAAGAACCTGTGAAAGGACTTCAAGTTTCAAAACAGTTCTTGCCCTGACCTAGCATATTTCAAATATTAGAGCTTTAGTCTAACCTGATGGTTACATGGTGTTCCCAAGCACTGAGGAAATGTACCTACTGGTACATTAAGTGAGGCTGCAGTCGATACTTCTAAAGTGCCTGTTTGTGCTGCAGCACAGAGCTGATAAACAGCCTTGCTTCTAGGTTCTCTTAATTTAGAATTCATTACATCTCTCTTTCCATGAAAGATAAACCAATAGCTGCCCTTGACAGCTGTTTTCTTTGGGGTCATTCTCTCTATCCACCCATCTACTCTTTCTTCAGCGGGGTTTGCTCACTGTAATGCTACCTCTATCAATTTCATTCAATTCTTCCAACACAATCTACAGGGACTGAGGAGGACAGCAAAGCCAAATGCACTTAACCATTTGGGTACCAGGCATCAATGAATTACAATAGTTAAAGGAAATGTGGACAATAGCAAGAGATCTATCACAATAACAAACACTAGTAAATGGGAAGATTATGCCAAAAGGTGAGACACTCCACAAGATGCCAGCTGGATTGATTTGGGATGCTTTACTTTGGTTCAGCTAGTATTGCACCTGGCTGCAAACTCTGCCAGGCTCTCAGCTGGAGATTCAATTGTTAGTGTGCCAGATAGACACACAGGGCACATCCAGCCTTTTTAAAACAATGATTACTTTCCAGGACTCTGATTTAGAAAAGAACAGATATGACTGCTTGATGAGCATGACAGTCCCCTATTAGATCAGTGGTTCACATAGCCCAGTGTCATTTCTTCAACAGCAGCCTCAAGAGATGCTATTTACACAATATGAGACCTGTGTGATGCCTTCCTCAGCAGATTCCGCCAGCACCCACAATTGTTGCACAAGGGATGTACAGGATGAACATCCCTGTCTACCCCTTCAGTATCCATTCAGAGACTAGTCATTTGTTAAATTATCTTTTCCCTTGCAAGAGTGCTGATTTTATTTTAAAAGCTCCTCTTGTTGCTCTCTGCTTGAAGCAAGCTGCTCAGGTGGAAAGCTTATGAAGGAATGTGAAGATGATTCCGGAGAGCAAAGAGGGCAACAGAGGACCAGCAGCTTCAACTATAACATCCCCACTAGTAACTCAGGAGTACAGTAAAACATTTCCCAGAACCTAAAGTCTGGAAAACAAGCCTGACACCGTACAGAAGGTTCCCAGGGGCCTGCTAAGGATTCAGTGTCTTCATTCCTATGGTGGCATCACATAGCTAAAACATTTAGACTATAAACACCTCAGAGGAAGCAAAAGCAGTAACTTTCATACTGCTCCTGTGAAAAAATGCAGCAATGTCTTTGATAGAATTTTTTATGGTACTTTAAGAACCTTATGAGTCCTCATTTTTGGAGTGCCATCTACTACTCACATTATTCATTCCTTGACCACCTTTTCAGCATCACAAAAGACAGGATACAGAAGAAACACCACCACCACCCCCCCAAACTTTTCTATTCACAGTTGAGCTTATTTCTGCTCATATGTTGTGATCAGCCTTTGCACACTGAAGCTGTAAGGTCTTCTATCTGAAAAAAAAAACGTGGTTAACAAGACATAATCTGTGATAAATTAGTACGGAATAGTAAGAACACTATTGACAAACCTTAGATGGTCAAAGACCCAAAATTCTGATGGCAGTAATAGGCTCATATTAGGTTTGTTAAGTAATCAGAAAGCAGACTGAGCATCAAAAGGCTTTCAACTACACCAGGACTTAAAAGGAGAGTGTGCCAGGTCTTTCAATTTGTTATTCTTCAAGCTGAAGAGACTTCAATAAAACCAGTGCAAGCTTTTTAAGCTGTTCTGTCAGCGACATCCCAGAACTCCCTTGTGCCATTCCTGGAACAGTTTATATTCAAGCATTTGTTCTCTTCTGGTAGGTTTAGACTGTCTGACACTGGCTCTGTTTCCAGATCAGGTGATTTGAAAGTCTACAGGGACACAGCAAACTCCAAAAAGCCAGCCCATGACTTTGCACTAACAACCCTGTGAGCAGTCTTTATTCTCAAGGATTTATGGCTAAAGACATCTGGGGAAGCAACTTCTGAACTAGTCCCGCACGGTTTTTGTGGCAGCACTCAGTTCTGTCCCTGCATTGGTCCTGTTCTACAAACAGGGGCACAGGTCAGAACATCTACGTGTCTGGCTTGGTGCTGTTGGCCATAAATCGTTTGTGGCCAGATCAGAAGTTAGTGGGGAGTAAAAGCCAACCCTTTCTGGACTGCTACTGCCTGTACACCTCTAGATCCACCTCCAGTATTGCCCAACTAGGTATTTTTTGACTAGTATTTCCATTTCCCACCATCCCACTCAACAAAAAATGAGAGAAATGCCACCCAATATCAGAATTGGGAACAGTATGCCAAACTCATCTCTGCAAAGCAAAATCCCACTGCCAGAAAGCAACATATGGGGAAAATGAACCATTAACTGAGTGAAACCTGCCCACTCCCTCAATGGAAAAGGAGCAATTACTGTCTCTATGGTGGGTGGGAAAGACATCTACCTTTGTACGGCACTGGAAGGAGACCATGTTCCTCGGCAATAAAGCCTTCCCCTCTCCTCCGCTGTAATAAAATGCCACCTCTCCCTCTCTCCTTACCGATCTCTCATTAAAAGTTCAAATGATCCCCAAGCAGAGAAATGTAATTAGAATCTAGCTCCTGGGAACTGCTATCAGTTTGCTCACACTGGCTGGTAAATGGCTGAATGCCTCCATCCGCCTTCCAGGCCATGATAGAGTTTCCAGTGTCTTTAGCCACGGTACAGCACAGTGGCTCCCAGAGCTCAGGAGAAATGCTGCCTGCAAGCTCTCAGCACAGCCCAGCTTCTAGTGTTCTCCAGATAATACAAACTGCCAGCCAGTGTTGTTAATTAGAAAAGCAGCCAGCATGGAAGAAAGTCAAGATTAATCCATTGAGTCACCCTGTCCTGCTTCCTCAAGAAGGAATAGTCTTGTTTAGGACCTCCTTTCACTGACAAGCTCTATCAAGTGCCATCACTCACATGGAAAAAAGGGGAAGAGAAAATAAAACAGTGGGTTCACACTACCGATGCATATTAGACTTCAAAAACCACTGCACTGTGTAAACAACCGCAATACTGTAAGGAACTGCTTGTCTTTTAAAGGTAGTGAACAGTAGCAAGGGAGCTAGGAGAATTCTTCAGTTCTCCTCAATCACCCAGGTGGACTGAGCCTGGAAAGCAAGAAAGTTTTCTTTCCTTTTGAGCCAAGCTCAGTGTGACCTCAGTCATCTCATTTTGCCTTCTGGATCTCTTTCTTCACCCAGATATTCCGGAATGGTTGTCACAACTCAACTGCTCAGCCAAAGGCCCCATTGTGGTTCCAGAAATAGCACATCAAATGCCCAAATAATAATAAAAATCCTTATTTATTTCCAAAAGCTCTTGTGTTGTTTGTCAGATCCATGCAGTCTACACTGTGGTTCTTTCCTGACCTATGAATCAATTTTTCCTTTTCGTTAAAAAAAGGAAGTTAATTCAACCACATCTCTAATACGGTACCATAGTTGGTAACTGGGAACCCTGAGGTTGCTCCAGCTGTGACATTTTGCTCTCATGGCATGGATTTCATTCTCAGAGTTTCCTTTACCTTCAAGCCCTTGTGTCAGCTTTATTCCTCATGTTACTCCACTAGCCTGTCCTGTTAGTTATGTTATTGTGTGCTCAGCTGCTGCACTGTAAGTACTGTACATGCTAATGTATCAAGGCTTTTTTGCTTTTAAAGGCCTAAAATGCACAAAAATTTGCCAGAAATGACCACTGAAATGCCCAGGTTCAAGATATAATTTTGTAAAATATTTAATATTTGTTATATAGATCAGAACCTTGGCATTTGTGTCAAACCTTAATCTGAAGTGAGATGGTTGAGAGATGGTTGCATGAATTCTGCCATGGATACATTTTTAAGATTGGGTAGAAAATTGATCTACAAAGGCTGCAGATCTTCCCTTTAAGGATCATTTTCTTTGTTAGAAAAGAACTAGAAAGTGCCCCACCGTTGCAGGCAGTGAAGAAATGAGACTTACAAGGGTGAAATGAAGATGGTAGACGTGCTAGACTGAGGATTGGGCCAGAGGTCAGTGTGAGGATGCCTTGTTGTCTATAGAACAGTAGAATTCCCATTACTGTGAACATTTTAAATCAAACTGTATAAAGTACTACAGCAAGCAAGGTTAAAGAAAAAACTCTTAGGGCAGAGAACTGACCCAGTTCATGCTTTCCCCTTGAAATGTCCATAATTATGTCTTTCTTTTAGCCCATTACCCTTAATTTGACTATTTTACACCATCACACCTATATTCCCTCATTTCTCCGAGTACAATTAAACTCTACTAAAACCTGCACTTTAACAATAAAGAAGAAAAGCAACATTATCTGTGCTGCCCTCACTTGCTCTTTCTGCTCCAGCAGGTAGACAAGCACCATATTCAAACTGGCAGCCAAGGTGTTCAGAGCTTCTTTGAACTACATCTTTAATTTCAGCTGCATCTCTGTTCAAAGAAGCATCAGATTCCCGTCTGCATTTTATATCTCAGACTCGAACAAGAACTCTGGGTTAAGATGAGTAGATCCTTGCTCTTTTTCAGGTATTCTTCAGGGCATCAAAGTTTCATTTGAACCATTTCCTTAGAGTCAAGAAATATATTGCTCATGGATCTCCAGGGAAAATGACACAAATGAAAGTTAATAAGTGCACAGCCTCAATATTTGTCCATGCCTTCCCAAAGAGACACAAGACAAGGCTAATTCTTCCTGGACAATAACTGGTCAATCATTTTAAAGCCTGAGGGGAAGCAAAAGCACTAGTGGTGGTATTAAACTAAAGCATCTTTAACGGCACTGTGCGTTCATGGGAGCAACATAATGAAAAGGGAATATTTATAGCCAGTATCAGTTTATGCAGTGAGCACATCTACATCAAGAAAGCCAGGTTCTGAGGTTTATTACACCTCAGAAAAAAAGATCATACCTACACTTATAAAACCTGAGGACCTTTATCAGATAGTGCTTGTGCATGGCATGTCAGTGTCACATCCTAAACTGCCAGGTATAACTGCTTCTCCAGCTGTACATAAGACAGGCAGAAATCCTCCACTGCATCATTCCAGTCAGGCACTAAACATGATCTCCTTAGTATAATTTATCAAGTATAACGGCCTTAAGCACACACACCATCCCTTCCTATGGCTCCTCAAAAATAGAGCTTGCTTGTAAAACCCTGAAGAATTAAACTGTGGCCAGCAGGCTCTTGGCTCAGTGACTCACCACCAGGAGAATTTTGCTAAGACATGGCTAGAAAGCAAGCCACCGGCATCACCACATCACAGCGTGCCCAGGTTCAGGGGGCTCCACTGGCTGGCCAACATCTGAAATGCCAGGTGATGTGGAGATATTTGCTTAGGTTTTTGCTGTCAGAGGCCATACTGATGACAAAGCTGAAGCTAAAAGCACAGCTTTGAAAGCACAAGAATGGAGAGCTGGCTGGAAATTTTATACATTTGGGCACGTATCACACCCACAGCTGGCAAGTTGTTAGCAAGATACAGAAGCATACAGCGGATTATTTCCAACCAGCTTATTTTTGCAGCCAGGAGAAGAGGACAAGCTTGACAATTAACAGCAATCATGTTCAGAACAGATACAGCAAATTAACTCTGCTTATTTATTTGTTTTCCTTCCTTGCCACGCAGCGCATCTTAAGGTCTGTACGTACAAGCAGAGTATAAAGTGGATGCCAAAGGGAAAACCACAAGGTCTAATTTCCGATGCAGTAAGGAGAACTGTAGGATAAAATATCATTGCAAGCCAGCTATGGCAGGAAAATGGTATGAGCCATAGCAATGCTGCTGATAAGGCATTTACTTTGAAATTAGGAGAACAGGGAAGTCTGCTTTTTTTTAGTGGATTTTTGAGTTCTCAACCTTTCATATTATATTTAAATGCCCCCCCCCCCCTTTTTTTCCCCCCCCTCTCTTTTTTGGTATTATTACTTCTTACCCAGCTTGAGTCAGTTATTCGAGCTGATCTGTAGCTATGTGCTGAGTTTCATAGAAAAAACTCTTCCTTTAATCTGGCAGTAGGATGAAGGGAGCTGTTACAGGGGAACAGGACAGAGGAGGAGCTGGAATTTGCTCTTTATCGCTGGGGCTCATGGAAGCGCTTCAGAAGCTTTAAAGCCAGACATCGCCACAGCTGTGAAACAGGATAGACGCAAGCTTTGTTTCACTGAGCTCAAAGCCTGATCAGCTCATGCTAATCAGTTCAACACACAGCTTTCCAGCTCTCAAAGCCTACCTGTCCCAAATGCCCCACTATCCAGCATCACAGCCCCAGACGTTTAAGGCTTTCAGATGGACACTGCAGAGTCCATTAACACTGCACACACCTAACTCCCATAGGAAGGAGGCAAATGCTTAAAACAAGAAAAGAAAATCATTGGAAGGAAGGCAGTTCAGAGAACAACTTATAGGTTATCAAACAAGGAACTGTTCTTTGACTTCATTTTCAGCTAGCAGACTTCCAGACCCCGGTCATTTCCCCTGCATGGACTTTGGACCATTGCAAGTAAAATCTCTTTGCAATAGGCTGCAAGCATAGGAAAACTGCTATTCCTTGTTACCACCAACATCCATTCCGAGCACGTAGCACTTTTCAGTACTGTCTTTGGGGAAAAGAGTATGCACAATGAATCTTCTTGTGACCTTTAGTGCAAACTTCCCACAACAAGAAGGATGCCCAATCTTTCTCGGCCAACACGCACACTCAGCCAGCATAGGAACTGGCTCTAGAAGCTGCCCCTTAGGCTTGCATCATTTATCAAGATAGGCTCCTGCCTGACATGCAGTGGCTCAGGAAAGGGAAGTGGTGACAGTTTACCTGAAGAAAATAATAGCATATGGCTGGGTATTTTGGCAGCAGAAAAACAAAATCTACACAGTGAAATTATCCTAATGAAAAATTGGAACTGCTTGCTGAACAGAGGCACAGTGATTGAAGATCAGAGAGATCATTATTCTAACCCAGGGGAAGGGTACCCTTGAGAGCAGTTTGTGTGGGGTAACTGGAACAGCATAAAGAGAGAATGCCCAAGCCTATGCTTAATGAATGCATCAAGAGATTTCAACCCATTAACACCTCATGTCCCCATTTCACTCATGTTCTGCCTCTCCTAAAGAGTCTGAATTCCACCTTGAACCTTAAGGAAGGAGGGGGAGTATCACTGAAGGACACATCTAGGTAAAAATGTCTTTCCCTTCCTTACTCCCTTTTATATTTGTATGAAAACCAAAGGCTACTTTTCATATTTACTCAGAGAGTGAAGGCAGTAATAATCCTTCCCACAGCAAGCAGTATCAAGTAGAGCATCTCACACTACCATGTCACAAAAGCTGCATCAAACTTGGGAGGCATTAATGCTTTTCCTTTTTTAATTTACATTTACAACACTTCACAACATGAATCCAGAACTCCTTGGCTTACGCTTTGTACTCAAAAGGTTAAATCGTTTCCTTTACGAAGATGTTTGGGGTGTGGAAAAATAAATGGGTGCAATAAATCAGCTCTTGCTTTGCTGGTTAATGCACGTAACCTTGCTTGTTGCCTCATTCAAATTCCATCCCCACAAAAGCTTTGGAGAGCAGAGGCAAACTTAAAATAAAAACGACAGCAGAGAGAGAGCGGAAGGGGAGAGGAAAGGAAGGAAAGATGAGTTTTCAGATGAGATCTGAAAACAGATGGGGAGTGACTGAGGCACAGAGATTCATTGTTCTTGCAGAAATAGTGCTGAACAGATTATTAAAAGCAGCACATCTTATATTGTCACATTGAGCCACAGGAGTCTTCCCTAGAAAATCTAGCAGCTTTCTTCCCCATTCCCAGCACACAGCTTTCTGCAATCAGCTCCACGAGTAACCACATCCGCTCCCTTAAGATCATCTCTTCTCTTTAGTCTCTGCCTTCTTCTGGATGTGGCTGTGAGGGTGCACTCAACCTGCCCCACACCACCTCCTTATTGACAGTGTAAGCAGAAGCAGTTCCAAGGCTTCTCTACTTTATTTCAGGACAGGAGTTGGCAACTGAACAAGGTAAGCACACAGTGAAGCTTTCCCCAGTGCTCATCTGCACTGATTATAAGAACATACAGAGCAACTTTTAATTCTCTGCATAATTAAGCACAATAGATGTGACTCCCAAAGCATACTAACACCCAACTCCAATCTGCTTGACAAAGCCTGACAGCCTCTGATTAGAGCACTGAATCTTGCCTCAGCTGCATGAAGGTTGACACACACACATATTGTGCATACATGTTGTCCATCTTTGCTAAGACCAAACCCAGTTTCTCTTTAGCTGGAAGTAGAGATTTGATGGCTTGCAGAAAAAAAATCAGAGCTTCTTGGTTAGGTTTGAGGGAACTATGCAGGTAAGACTTGACAAATGTAGTCACCAGCAAGACTATGTAGACACTTCAGAGAAAGGCATTCATCCTGCTTCATTAATTCATTCCTAAGATACAAGCTTTGCTCAGACTCTTCATCAATTGCTCCATCAACCTGATTCTGTCAGCCAGGACCCTGACTTCCTAAAAAAGAATTAATTATGGTCTGGGAGAGGAATTTGCTCTTGTTATGCCTTCTAAGATCCTGAGATGGGAACATGAGCTGTGCTTACAGGTTGCTGAACTTATCACTCCCTATGCCCTGTGCTGTGCTTAGCCACTGGAGCACTGCTGTAAGTTGCAGTTAGTGGAACAAGACCATGTATGAGCATGACAATTTATTAATGGGGGATTTTAAAGTGACTTTCACTTGCTGTAGATGTATAGGTTATTTCAGCCTTTCCAAAGGAGGGCTACCTTTCTGAACAGATTTAAAGCTTTTCAGATAAGATTTTCTTTGAACACAAAGGAGCAGAGCAAGGGAGACATTCCCCTCCTTTCCACACTGATTATGATATATGGCAGGTGCTAAAAAGCAATTTCTAAGAGTAGCAAGCATGTTTCACTTGGGTCCTCACTTGAGGACAGCTGCATCACCTGCCTACTGGCAACTGATTTGCCAGGTTCCAATTCAAGTAGCAGATTGCCAGTTACCCAGGCATTCCACACACCTTGCAGAGTCCTTTATGTTAAAAACACAAAGTCCTTTTTCAATATTCCAGAATACGCTTAAGAGGTAACTGGCAAGTCTCAACTGTTTCAGGGCATCTTTGCTTGCCACATCTAAACATTGCCTTAGGTATTTACTTAGTGTCATTTCATAACAATTTCAGGAATGTTCCAAGAGCTTGAGTTCTATGAGGAATTTTATCTTTACAATTGGATAGCAAGTTCCATCAAAACATCTACGGCTCAAGGTTTGCCATCATGGATGGTGCCCTACAAGAGCCCTGACACATAGCTATGCACTACTAACTCAGAGAAACAAAGGCACAGTATCTGAGAGACCAACTTTGATTATTGCTCCCTAAAATAAAGTGCTTAGATCCTGTCAAGGCATTTGGATATGGCAAGAGTGGCCTATGGGATCACAAAGGAATTGCCTCAGAGGCAGAAATACCATCCATATTTCTAGCTTTCTGTTCAAGGCACTGACCTCTCCCTTCCCTAGATGTGTGACAAAAGGGAGAAACAGAGCCACTGACATGTCCAGACTAACCCCTTGATACCCAAGCCTAGGCTAAGACCCTTTCAAGGACTATAGAACCTCAGGAAACAATAAATTGAGAAAGAAATTTCAGCACTAGAACATCAGTTAGCTTTATTTCTTCCTAGAGGTGCATTAGTCTGGGCCAGAATCTACCTGGGCAACCTGCTGCTCACCAACCATCTTTGTGACTGACAGCATCATATATAGTACCAGTGAAGAACAAGCTGTAATGGATGATTTCTCTTGTTTGAAAATACATCCTAGCAGTGCTATTGGTTGTTCATTATACCATTCAGCTGCATATGCACTCCTGTGTCTTGTAACCACCACTGCCTCATGCCATCTGCAGCTTTCATAGCATTACTGCTGCCTGACCCTGACCAAATCTCATTTTGCCTTTTCCCAGAGCACGTAACACAGATCCCTGTCAACTTTCAAAGCATCAGCCCCCACTTGAAAAACATTTCTCACCCGAGAAGCCGAGATTTGACATAAGACCTCTAGGAGCATGAGGTCTGTGGACCAACACGGTCCTTCACACATCTCCAGCAGAGCCCAGCAGTCACCACTTTAGTTGTGTCTGAGGACCTTTCATAACTGACATGTCATTAGGTGACCTCTCTGCCACTGTTGCCACCCAAAAGATCCAGATTTATACATTTATGTATTTTTTCTCCAGCATAATATTTTAAATGACCCCATAAATTCTTTAAATGCATAGATAGGGTGCAAGGTAGCCACCACTTTGTTATCATTTTACTTATTTTTGGAGGACACCAGCCTATCTTCCAACAAAATTAACAGAAGAATGCCTGTATCTTATTGTGGCCAAACAAAAAAGCCACCAGGGTGAAAGAAAATCATTAAAGCAATCTTCAGCTTTGCTGTGGGCAAAGCCTTTCATACAGCTTACTGTAGACACCACTATTCCAAGGATCCTATTTTATGTCACTAACCACTCCAAACACATGCATGGACAACACATGCTGAACAAAATAGTCCATATGGCATCCTTTACACTCAAATGAAGAGGTCTTTGCAGATGCATGCTCCAAGGAGACAAGCTGGCTGCTGGGCAGGTCCATTGCTGACCTCTCATGGTGGGATCCAGACTTACATTGACAAGGACGGTCTCCAGGACAAGGTGGAAGGATCCTCCACCCCTATATTTGTCAACAAAGAAGTCAATAAGCAGCTCCTGAGCTGTTTATCTCAGGTCATCTAAACATCAGTGACAATTTCAGGGTGGAAAAACCAATTTGGAGAAAACCCTTGCTTTAATTCAACTGTCTCATATTTGCAGAGACCAGTTAGAACAAAGTCTTGGATCACAGGGATAGGGAGAGTTTGCAACTTAGTAGCCAAACCATCCTTGAAAGTGGACTTGAGCATCCCACATTACTCTCAGACCTCACCTGAGACCATAGTGAATACATTCACAATACACAAAGTGTCAAGTTAGACATAGGGGTTCTTAGTGTCCAGCCTTCTGCCTGCTCAGCTACATCAGCAACGACAGTATTGCAGGTACTGAAACCTCTCGTCCCAGCCACTGCAATTGGCTCAGGAACTTCAACCCAGATATGAACACTCAAACTGGGACCCACCATGAGTGATAATTAGACATGGCCATAATCACTGCTCCCTCACTGCAGAGCAACGTATCAGAAAGCTTTAAACAGGAAATGCATTGCAGGAGGTAGGCGCTGAAGAAGGGGCAAAGCATTTCAGAGCAACTGCTCCCTCTCCACCCTGCTCCTCCCCTCTCCCCAAAAAGTCATAGGAGCTAAAATAACATTTCTTTCAGCAAATGTCAGAAGAAGGAACTTCCATGACTCATCAGCTGTTGTTTTAGCCTGCAAGGGACTATAAATTACACTAATTAGAACATGGTATTTTTCTTGCAGTTATACAAAACACTGTCTCTTCCTGTGACATCTAAGAGCAGAGCCATCAAGCAGGAGCGTGCTCTGTACATGTTTTAACTAGAATCCACAATTCACTCGCAGGAAAATCCTCCTAGCAGCAAATTGGTGAGAGAACTGGCAGAGCACACCAAGAAAGCTGTGTTGAATTACGAGAGGAGGGAGAATAAATTAGTGGCCAATCAAACCTGTCCAACCAGAAACAGAGCCATTCCTTGCTGTCAGGGACTACAGCACCAGTCTCACTTTCACTCTGAGCAGAAAGAAGGTAATTTATGGGGTCTTCAGTCACTCACACCATCAGTCCATGCAGATAAGAAGTTTAGCATTCATGACTCTGGGCTTTCTGGGAGCAGCTTATTTGCATTTAGACACATACACATATGCAGAGTCTTAGGCAAGCCAAACTGAAAAGCCTGGCTATAAGCTGTCACTTCAGTTTTCAAGCCTGAATTAGCCCAGCAAAGCAAAAGCAGAGATTTATTCAGAGGCCAACATCCTAAATCTGACAATTACAACAGGCTCCTGCAGTGCCATTGCCCTGACTCACCTTCCAGCAAGACGTCTTCATGAACAGATACAAAGAGAGGTTTTTCTGCTTTGCTCCTAGAGCGTGGCAGTGTATTATGGAGCCCTAGACTATACATCCCACAAGGTGGGCATGTGTGTGAACAATGTGCCCACAGAATAACTGTACTGAGGAGGAGGGAGCTGCCCTAAATCAGAGCTGCTTCTTCCAGTGCCCTATTCATCACTGCAGAGTTTGAGGGCTTTGGCTGATTTCCCCTTTCCAAGAAGTGAGGAAATAGCCTGATCCATGAAGGCTGGTGGGACTCAGTTGGCCGCTGATGGTACAGCTGAGAGCTATGGGGCAGGCTGGAGGTGGATCTGAAGCAAGGAGAGAGATCACTAACCTTGGCCAAGTTATCAGGTAGACTTAGTCACATATTCTTCTCAGAAAGCTGTGGTTTTCTCCTGAAGAGACAATGACCTTCCTCAAAACAGGACTCCCTGGTGTTTCACAACATCTTAAAGAGTTTATTAAGTTCAACACCAGTTATTTTATTGGGTTTTTTTCCGTAAAAGTCTCACGTGCCAGTGTCTGCAGCAGTAGAACACCTGCATTCTGCATTGCCACCAGGTTTCTCAGCAACATGAAAACTTGGAAAAAATGAAGTTTTTACAGAAGAGGACAGCCTTGGTTGCAAAACCAACACACAGCTCCAAGGCAGGACTCTGCCTCCCTCCAGAAACTCCCCGACACAAACACTACAGCAACACTGTCCGCTTGTGCTTTGCACAGGCTGCAATCCAGGGGGATGGAGGGGAAGAGCGAGGGACAGAGCCTTTCGGTTAATGCTGCCCTAAGAAATAAAAGCCTTTGGCACCAGCAAAGCCCAAAGGAGCATTTCCCCAGCTGTTCGGAGCAGGGGCCTGCAGGGGTCCTTCTTACTGCTCCTTGCAAGACACCACCACGGCAGCCAAGAGCGGCTGTAGGAGAACCAGAGCGGCTGCAGCAGCCTCCCCTTCACCCCAGCACGGGGCACAGAGATGGACCCAGCTGCCTGGGTCTCACAGGCGCTGGCTTCCTGCCCCACCGCCCGCAGGGATGGAGCGAGCTTTTCACCTGCAGCCACCTCCGCAGGGAAGGAGAAACAGCCACAGGGTTCTAACTAACCCTTCCTGCTGGAGTTAGCAGCTCCAGGAGCTCGGCTGTATCTGGCGGACATCTGGCCACTTGGATTTCCAGACAATGACTCATACACACATCCTGGGACAGCAGAACCTGCAGCATGGGGAAGGGGTATTACCAAAGGTCCCACTTGCTCTTGATTGTGCAAGCTTTAATTGGCACCTGAGCCTCTTTTAGGCCAGACAAGGAAGGGGCTAGTTTGGGTATTACAGGCACCCGCCCTCCTCAAAACCAGCCCCTCTGGCAAGGCAGTAATGCACCAGAGCAAGGGGAACCAGACAAAGGTCCACAGGAGGGTTTGAATATGCAGCTCCACAGTCCAGCGTATTACCAAGGGAGCAACAATCTTTAAGTTAGAAAATTAATTCCTTAAACAGAGGGAAGGATTCAGAAAGCTTGATTCCACTGTTTGCTCAGCACAGGCAAATCTCCTGAGCAAAAGAAGTCACCAGCACCCTGCCCCAGGTTAGCAGACAGCAGGTTCTTGCCCTTCACACCTTACTAACACAGCACAGTTGTCCATGAGCCAGTCAAGTTTGAAGAGCCCTGGTCTAGAGTAACACTTCTCAGCCAGAGGATTGTGAAAGACAAATAGGACACTGCTAGGTGCTGGAAATATCATTCCTTTGAGTACTGAGAATGTTGCTATTCTGCTGCTGGCCAAGATATACATCATCCTTCTGAAGCTTGTACAAATGTAAATGGGCCCAGCATTTGCTCATTGGGGTTCTTCAGATCTTAACTTCACAGTAAACAGAATCAAAAAAGGGTGGAAAAATCTTGGCTTCTATAAGGACCACCACCTCAAAGGGACAGAGGTATACTGGTCTCGAAGGTCTCCATGCACTGTCCATGCCACAGCAGAACAGAGTAGCAAGAGGCACAGTCAGAAAACACTACCTAAAACCCATGGTTTATTTGTCCTCTCTACAGACCCACTGCTTTTCAGACTTGGAGCTTCTCCCATGGACCTTGCCCAGGAAGAACATAGCCCACAGACCCTTTCCTGCCCCCCAGTCCCACTCTGCTCTGGCAAGGGAGCACAGGTCTCCTCTTGTGTGAAGCTTGCTCAGTGAAACAGACAGCATATGGCATCCCACAATCAGCCTCATGATCTCATCTTGTCTGACTGCTATTTTTACAGCTTGTTATTAATAAGAATAAACTAGGAACTCGAGGTGCTGTCATGTTGGATATCCATGCACTTACAGCCCAGATGGTGCTTTATCAGGATTACAGATTGCTGGGCAGAGGAACACGCACAGCGGATCCACACAAGGCTGCACTCAGACTCTATTCCTTACTCGAAACTACGAGCAAGACACAGGCGAGACAGGAGAAGAGAGTGACAACTCTGCCCCTTAAGTGAAATGAAACTACCTATAAAGCAAAACTATAACACTGGTCCTACCTTGGTGAACTGACGGAGGATGAACCATGATTTGCAGATCCCATCAGCCTCAGCTAAACAAAGCTCTCCCCTAGGGCTGGGTGGGTATATGTACTCTCTGAGCTCAACAGCTGAGTTCCATCACTTTCATTATTTCCACCTGCAGTTATCCCCTTTCTACCACTGTAGCAGAGAGGAGCTAAATTTAGGACACCTTTGGTTAGGCTCACCTGTGACCCTGCTCTCATCTTCCTCAGATCTACCCAAAGTCCTTGCTATCTCCAACAGTAAACCCCAAAGCAGGCTTTAGGTGGTAATTAGTGCAAGTTTCAGGCTTCACAGTGTGGATGGGAGGGTAACCCAAGAGCAGGTTTGACCCACTGTTTCATGAGCTGAATAGACATGTGGTATGAAGAACGTGAAGACATCAGGGACTTGTAACACAGGTGTCCAACAGTGGCTGCATCCATGCCATGATCCAGGGTGCAGCCTAGAAGGGTTGACTCAGTCTAAGAGAGCATCAAGGTCAGATGATGAGATGAGTTCACAGTCCATGTTTCAGCCATCAGGTTCTTCTAGTCTGGATGGACACAGAACTCCCTGGAGGCATTGCAGCCCTGCCTTCACTGGTTTTCCTGTTGTGCTTGTTCCTGCAGAGCCTGCCCCAAGAGGGGCCACAACAGGTTCCCTTTGACCAGAGAACAAAACCAGTCTCCTTGCTGAGCTCATGACCCACCATCATTACAGGGGTCAGCCCTGCTTGCACCATATGATCAAGTGTTTTGACCTAAAGATACAGAGCACAAAATCTCTGAAGTCAGTAATATTCAGAGAAAGAACAAAAGGGTGAAAATGCTGCCCAGCACACATGAAGCAGCGTACAGGTGAATAAGGCATCAGCTTCTGGCACAGGACAGGCATGGAGGGCGCACACATACTATGGAGGCATTGGGGTGGTTCTCATTCACATAAACCCCCCCAGTCACTCAGTCTGCAGCCCAAACCGTGGCTGCAGAAATGCCTTCGTATGACCTTGCTAGAAATACGGAGCTGGGGACAGTCTCATGAGGAGGGAGGTACAAAACTACTCACATGGCAAGCAGAAATAGGTGTCCTAGAGATCGGAAAACATCCCTCTGACCTAACTGCAAAAGGATGGGGGAAGAAAAAGTGCAGAAATGGGTCAAGGAAAGCAAAGCGTAAGAATAAGGCAACAGGAGGATGAACAGGAAGAAGGGTTTAAGGTCGTATGTAAAGAGGAACAAGGCTGGTGGTGGGAATGCACTGTTCCAAGCAGCCTCACAATACCGTCCAGCTGTGTGCAGCCTGGGGCTGGAGGCCAAGGCTGGGTGCCTGGCTGAGGGAGATGTGGTTGGAGGGGGAGAAGAGGGACAGAGAGCGCTGCCAACATGTATTAGAGCTTCACAGACCTCATAAAACAGACCAGGCTATGGCTGTTCAGTGGGCTCAGCCCTACACAGTAATGCCCAGGGTTGCTCTTGCAAAGCAGAGCACTTGATAGAGAGGAGATGAGTGAACCTGGAAGGCAAACGTGGGGCAGAGTAGCCGAAAGCACATATGCGTGCTGAAACCCTGTTAGTGCTCCCTTACGGGCGGTTCACAGAGCAATCCCTCCCTCCACCGCCAGCACTGGAAGCGTGGTGGAGGCTGGAAGGAGCTCTTGTCTTAAACACCTCTCGTTGACCTTTATACGGGGCTGTGTGTGGCTCTGATTTATTTTGCCCCACCAGGGATACTGCATTAAAGCCCAGCAGCTTTCTTTTGCATGCAAGAAACTCTGCAAGGCGGGTTTGAGAGAGGGCCTGTGTTAGTTTGCTTGGGGTTTAATAAGAAAAGGTGTTGGTTTCTTTTTAAATGGGCTCAGGGTTGCCTCTTCAGCATATTTGGCTGATCCTCCCCAATTCCTGCTAACTTACAAAGGAGCAAAGGGACTCCGGTGCCTTGCAGGATGGGGCTGCACAACTACTTACCCCCAGCTTTGGAGGATTTATGTCCTCTGCCTCTTCCCTCTGGTCAGTCGGGTGCCACTGCATCATCTTCAGCTACTTCCCAGGCCTAAGCTGAATCTGCCTGAAGTGCTATTTTCATCCCCAGCCCATCCTCCCTCTGCTCTGAGTTGCAGCAAGGTTTGGGCTGGTTTTGTGGGGCAGCCATGCATTGTCCATCCCCATCCTGGGAGAACGGAAACAAGAGGGAGATGGGGACGCAGCAAAACTACATCGTGTTCATTTCAACCAGCTGATAAACCACCAGGGAAACTGAGGAGGGAGCAGGACACAAGGACCTCTTAGCAAGAAGCTTCTGGATGAGTTTTGGCTATAGAAGAGAGGAGCTCCCTGCCTCCCCAGGAGGCCATCTCCTCCTCTCACCCAGCTGGGAAACACACTGGGGAGGGAGCTTGGGTTTGAAAACAGAAAGGAGCGTCTTAATGCTCCATTGTTCAGTGGGTAATTGCTTCCTTTCTTTCCCTCACTCCCCGTAAAGCCAGGGGCAATTCCTTCTAGCTGGAGGCAGCCTCCTCCAGGCTTCTACTTAAGTCCTTAAGAGAGACCTTCCAAAGAAATAATTACTGCCTTTCTACTTCACAGTCTCAACGAATGTCTTTCGACCTCATTTCAACACTTAGTGGGTTTTATTTAGGTGATGAAGGGATTGTCTCTTTTAGTTTAGCTCCTGCAGTCTTTTCTCTTTTCTTCCTTTCTGATTAGTTTTTCTCTTTCAGTCCGCAGATGGACATACACCTTTTAAGGTCAATTCAGACCTTACTCTTAGGGTTCAATGTTATGTAAATTTAATGTTACTTCCACCAGTCATGTTTAACTCTGAAAAATAAGGTGCTTTGGATCAAATGAAATAAGATTTTTAAGTAAGAAACATTAGTTTATCCTCCAATATATTCCTGCTTAATGCAGAATAAAATTTAAATCCTTGCTTTTGAAGGACAAAATTGTCCATCAAATTCTTTACTAAAGCCTATAAATGTGTCATGAAGTGAGGAGGCCTCATCAGTTCAACACAGCAAACATATGATGAGGAAATTTCAGAGACAAATAGATTTAATAAAGCAAACACGGTTTCAGTGGCTGGTCTCACTATAGCAGCACTTACACAACCTTCTTTGTCATGCATGAAAGAACTGCACATTTGTATTCAGTGAGGACTGTAAAAGTGAAGATCAAGGAATATGTAGCCTTTATCTGCCTAGGAGAAGAAACCACAGGCGGTGATGAGCTGTGAGGTAGGGCTGGAGCCCATCAACCAAAGCCAACCAGAGGAGAGCTGAAGCCTCCTGTACATCCAAGAAATTCCTTGCATTAGCACATTATGTCTCTAGTCAAAGCATATGTTCAATGCATTTTCTCCCATGTTTCTTCTTTAGTTCCCAGGAGTCAGTGATTTTCTTCTTGCTGCAAACCTCTGGATGACACCCTCCATTATAGCATCTGCTTGCCTGGTGAGATGTGAACCTTGGGGTGCTCTGAAGAGAAAGGATGGGTGAGTGACCCTGGTGAAGGTGTTCAGGAAGAGAGAACAGAGAAGGAAGAAGGGAGAGATCCGGGGCAGACTAAGAAGGAAGTACCACTCAGCCATACCTTATCATTTTGCTGCATAGGCACATGTGCTTTTACCTGGTATCAAAGTACACAATTTGGATGGCTCCTTCACCAGAGGGAAGAGGTTGAATATGGAAATGAAATGAAATGATCACAAGGATGCTTAAAAGAATGACTGGACTGGCAGTCTCCAGCACGACTCCCTTTTAGGACCAGCTTGGCACAAGAGAGGTAAGAACAGGCATAATGGAATCTGATATTTCAGGGGTTTGGGAGACTCCGAATGACATAAAGGTGAGAAAACACATGTTCCATACAGAGTAGGTAACCTAAAATCACATATGCACTGAAGACTGAAAGGGAGAGAGACCTGTTTGAGAGCTTATCCTTGACAACCATAGCAACCTAGAAGACTTGCCATCTGTCCCAATTTGTTCCTAGAGCAGTCCTGAAGCCTGCATGCTGCATGCTGTCATGATGCAAATGCTGAGCAAGAGCACCTGGGGCTTAAGAGCACAAGAGTGGTTAAAGCTCATGTGAAAAGCAGAAAAAAAACCAATGAGGATTCCCTACAGAGGTCAAAAAACATCTGAACCCTTTCCAGCCAATACACAAGTTCAGAGTCAAGCAAATATTTCCCAACACCTCAGTCTGTCACTTCAGTTTTGCCTCCTTATCAGCTGTGGATTGGCCATGTTGCATTCCTTCTGCTCTCCAAAAGGCCAGGAATAAATCACACACAAATGGTTCGAATGCCAGAGACTTAAGCTCTTGCTTAAAGTTAAGCATGTGGCTAAGTGATTTGCTGCTCTGGAGCATTTTGCTGGATTGGGCCTAATGGGTTCTTCCGAGTGGAATAGTCAGATTTGTAGAAAAGCTAAAACCAAAAAAGGTTCTTAAATAAATCACATTATTTCCAAAGTTCAGAAAAGTATTGGGGTTTTCTAATGCTTCAGGTATAGTTTTGCAGGGAGGGTGGTCTTATTTGATCAGGTAAACTCATCTTCACTATATACATGGACAATTCCTACCTGTGAATTACACCAGCTCTTTCTCTCCAACCTCTCCAATGCGCAACCATAGCTAAGCATTCTTCTGAGCAAATCTATTGGCAGAACAAAAGGTTCTTTGTGAACAATACATTTATTATTCCAGTTTTACAAAACAAATATTTGTTTAAAAAACATGAACAATGAGACAGGGGGGTCAGGGGAGGGAACGTAAAGAGATCTGTTTTCCTGCCATAACACCTTCTCAAATGAGCATTATTGCTAAACAAAGACACATCAGAAGACACTTTTAATTAAATTGATTTATGGGAGAATTCAATGGATTTCTGCCAGTTTTTACCAGCGAAGAATTTAACCCTAGGTGATTCTGTGCGTGTGAGATATTTTAACTTCTGAGTTGGGGACTTCAGGGGGATATATCAATTTTAGATAGCCAACCTCTATTTGTGCTTATCATACAGCACAACCTTGAAGTATCTTTACAGGTTAGTCATAGATTGTCCTTATTTGAGATGATTCTGTCTTTAAATAACAAAAACTTGAAAAAAAGCCAATACTTGTCTATCTTTGGGTGATATGTGCATTTCGTGGGGGCAGAGGGTGCCACTAGCCTGAAAATTTGCTTTATTGCAAGCAGTGTTGATAGACCAGTCTGGAGACGCACGTGAAAGCTTTGCATGGGAATACCTCTGCCTGCCTTCTCTTAGAAAAATCAGATTCAGCCTTTGGAAGTTCTCCTTTGGCTGAGCATCTCTCCACATCTGGCAGCTTCTCTCACCCATCCCTCTCCCCAGGATCCTCCTGCTTTTTCAAAAGAGTAAGGGCACATAATCCTTAGGAACCCCTCCCTCTTCCCCACTTCAAGCCACTTTAGAAACCTCTGCCAAGAGCCCGTGTCTTTGGTACCGCAGCCAGCTTACAACAGACAGCGGGTGAGACCAGATGTCCTCTCATCTTTATCTGTGCATCTGCAAGCTGAAAGTCCTGGAAGCTCCTCTTCTTTGTGCCACCATGAGACAGATATTCATCTCATACCAGGCCCATAGGTTGAGAAAAATGATATGAAAATGCAGCCTGCCAGCACTGACAGGACTGACTGGTTAAGTCAATGCATAAAGTAGAAGAGTGATTGCAGAAGGTCACACCAGGTAGGACAAAAGCCAGTTGATGTCTTTTGAGGACTTTTCCAGCAGCTGCCTCCTTTCCTGCTGGCGGTCCTGTCTAGCTTCTACAGGGGAACATGAAATAACTCCCTGCTGCTCTCTGTCCCATGGCAGTCACCTAAGAACACACACAACCTTCATCCATTCCAGTTTCCAGATCTTCTCACGTATAGGGTGCAGCTCACGATTTGTGCCAGTGTCTAGGACAGTTGCTGTAGAGGAAGCTTTTTAAAGGGCCATTTAAAAGATTTAGGCTAAGGGAATGTCTCTCCATAACCATACAGAAAGTTTGATCACATGTGTCTCTGCATGAGGAACCCTCTTCACAGTCTTCTCCCCTACAGAGATCTTATTCTGATAGAAAAAATGTACAGTCGCTGGGAAAAAAATTCTTTAAACCAGTGTCGTGGTTTAAGCACGACAACCAGGAGTATCTTCCTCAGGCAGCTAAAAGTGAATGTAAGTTTGCTGGAGATTTACATATCTGTTACTACCAGTTATACAAACCACTCTTCCATTAACAGGAACCAATCCATTGTTCTAGGCACCTTTTCACCCTATGAAAATTGACAAGCCAACAACGATATCTGGTATAACAGTGGGCTGCTGATATGCACATAAAGTAAAAAATACACAGGCTTTCTCCTTTTTACCAGCAGTCTCCTTTCTCCTGTCTCCTTAAATTTCTCTTCCCCTCATGCCTGGGAAAAAAGTTGGGTCTGTGCATCACAAATATTGTTCCAGCAAAACATCCAAACAATCCATGGGAAGAGGCCCAGAATTCTCTTCTCTTTGCTGTAGCCAGGGTCTCATTAAATGGTGGAAAAGGAGACTTGAAAGCCTTTACTCTGTTGCTATAAGTGATTCATGTATCACAAAGCAGAGAGAGCTACAGTCTTCAGGGTTCTCACAAAATCCCAGGACCTTCTCAGCACCCTCTTCTGGCACCAGCCAAAACGGGCATGCACCAGTCCAAGAGGAAGAAGTCAACACTGGACAAGGTCTCTCTCTGTAAATGAAGGTCTCTCTTTTCTTTGTTAGTGTTTCTTCACTCCATTGTCCAGTTAATGTTTCTCATCCACACAAAGAGGCAGCTTTGCTATTTTCTTGGAGTCTTTCCCAGCACATTGGCTGCAATTCGTCGCTCTGTTTTTGTTCCCTTGTTTTGAACCGATGACGTACCCCCCTGGTCTTCATCAGATACAACTTTTGTCACCTTATTTGATGGGAGCCTGAACCACATTGCCTCACTGGAGTTAAAAGATCCCACAAGACCTCCACACGTATGCATTTCAAGTTACACAGCTTGATCAGAGTCATGTATGATGAGGAAGAAAAGGAAACATGTCAGGGAGAAAAGTATAACTATGTCCAGGACATATGTTATGTATATATGCACATATACACACACACACATATATGTACTTGTGTGATGTGCAGCAGCTGAAGGACTGTTCTGCCTAGGCAAAGATCTCCTCTGGCCCTTCCTATGAGAGGTCTGGTACCCAGAGCCCAACTGCCATTGAAGATGGCACGGAAAATGGTATTTTTGCTCATTTCCATCCCAGACAAGTTCGGTACTGAGTGGTACAAACATTGTCTTGAACGTTGTTCATCCTCCAACCCAGACACTGCTGCATTTCCACATCTGTTCCTAAAGATGATGTATAAAGATGGTTTGGAGGTGAATTTTACTGAAGATGCCCAGAAAGAGTGAGACACTGCTTTTGCTGAACTGTCTCAGGTTGAAATTAGCCAGAAAACTTGCTAATGCCATTCTTACCAAGTGTTTAAGGATCACATCTCTCCTGAAAAAAGGATTCAGCTCTGAGCCTTACAAGTTGTTTAATAATTTTCCTTTTCTTTCCTTAGGAGTACAGTAACTTAGGTTTTTGTAACTGTTATAAAGAATTTTAAAACAAAAAGACCGTGTTTTGTTTTTTTTTAATGAAGCATCAGAACATGAAACTCCAAACCAAATACTCAGTTATGCAATAACGCTGGAACCTCTTTCCTCTTTCTTCTAAATAAGCATTCAGTGAAACGGGCACAGTCCTGGAGCACATTGAGCCTGGGACAGAAGAGCACCCTCCATCCAGAGCTTTGCCAGGGGATGGTTCTGTCACCATCTTTCAATCATCTTCACTTGACAGTAACACCAATATAATTGTCTTTTGTATTTACAGGCACAGGCCCTTCATCTCCCAGGACTCAAGAGTATTTCTGAGACTGTAAATAAAGAGATAAGCTCACCCTCCCCGGTTGAGAGCAACCTCCTCTGCCCTGGATTTTTGCAGCTCATTAAAAGCTGTCAGCACTGCAGGGCCCTCCCTGCAGGAGCACTGTGGATGAAGGGCAGTGTGAAGCTGAGACCACAGATAGCATTTGTGGAGGAAGGGTATCACTCAGTACGGATGCTATGAAAGAAAGCAGAACCACTAAAGCAGAAGCAGAATTAACCAAGACCTCAACTTGAAAAAAACAAGCTGTAGGTTAAAAAAGAGTTAAAGAGTATGAATGTTCGTTCAGAGCAAATGTTGTTCTTGGAATATACGAAACATCTATTACCAGACATCAATTTCTACCATATGGAATTTGCATTACTTTCCCTTCTAAACACACTTGCAGTTGCAGGCTCATACCTCATGTTCAGCTATCTTATTGTGACAGGAAAGTCCACTTTGATGAAATGCATCGGTCTGGCAAGTTGAAGGTGTTCAGATGGCGGTATGGAAGTTCACTGAGACTCTCTTTTCATGTTAAGTCTGTGTCCAAGTACTACAACACACAGCCTCCAGTACATCTGAGAGGAGTGAACATCTTCAGCCAAATTATCACTAGGATTAGGCAAACTAATGCAACACAGATAAATTCTTCAAATCTTTCCTAAAACTCCAAGCAAGCTTTCAGTGAGGATTTGTTTTGGCAGGTCTCAGTCTCTTCTATCTCAAGATCCTGTGATGCAATGGAAAAGAAAGATTTCAAGACTCTTTTTCCTGGCAATTAAAATAGGAGGGAGGCCTCTCAAATTCACTTACAGGTTGAAAACATCTGATCTGTATGATCCAATTGTTTCACATTTCTTAGCCTCACTGAGAAAATGCCTTGCAGTATTTTCAGTGCAGCTGGAACCAAAGACCACTGGATTTTGAGTCTTAAGATACATCCAGTTTAACCTCTTTGAAGGGATAAAATTCAGAAGAGTAGAAGTAAAGCAGACCGTGAGTCACAAAAATTCCAGACAATAAAGATCCAGCTTCAAGCAGGTGTTTTTGCTAAGTGAAAATACCCATCCAAATGTGTCTCTTAGTGAGTCAGTTTGGCCCAAATATACAGAAAAATATTGTGCGTTTTTCTTTGGATCATGTCTCTAAGCCTGCTCAATACGACGAGTCCTGCCTAGGATCCCTGATACAATGAGTTCAGATTCACAGTTCTGATGTGATCTCCTGAGGTTTAATTTCCTTTCTCCCTGACAGCAAGATCATAATTATTGAGGTATTAGCTGAAATGCACTGACTGATTAAATCTAAAATAAATACTAATTGCAGGCACATCATCAAAAAGGAGAGACAATATCTGTCTCTAGGTCAGATGCAAGCAAAGATCCGCTCCTAGTTAAGGGCAAACCCCAACTCAGTGATGACTTTGATGGGGCAGCTTGTTCTTGCTAACAGTGCAAGTCTGTAAATAAGGGGAGCCTCAAATCTGGGTGACGGCACAAGCCTTTAGAGTCCTGTCTCTGTGTGGCAACACACCAAACACAAGCACATGTACTGTACAGCACAGGTGAATGAAGTCCTAAATGACATGAAACAAGTCCTCTGCTGCTCAACCTGTCACATGCCATATCCCTCATGTGCTGATACCAGGTCTATAAAGACAATATTCAGCCTTCAAGCTCTGCTCCTGCTCTGCCTATGCTAGAGTGGGCACAGGATGAAATATATGTCACTTTTCAGATGTGTTTCCTCACCTCAAGCCTTGCTGTATCCCAATGACTTTTAGTGTGTCAAGAGGTACCAATCAGGAATGACAAAAATCCCAGCACCCTGACAGCTTGCATCTGGGTTTGGCTCTTTTTCTTTTTTCCCCTGAAGATTTTCCTTGTCTTTCAGTATGGAGTTGAAGCCTCTGTTCCCTCTTCCCGAAAACTGATCCAGCCACTTACGGGATTCTCAGTGAGATCATTCAGGAAACATTTCCAGTTGGAGGTCTTTGCTTGGGGAGTTTTTTTATTTACTTTGTCCTGTGCTTGGCATCAGTTACAGGTGCTTTTCCTATTTGGGATGGAAAGGATATTAAGCAGTATTCCTAAAGGTCCTTTTGGCTTTTTTTAATTTGCCAAGAAAGCTTTTGATGGAACATCCTCCCCTGGCCCCCAGTCTGACAGGATTCCCTGACCTGCATAACGCTGTCCAGATTGAAGCATGAGAAACATTTCGAAAATGAACTATGCTCAAGTCTGGGAGTTATTAGCTGCCAAGAAATCCCAAAAGCTTTTAAACCTTGTTTGCAGCTGCAGAGTAGGAAACCTAGGTGCTATTCAGAGAGGAATTCCACAGGAACTGTAAATTCAAGGCAACTTGCTGCTAAAATACAAAGGTAAAGAATTAAAGCAGGCTTCAGAAAAGAGCAGCCCAAGCCATTACAACGCCAAAGTGACTGATTGAAAAGGAAGTTTGAAAGACATCAGTATGCCTAGCTGGGATATAAAACTCAGACTGAGGTAAAGCAGCACATTCTCTTAAAATCATATGTCCTTCGCAGTCAGTTGCAGATCAGGGATGAAAGAGGAGGTTGAGCACTCCAGGATGGGAGATTTTTGTTCTGCACCTGGCACAGGGGAAAAGGGGGAGGCTCTGGGCAAACACCAGACTCAATCAGTCAATAAACGCCTTTGTCAATGAATCGAATACTCCTCCAGTCCCAATCACTGCACTTTATTTGCTATAACATCAGAAAACTGCCCCTTCCTGGTTAAGAAAAGGAAATAAGGGTGAATATTAGGTGGCTTCACAGCTAAGAAGGTTTTTCTAAGAGTTTCGTGCACAACCAAAAGTCATTGGGTTATCTTGGCTTAAGGAATGGTGTTCATCAGCCAAGTGATGGCCATTAGCTGGCTGTGTTTTCCCAGCCTAGGCTGCGAGGACAGGCACAACCACTGTGCCTAGTGTGAGCAGTTTTCATTTCACAAGGAGGCAGAGCAGGAGCAGGCATATGGTGAGTTAAGAGGGTCAACTTCCTTCTTCCAATACAAGCCCAGCGCCCCGACCAGTGAAAAAGCACATTACCCTCTTCCTCTGCTCTGATGCATGCAGAGCAGAGCTAGCAGTTCCAGTCAGCAAGGTAATAAAGTGCAAACACCTTTCAGGGAATGATCTCATCCTGAACAAAAGTTAAATAACATTTCTTGATAAATCACTGTTCCCCCGTGTGCACGAGCACACAAAGAAATAAAGTCCTCCCGCATGCTGAAGTGAGCAGCTGCTTCCATTTTTGAGGCATTTTTAGGAGAAGAGGAGCTTAATTTTTAGATAGTTCCATAAGTGGAACCTCTGAAAAACAAGGTCTCATCAAGTTGCCTTATGTTCAATCCCTTCAACAGAAGCATCCCCAATGAACTTGTCACTATCTTTTCCAAGGACTCCAGAAGAGGCGAGACTCTCAAAGCAGAGGAATACTTTTGCACACCTGGCTTGTACTACTTTAAGGAAAATTACTCTCAAGAGCTAATTACAAAGCATGATTTCCCCCCCTCTAGCTGTATAGATTAATCTATTTCATTTTCAAAATCTCATTTTTTCCCATCACTTCAAGTATTCAGAGGAGATTACATTATTACAATCACAACTTGGCCTCAGTCCCAGAACGCAGAGATGAAGAGAGAAAAGGCTTTTGTTGAGCACACACTCTCACACACACACATCCCCACCGCTCCACATATGCAGTTGGTACTTTTGACAAAGTGAACGTGCATTAACCAGCTAATGGGGGGTGTCTAAATTCTTATGACAAAAGTCACAAAAGTGAGAGATTTCTTATGGAATGTGGAGTCAATACAAGAGAAAAACGACCAGGGAATCTGATGGATAATTATAAGGCACTTCTTTTTTTTCCACCATGGAAAAGCACAGATCTTGGTTTTACAGAGGCAATGAAATCGAAGGGAGAATTTAAGAGGGGTCAGCAGTGCCATTGGGCAGTTCAGGGCAATACCACATCCAGGTGAAATCAAGGCCCTTTGGCCAGCCAGACCTTTTAGACTATCTGAAGAGGTTAAAAACCTACTAATTCAGCACCTAGACAAAGCAGTTCTACTGCAGTGAAGGAGTTGTGAGGAAAAGAAATTAGAAAAGCTCCATCATATGCTAAGATGCTTCATTAGAGTGCAGCTACTCAAAATTGCCCTGGAAGGAACTAATCCCTGGAGGTGCAAGGACCAGATTTGATGTCAGTTATGCCAAAGTGCTTTCTTTAAAACTAATGTAAGCGCTGGGAAGTTCGCACAGTTAAACAAGAGCAGAACTCCTGTCCCCACAGGATGCCTCCTCCCAGCGCTGCCGTCCCCCCGTCCGCCACTGCAGATGTTTAGGGAGGGGGAGAGGCTTAGGCTGTGGTTCCACATCTATTAATATCACATCTGTTGCACTCTCAGATTCCGTGGCAGAACAGATTTGATCTGGATCAAGCACAAAAGCATTTTTGTTGAATTAGCCTGAGCACATGATACGATGCGCTCCAGTTTAAAGCTGGTCACATTATGTCAGCCTGAAGATGACAGACAGTACTAGAGCTGGCATAAAGGTTTCCAGGATAACGTTATGTCAACAGAACAATTGAATGCATTTGAACCAGCCTTTGAATTTGTACCAGATCAGGACTTTGCATTGCAGGGATCAAGCTCTTTTGATCCACAGCTGGGCACCTTAAGTCCAGATGCATCAGCTTGTGAAGCATTCTCTAAATTCTAAACCCATGTGTGCAAGATTCTCAAACACCCAGTACCCATAAATTAAGCAAACAAGTTGGGGTCACATCTAACTTTTAAAAGAGTCTTCCTCTTTCTTCCTGAATCAGGCTGATCCTCTGTTAGCACAGGTTAATGCAGCGATGCTGATGCCTGAGACATCACTGGGTCCTGACACCACAGCTGCCCACAAGCCTAAGGCCAAAAGACTCTTTCGGGATGAGGACAGCATCTCAGAGCAGGGAAAATAAATAAATAAATTTGATTTTTATATTTCATCGGAAGGATTTGGGGTTTTTAAATTATATATTTAGAGAAAACACAAATAATTCATGAGTGTTTTCAAATACATGAATAATTCAAGCTGGAACCAAAATAGCTAAATCATCAGGGCCATCATCCTCATAGAGGCATCTAGGGTAGGTTATTTCAAGTACATTTCACTGCAGACTGGCACGTGCACAAATTCACTAATAAGCAGCTGCCTCCATGCCTTTTAGCCTCCACAAAACCTAGCTAGTCACAATATCCCAGACCCAGGACGCCAGCCCTGTAGTTAAGATGCATCTGAGCCCTAAGTGAGCCATGGCTTTAAGAGTAGGAACAGAACCAGTTTGAAATCCTATTTTACAGCTCCCCAAACCACATCTGAACCATGTGGTACATGTGTGGCATTTAAGAACAAATTATCTGAACACCATACAAATGTTCACTAATAGCTAACTCCAAACTCTAGCAACCAGCATTCTTGCATACATATTTGTGGCTGACATTGTGTAGACTTTGAGGCATGTATATTTGTTAATTTGAATTCTGTGTATTTTGTGGGCAGTGAGGGTATAATACTGAAACCATAACTTCATTGTGAAAAAGTTTGCACTTTTTTATGTGTGTATATATATATATGTGCAGAAATATGGAATGAGCTGGGCAGTCAGATACACTAACAGGAATTCTCAGAACAAGTAAAACTCAGCTTTTCAATACATTTTAATGATGGTTTCCTTTACTTTGATACCAACAAATTTCATTTTTAATTGTCATTATTAGTATTTCTCTAATTTTGTTTTCAAAATTGACTTTTAACTTCCAATTGCATTTTTATTAAAAACTGCATTTTACATTTCATTTGTTCTATCCAACAGCATCACTTAAGGCCGCACCTGATTTACAAACTGAAATCCTATGGATATTTTGTCAGGTATTAGCCTGCTGGAAGAGCAGTAGTTTATCATTTCGGTTTTAAGCATAAAGCATTTGCCAAAATCCAGCCCCTGCTTTGACATTTCACTTACTACTAATTCAATACTTAATGCCAAAACTGTATTCCAGTGTATGCATCATCCTACCTCCAGCCTCCCCCTTGCTCTGCCTGTGCACCATGCCTGGTCAGCCTCATGCCAGGAAGAAATTCAAACCTCAAACCCAGAGAACTGCGTATTCAGCATCAGCTTAAAAGCAAGTAGCTGTTGTCATCTCAAGCTCTGCAAAATACTAACCCCAGAGGAAAACCAGACAAATCTCACAAAGGGCTCTGTGCAGAAACACTGTTTGTTCACCCAAAGATCTCAGCTAGGACCAAGATGCTGTTAGGTACCACAGTGCTTAAAACAAATGGAAAGTCTTGGGCTAGGAAAATAGAGCTGAGCATTTCTGGCTATAACTATTTTTGTAAAGGATGGTATTCTGCTTACTGAAGTCTCAGTGTATTATCTTCAAGATACCACTGTCCCAATGGGGACATGGTCCCTCTGCACTCAGAGAATGACACTGGTACCTCTGACTGGCATCGCTCTCCCACCGCCTCTGTGACTATAGCTAGTGCCCTGCACAAGCAGTATAGAGGAAACGGACCTTTTGGAAGCCAATGATTAAGTCAATAGCTTCTCCCTATTCCCTTCTGCAGAGGAAAACTGCCTGGGATGGGTTAAACAACTATTCTGTGGTCAGAGACGACACTGACAGAAAGAACAACTTTCGGGAAGGAAGCTGTAAGTGTAGCATTGCATTAAGAGGAAATGAAGGAGCTACGTTATAGCATTGACTTCTATAGCTATATCTGATGGCATTTTACATTCTCTGCTTACCACCCCTATGTGTCTGCTTTGGAAAAACTCAAGATTCAGAACAGCCAATAGAAAAATGTTCATGGCAAGAGCCTAACACTAAGCATGCTGGAACCATGTCTTCTCTAACCCTCTGATCTTAGGAAAGATAATGGCTCATTCATTCTCTCTTTTTTTCAGTTTTGTAGGAATTCTCCTATTGTAACGAGCCTTTGACCTAACCTCCATTTCTTCTAATACTGCCTGACATATTCCCATCATATGTTAACAGTGTGTGTCTTCAGTCAAAAGCAAACCATCACTAGTGCTCTCAGGCCCTAAAGAAAAGCAACGTGGAGGAAGAAAGAAAGAGAAACCTCGACCTCACTGGTTCTTCCCAGCGATCTGTTGCTCCAGCAACTGAAAGTCAAACAATGATGTCAAGAAGACAGAGCCAGCCACTTTAAACCCCGCATCCAGTTGCCACAGCAACTAGTTTTTAAAGTAAGTGATGCAAAGAGATCTTTCTTTCCTCAGTAGTAAAAAAATATGAGAGTAAATGAGGGCAAAGGATGTTTACCTGGGGCTGGGGATGTTTGTGTAGGGGACTGTGCTGTAGCACCCTGCCGAAGACTGGGGCAGGGAGCAGGATGCTGTTCCCTCCCAAAGGAGCAGAGCAGCTGCTAGGAAGCGAATTGCTTTGCTCTTCCTTTCACCAAAGGAAATGCCAGAGAAGCAAACTCTGCTGCCAGATGCCACATGGACACCAAATGTTCCCCACCGGCTCACACCAGCCAGCGCTGCCGAGGCTCCGAGGGGAGGGCTCGACCTCTCGCTTTCATCCCTCCTGCCTTGAGCTGCTTCAGCTGTTGCAGACCCATCTGTCCCACGAGCCACTGGCCATGCTGGGCAGCTTACAGCCTTCAAACACGAGGACAGGTGCTGGGGGGGGCCCTTTGGCCACCCCTGAGCAGAAGCCCTTTTTCAACCCCTACTCCCCCCCGGCCCTTTCCCCAGCCTCCTGGATAGCTCTTTTGTTTGGGACCATTGGTTTGCAGCTTCTGTGGCAAAAAGGCATAGCTTTGTGATTTCACTCCAAATAAAAACAACTTCCCCAGCCTTCTAAAGGACTAAGAAGGGAGATGGGGTGAGAGCTGTTTGTATCCCTGGCTGGTTTTGAAGGTTACAGCCAATGCTTTGGTTGACACAACCAAACTCCTGTAGCTTCTTTGCACTTGGAGCACACTGCTTCCCAGAGTAGCCATCCACAGGAAGGTGGTGAAGAACAGAGCTGGGAGATGAGAGACAACCATGATCCATGGTCCCTGCTTGGAAAGACCTCGATAAACCAACCAGCCACATCATAGACCTCCTAAAGAGATGCTTATCCCCACATGCCTGAAAGGAACGACGTGATTAACTCTTGCACTGATTCATTCTTATCCATTTATCTATTACAAACCATTTCTTACTCTATTAGGCCCTTGCCCTCACTGAGTAATCCCTGGTTGTATCATGCTTTGGAATTAGTCTGTAAGGTCCTCAGGGCAGGGATCATGCCTTGGAAGGTGCCTCACAGACTTTAGGCCATTGCTAAATTAATAAGAACGTAATAAAAGAATTAGAGAGCTCTACTGAGGGAGGCATTGTTATGCCCCAGAGGCAGCATATCTGGTTAACAACCCTGAAAAGAAATGCCAACAACATTAGCCTCTGCCCCTACATCCCTCTGCCTAATGTAAAATTAAATAGCTACAAATTACCTATCTATTTTTCTGTCTTCCTAGGCAATTAGCCCATGCTCATTACTGGACATATGGGGATACATCCAAGCATGCAGCATGGAGACAGGAGACACAACATGGCACGAGTGGATTCTCTCAGGCCTCTACTCCATTGTAAAATACATCATGAAAGCCACAATACACTGGACTATCAGTGGAAGTCATCAGAAAAATCCTGCCAGAATCCAGCAAGAGAAGTGTCCAAAGAGTAAACCAAGAGCCAAGAGTGGCAAACAGGCTGTGAAAGTGCTATCAAGAGTATGTGCAGGACTGAGACGAGCAGCTAGGGATGTTTATTCATATGGGAAAGACAAACACCAAACCATAAGCAAATGTGGCTAAGTGCATTTATTTGCAATTAAAGCTCATGCATACATTTCCATGAATATGAGGTGCACCCGACTGATTAGCAAGCCTGCTTCCAATGGTGCATTGACAAGAATAAATCCACAGCATTGCAGCAATGGGACATCTGAGCATCAAGGCAAACATCCTGGAAGAATATTCACCGTGAGGTTCTCTGGTCAGCAACAGTGAATAGGAACCCCCTTATGCTCCACCACAGCCACGGGCCAATTGAGGCATCACAGCATCAACCCCCACACACTCTATTAAGAGAAGAATGCTGTCTCAAATGTGCTTTAATCCAGTTAAGTTCAAGCCCTCCATTTTTGCAGCTTGACAGTAATGCTATATTTTTATTCAGTGCAGGATCAGAGGGCTGATGAAACCTCATGTTGCCAATATAAAAGTGGAAGGAGCTTTAGCTAATCCCAAGGAAAATGAAGTCCACCTCTTTCTCCCCACACCCCTCCTGAAAAGAAAGAAAATGCAAACCCCACATTTGACTCTCTTGGAAGAGAAAAATCCCTGCTGTCCTCAGATGGTTAAAACATGCAGCTTTAGTAGGCTGCATAAGGAATAGCAATTACGTACCCTTCACCTCTTGCCAGCTTGGGGGCTTTTTGGTGGGGTTTTGCTCTAAATCTTTGGGTTGGTTTTGGTTGGGTTTTCTTTTTCCAATCATTCTTCTGGGAGAAACAGTCTCACCCTCCATTAGAACGGATGGTTTAGGGGGGAAGAAAACAGGAGAAGGGAGTTCACAAGCTGCTTCCATGTCATTAAAAAGAAAAGCCAGGTCTATAGTGCAGTTGGCCTGGCCATATTAAAGGAGCAGGTGGTGTAGTGAGTTAATTTATTTGGGAGGAGACTGAGCAAATCCCAGCAACTCCGCTGAGAAAAAGAGCTTTGTATGCTGACACAAAGCCCTCCCCGCTGCAGCATCTCTCTTGCTGTTCTCCCCTTCTCTCCTCTTCAGCATCTCCTAACTGCAGGGCTAACATCCTCTGACAAGTGCCTCAGATGGTCCAGCAACAGCCCTATCACCCACCCTCCCTGCCCCACTCCTCACCCCTGATTGTTACTATCACATTCATAGCACCCACCCCTGCAAAGCCCAGGCTGCTCTTGATTACTCTCTAGCACAACTGCATTTGCTGAAGAACTGCAAAATACTTCCTACACTGTGCTGAGGACACAGTTGCTCAGCCATTGTGACACTGCTGCAATGGTCTGGCACAAGGAACAGTGCAAACAGGGCTCCAAAGATTCCTCTTTTGAGGTTGCAGACTCAGGACCCACATCAAAGCCAGCTGCTTGTCTGATGTTTGCTTGGAATGATGGTGTCTGAGGAGTGGGGGGGAGACTATCTGCCTGCCATGCCATGAATATGTGCATTATTGGCATAGCCTCCAGCCACGCCACAAGCTGTGTGTCAATTAGAGTGTGGATCTGGAGAGCAGCAAGCCTGGGCAAGTAAAGATGGGAAAGAAGGTTATTTATTAAAATACCTCTTTATATGAGGTAGAAGAGGCTCAATCTGACAAAGTCTTCTTATAGTCAACAGAAGAGGCGCAGGTTCAACAAGCATAAACTTAGCCTTTCTCACTCCCAAATAACATGCCTAGAAGCCAGACCCATGGGATCCTGGGTTTTTACACAGAAATCAATCATTTCCACTGGGGCCACAGCCCCACCCTTGCTGCTGACCCTTATACGAAGGCCAAAATATAAAGCAAACATCTCCAGCAGCTCTATTGTGCTTTGAGCCTTCTTTTCGTCTATTAGTACTTTACTCTGGAAACAGAGGCCAGCATGACAGCAGAAAGGAAGCCAGCACCTTCATAGATGATTTTGCCTGTGGCATGAAGATGCGCTACAGCTTCTCTACTGCCTGTACCATTGCTAGCACCATAGCAAGGTAAATGCACTGAGAAGAGAGAGGGAACAGGCTCTTGTCCTTGCTGCTCAATAGCTGCAGAAGATGCACACAGGGTTGCTTGAATAACCTGATATCCATATCAGTCATACCAACCCACACATGGGTCCAACCAGCAGCCATGGGGAAGGTGCACAGGAGGGAACAAACAGGGTAGAAATGGTGTTCTCTGTCCATCCTCAACGGCACCCAGCCCTTTGTGCCACAGAAAGGGGCAATTTAGAACACCAGTTTGGAGAAAGAAACTGCCCATCAGACAAGAATTACTCTGGATTGGATTATTCAGACTGAAATCAGTTTCTCATCAGGAGCGGAAGGTTCCCTTGTACATCTGGGAAGGAAAGGAAGATTTCAGGATAGCAGCAAGCAGTAAAGAGCGTCTAATTCAGAAAGTGCTCAGAGGTTTTATTGCACAAAGTTAAACCAAAATGCACTCCTTTAAGACACAGTGAAAGGAAAATAGCACTGGGAAAGGAGGAGGAGGGGTTATGGGAAGGATGAGAGCAGCTGGAATGGAATTCCAGGGGGACAGATAGACAGGCAGTCACAAAGTCTGTTAATTATTTAAAAAATAAACTAACACAGAAAAGGACATCCTGGGGAGGAGGGGGAGGTAGAACCTCAGGGTACCCATCAATTATACACAAACCAGGTTGGGGACACTGCAAATAAGGGTCCTGCGGCCATGCTCATGGAGATGTCACAAGAAGTTGGCCCCGTCCCACCACCTGTGACATAGCACAGTACCTTCCTAACCCTTCATTACCCCTGGTTCATTGTGTTTTGTAACTTGGGCTGATATCCACAAGAAGAAACAAACACAAAGCAAGGCTTGGCACTAGTATGCGTTTCTAATTGCATTGCAACCACATTTTCACCTGGCACCACAGTGAACTGGCCAGTTTGGGAGCCTCCCTTCTTACTTAGGAAGCAGCGACCACAACAAACACTTGGGTGTTAAGCAGAAGACAACTGCATCCAGGTCGCTGTTTCCAGATCAAGGTAAGCAAAGCTACGAGGCAGAAGACACAGGAAATAAATATGTTCTTTAACAACCAGCTTTCCTGACCAAAGCTGGGCCCTATATGGAGCAGCAACTCCAGAGATGCAGATCCGTAGTTTTCAATAGGATCAGGCCACACACACCACTCCTGGGAACTGCACAATATGATTGTTTTGGCTGAACAGCCACCTACACTGTTGGCTTTCAGATCTTTCTTTCCAAGAGCTCCATTAACAGACAAAATCCAAAACACAATTTAAGTAGCAACAGTATTTCATCCCGATTTTAATATTTTCTTACAACTTAAACCTTTTATTGATATCCCAATATCTTTAGTACAGCTCTGGTCCGGACAGTCTGAACCTTAAGAGGGGAAGAACCATCTCAGGTTCAGAAGTGCTAATCCTGCCTCCGTGTCCATTTCTATTGTTTCTTGTTATGATGAGAAAATATATTCACTAGAAACCAAAAACACTAACTTATCTCATACACACCATCAGATAACCATTAAATAACAGCTTTGGCTTACAAATGGGTGGCACTAAATTCATGTGTCTACAAGTATGAAGATCCATGACCCATTACAGAATCTTAACCCATCAAAGTCATTCCAATTCCTTCTACTCCTCTATTCTTGGCTCATACATGAAGTAACACCTATTCTTTTCACTGAGCTCCTCCTTAAAATATACAGAAACATGCAGCTTGCGAGCAAGAAGGGTGATGTGTGCTTGATAGAAACCACCTCTATAAATGAAACCACAATTTTTACGATAAATGGGCAAACAGGCAGAAGCTGTCTCTGCCATAATGATTCATTTAAAATAAATCAATCCAGCTGTGGTAAAATAACGAGTTCTCTGCAAATACACACACAAATTCTGGCTGTTTGATTACGAACATATTAAATCTAGTCCCTCAATTCCAGCTCTTGATGATAATTAAATACACAAACGTACTGGAGTGAATTTGCTCCTGGTAATTTGCATGGCAGAAAATCATTATTCCAGCAATTAGATATGGTGCAACTTGCTTCTTTATGTACACCACGGATTTCTTCTGATGCTTTTGCGTCACCCTCTAAGTAGTTAATAGACGCCCCCTTCCTATTAATAGCATGATACAGTGGGTCCATGGTGGCTTGGCCTCACGTGTTTGGAGCTCTGCTTCATATACATGTTTGGGATAACTTTTGTCCTTGCTGCTACGGCTGGTGCTGCAAACCTCTTGCTGCCTTTAAATAGACAGCTCCTTTGCTGGAAGTGGAGTGGTCTTCATTTGTTATTTATTATATTGGTCATTTGTTCAATTGTGCTAGCTTTATCCAGTGATTGGCCAAACAGTATCAGGGCATCCTTCAGTTCAAGGCAACTAATTAGTTTGTTCCCCTCCTGTTCAGTCGATTTGGCCTGTCACACATGGGGCTGATGCATCTCTGACTGAGAAGAAAAGGTACAGACTTGCATCCATTTAGGTGAGGCTCCTCATCCCAGGCCAAGCTGTATAGTCCCTAGGTTTAGAAAGTAATTCTCAGTCACCAGCAGGAGAAAAGGGAAGGATCAGAAACAAGAGGAGCATCAGGGGGGAAAGAATCCACAGAACAGATTTGCAGGGCTCAGTTTTGTACAACCAGAAAGCCCAGCCTTTTCTCCTCTAAACGCATTTCTCTTTGAACATTGGTCTTAAAAGCCTGTGAGAAAGCCTTCTCTCCCTCTTGAGGCTGCTTCCTGAGCTACAGCTGGCCATGCTAGCAGTCTTCCCTGCATTTCAGCCTTAAGCCTGTGCTAAAAGGCAGGAGGTACCTCTCAGCACCTCCTGATCTCCAGAGGGTATCACTGCTGCTCCATGGTTTAAAGATGGGATGCATATATGATAAATTTTAATTAATCAAATCAAGAATTTTGATACATATTTAAGAATCTATTTGTTGCCAATCCACATATTTACAATAAAGGGCCATATTTACAATAGAGGCCAGAGAAACATCAAAGAAGAAACAAACAGCAAGAAATGTGTCTAAGAAGCAAGACCATCCCCATGTGGGGCTTCTCTCTCCAGTGCGACTGCTCGTGGTCCTGCTTCTTCCCAGCCCCAGAGCAGTTTGATGCTGTCACCTCTCTCACTCCGCTGCCCTGTGCTGCTCCAGCTCCCCAGCTCTTACTCAAAGCCATTTCTCTCTCCTGAGCAACCTTCCTCTTTTGTTTTCCTTCACACTGTGATTTTGACTGACTTTTAGTCTACTTGCACAAAGTAGTGAGATCAAAGATAGCCCAGAAGTGAGTGTGATAGCCTGGGCAAGGAAGAGTCACATTCATTTCTCCTCTTCACCACTGACTTCTCACCTAACTACAGGCACACTATTTCATCTCTTTCTGCCCACCACCGCCTTCTTCAAAGTCCCATTCAAAGACAAAGATATGTGTTAAAGGCTGGAAACACTTTGAACATGATGATAGTCACCAGCCACTTCAAGAAATCTTGTCCGTTACAGTTGGTGGAGTTGTGGTTTCACCTAAGGGTAAACATCCATCAGAGCTGAACAGTGTCCTTCAGCAGATGGTGGGTTTTACCCTCCCTTTGCAAGGGTCATGGTCAATATTGCAGTCTGACCCAGCTCACATGGCCACATGCTGCGAGATGAACATGCAGACGTGCTGCAGTCCTCCTACAATCAGCCCCAAACCTCCCGGAAGGTCAGAACAGGAGGGGTGGGATATGGCTACCCAACGGCCAAGACTCTCTGGCTGCTGCTGGGGTGTGAAAAGGAAGAGGGAAAATGCAACAAAAAGAAAGAATAAAAAGGCTTCCAGTCCAAAGCACAATTAGGAAGAACGCACCCGTTTTTCTCAGGGTTAGTCTTTTCTTCTTCTCTCTTTTTGGCCTGGCTCACGGCTGCCTGCAGCTCCCTTTGCTGGTTGCCTAGCAGGGCTAGCATTCATGGCAATCTGAGGGACACCATGGATGTTCCATGGAAGCAGCCTGCTATTTCCTACCCAGATGTCTTTTCTTTTGGTCAGTGTCATTGCTCAAAGAGCAACAATGGCACTCTATTTCCGTGGCACTCATCTTCAGATATTCTAGTGACAACCTTGCCTTACCTTTGGCTATGTTGTTCCCTAGATGAATATCACATACAAAATAATCCAAAACAAATCAAGGCAGCTAAACTTGTTAATCCTTCCGGTCTGCAAGGCAGAAGGGTTATTTTACAAAGCACACTCAAGCTACACAGTTTTGCTCAAGTGCCCTGTAACAGTCAAGAACAGCTGAAGCAATTAGCAATGCCCCGTCTCCGCCAAAAGACACAAACTCCAGGGAAGGAATCAATAGGAAAACTTTACAATACAGAGCCCTTAACTTAAGACACAATTTAGAGATAAAGCCTTTAAAAAACAAGGGATAAGGTGCTAGACATGGACTTAGGAAAGGGCTGAACTCTATCCTTGCATATTTGGCCGTGCCATAGAGTCTTGGGCTCCCCCATGTAAAATGTAAAATAATATTTGTTTTCTTCATGAAATCATTTGGAGTCCACTGACAGAACAGGCCAAAGAACTATACTTATGACTTATTTATACCATCCTATTACTTAACAGGGCAGTTTTAACACTGATCAATGTGCCAGAACAGACACAGGGTAAATGCTCCTGCAGAATTCTAACCACACACACTGCACGTGCGGGATATTTGGCTGAAGATGAACCATCTCTTCATTAAGTGTTTGACTGGGATTTGTGACATGTGCCCTTGTCCAGACAAGAGGCTCAATTTGCTGACTCCTTCAGTCCCACCTCTCTACAAACTGTGCTTCTTACGAACAGCAAAGGGATGTTCTCATAGTCATTGGCTACATGGTGAATGGAGGGTCAGTTTAACCTCTCAAATATATTGTATTTATTCTTGTTAAAAGAATTTGAGTGCAGGATTCCAAAACATCACCTTAAAGCTGAAGCCTACCCGGAGCTTTCAAGTTCATGAATTTCACCTTCACAAATCTGTATTTCACCAATGAAGCTTGTGATTAGTTTATACCTTTCCATCATCATATAAGCACCTAACACCTCAGCCACATAAAGCACTAAGAACAGGACTCAAAAAGATACTCTAATTATAAACCAGATTTATTGTTTACTCTCAACAACCCTAGTTGTTACTTCCACTGAAGTCAATGGGAGTTTTGCCACTGACTTCAATAGGGTGGAGCAGAGCCAGGGACTTTTGTCTGTTAATTCCTTGTGGATCATTTACAGCTTTCCAAGCACCACTGCAAAAATAAACTTCAGATTTTTGAAAAACCACATGCACACACTCAACAAAAAACACAACTGGAGTTAAAATGTGTATAAATACCCAAAGAGAACCGCTAGCAAAATATCCCTATTTCAGAATAGCTTATTATTTACTCATTAAATCAGTAAATGACAGCTCCGTTTCTCAAGAACAGCTGAATGTGCATTTCTCTCATCGGGGGTCAAATGATCCACCATCCAAAATATATAATTCGCTCTTGAGTATAGATCAAGTCTCAGTCTTGGGCTCAGAGCATAGACATGGCTAAAAGTGGCCTTGATAAGAGACAGTGCTCTGGAAGTGCCAAGAAAAGATACCCACACAAGGAAGGGGAATATCTCTTCTAGGTACCTCTCTAGTGCAATCCAGCTGATGAACCCTAGATGCACAAGGTCTTGATGAGGGAAAAAGAGCAGGCTACAGGGGACAACCAGCCACGGCAGCCAAAAAAAAAAGGAAGAAAGGATGAAAACTCACACATGTTCTATTTCTTCCACCTTTAACATGCTTATCCTACCTCAAACAACACAGTGACAAAACTCAATATTAGGATAGAGCTTGAGCATTTTTGCACCCTATTGTCACATATTTCCAGGCAAAGCTTTTCTGAAACTAAGTATTTCCCCTGCAAATGCCTGTGAAATGTCACTCTCCTGCAAATTTCCACCACTCAGCTGCTGAAAGAGTCAAAAACTAAAGCCCTGGACTAAAGCGGGGCAATGCTCCTGGATGAACCTCCACCATCTTGCCTAAAGGATTCTCATGTCGACCGCTTGGGAAAAGCAGGGCTAAGACAAAGGGGAGCTGAAAGCCTGGGGCTTGAATTGAAACTACAAAAGGAACAAAAGTAGCAGCAACAAAACTCTACGGACTCCTTTGGCACCCAAGGAGGAAGCTTAAAATACAGCCAGCGTCTCTCAGCCTTCCCCCCCCTCCCCATCTTCTTCTAAGAAGAAAAAAAGAAGAAAAGACAGCTCTTAGAAACAATCTCTTTCTGTGTAAGCTGTAGCCAGAGTCAGAGAATAAGCCAGCGTTTCTGTGCCAGCCCATTCACATGGCCAGGTGAAAAGAAACTCATTCCTTTACAGCCTGTGCTGCCCCACACAACATCTGCTGAGAAAGTGGGATGGGCAACACCAAAAAGGGGAGAAGAGAACAGCCGAGGCCTTCAGGTTAGAAGGGCAGGCTGTTCCCACCAGGGAGCCCCTCTTTCACTTGCAGACAACTGCTGCATTTGACATTTCAATGGGAACTGAGGCAGAGCAGGAGGGAGGGCGATGGAGGAGGGGGAGGCGGCAGAGCACACATAAAGGGACCCGAGTGAGAAAAAGCAAGGAGGCAAAAATTCTGCATCTCTTTCATTTCTGCTTTCAGGGTTTTTCCCCCGTAATATGAGAGTCAGGAGAATGAGGAGAGTTTCTTTTAAAATGAGAGGGCTGGCGCTGTTAAAAACTTTGAGATGAATCAATTTTATGGGGCTTACAGGGCAAAACTCATTTTTTTGTCAGCCTCCTTTTTTTGTTTGTGTTTTCAATGAGAAGGGAAAAGGATTTACATAAAATAAACAAAAAGAATGAATAGGAGCAAACCCTGCCATGGGCACCAACAGTGGAGCTTTTAGAAAGTTACGTGAGTGTTGTTTCAGTGCTCAGCATTGTCTGAAGGTTCAACACAGGCACACTCATCGTGGGGAGCAATTCTGGAATCCCAATCGCTTCATACAAACCTCTCAATGAGAGCTGCATGCTTTTTTAAACCTGCTTTAGAGAAACTTTCATCCAAACACATCGGAGTATTTTGTAAAGGCTTCAAAGCAGCCCCGTGCCATAAAAAGGGTATTATCTCCATTTGACAGAACAGGAAACTGAGGCCCAGAAGGAATCACACAGACAGCATCCAGAAATGAATCACTGGCTAAGCCTGGAATAAAACTGGTTCCCTGGAGCACCACGCTCATCTGCAGTGGATGCAGAAATGGCCTTGGCTAAGTGAGAGTCTCTGCTGGGGTTTATGTTAAACCCAAATATGCAAACCAAAGAAAACAAGACCTAAAACATTCATATCTACAACCACTAAATAGGGATTCATAGTCACAACAGTCCAGGGAAGCTTGGAGGAACCTTTCAGCATTTGGTGAAGAGATAAGCAAATGGCTGAGGTAGGAAGATGGTAGAGGAGAGCCCAGAGCAGCTTCCTTGAAGGCAGTGTAGGAAGGTTAGGGGTCTCCTCGGAAGAGTGAGGTGCAACTTGGGACCAGCTTCCACAAATCGAATGGATAAGAGATATTACATCCACAGTTACTTCAGGTTTGCTTCTTTCTCAATAAGAATTTCCATGGATTCCCCTAACAGTAAGGGAGGCAACAAAAAAAACCCCAAAAGCTTGCAAGGTTAACACCACGCTCAACATTCAGCACGTGCTATACAGGTCAGTAGTGCCTTGCTATTTGCTTAGGACCAGTGTCACACACAGGAGAGAACCCCCAAAAAGCCACAGAGTACTGAATGTGTGAGCAATAACTCAGAAGTGAGGATTAAGAGGTTAAAATGCTTTGTGCTCAGCTGGAATCAGTCTAGAGAGAGTTCAGCATCGCTTATGCTTTTGTGTGTCAAAAATTGCCGATCTTTGATCCTTCTTGACTGCTGTGACTCAACACTACCTCCTTTGTGCCCCTGCTCCTCACTACATATATACACACAAACCAATGAGTTACCGGTTAATAGGCCAGTTTGCACTAGGACAGATTTAAGAGTGAAGAAACAAAGCCACAGGTGTTTCCCAGTAACATGCATGCATCACCCATCACAATGAGGGATCACAACCTGCACCTTCCTCCTACCAACACATCCTCATGGCTTTAACCAAGACTCTCCAGGCTTCCAACCTCCACAATCTCCATTTTCACTCTTTTACCAGTCACAGGCATCCACAAGCAGATTTACCTGAATATTCATAGTGCCCATCAGAAGGCATGGAGAGAACCTGATGGTTTATTTTGGAGTGTTTTGGGGGCTTTGGTGTCTTGTTTAATACGAGAAGAATGTCTACAAAACTTATGTCACTGGCAACAAGAAAATCTCTACCAACCTTTCTTCATCTTTGCAGGTTAAAGCGTGAACCCTATTTTAAAGGGACTTGCATGTAATATGTATTTTCTGTATTTGTCACACCCTCAGCGAGTCCAGCACCATGGCATAGCAGGTATCAGAGTCCTCTGCAATCCTAAAACCTCTCTACCATGCTTGGAGGAAATGGCAAATGCTTTCCATTCCATCTTTTCCTTCCTTCACACCCCTAGTGAGAGCAAAGGAAGTTTTCCTGTGCTAAAATGGAGCCGAGCGCACTCTCCAAAACTGCAGGAATGTTTCAGCCTATCTTCTGAACAATCCCAATTTCATACCGGAAGAACATTTAAGAGCATTTTCCCAGCACCAAAATAAGGAGCGTTCCCAAGGATAGGAGTTTTTTCTGCCTGTCCAAACTCGCCACTGAAGTCCAGTACATGTGAGCATCCTAAGGGGTGAATCTGGGTGAGTGCAGTGCAATCCAGGCTGCGCTCTGCTGTACCACTAACACCCAAAGCCTGGGGGATGCTGAATTTCCAGTAAGGAGCCGTTGGCACCTCTGAACTGTGTGGCTCTATTTTCCATCTGCAAAACAGGGATAAAAAACTACCCAATCTCAACACATTGAAACCCTGTGCAGATGATAAAGCTGCAAAGTATTAATGAAGTTAAATCCCTTCCTGGTGCCTCACAAGCAGCTGTCAGGGAGGAGACGACAACAGATAGAGAAGGACTTTATTTTCTAACTATAATAAAGTTTCCCTTATTATTGCAGTTTTGGCAGCAGTAATATAATTTCGGAGAGTTTTCTATATCACAGTTTACCCCCACTCTTTAATGCCCAGGAGAAGTGACTAATTGAGTGACAACAGAGCAGAGCCACTGCAGCTCTCGCAGCCTTCGTGGCAGGTGATGAGGACAAGTCCATCCACCTTTTCCCATATGGAGCTGAAGCCACATCCCCATGCCCCGTCTGAGAGGTTTCACTGTTTCAGCTGCCTCGTTTTATAACACATACTCAGAAACCAGATATCTATGGAGTAATGGTGAGTAATGTGCTGGCTGCTATCTGCCTCGTTGAAAGGATGATAAGAGTCAGTCAGAGATAGTCCTGCTTCCCAAATTAGATAGCTAAACCATCAAGCCCTTGGAAAAATAACACCACAGGCTCCTCCCCACCATCACCTTCCTCCTCACAGATAAGTAACTGAGCATTGCTAGCACAACATTAGCTGCAGCATCAGTCCCTGGTCTTTAAAAAGTCATGACTCACAGACAAGATCACGAAATTGGTTTATACTTAATTCAATTTTTCTATTAAAAGGCTCATTTGAATGAGCTCTCCGTTTTCTCCTCACTGCTGGGCTAGAAATGAGTTTTAAATGGAAAACGCGATGAAGAGAGAAGCTGCTTTTCCGACAGCAGTTGGACTTCAGTGAAATCTCTCAATCTGCAGGAAAGGTACAACTTTTTCTCAGCCAAGAGATATGGCAACAACACGTCTATCAAAAGCATTCCTCAGGCTGAGGCGTCTTCCCTGCACTTGGCTCAAGCCAAGTTTTTAAGCTCTAGTTCATATGTTATGCCCACAAAAATAACTGCCTCAGAGCCAGAGCAGTGTTTGAGCTCAAAGCACTGCTTGATGATGAGTTTGTTCTGCTGCAGCACTTGACCCATGTATTCACACTGCCAACTGATTTGGTCCAGTAACGTCAGGCAGAGGCAGGTACCTAGGTGAGTGAGGAGGAAAAACAATGACGTCTGGACCCATCGCTGCTATTTGCTTCAGGGCACCAGAGCCATGTTCTGGAGATGTTTGGCCCCTGCTTTGAAAACCTCCCAGTGCCCGTAGTAGGGGTCAGGCAGGGACCTCAGATGGTTCAGACTGGTTGGCATAGGAAACTGTATGGTGATGAGAAGTCTTGGTTATGTTCACAGTGCTGTCCCCAGGACTCTTTGACAGCAAGCAACTTAAAAATGTCTCAAGTGAGCTCTGAGATGGGGCAGAAACTTTGGTTGGGGAGAAAAAACAAACAAACAATCACTCTACAAACATCTCAGAATGGAAAATCATTAAGAACTTGACACTGAAAAGACTCTGGATTTGGCATTTTGGTGCTCTGTGCGCTTGTTGTCCTTCAACAGCTTTATCTGCCTTGGGCATGAAATACTGTAGATCCACACCTCCCAGAAACAATGGAGATGAAAGATTTGGGGTTCAGCACTAGCTGAAGACCAAGGTGACCACAAAGCTGAGATCAGACTTCAGCCAAACCTTCCTGTGAGCAGTGAGCAATTGCACTGCAGCTTTGGTATTTGCAAGTTCTGGAGCAAGGACCGTTTTTGCTCAGCTTTTAACACCACTTCAGCATCCCAAAAGGAATGCTCTGGTTTGCCAGGTTAACTCTGGACAGAACCATGTGCTATTTGGATGGAGACCCATGAGCTACAAGAGCTGAATTTGGAGCCTCCTTCACCTACCATTCCCCAGTCACATTCTGAGAAGTCAAGGAGGAGGGTGAATAATCAGAGAACAAGTTTTGAAGACAAATATAGTGAATTCATCTGTAAGATGTACATGGGTAACCTACCTGCTGGCTGTTACCATTAGCAATTTTTTAAGCTGAATTTAAAGCAGATGAAAGCCCTGAAGGCTAAAGTCTGCTAATTCACCCCCCACCTACCCACCAGCTCCAGAAATAAATCTTGTGGGTTTGGAAATAGCTCCTTCCCCACCTCTAACCACAGGCTTGACAGTCCCAGCCAAGCCTCTCCGTTTCATTAGCTTCTGGATCATTCATACACATACAAATATGCATACATAGGCACACACATACAAAGAGCTGCCCACTTACAAATCTGACAGGTAAAATTATTCCCTCCTTCTACAGCCCTCCTAATTGCCTCCCCTGGGCTCTTGCAAAGTGCAAACGTCACTGGCTAAATATTAAGTTCACGCAGTGTCACCATTATGCCTTTCATTAAAGCAATATCTGTCTCATAGCTCAGCGTATACGTTCCTTCTAATTTCACTGTTAGGACCCACATGTAGTGCGGAACTTTCCACAGTATCACAGTATCACAGTATGTTAGAGATTGGAAGGGACCTCAAGAGATCATCTAGTCCAATCCCCCTGCCAGAGCAGGAACACCTAGATAAGGTTACACAGGAACTTTCCAGTCCAACTTTGAATCATTATGCCAATTTCCCTCAGTTATTTAATGATAACTTTTTTCAGGAACCACTTGAAAAACAAGGGTGAGGTTTTTGCTAAAGCACATTTTACCCCGGCGTGTGTACATGTGCCTTTTCTTGATTTGCTCAGAAATAGTTGGCAATTCAAGATCTCATTCATTCAATATCATTAAAATTGAGTCCTATTAGAAGGTTACAGTATTTACCATCTTAAATCTCCATGCTGGAAGCTTGTCATGGCTTCGTAGTCTGAATAGAACTGAATTTCACAGTGAGTTTTCAGAAGCAAATTTTCCCATCAGAGAAGGGTCATCTCCACAGCTGCTGTTGTTTATGTCTCCTGAAATCCAAATGAAGAAACACGCCACCTGCAAGGAACAGCAATGATTTTAATTGGGTTGCATTTACTATCAAGAGATACATAAGCAACAAAAACAATCAGTGTCAGTAGTTCCTTTTTAGCAAACTGGGACCTGTAACGATTGCTCCTGAGTTCAGGATGCAAATCAGCCTTTCCCAAATACCTTTTAAGCCCCATCTCTGACAGGACCTTAAAAGTTGAGGAGTCAGCACTGAGACAGAAGAAACTGTAAGAGATGGATTTAACCAGAGAACACTTGAAAATGGAAAAAGAAGTAAATCTGGCTGCTGGTAGCTATAGGTAAATAGCAGTGCCAAAGTGGGATTTATTGTGTTAATGAAGAGAATTCTATAGCCTGATAACTTGCAAAGTTAAGAGAGTAACAATTAACAAAATGAACTACCCTCGAATTGTTTGGATTAATGATAGCAGTGAGCAACATGGTAGCTGTTTTCTGCTTTTTGGAGGTGCGGATAGCAGAAACAAAGCACGCAAACCCAGCTGCATGAGCCTGGGCTAGTGAGTATTTCTAACATCCTTGTTCTAATTGCCAAAATGTTCTCAGCAGCTTTGAAAACCAGACTACAGTGTTCATTTCCCACCAAGGATTTGGAAACTGGAGATTGGAAAGGGTATGACTAGAAACGCTGGATATAAAACACTACAATATCACAAAGTACACACTGACTTCGCGTTTGATTTCTTTCAACAGTTGAATCTGTTGGTTGCAGATTGAACAGGGAGTCAATAATTCCCATTTCTATTTCCAACACCGTCAATAAGAATATCTGGGAGGATTTCTTCCAGGAAAGATAGTCTTCAAATCCTTTCATGTGGGATATCAATTTGTCAATTTTGGTTTATGACACTGAAGTCTTTGCATTAACAAGACAAAGGCAGGAGCCCCAGGAGCTCAGTGAAGAGTCTTGGTGTCAGGACAGTTATTTTCCAGCACCCACCACCACTGAGCGTGGCTGTGGGTGACTCAAACAGTCTCCCTGCTCCAGTTGTTACAGGCCAGACTGCAACATCCTCATTCAGACTATAAACCAGCACTTTAGTGATTGTGACAGATCATTTAGGACACAAGCAAGTCTAATAAGACCAGCTGCTACATCTATAATAGGTAGCTATGAATTTACACTCCTCCTTCATTTAAAATGCATGATCCTTACCCAAGAATATGGAAGCACTTTTGCTCCCCCCTGACAAATACCTAAGCCTAGTCAAAGGTGAAAGTATGCATACATTTACTCCAGCTGTGGGCTGTATCTGCAGACGAAATACCTTTTTTCCTGGGTCTGACAGAAAAGGGTGCTGGAAAAAAATGTGTCAAAGGAAAATAAAACAAACCAGTCAGGCAATGGCTAGAAACTAAAAGCTGTTTCCCACCACAGGTGTCTTATTTCCCCTGAGGGCCACCTCTTGCTGTTTTTCAACCCTTTCCAGATGCTGCAACTCAAGAGGCAGTGGGATGGGTTAAGTGACTGGAGCAAGTCATGCTCTCCTTCCTTCCCCCTCCTTCTATTCCTTCTGCTAGAAGAGGCAGGCCAGCCACAAGCCACTTCCAGCTAACACACCTTACTCCTTTACCCAGCCATATAACGATGCTTAAAGTACCCTCAGAAGATGCTTTTCACAGCACATAATAATGGACACTTGCAGGACACTGCTGCAATTAGTAGATTACCACCCCCCTCACTGAGGATAATGAATTAAGGAGGTACCCAGTATGGAAGAACAAGAAAGGGAGACAGAAGTGTGGATAAGATTTTCAGCCTCAGGTGTTCAGGCACTTGAGGGTAAAAGCACCTCCTTGCTCTATGTTTCTGCAGGGTTGAAGAAGGTACAATTTGTACAGAGACAAAAGGAGAGACACAGCTAGATCCAACATGTCCATACTTGTTCCTTTCCTGTAAGCACCAGGGGAGCAGAAACCATTTTGCAAGCTGGTCCCCATCCCCCAGTACGGGTTTTTCCTTCCCTCGTTGTTGCAGTCACACGTTGGCTATGCTGTCATGCAATGCACAGCCCCACCAAACTGAGATGAACTGCTAATGCGCCTCCACGGAGAGACTTCTTGTAGAAATGGCTCTGGAGCATGTCCTCTCTTTCTCTAAGGAGAGCTGTTGCACTGATTTGGAAAAGCAGAGGCCCCCAAGAAAACATCTAACTGCTTTTGGTTAGTAATGTGGAAACAGGAGCCTGGCCAGCTCTTACAAAACACACTTTTGACATTGATCTCCCAAACAGGAACAGACTTGTTCTGGCTGCACATACGTGTACACACACCCACATACACAGATGTGAGAGGAAAACTCAGGTCTTCTGAGCTACAGCCACTAGCGCTAACCCAGCCTCCACCACCGTAACCCACCACTGCAGCTGGTGGTGGTTCAGCTCTGGCTCAGGCTTGGTGCCCAAGGGACCGAACTGCTGGTCCTGTCAATGACCATGAAGGGGACCCACTCCCATGGGTTGCAAGTGCTGGTAGGAGCGGGAAATGTAGGGAGGAAGAGATGAGTTTCCATCCATCAAACGAGGCAGCCAAATGAATTGCCCTTTTCAAGAGCTGCAAGTGCTCCAAGTGCAAATCTTTCAAAGTTTGTGACAGTAAATTTCCCCCCATCCTATTAATAAAATATAATAGCAATTCTGAGAATCATGGCCTATTATCTAAAGTCTTAAAACGACAGAGAAATCAAAAGGAAGGTGAAATATAGGGCTGGGGGAATCAGTTCAGGGGGGTTGCAACGTGCCTGTGTGGCACACAAGCACAACACAATAGATTTAGTGGTTTCTCAGAAAAACACCACAAAACAAGAGTGGCTTACTGTTAAAAACTTTTCAAATGCACATTTTAAGGTGTTCTCAGGGCACATATGTTAATTGTTTGCACAGCTCAAAAGAATCACCGTGATTTGCCATGTAAGCCTGCAGAAGAGATAGGCTGGAGGTACTCCTGCCACTCCTACGCTACAACTGTCATGAAGTTTGCAGGTTCTACCTCCCAAAAATCAACAGGACTCTTGGCAGAAGGTACAATAAGGATCACAAAGCACATGTTGGTCTCTGCCACTATTAGACTAGGCAGGGAACACTATTTTTTGATGTTTTTCCCCATAGGAGATGCATAGAAAAACTGAATTTAACTAAAGGCTTAAGAAGGTTTGAGACAAAAATAATTGTCTGACTTTCGTTGGGGTTTTCTTGGGAGAAAAAAATTACAGCCAAGTCCGTATTTTATTTCCTTTTTTTTTTTTTTTTTTTTTTTTTTTGCTACTTTTATAGGAATTTGAAATTTAGGACATGCCAAGAAGTTCATGCTTTTACTTTTTTCCCTTTTCTTCTAACGATGGCATCATTATTCCTTCTTCCCTTACCTTTCTCTCACTATCCAAAAGCTGAATTCCCCAGAACAGCCTTACTTATACAACCACTAACAAAAACTCTCCTCTGCTACCTCCTTGCATCCAGCCACTAACGCAAAAACTACTCATGACTTAATGATGCTTCTCCATGCTTCATTAGCTTTTATCAGTATGGAAATCAGGATTCATTTAGAGTTCTTCAGACCTGTCACTGGAGATGGGCTTGGGGGAACAGGATAAATTCCTGGCTTTCTCAGTGTCATTGGGCTTGTTGCCATTGATTTCAGGGGTGTCAGAAATGTCACCCATGGAGATTTCAGCCATAGGCTGCTGAGTCTGATCCAGCCTCAATTAGCAGCTGCCTGATAATTGTTGACATTGGAGAGCTATGAACTAAATCAGGGGCCTTGATCCAATGAACCATAAAAATAAATAATAACCATAAAACTACATCTGCACTATAAAAACCTCACACGATTGCCAGTAACGATGTCTGCTATTTATATATGCTACCTGGCTGGGGAGGTTTCTGTGCTTAGATACATAACAGAATCTGCCTTAGCCATCTTTATGGGAAGGTGAAGGGTTGAGCAGGCAGTGAACCAGCACTATTATCTTGCATTGCCCTTAGTATAACCCAAATCAAGGCTTAGATGTTGTGGGTAGATCAGTCATTGTATCTCTGCCCATGGGGTCTTTCAAAAAGGCAGGTTTCAAGCACTTTTACAAAGCTTCAAGGTTGGATTCAAGCTCTCCTCCAGCCCTAAATGACCTACAAAATTGGTGGCACATCCAGGGGGTATCTTCAAATTTGCTTTGAGAACATCTCTGAAGCAAAGCATGCCACCACTCAAATTATTGCTTTGATTTATCTTTCCCATCACCTTCACTGTTGCTTCAGTGTGCATGAAGGTACTTAAAGAAAGAATGTAGCTGCCAAAATAATTTTCAAATCAGAACCTCCTGGGTTATAATTGCTTTCTCCCATCTGACAACTGACTTGAGTCAACCTGGACTTGTAAAAGTGATCTGACTCTTTACCAAACCCTGCATGTGGCTGATTCTCAATAAGCCACCAGGCAGAGAACAACTTAATAGTCATTGAAAAGCTTCAGTACTGAAAATCTGGTCTTCTTTTCCCAGCTCCTCTCCCAGTCCTGTGCAACTCAGTAGGACTGAGACATCAGAAGAACTTTTAGTGGTTTATTTAGGTTCCAGTCCTGCACACCTTTGTGCATCAAATTCCCATTGCTTCTGAACTGGAGAAGAAAAGCCTGGAAGTTTTCTTAGCGCTCCTCTGGTTTGTACAAATAGAGTTTCTAATGCTTTCCTACCTGCACCATATTTAATACAGTGTTTGCAAAGAGCTGTGAGATCCCTGCACAGAAGATGACAAGAGTATAAAGTTATCATTTGCAAACAGCCAATTGATGTTTCTCCAGAGCAGCCAAATTCATGCAATACCAAGTCCTTGCCCATGTTCCACTTAATTAATTCAACACTCAAACAACACTTCATTTAATCAAGACATATCATATCGTCCCTTTCAGCTGAATGAAGCACTGAAGTTATAATGAAAACAGGTCGATATATCAAGTACCAGCAATTTTTCCTGTGTTTCTGCTGGTCCCTGAAAGGCAGAAAGGAGCAGATGCTTTCCCTTCTTGATCTTCTTGCTCCTCAGTTAATACCTGTAGTGATACCACAGTGAACTTGGAATAGAGAAGTTTTTATTACATTTGTTCAGAGCAGAACTGGTTGCAATTTTTCTCTCAACTAAAAGTGTGTTTTCAAGCAAATAAACGGAATTGTCAAAGGAGATGGGACCATCTGGTCCTGCATCCTGACTCCGATGGGGATCAACCCCAGCTCTTTCAGGGGAGGTTTGTTCCCAATCCCCTTCTATAACAAGCCAGTTTGCATCCTGAAACAAGGGCTTCCCTCCCCTCCAAGCTTGAGAAAAATTGCAGGTGTCTAACTTGGTTTTTTTACATTTTACCAGAATTCCCCAATATTTCACACTGTGCTTTCAGAACAGTACTACACTTAATAGGGAGTCAGCCAGATTTTCTGGGCAGCAAAAGAGCTACTCACAGCCTTCTGTGATATGTTTAACAGAGAAATGCCCCATGCCAGGGCAGATACATCTATATTGGCTATATCTTCACCAAGATTTCATGAGATAAGTTCAGCTGCCTTCATATTGTATGTAAAACATGACAGCCCCTTTCCCAGCAATCAGAAATGCCCATTCTGATCTCTAATGAAGGAAGGATCTGGATCACTGTAAACTTGTGACTTTGCCCTCTCCATGTAAATCAAAGCACAGCTGCAAAATTTGGGAACAGAAAAAAAAAGAGGGGGGAAAAAAAGCCCCTCTAACCACACACATCCAAAATATAAATACTCCTGGCTAGTAAATGTCACTTGACACTCTCACATCAAACCTGTCATCAGCTCAAGCGTTTAAAGCGAAAACACTGCTGGGGTTGGGTTCACAAATCTGTCCCTAGCACTAATTTACAAGTAACCCTTCTATATTAATTATTCTTAAGTATGCCACAATGACACATTAAATTTGCATGCAAAAGCCCAACTAAAGCCTGAGCAAGCCAAGACCTCTGAGAAAGCGCTGCACATAAGAGAAATGCATTGTTTTAAATAACTACCTACTGCTGAGCTGGGGCACAGAACATATTTGGAAGCAGTAAAACTGCTGGAGAGAAGCAAAACAATACATTCGGGTCCTGCTAACGTTGAAACAAACGAACAAACATACATTAAGGTTGATCTAAGGTGGTTGGGTTTTTATAATCAAATAAATGCAAGTATATATTTGCTTAGTCTGCTGATCCCTGGAGGCTGGGGGTGTCATCTCTGCCTTGGTCACAGCTGTTGCAAGCATGTGGAAAATGCAGGTAGCAGAAACCATTCCAGTTCCCCAGAGGCAAAGCAGTTGCAGGGACTATCCATAGTTCAGTGAAGCTCTAAATCAAGTTAGCAAGCACTGGCCCTGTTGTGATTTGCATGGACCTTCCCACAGCGCACCAGGCTGTTTTTACCTCATAACAGATACCATCGATGCTAAGCAAATTGCTTGCACAATTATGCATATTTGCACAGTGCCGTCAGTTGCAGCTGATGTCACTTGCTGATTATCTTTATCCCAATTATTTCATCAATGGAAGCTTGGTTATTCCATTTATGACTCATTCTGCAGCACTTATTATACACTGTGCCACACCAGGTATACTTTTAACACATGGTTTATTGCCACAGACGTGTTTCAGATGGGGATGGGGTGGGAAAGATGTCTGGTTGAATTCACCTTTCCCACCCCATGGAATGCTGTTAATTATAAATTATGTGTCATTAATCACATGGTATTGTTATTTAGAAAGCAGTCAGTCATCCACATACCAGTTATAAAAGGATCAAATCTTATCATGCCCTGATGAATCAGAGTTCAGTATATTTTAGGTTTACCATAATCAGCTGGCAAAGGCTTGCTTGCAAGCAAGATGCTGTTTATTTTTACATTGTTGATGAACAAGCATCAGGATTTTTTTGTAGGAGGAAAAGGGAGGTTCAAGTGGCAAGTGGAGTGATCCTAGAGCAAAGTGTTTGTCCTTAGTGCTGTCACCAAAAGCAGCATGCAGAGAACGCTTATCTGTTCATTGCATCACACTGCCCATCCAAAAAAATGGATTAACATACAAGTTATAGCATCCCTCTTTGGGCATGTTATCACAAAGATGCTTCCTCAGGGCATGAAATCACAAGCTCACATACAGGAGCTACACAAGAAACAGATTGGCAGGGGATGAGGAGGACCTGCAGTATTTCATTAGATGCTCTCCAAGCCAGGCTGCAGGAGATGGCGGGCTGATCAGATGTATCCTAACCACAACAGTTTGGAAAGAAAGTAAGGGCTGAAAGGGCCTGGCTCTGGCATGGGTTGCTGGTTCCCATCCCACTTCGGTAGCCTTATGAAATGAAAATAGTACTAAAAACCAAAATGTGACCATGAGGGGACACGCAGGAGCTGCACACTTGTCTTCAAAAGCCATCAGTCACTGAAAGCCAGGCTGTACCTGCAGTCTGCAGACAACAGACTCAATTCTCCAGGGACTGAAAGGGCCATGAAGCCTCTGACCTACAGGTCACTGATTCAAAACCCAAACAGATTTTGTGAGTGATCAAAAGCGTTTCCCACCTGGTTGTTGTTTGCATCTAAGTAAAATAAATAGGAAAGTCTCACTCCAGTTCTTAGCTGCTCATAGTGCAACAGCCACCTTTCAGTGCTCAACAGCAAGATCTTCAGTGGCAGTCCTGCACCTTTGAGAACAAAACCTGCAGTCCAAGCAAGACTCATGATGGGGTCACCAAACCCCAGCTCTCTGCTACTATGTGCACACAGAGCCATGAAATACTTCCCTGAAACCAGCTTAATATCTACAGCAGAAAATTAAATCCATGATTATAATCCTAATGGAAATAAATCCAGGGAAAGACCCCATTTAGTCAAGGTGGAACAGGACTGGGAAGACAGAAGTATGGGCTGGAAGTCCCAGTCCCCAACAGGTAAACCTTGACTCCGCAACATCATCAGGTTGGATCCTCCAGCACCATGAATAAAATCATGGAATCATTTAGGTTGGAAAAGACCCTTAAGATCACCAAATCCAACCGTTAACAGGGTTGGCTGCATCGTGGGAACTGAACTTTCACATGAATATCACAAACTTGGGGCTTTTTGCAACAACCCTATACATCTACCGCTCAGTTATTCTGAAATCCAAGGAAGAACAATCCTTGCTGCTCTCCCAGCATGACCGTGACTCATCCTTCAGAGAAAGGCCTGGACAATTAAGAGCATCTGTCAGTAAAGCCAGTGACAGATGACTCTTGTGGCTCTGCACACACATACTTTGGTCCACAGCTTTGGCAACTCTGGAGTGTTCAGGAAATAGATTACTCTGCAGCAGTCTGCCCCCAGCTTGTTTCCCTAGCAAGCACACTTAATAAGCAGCCTGTTAGAGGCCATGGTTATAGAGCACCCCTGGTCTGTGGAGTAATCAGGCTACATTATGGTGTTGATCATTAATTATTGGGGAGGGAAGAAGGGCATGCTTAAATTAAAAGCAAAACCAGAGCTCATTAGTCACATAGTGAATGGGGAATAAAGACAAAGGCACTCAACTCCTCCCTATAACTGTACCTAGGACTAAGGGATCAGGGCTCTCATGCTAGTTCACAGTGCTGCTCTTTCTCAGCAGGTAACTCCACATTTCTGCTTTTCCCTACACTCAGGGCCCTGTTTCTTTGTCAGAGGAGCAGTTTTGTTGTCAGACATTACTCCTTCAGTCCACAGCTGAAAATGCTCACACATGATGCTTCACCAAGCATAAGCAGTCAGGTTTAGGGATGCAGGATGTCCTGTGTGGGGGGAGGCTGTGAACCAGCCCAGGCAAACATTGCCTCTTCCTAAACACCATGGAAAACAACCCACTCAGGGGAGCCTGTGCTGCTGCTGCAAAGACACAGGGAGGTGAGAAGAGGTGAGGGCTGAAGCTGAGCCTGGGAAGCGAAGAAGGGGAGTAATACGTTGTATGTTTGAACCTAAATCTAGCCTTGAACACGTGTTGTTCAAGTGAAACTCAATGAGCTCTCCTTGAATACCATTTCAGATTAAATTACTTGAGAAATGCATCCACCACTTTTTACCATCCTCGATGTTTTCTTCAAGACCTCCTTATTTCCAGAGATTTAGCACTGGATTAGCAAAGCTCTGAGGTGTGAGCATACAGACGTGTTCTCTACAGTCTCAGCCAAGAGGTCTCATCTCGTTTTCGCTACCTACTCCAGCACCCAACCATCCAAACAAGCTTGTCGCTATTCACTTGTTCCCAGCCCAACACAGATATAGTGCAAGAAATTGCTGGTAACAATAAGAAATGAAGCCTTTATCCTCAGAAACCTTCTGGAAGGAAGTGCTGCAGAGCACAGGAAGCCTCTGGCACACCCAGGTCTTCCACGAGTGACCAGCCCAGCAAGAGCATTTGGCTGGTGAGCAAGCTGCAGCTCACCTCTGGCCAACCCTTACACTGATGGAAACCACTGACTCAAACCTGGGTTCCCTGACTGGTCTCCCTACACATTCAAGGAACCCAGCTTTGTCAACACCCTGGCACACTCCATTACTCATTTCAAGCTTCCCACTCTGTTTGCCAAACCAAGCCAGGCTCCTCCCAAGCATTCCAACCAAGAAAAGAAGAATGTTCAGCAAAAATCACAATATCTTAGCATCTGAAGCCAAATCTCACTTAGTGTGCATACCCCAGAAGAGGACCCTCAGCCTTGGTAGATCTCATGGAATATCTCCACTACCAAACCCCAAGGGAAGCTGCAGTGTCCCTCAGGTCAATGCAGGGCCATTCTCTCATGCTACCTTTTCCCAGGACTGCAGGGAGGAAAACAGCAAGAGGAAAAGCACAGACAGGTCTTTTGTGTCTGAGCTGCCTGTCATTGTGCAGCCAGATGAGAGCAGAGTTTAAAGAGAAGGATTTATATGAGTGCCTTGCCAGACCAGGCTCAGATGCTTTCTCCAAGCTTAGGTAAGGACATAAAAAATAGATCAGTTTCTCTGTCTGCTTAAACTCATGGAAGTAAAAAGAAGTTGACTTTAATTTTGCCTATAAACAAACTGCACTCCCTGCATAAGGACTTATAGAAACTTAACATAGGGTTGCCCAGAACAAAGGGAAACCTGACAGGTTAAACAGAGCTGACACCACTGTTTCTTACAGAGAACTGCAAAATAGCCACAACTCACACTGTCACCTTGGAAGAGTCACTTTCTTCCTAGATACAGTCATGCAACCACCTCATGCACTGCTATACACGAGTGTCAGAGACAAATCTGAACTGAAATCTAATGAATCCAGCTAATTCATTATTGGACAGAGGTATGTGTTTCAGTTTTATTTCATCTTCTTTTTTCCCTTCCAAGCCAAGCACACCAGATGGCCAATACCACTCTCATTGCTAGGTACTAATCAGCCACTTCCATATGATATTTGCCATGAAGAATTAATACAATTAGGTCAGGATGTAAAGACATCATATTATTCATGGCAATAAGCCCAGATCTACTTCTTATTCCTCCTGTGACTGCCTGCAGCCCAGTGAGGTCAGAATCCAGGTCCCTTTTTGCTGCAGTGAGCTGAGCTGCTTCATGTCTCATTGCACAGCACTTATGCAGCTGCAACTCCTGTTCCCCTTCCATAGGAAATAGAGTCCAATTCAGCTGCAAAACAAACCTTGCTAAAAGATCTCCAAGTAGTTGCTTAACACAACGATGATGCCCTTGTCCTCTCTCATTTTCCAAGTTTTATTTTCCTTTCTTCTTCAGTCACTACAAAGGATGTAAGCAATACGAACAGAGAACTGGTGACAAGCACTGGAAGGTCTTTAGTGGTCAAGCCCTTAGAGCTAGGGGCTCACAACAGCACAGGAGATAGAAATAAGGACATGCACTTACATATCCCATCTTGGTGCTCCTCCCTGACTGCTCACCCAGAAGTGAATAAGTGGATCAGCTATTTGTCACTGCTTAAAATCACTGTTGGTTTTTCTTTCCTTTACTTTCTCATATTTAAAGTAATTGAAATACCAGCACTTGAGTTTACCTGGGAAGGATAGCTCCTCTGTTGCCCTCTCAGGGCACATTCCCTACTCTGACTAACAATGACTGATTCATTTTACATGTATTCTTTCTCAAGGTTTCAGGCTGTGGGCAAAGCTGGGATTGCCCAGTGATATATGGGAGATCAAGTCTTGGCTTTTCACTCTCATAAAAACATGTATGAGGCATGACTTTGGTCAAGTTACTTGCCTTTTTTCTGTGCCATAGATACCCTGCCCCTACCAAAAGTTCAAGCCAAAACTCAAAGCTATTCACTCTGCAACGAGCAGGGAGGCAAAGGTGGAAGCAGAATGCTTCCAGCCTGCAGGGCAAGCTGAAAGCCAACCTGAGACCTGCCCCCAGGCACTGAGGGACCAGGATGACTGCAGAGTCCCACGCAGGCATCCCCAGAGCTAATCCCCAAGCTGGGCTCTGCTGCCTCACTGCAAACAACACCCCACAGACCTGCCCACAAGGCAAACCCTCTGCTGCAAACCATGCAGTGGCTCTGCTCCGCTTCCTCCAGCTACTTACAACTCAAGACATCTGTGTTTACTCCGTGACCCATAATGGAGCTGTTTTCCCTGGAAGGGCTCCATCTCTGCCTCACTCCTGGTGCCTACCATGTGTCCATCGAGGTTTTTCCCCCCTCAAGGTCTGCACACTGCTATTTTCAGCACCCTCCCCGTGTGCTAAAGGCAATTCATGTTCTGGGACACATGGCAAGGACTGCAGAAATATTTCCTGTTGGTCCAAAGGGAGGCTTCTCCAGCAAAAAAACACATAATAGCGCTTCAGAGACCCCATTCTCCATGTACAGCACAGCACACAAGGCAGATACAGTACTCTATTTGCTTTTGACACCACAAAGTGAAAACCCTACGGAGAGCCAGAAAGCTTAACAGGTCAATCGTCTACTCTATTGTAGCACCATTTCTAAGGCAAAATATACTTGTTACTGCACTTCATGTTGTTACACAAGCAGAATGCAACCTTCTTGCCTGATCCCCAGATGGAGCAGATTAGCCAAAATTCACTGGACATGGACCTAAACCCCAAACCTGTTTCTAAACAGACAGCTCAGCCATGGCCTTCATTGCTGATCCTGTCTCCTGTTGTCACACAACAGAAAGCAGGCATGGTCCCTCTCAAGACTTGCTGTTGAATACCCTTTCATTTTTCTCCTGTGACAATAAGATGACCAAGTTGTCATCTCATCACCTCCCTGTGGCAAGACACTAAGGAACACTAATTCACTGACCGGGACCAACCTCCTTAATTATGTCCTTCACATCCATGTAAATCCTTTCTCATGCTCTTCCATTTCACTTTGTGACCCCCAGGGGAATAAAAACTATTAAAATGCTCATTATTCTTATTATCATTATTATATAGTGGGGAGATCAGAAGGCACGGGTAGCAATGGGGGCTGAGTGGAGCAGCTCCATTGGGCGGATGGAAGGAAGCAGGAAGGAGAAGGGGTTTGTAGGGAGCAGCTTAAAGCAGGAGGGCAGGACCAGATCCTAATGACTCCTTCCAGCATGGAAGTGGACATTTGTTCCCTTCCTGCAGGACTCTATTTCCCTGTGCTGAGATGTCCTCACCACCCTGACAGGCAGGAGGTGCTTGGCTGGGACTGGAGCCCATCCTGGCTAAACCCCAAATGCAGGCATGCACAGAGTGAGGGGCAGAAGGAGCTTTGAAGGCTGACAGCCTCAGGTGCAAACGTGTGACTGCAGACATTCCTGCAAAGCAGGAGCAGGAGATTTGTTACCTGGAGAAGGCTGATGCTTGACGAGTGATGTCTTCATCCAGCTGTCCAAGAGGGAGTTATTCTGCCTGCAGGCACCTTCTGCCTCATCAGGGCCAAGAGCCCACATACAAGACCTTTTAAGGTCCTTAAGACATCTGTGAGAGAGGAAGAGGACTAACGAGGGGGGAATATTAGCTGGGGAAAGCGTGCCTCTCCCATTTCCGTGTCAGCTGTTGGGGAGATATGGAAGGCCCTGCAGAGCTCCCGCCTGCCTGCACACCCCTCAGCATGGGACCTGCAGAAACACGTTCCCCCTCTGAACAGTCTCATGTCACTGCTCTGGCAGCCAGCCCTCGCAGGGAGGATTGCTGAGCAGACACAGCTCTGGAGAACAGGCAGAGCGGGACAGATGGAGTCTGCAGCATTTTCCCAATTTCCAGAAGGTTTTCCTCCCAGTGAGAGGCATTCCTCCGGATACAGAATGCCAAGGTAATGGCAATTAGCCTGGCTTTCGGAGGACGAGCCAGAGACGACTAACAAGTACCCCATGTGCTGCTAGATGAAAACCAAAGGGAGGATTTTGGAAGAGAATATTTGAGTATGTTGTGACAAGGAGCAAGAGCCTGAAGGAAAGGCAGTTGTTCAGGGAAGATGGGTTCCTTGGTATCATCCCACCCATACTGCTGGACTGTCCACCGACCTCAGAGAAACGAGCACATTACTCTCTGCTCCACTCCCCTTATCTGTAAATCCAGGCTGGTTCATTACCACTGCATTTTTAGAGTCAACACATGGGGTTTAATTTATTAGTGCCTATAAAATCCTTTGCATTCCAGGGTGGGAGTTTAGTGCAGCACAAACCTCACTGCAGCCTTCTGCTGCCAAAGCACGTCTGTCACTTCTTGGTGTTCACCAGACCACAGCAAGACACTTCCTGGGTAGCACCAGAATGAGATATTTTCCTAGGATGGAGTTCACTTTTCGTTCCTCTCACATGGGTTTTAGACTTCACAAAACCCACCTCAGAGAACCCCATCTCCTCACCATGCAACCACAGCTACAAGACTGGGGCACTTTGCAGGATCCACCTCTGTCTGGTGAGGATGCAGCCCAAAACACAGCACCTCTGCTGCAAGTGGAAACAAGACCATTCCTCATGCTGAGGGGTTACTTCTTATTCCAGAGAAGGCCTGGACATCAGCAGGAACAGGATGAGACCTACTGATACTTCACAAGGGCATGCACTGCTTGGCCATCAGATGGGAACAGTCTCCATTCACTCCTTACACTTCCTTGATTTCAGCTAGGGCATCACGCTCCCAAAGACAGGGTCAGGCAAGGACTTAGGGACAAGAAGAAAAGGCAGGGAGACAGGCCAAAGACAAGTCAAGGTAAACAACATATAAACAGGCACTCCCTGCCTGCTCTGTTCAGTTGGAGTCTTTCAGGAATACTTCCAGGTTTGGCTAACCCCCCCTTTAGAAACACATTTCAAGCACTGTTTCTGAAGGTCCTTGAGGTAAGATAGCTCCAGCTATAAACCTTTTGGCTAAAGAGTGAAACCCAACCGCTCTCAATTTACCTCCCCACCTGAGGGTACATCAGTATTACATTGGCTTCTGGAGTTCCAGGTTTATGGCTCAGCAACACAGAGGACAGGATAGTGGATGCTATTGCATCTCATCTGAAAGATGCAAGGCCAGAGGGATTTTCCTAGTCTACATGAGGAAGGAGATTGAAGGTAGCATTATGGGAAAGGGAAATTCCTTGTGTTTGCACTCAAACTTACAACTCCACAGATGCTAAGAATTTACTTTTCCATTGCCACTATATGGGGAGATGCAGGGGACAAGAGCAGGGTAAAGAGCATCAGATGAAGATGGAAAGGAACCAGAGAGAGCCTCATGCTCTACAACTGGATACCAGTTACAGGTCTGCTCTTGAACATTCCCATTTCTTTTCCAGCAAATACATTTCCACTTGACGCAGTCCTCTCTAAGCAGTGTCCAGAGGCTCAAGCTACCCAGACGACCCCAGGACTTGCCCAACTCACCCCCCAACCAGACTCACCATAGGCCATTGCAGAGGGGTTAAAAGGCTTCACATATGGCTCTCATTGCTCTTCCTTTTATCCTGGTCATGCCCAGCAGGCAAAGGAGAGCTGGAGGAAGTAGGGAAAAGGAAGGGGGGTGGGAGAGGGTTAAACTTGAGGGAAGCAGGGAAATAGCCTGGCCATGGGTTTTGCCACAGCCAGCAAGAAGGCTGCCTGCCTGCCTCAGGGGACTATTAAAGGACTATGGTGACTTTCATCTCCAGGTCACTAGTTCAAATCTGGTCCAAGTCAGGGACAACAAAGGTATTATGTGAAATTAATTGCTGGTCTCAAGTCCAATTCCTAGTACATGTGTGTCCATTTCAGTTAAAACTTGCACCAGCTAAAGGCCGCTCAAGCACAGGGGCAGAGAAGTGAAGGGTGATGAAGCTCCCGCCTCATCCCCAGATGGAAACCTGCCTTTGGCAAAGGTCAGTGTGATCAAACAGTGCTTGTTGTCCTGCTCTCTCCATTTCCAGAGGTATTGTTCTCACACCACATATGCGTTTCTGAAGAAGTAATTTCAAGATGTCTCAGGTTCACATACCCTGAGTCAATAATTTAGAGTAATAAGTAACCCTGAACATGAAGCTGGAATCTTTCTCTCCCAAAAGAAAATGTCTGTGATAACAGGACAATGTCAGATGGGGAGATTTATACAGCAGGGACAGCCTTTTAGTTCTAATCTTGCTCAACAGCTCCTCACCATGCACAGGAATAAGGGCAGGCCGGAGAATCCCTCACTGCTTTGAACCACTACTGAACAGCATCACTTCTGGCTCCTGCTGAGAATCAGTGCTCTCATTGCTCTTCTAAAGAAGAGAAGTGAAAATATTTGAGGTAAAGCCATTCACCAAGGTGTTTAAACCTAAATATCAACATACTTTTCAAGTCACATTCATGGGAAACTGACTGGCTGCTTCAACAGAGCAGGAAACCACTGGACACAAGCAAGAAGGTCCACAACAAATTGTCCATGTTAGCAAACCGACAGTTCACGCCAGCGGTGCTCCAGATGGTACCTCCATCCCACCACATGGGACTAGGGGAAAAACACCATGAACCTGCCTGAATTGTTCCCAGGGTGCCTTTAGGGCTGCCAGAAAACAGCTGTACTGAGTACAAAAGGGCATTTTGTAGCCTTGCTGGACAGTGTGCTCACAGAAGAGCAATGTAAACACACTGCTCAGGAGGCTGAGCAATGACTTCAAGAGCTCCCAGCACTTATTTTCCATCTTTAAACTAAGCAATGCAGCTCTACCCAGGTCCTACACTGGAGCAGGCAGTTGAAGGACTGCTCTCCATCCACCAGGACAGGCTGACCCCCCAGCAATGCTCACCCATGACACACACCAGCTCCCTCACGCTGAGCAGAAGCAATACCTTGTTTAATTCCTCTGCTGAGAAATCACAGCAGATGGTCCCAGCTGGGAAACGGTGCTCGCCCCTGGAGTTCCAGCTGCATCTCTCCTGTCTGCTTGCCTCTCCCAATTAGGAGCAAATCTGCCTCCTGTCAGGCAGCAGTTCATTCTGCCCCTGCAGCCCACCCCATATTGGCTCCCATTTAAGAATAAAAGATTGCCTTTTCTGAGCTGCTTTTTGCTGCGTGCACTGACAATAATTCTGTGGAAATTGGTTGTTGCCACCGCTGATGACCATTAGCATGCTGACCTGCTTTGACTTCACCATCAGCTTTGAATATCAAATCAGTGATTAACGACTTCCAGTAATGACCCTGCCAGAAGCATCCCTGTGTTTCTCCAAGAAGGTACCCTCTGAACTGGATCATTACAGGAGCTTGTCATTTGTCAGCAATTTAGAAGCTGATAAGTCAGCACTGCACACTCAGGAAGGAGACTGTGCTGGTTTCAGTGATGTCTGTTGTACTCTTCCTTTTTCACTGGCAGAGGAAGATATAACTTAGATGGTTAAGACCAGTCTTGTTTGATTAACATCATCCGAGATATTAGTATGAGGAGAATCACTCTTTACTTGCCCCTTTCTGAAAGCATCTAATATTGATCATCTAAGGCTGCAATTCAAAAAAATGCATCAAGTCTAGATTTTGTTTCCCAATTATAGCTCAAAGACATGATAAAATTGATACAGAATACAATTCTACTCATTTCTTCCACCTCCAAAAAATATTGGCAGATTAATTCTGACAGATCAGGTGTCTGTGTTGCATTAAATAGCATTCAACTTCCTACACATCTACTTCCTCAGCATACAAGAGTAAAAAACCAGTGCAAGTTCTGTACATGCCCAGATCAGCCATATCACTGACCGGTCCATTGCACAAAGCCAGTACTAATGAATACAAAAGTATAACTTCAGAGGCGCTCTGGGCAAACCAGACCTTTGGTACGCCCAGCTACCTTAAGCTGTTCGTAGAAGAATAAAGCTTTGACAATGCAACAAAGCCTGGACCAGAAAACTCAACCAGAGGCAATACACGCACCCTAACAAAAACATCCAGTCATCCCTTTGATATTTGTACAAGGGCTTTCTAAAGAGCTCCCTGGAGCTGCATCAAGACCAAGCACTGCAAAGAGCAGGTGAGCCATGCTTGGAAGCTGCCTTCACATCTGCAAGAGCTTTATGGTCCTGCAGAGGAAAAGTGGGAGGAAGAGGGGATGCTCTAATGAGGTTATTACCAGTGCTCAGCACTGCAGAGAGGCTGTATGATGCCTGCTACACCCCTTCCTCCTACAGGAAAGGAAAACCTTTTGTGTGAATAACTTCAAGGGCTCTGAGACACTGAAGATACCATCTCTCAACAGATGGCTGGGGCCA